>NW_027202360.1:0-1200000 GCF_024711535.1 Dipodomys merriami | reverse complement strand
CCTAGCCCTATCCCTAAACCTCAAGCTAACTCTCACCCTCACCATAACACACCCCAACCCTAAACCTCACTCTCAACCTACCCCTAACCCTAACCGTAACCCTAAACCTCAACCTAAAGGTCACACTAACCTTAACCCTCAACCTCATCCACAACCTGTAACTCTTAACCTAACCCTAACAATCACCCTAACCCTAACCCTAACCCTCACCCTCATGCTCGGCCTAAGCCTAAGCCTAAGCCTAATCCTGACCCTAACACTCACCCTAACCCTAAACCTAACACTAACTCTAACTCTAACCGTAAACCTCACTCTCACACTTACCCTAACTCTAACAATAACACTAACCCTATCCCTAACCCGCAACCTAAACATAACCCTCACCCTAACCCTAACCCTCACCCTAACACTTACCCTCACCCTAACACTAAACCTAACCCTATCACTAACCCTAACCCTATCACTAACACACACACTAACCCTTACCATCATACTAACCCTAAACCTCAACCTAAACCTAAACTTAAACCTCACCCTCACGCTAGCCCTCACCCTAACCCTAATGCTCATCCTCACCCTAAACCTCACACTCACCCCAACACTAATCTTCAATCTAACCCTCACCCACACACTTCTCCTAACACTAACCCTCACCTTTACCTTAACCCTCACCCTCAGCCTAAACCTCACCTTTACCCTTAGCATCATTCTCACCCTAATCCTCCCCCTAACCCTAAAACTCAGCCTAACCCTCACCTAAAGGTAAACCTAACCATCACCCTAACCCTAACACTCACCCTCAACCTCACGCTCAGCCTAACCCTAAAAGCCTGAGCCTAACCCTTACCCTAACTCTCACCCTCACCCTAGTCCTTACCCTAACCCTAATCCTAAACCTAACACACACACTCACCCTCCCCTTAAACCTAATCCTAAGCCTAAAACTAACCCTCCCCCTAACTCTCACCCTAACACTAACCCTAACACTAACGCTAACCCTAACCCTCAACATAAACCTAACTCTAACCCTAAACCTCACCCTCACCATAAACTACACCCTTACCCTAAACCTAACCCTCAAACTATCCCTAACCCTAAATCTAACCCTAAAACTCACCTTCAACCTCAACTTAACGCTAACCCTAACCGTATACCCCACCCTAACTCTAAACCTAAACCTCACCCGCAACCTCACCCTCACTGTAACTCTAACCCTAACCCTAACACTAACCCTCACACTAACCCTAAACTTAACTCTAACCCTAAAACTCAACCTAACCCTCATTCTCACCCTAATCCTAACACTAACCCTGTACCTAACCATTACCCTAATCCTCCCCTAATCCTATATCTAACCCTAAACCTCACCCTAACCCTAACCCTAAGCCTAACCCTAACCCTAAACATAACCCTAAACAAAACATAAATCCTCAGCCTCACCCACACTCTAACCCAAACCCTAACCCTAACCCACACCCTAACCCTCAGCCGAACCATAAGCCTAACCCTAAGCCTAACCACAACACTCACACTCACCCTCACCCTAACCCTAATCCTAAACCTAACCCTATCCGTAAACCTAACCATCTCCCTAACCCTCAGCCTAGCCCTCACCCTAACCCTAATCCTAATGCTAAACCTTATACTCAACTTCACCCTAACCCTAACCCTAACCCTCACCCTCACCCTAACCCTAACCCTCACCCTCATACTCGGCCTAAGCCTAAGTTTAACCCTAACCCTAACCCTCATCCTAACCTTAACCCTAACACTAACCCTAACTCTAAAAGTAAACCTCACCTTCACCCTAACCCTAACTCTAATCCTAACCCTAAACCTAAACCTCACCCTAACCCTGAACCTAACCATCACCCTCACCCTCACTGTAACCGTAAACCTAACCCTAAGCCTAAAAATAACCCTAACCGTAACCCTAACCCTCAACCTATCCATAACCCTCACCCTAAACCTAACCCTAACCCTAACACTTACCCTCACCCTAACACTAACCCTAACCCTATCACTAAACCTCACACTAACCAGAACCATCACCCTAACCCTAAACCTCAGCCTGAACCTAAACCTAAACCTCACCCTAACCCTAACCCTCACCATCACCCTAAACCACACACTAACCCTGACACTAATCCTCAATCTAACCCTCACTCACATCCTTCCCATAACCCTAACCCTCCCCCTAAACCTAAAAATCATCCGACCATAACCCTTATCCTCAGCCTAACCCTCACGTTTACCCTTATGGTCACCCCACTCTAACCCTTACTCTAACCCTAACACTCACACTAACCCTCACCCTAACCCTAACACTATCCCTAAACCTCATCCTCACCCTAACTCTAACTCTCACCCTAACCCTAACACTAAACCTCACCCTAACCCTAACCCTAACAATCACCCTCACCCTCAGCATAACCATAACCCTAACCCTAACAATAACCCTAACCCTAACCCTCAACTTAACCATTACCCTCACCCTAACCCTAACCCTCACCCTAACACTTACCCTAACCCGAACACTAACCCTAAACCTAACACTAACCCTCACACTAACCCTAACCCTCACCCTAATCCTAAACCTCACCCTAACCCTAACCCTAATCCTCAATCTAACCCTCACCTACTCCTAACCCTTACCCTTACCCTAACCCAAAACCTAACCCTAATCGTCACCCTTAACTTAAATCTCACCTTCAGCCTAAACCTCACCTTTACCCTTACCATCATTCTCACCCTAACCTTCCCCCTAATCCTAAACGTCAAACTACCCCTCACCCTAACTGTAAACCTAACCATCACCCTTACCCTAAACCTCACCCTCAACCCCACGCTCAGCCTAACCCTAAGCCAAAGCCTAACCCTTACACTAAACCTCACCCTCTCCCTAGCCCTCTCCCTAAACCTAATCCTAACACCCACATTCGCCCTCAGCCTAACGCTAAGACTAAGACTCACCCTAACCCTAACCCTCACCCTCACCCTCACCCTAACCCTAATCCTAACCCTAACCCTACCCCTACCCCTTAACCTCAACCTATCACTCACACTAACTTAACCCTAACACTAACACTAACGGTAACCCATGAACTAACCCTCCCCCTAACCCTAAATCTAACCATAAACCTCACCCTCTCCCTAACCCTAATCCTACCCCTAAACCTAAAACTCAACCTAAACCTAACCCTAATCCTCATCCTCATCTTAATTCTAACTCTAACCCTAACCCTAACCCTAACCCTAACCCTAAGTCGAACACTAAACCTAACTGTAACAATCACAATCAGCCTCACCCTAACCCTAACTCTAACCCTAAACCTCGCCCTCACACTAAACCTAAACCTAACCCTAACCCTAACGGTAAACCTCACCCCAACCCTAACACTAAACCTCACCCTCACCCAAGCCCTCACCCTAACTCTAATCCTAACCCTAACCCTCATCCTAACCCTCACCCTAACACTAACTCTAAAAATTACCATCACCCTAACCCTAACCCTAACACTAACGCTCAACCTAACCCTAACCCTCACACTCACCAAAACCCTCACCCTAACCCTCACCCTAACCCTAAACTTAACCCTAACCCAAACCTCACCCTAACCCTAACCCTAACCCTCAAACTAACCCTAACCCTCACGCTCACCCTCACCCTCAGCCTAAGCCAAGCTTAAGCCTAACCCTAACCCTAACCCTCACACTCACCCTAAGCCTAATCCTAATCCAAATCCTAAACCTAACCCTAATTAGCACCCTTACCCTAACCATCACCTTAACCCTAACCCTAACACTAACACTAACCCTAACCCTCAACCTCAGCCTCACCCTAACCCTAACTCTAACCCTAAACCTCACCCTCCCCCTAACCCTAACTCTAACCCTAACCCTCACCATGAACCTCAACCTCAGCCTAAACCTAAGCCTAAACCTAAACCTAACCCTAACGCACACACTGACAATCATCCTAACCCCAATACTAACCCTATCCCTACCCCTAACCCTCCCACTAACTCTCACCCTAACCTTAACCCTAATACTAACCCTAACCCTAAACCTCAACCTAACCCTCACCCTAACCGTAACTCTAACACTAAACCTCACCCTCAAACTAAACCTAACTCTAAAACTAACCCAAACCCTAAACCTCACCCTAACCCTAACCCTAACCATCACACTAAACCTAATCCTCAGCCCCACCCTCACCCCCAGCCTAACCCTAAGCCTAAGCCTAAAAATAAACCTAAAACTTACACTAAACCTCACCCTAACCCTAAGCATACCCTATCCCAAACCCTAACCCTTAACCTCAACCTAACCTTCACCCTAACCTTAACTGTAACACTAACCCTAACTCTAACCCACGAACTAACCCTCCCGCTAACCCTAAATCTAACCCTAAACCTCACCCTCAACCTAACCCTAACCCTAAACCTCACCCTAACCCTAAACTTCAACCTGACCCTCACCCTCACCCTCACCGTAAGTCTAACCATAAACTTAACAATAACACTAATCCTAACCCTAAACCTAAACCTAACCCTAACCCTAACCCTAATCCTAACACTCACCTTCAGCCTAACCCTCATCTTTACCCTTACCGTCACCCAAACCCTAACCCTCACCCTCACCGTAACCCTAACCCTCATCCAAACCCTCACCCTAACCCTAACCCTAAACCTAAACCTCACCCTAACACTAACAGTAAACTCACCCTCACCTTAGCCCTCACCCTCACCCTAATTCTAACCCTAATTCTAATCCTAATCCTTACCCTAACCCTAACCCTCACCCTAAAACTAAACCTAACCCTAACCCTAACCCTCAAACTAACCCTAACCCTCAAGCTCACTGTAACACTAACCCTAACCCTCATCCTAACCATAAACTTACCCTGAAACCTAACTCTCACCCTAACCCAAACCCTCAGTCTCAACCTAGCCCTAACTTTCACCCTCACACTCACCCTCAGCCTAACCCTAGGCCTAACCTAACCCTAACCCTCACACTCACCCTATTACCCTAATCCTAATCCTAACCCTAAACCTAACCCTCACCCTCACCCTATTCCTCACCCTAACCCTAACCCTAACATTAACCCTAACTCTAACAATCTCAATCAGGCTCACACTAACCCTATCTCTAACCCTAAACCTCACCCTCACCCTAACCCTAACCCTAACCCTAAACCTCACCCTCACCCTAGCCCTCACCCTAACCTTAATCCTAACCCTAACCCTCATCCTAAACCTCACGCTAACACTAAGCCTAACCCTAACCCTCACCCTCACCGTAATCCTTACCCTAACCCTCACCCTAACCCTAAACTTAACTCGAACCCTAACTCTCACCCTAACACTAACCCTTACACTATCCCTCACCTTCATCCTAAGCCTAAGCCTAATCCTAATCCTAACCCTCACACTCACCCTAAACCTCACCTTAACCCTAACCCTAATCCTAAACCTAACCTTAACTCTCACCCTCAGCCTCACCATAACCCTAACTCTAATCCTAAATCTCACCATCAACCTAACCCTAACCCTAAACTTCACCATCACCCTAGGCCTCTCCCTAACCCTAATCCTAACCCTAATCCTCATCCTAATCCTCAACCTAAACCTAACCGTAACGAGCACCTTAACCCTAGCACTTGTCTCTCAACATCACCCTCAGCCTAACCCTAAGCCTAACCATAAACCTAACCCTAACACACACAATCACACTCACCCTAAACCTAATCCTAACCCTATCTCTAACCCTAAACCACCCCCTAACGATCACCCGAACACTAACCCTAAAACTAACTCTAACCCTAACCCTCAACCTAACCCTCAACCTAACCCTAACTCTAACCCTAAACCTCACCCTCACCCTAACGCTCATCATAACACTTACCCTCAACCTAAACCTAACCCTAACCGTAACCCTTCCCCTAAGCCTAAACGTCATCTTACCCCTCACCCAAAACTTAAACCTAACCATAACCCTAACCCTAAAACTAAAACTCAACCTAAACCTCACCCTCACCCTAACCGTAACACTAACCCTAACACTAACCCTCCCACTAACCCTCCCCCTAACCATATATCTAACCCTAAACCTCACCCTCACCCTCACCCTAAACCTAACCCAAACCCTCACCCTAACCATAACCCTCACCCTAACCCTAACCCTCACCATAACACTTACACTCACCCTAGCACTAACCCTAACCCTAACACTCACCCTCACACTAACCCTAAACCTCACCCTAATTCTAAACCACACCCTAACCCTAACACTAACCATAACCCTCACCCTCACCCTAGCCCTCACCCTAACCCTAAATCTAACCCTCACCCTCAGCCTAACCCTAACCATCACCCTCACCCTAAGCCTCACACTAACCCTAACACTAATCTTCAATCTAACCAACACCTAACACTAACCCTAACCCTAACCTAACCCTAACCCTTATCCTAACCCTAAACCTAACCCTAACACTCACGCTTATCTTAACCCTCAACCTCAGCCTAAACCTCACCATTACCCTTACCATCATCCTCACCCTAACCCTTACCCTAACCCTAACTCTAACCCTAAACCTCACCCTCTCCCTAAATCTAACTCTAACCCTAACCCAAAACCTAAACCTCACCCTAACCGTAACCCTAACCCTCACCCTCACACTCACCCTAGCCCTCAACCTAACCGTAATTCTAAACCTCACCCTCACCCTAATCCTAACCCTCATCCTCATCCTAAACCTCACACTAACCCTAACCTTTATCCTCAATCTAACCCTCACCCTCACCCTAACCCTAACACTTACCCTAACCCTAAAACTAACCCTAAACCTCAACCTTAACGAAAACCTCACCCTCAGCATAAACCTCTCCTTTACCCTTATCATCATCCTCACCCTAACCCTCAACTTAACCCTAAACCTCATCATAACCCTCACCCTAACCATAAACCTAAACATCACCCTAATCCTAACACTCAACCACACCCTTACTCTCAGCCTTACCATAAGCCTAACCCTAAGCCTTACCCTAACCCTCACACTCACCCTAGCCCTCACCCTAACCCTAATCCTAACCCTAACCCACATCCTAGCCCTCAACCTAACCCTAAAACTAACCATCACCCTAACCCTAATCCTAACGCCCACCCTCACCCTCAGCCTACCCCTAAGCCTAAGCCTAACCCTCACCCTAAACCTCACACTCACTGTCACACTAACCCTAATCCTAAACCTAACACTATCCCTAAACCTCAACCTAACCCTCTTCCTCACCCTTACCCTAACACTAACCCTAGCCATAAACCTCACCTTAACCCCCCCTAACACTAAGTCTAACCCTGAAACTCACCCTCACCCTTACACTAAGCCTAACCCTAACCCTCACCTTAACTCTCACCCAACCCCTCAACCTAACCCTAATCCTAATCCTGAATCTCATCCTAAACCTCACCCTAACCCTAATCTTAACACTCAAACTAACCCAAACCCTAAATCTAAACCTCACCCTAACACTAAACCTAATCTGCACCCTCACCCCTACCCTCAACTTAACTCTAACCATAACAATAACCCTAACCCTAATCCTAAGCCTAACCCTCAAACTCACTGTAACTCTAACCCTAACCCTAACTCTAAACCACACCGTAACGCTAACCATAAGCCTCAGCCTCACTCTAGCCCTCACCCTAACCCTAATCCTAACCCTAAACCTCATCCTAACCCTAAAACACTAAATCTCAGACTAACCTTAACCCTCAGTCTGACCCTCACGCTCGGCCTAAGCCTAAGCATAAGCCTAAGACTAACCCTATCCCTCACACTCACCTTCACCATAAACATAACTGTAACACTAACCCTAACACTAACCCACACACTAGCCCTCAACCTAATGCTAAATCTAACCCTACACCTCACCTTCACCTAACCCTAACTCTCACCCTCCCCTTTCCCCTAACACAAAGCCTAACCCTAACTCCAACCCTAACCCTAACACTAAGCCTAACACAAACCCTCACCCTAACACTCACCCTAACCCTCAACCTCACCCTAGCCCACACCCTAAACCTAAGCCTAAGCCTAACCCTCACCCTAAACTTCATTCTAACCCTAACCCCAACCCTAATGCTATCCCTAAACCTCACCCTCACCCTCACCGTAAACATAACCCCAATCCTAACCTTAACCCTAACCTTCACCCTCACCATAAACCTCAGCCTAACCCTAACACTACCACTAAACCTAACCCTAAACATAACCCTAAACATAACCCTCACCCTCAGACTCACCCGAACCGCAAACTTAACCCTAAACATTACACTAACATTAACCCTAACCCTCACCCTAACAATAACCCTAACCCTAAACCTAACCCTAACTCTAAACCTAACCCTAAACCTAAACCTAAACCTGACCCTAACCCTAATCCTACCTCTCACCCTCAACCTCACAGTAACCATAACACTAACCCTAACAGTTACAATAACCCTAACCCTAACCCTAACTCTCATGCTAACCATATACTTCACCCTAACCCTAACCCTCACCCAAACACTTACCCTCACCATAACCCTAACCCTACTACTGAAACTCACCCTAAACCTTACCCTAATCCTAATCATAACCCTAAGCCTAACTCTCACCCTCACCCTAACCGTTACCCTAACCCTAACCCTCACCCTCAGCCTCACCCTAACCCTAACTCTAACCCTAAACTTCAATCTCACCCTAACCCTAACCATAACCATAACCTTAAACCTCACCCTAACATTAACACTAAACCTAACCCTCACCCTAGCCCTCACCCTAACCCGAAACCTAACGATAACCCTCATCCTAACCCTCAACCTAACACTAACCCTAACGCTCACCCTCACCTTCACCCTAACCCTAAACATAAA
This sequence comes from Dipodomys merriami, assembly GCF_024711535.1. NCBI lineage: Eukaryota > Metazoa > Chordata > Mammalia > Rodentia > Heteromyidae > Dipodomys > Dipodomys merriami. The sequence continues at coordinate 1,191,081 of NW_027202360.1, read as the reverse complement.
CTGAACCCTAACTAACGTCCTAACACTAACCCTCACATTAACCCTAAACCTCACTCTCACCCTCAACCTCAGTCTAACCCTAAGCCTAACCCTAACCCTAACCCTAAACATTACCCTCACTCTAACGATCAAACTAACCCTAACCCTAACCCGAACCCGAAACCTCACCCTAACACTAAACCTAATCCTAATCCTAACCCTAAACCTCCCCCTAACTCTCACCCTAACCGTAACCCTAACACTAACACTAACCCTAACCCTCAACCTAACACTCACCCTAAACCTAACTCTAATCCTAAACCTCACCCTCACCTTAACCCTAACTCTCACCCTAAGCCAAATCCTAAACTTCACCCTAACCCTAACCCTAACCCTCATCCTCACCCTCACCGTAACTGTAAACCTAAACCTAACCCTAACAATAACCCTAACCCTATTCCTAATGATCACCATACCCATAACACTCACCGTAACTCAAACACTCACCCTAACATTTACCCTCACCTTAACACTAACCCTAACCCTAACACTAACCCTCACACTAACGCAAACCCTAACCCTAAACCTAAACCTCAACGTAACCCTCACCCTCACCCTCACCCTAACACTAACCCTAACCCTAACCCTAACCCTCACCCTAACCCTATATCTAACCCTCAACCTCAACCTCAACCTCACCTTAACCCTAACCGTAAACCCCACCCTAACCCTAACCCTAACCCTCACCCTCATGCTCGGCCTAAGCCTAAGCCTAAGTCTAACCCTAAACCTAACCCTCACCCTAACCCTTACACTAACACTAACCCTAACTCTAACTCGAAACCTCACCCTCACCCTAACCCTAATTCTAACACTGACCCTAAACCTAAACATCATCCTATCCCTAAACCTCACACTCACCCTCACCATAACTGTAACCCTAACCCTAACAATAACCCTAAACCTAACCCTCATCCTAAACATAACCTTCACCCTAACCATAACCCTCACCCTAACACTTACCCTCACCCTAACACTTACCCTCACCCTAACACTAACCCTAACCCTAACACTAACCCTCACACTAACCCTAACTCTCAGCCTAACCCTAAACCTCACCCTAAACTTAAACCTCACCCTCAACCTAGCCCTCAACCTAACCCTAACGCTCATCCTCACCTGAAACCTCACACTAACCGTAATACTAATCCTCAATCTAACCTTCACCCTCACCCTAACCCTAAGACTCACCCTGAACGTAACCCTCACCCTCAGCCTAACCCTCACCTTTACCCTTACCGTCACCCTCACCCTAATCCTCAACCTAAACCTAATCCTCATCCTAACCCTCATCCTAAGGGTCACACCAACCATCACCTTAACCCTAACCCTCACCCTCTCACTCAGCCTCAGCCTAACCCTAACCCTAAGCTTAAACCTAACCCTAAGCCTCACCCTCAATCTAGCCCTCACCCTAGCCCTCAACCTAACCCTAATCCTAACCCTAACCCGCATCCTAACCCTTAACCTAACCAGAACCCTAACCATCATTCTAAACCTAATCCTCACCACCCAGTACACTCAGCCTAACCCTAAGCATAAATGAAGCCTAACCCTAACCCTCACACTCATCCTCACTCTAAGCCTAAAACTAACCCTAAACCTAATATTAAACCTCAACCTAATGGTCAACCTAACCACAAGCCTAACACTAACCCTAATCCTAACCCTCACCCTAACCCTCCCCGAAAACCTAACTCTCACCCTAAACCTCACCCTCACCCTAACCATAACCCTATCCCTAAACCTCACCCTAACCCTGATCCTAATCCTCAACCTCACCCTCAGCCACACTGTAACTCTAACCCTAACCCTAACTATTACACTAACCCTAACACTAACCCTAACGCTGACCCTCATCCTAACCCTAAACCAAACCCTCACCTTAAAACTAACCCTAACCCTAACCCTCACCCTCACGGTAACCCTAACACTAAACCTCAGCCTAATGCTAACCCTAACCCTCATCCTCACTCTAGCCCTCACCCTAAACCTAATGCTAACCCTAAAGCCTCACCTTCACACTCGGCCTAAGCCTAAGCCTAAGCCTAAGACTAACCCTGACCCTTACAATCACCCTCACCCTAACCCTAACCGTAACCTTAACCCGAACCCTAACCCTCACACTAACCCTCACCCGAACGCTAACACTAACCCTAAACCTCACCCTCACCCTAACCCTAAACCTCACCCTCACCATCACCCTCTGCCTAACATTAACCCCAACCCAAACCCTAATGCTAACCCTAACCCCCACCCTAACGCTCACCCTAACCCTAACCCTAATCCTCACCCTCAACATAGCCCATACTCAAAACCTAAGCCTAAGCATAACCCTCAACCTAACCCTCACTCTAACCCTAACCCCAACGCTCATGCTAACCATAACCCTCACCCTCACACTCACCCTAACTCTAATCCTAACCCTAACCCTAAACATAACACTCACCCTCACCTTCACCCTAATCCTAATCCTAACACTAAACCTAACCCTAACCCTAACCCTAACCCTAACCCTCACCCTAACCCTAACTCTAACCCTAAACCTCACCCTCACCCTAACACTAACCATAATCCTAAACCTCACCCTAAACCTAAACCTTACCCTAACACTTACCCTCATCTTAAAACTAACACTAACCCTAACACTAACCCTCACACTAACGCTAACCATCACCCTAAACCTAAACCTCACCCTAACCCTAACCCTAACCCTCAACTTCACCCTTGCCCTCACCCTAACCCTAACCCTCATCCTCACCCTAAACCTCACACTAACCCTAACACTAATCCTCAGTCTAACCCTCACCCTCACGCTAACCCTAAACCACACCCTTACCATAAACCTCACCCTCAGCCTAACCCTCACCTTTTCTCTTACAGTCACCCTCATCCTAACCCTCACCCTAAACCACAACCCTCATCCTATCCCTCACCCTAACCGTAACCCTAACCATCACCCTAACCCTACCCCTCACCCTCAACTTCAGCCTCAGCCTAAACCTAACCCTAAGCCTAAACCAAACCCCAAACCTCACACTCACCCTAGCCCTCACCCTAACCCTAATCCTAACCGTAACCCTCATCCTAACCCTCAACCAAACCTTAACCAGAACCATCACTCTAAACCTAATCCTCATCCCCACACGCACCCTCAGCCTAACCCTAAGCCTAAGCCTAACCCCAAGCCTAACGCTCACACTCACCCTCACCTTAACCTTAATCCTAACCCTCAACATAATCCTAAACCTAAACCTAAACCTAACCCTCACCATAACGCTAACCATAACTCTAACACTCACCCTTACCTTAGTCCTCACCCTAACCCTCACCCCAAACCCAACCCTCACCATCACCAAAACACGAAACCTAACCCTCACCCTAACCCTACCCCTAGCCCTAAACCTAATCCTCACCTTAACCCTAACCCTAACCCTCACCCTCAACCTAGCCCTTACCCTAAACATAATTTTACCCCAAATCCTCATCCTAACCCTCACCCTAACTCTAACCCTAATTTTCAACCTAACCCTAAACCTAAGTCTAACCCTCAACCTAACCCTAACCCTAAACCTCACCGTAACCTGACCCTAACCCTCTCCCTAACCCTAAACCTAACCTGAACACTAAACCTCAGCCTAAGCCTTACCCTAAACCTCACCCTCACCCTAGCCCTCACCCTAACCCTAATCCTAACCCTAACCCACATCCTAAACCTTAACCTAACCCTAAACCTAACCATCACCCTAACCCTAATCTTAACCCCCACCTTCACCCTCAGCCTAACCCTAAGCCTAAGTCTAACCCTCACCCTAAACCTCACACTCACCGTCACCCTTACCCTAATCCTAAACCTAACACTATCCCTAAACCTCAACCTAACCCTCTCCCTCAACCTTACCCTAACACTAACCCTAGCCCTAAACCTCACCTTAACCCTCCCCCTAACCCTAAGTCTAACCCTAAACCTCACCCTCACCCTTACCCTAACCCTAACCCTAACCCTCACACTCACCCTCAACCTCACTGTAAATCTAACCCTAAACCTAACAATAACCCTAACTATAACCCAAACCATAACGCTAAACATAATCGTCACCCTCAGCCTCACCCTCACTGCAACCTTAACCCTAACCATAACACTAACAATAACCCTAACCCTAACCCTAACCCTAAACCTAACCCTAATCCTCACCCCCACTATCACCCTCAGCCTAACGCTAAGCCTAAGCCTAAGCCTAACCCTAACCTTAAACCTAACCATAAACCTCACCCTCAGCCAAACCCTCACACCAAACTTAATCCTAACCATAATTTTAACAATAACCCTAACCCTAAACCTAACCCTAATCCTCATCCTAAACCTCACCCTAACCCTAACCCTAACACTCACCCTAAACCTAACCCTAACAATAATCCTCAACCTAACCCTAACCCTCATGCTTACCGTAACCCTAACCCTAACTCTCATCCTAACCCTAAGCTTATCCCGAACCCTAACCCTCACCCTCACCTTCACACTCATCCTAACCCTAAGCCTAAACCTAACCCTAAACCTAACCCTCACACTCACCCTATTACCATAATCCTAATCCTAACCCTAACCCTAAGCCTCACCCTCATGCTAACCCTCACCTTAACCCTAAACCTAACCCTAACCCACACCTTAACACTCACCCTCACCCTCAACCTAACCCTCAGCCTAACCATAAGCCTAACCCTTAACTTAACCCTAACACACACACTCACCCTCACCCTAACCATAATACTAACCCTATCCCTACCCCTAACCCTCCCCCTAACTCTCACCCTAACCCTATCCCTAACACTAACCCCAAACCTAACCCTCAACCTAACCCTCACCCTAACCCTAACTCTAACTCTAAACCTCACCCTCACCCTAACCCTCACCATAACACTTACCCTCAACCTAACCCTAACCCTAACCCTAACGTTCCCCCTAACCCTAAACGACATCCTAACCCTCATCCTATTGTTAAACCTAAACATCACCCTAACCCTAACCTTAACCCTAAACCTCAACCTCAACCTCACCCTCACCCTTACCCTAACACTAACCCTAAACATCACCCTCCCCCTAAACCTATATCTAACCCTAAACCTTACCATCACTCTCACCATAACACTAACCCTAACCCTCACCGTAACCATAAACCTCAGCCTAAACCTAACCCTGACCATAACACTTACCCTCACACTAACACTAACCCTAACCCTAACACTCACCCTCACACTAACCCTAACCCTCACCCTAATCCTAAACCTCACCCTTACTCTAATACTAAGCATAACCCTCACCCTCATCCTAGCCCTCACTCTAATCCTAATTATAAATCTCCCCCTCACCCTAACCCTAACCCTCATCCTCACCCTAACCCTAAGCCTAACCCTAAACCTCAACCTAACCCAAACCCTCACCGTCACAGTAACCCTTACCCTAACCCTCACGCTAACGCTAAACTTTATCCCAACATTAACCCTCACCCTAAACCTAACCCTAACACTTACCCTATCCCTTACCCTCACACTCACCCTCACCTTCAGCCTAAGACTTAGCCTAAGCCTAACCCTAACCCTAACCTTCACACTTACCCTAACCCTAACCCTAATTCTAAGCCTAACCCTAACACTCACCCTCACCCTAACTCTCACCTTAACCCTAACCCTAACATTAAACCTAATCCTAATTCACACCCTCAGCCTCACCCTAACCCTAACTCTAACAATAAACCTCACCCTGACCCGAACCCTAACCCTAACCCTAACCCTAAACCTCACCCTAACACTAACACTAACCCTCACCCTCAACCTAGCCCTCACACTAACCATAATCCTAACCCTAAACCTCATCCTAACCCTCCCCCTATCCCTAAGCCTAACCCTCACCCTAACCCTAACTTTCTCACCCTCAAACTCACCCTCAGCCTAACCCTAAGCCTAACCATAAACCTAACCATAACACACAAACTCACCCTCAGCCTAACCCTAAGCCTAAACCTAAACCTAACCCACACACTCACCCTCACCCTAACTCTAATCCTAACTCTAACCCTAACACTATCCCTCCCCCTAACTCTCACCCTAACCCTAAACCTAACACTAACCCTAAATCTAAACCTCAACCTAACCCTTACTCTAACCCTAAATCTCACGCACACCCTAACCCTAACTCTAACCCTAACCCAAACCCTAAACCTCACCCTAACACTAACCTTAACCCACACCCTCACAGTAACCATAAACATAAACCTTACCCTAACAATAACCCTAACTCTAATCCTAAGACTCAACATAACCCTAAAATTAACCCTAACCGTAAACCTCACCCTAACCCTCCCCTAACCCTAACTCTAATCCTAAACCTCACCCTCATCCTAACCCTAACCCCAACACTAAACCTCACCCAAGCTCTAACCCTCACCCGCACCCTCAACCTCACTGTAACTCTAACCCTACCCCTAACATTAACCCTAACCCTAACACTAACCATCACCCTAACCTTAATCCTAACCCCCTAACCTCAGCCTTACCCTAAGCCTAAGCCTAAGCCTAACCCTAACCCTCACACTCACCATCACCCTAACTCTAACCCTATCCCTAAACTTCAACCTAACCCTTACCCTCACCCTAACCCTAACACTAAACCTAACCCTATCCCTCACCCTAACCCTCCCCCTAACACTAACTCTAACCCTAAAACTTACCTTCACCCTAACCCTAACCCTAACCCTAAACCTCACCATAAACCTCACCCTAACCCTCATCCTCACCCTCAATGTCAATCTCACTGTAACTCTAACCGAAACCCAACAATAAGACTAACACTAATCCTGAACGTAACCCTAACACTAACCATAAACCTCACCCTCAGCTTCACCCTGATTGCAAACTTAACCCTTACCATAACACTAACAATAACCCTAACCGTAAATCTAAACCTAACCCTAACCCTAACCCTTACCTACTCCACACCACCAACCTCACCCTCAGCCTAACCCTAATCCTAACCCTAAACCTAACCCTAACCCTCACTGTAACCCAAACCCTAACCGTAACCCTAACCCTAACCGAAACACTAACCCTAACCCCAAACCTAACCCTAACCCTAACCCTAACCCTAATCCTCACCCTCACCCTCATGCTTACCCAAACAATAACCCTAACCCTCACCCTAACACTAAGCCTAACCCCAACCCTAAGCCTAAACCTAACCCTAATCCTCACACTCACCCTCACCCTAACCCTAATCAAAAACCTAACCCTATCCCTAACCCTAACCCTCACCCTAACCCTCAACCAACCCCTCAACCTAACCCTAATCCTAATCCTAAACCTCATCCTAAACCTAACTCTAACCCTAAACTTAACATTCAAACTAACCCAAACCCTAAATCTAAACCTCACCCTAACCCTAAACCTAATCTGCACCCTCAACTCTACCCTCAACTTAACTCTAACCATAACAATAACCCTAACGCTAAACCTAAGCCTAACCCTCAAACTCACTGTAACTCTAACCCTAACCCTAACTCTAAACCACACCCTAACGCTAACCATAAGCCTCACCCTCACTCTAGCCCTCACCCAAACCCTAATCCTAACCCTAAACCTCATCTTAACCCTCACCCTAACCCTAAAACCCTAACCCTCACACTAACCTTAACCCTCACCCTCACCCTCATGCTCGGCCTAAGCCTAAGCATAAGCCTAAGACTAACCCTATCCCTCACACTCACCTTCACCCTAATCATAACTGTAACACTAACCCTAACACTAACACTAGCCCTCAACCTTACGCTAAATCTAACCCTAAACCTCACCCTCACTTAATCCTAACACTCCCACTCTCACTCCCCCTAACACAAAGCCTAACCCTAACTCCAACCCTAACCTTAACACTAACCCTAACCCAAACCCTCACCCTAACACTCACCCTAACCCTCAACCTCACCCTAGCCCACACCCTAAATCTAAGCCTAAGCCTAACCATCACATTAATCTTCACTCTAACCCTAACCCCAACCCTCACGCTATCCCTAAACCTCACCCTCACCCTCACCGTAACCCAAACCCTAAACTTAACCTTAACCCTAACCCTCACCCTCACCCTAAACCTCACCCTAACCCTAACACTAACACTAGTCCTAACCCTAAACATAACCCTAAACATAACCCTCACCCTCAGCCTCACCTGAACCCCAAACTTAACCCTAAACATAACACTAAAAATAACCCTAACCCTCACCCTAACAATAACCCTAACCCTAAACCTAACCCTAACTCTAACCCTAACCCTAAACCTAAACCTAAACCTGACCCTAACCCTAATCCCAACACTCACCCTAACCCTCCCCGAAATCCTAACTCTAACCCTAAACCTCATCCTCACCCTAACCATACCCCTTACCCTAAACCTCACCCAAGCCTGATCTTAACCCTCACCCTCACCCTCACTGTAACTCTAACCCTAACCCTAACTATTACACTAACCCTAACACTAACCCTAACGCTGACCCTCACCCTAACCCTAAACCAAACCCTCACCTTAACCCTAACCCTAACCCTAACCCTCAACCTCACGGTAACCCTAACCCTAAATTCAGCCTAACGCTAACCCTAACCCTCATCCTCACTCTAGCCCTCACCCTAAACCTACACTAAAACTTTACACACTCCCTAACCCTAAACCTCACCCTAACCCTAAATTTAATCCTAATAGTAACCATAACCCAAAGCCTCAACCTCACCCTAACCCTCACCTTAACCCTAACCCTAACACTAACTCTAACCCTAACCCTCACCCTCAGCCACATCCTAACCCTAACTCTAACCCTAAACCTCACGCTCATCCTAACCCTAACCATAAACCTAAACCTCATCCTAACCCTAACCCTAAACCTCACCCTCACCCTAGCCCTCACCCTAAACCTAATCCTAATCCTAACCCTCATCCTAAACCTCCCCCTAACCCTAACCATTACCCTAACCCTAACTCTCACCCTCAAACTCACCATCAGCCTAAGCCTAAGCCTAACCCTAAACCTAACCCTAACACATACAATCACCTTCAGCTTTACCCTTATCCTAACCCTAAACCTAACCCTAACCCTAAGCCTCGCTCTAACTCTCACCCTAACCATAACCCTAACACTAACCTAACCCTAATCCTCAACCTAACCCTCCCCTATCCCAAACTCTAATCCTAAACCGCACCCTCACCCTAAACCTAACTCTAACCCTAACTGAAACACTAAACCTCACCCTAACCCTAAACCTAAACCTCACCCTCACCCTCACCTTAACCTTAACCCTAAACCTAACCCTAACAATAACCCTAAACATAATGCAAACCCTCACTCTAACCATAACCCTCATCCTAACCCAAACCCTCACCCTAACACTTACCCTCACACTGACACTAACCCTAACGCTAAAACTAACCCTGACACTACCCCTAACCCTAAACCTAACCCTAAACTTCCACCTAACCCTCACCCTTACCCTATCCTTAACACTATCCCTAACCCTAAACCTCACTGTCACCCCCCTTAACCCTATATCTAACTGTAAACCTAACCCTCACCCTAATCCAAAACCCCACCCTAACCATAACCCTAATCCTCACCCGCACCCTCAACCTCACCTTAACTCTAACCCTAACCATACCAAAAACACTAACCCTAACCCTAACCATCACTCTAACCCTAATCCTCACCCGCACCCTAAGCCTCACCCTCACCTCAAACTTAACCCTAACCATAACACTAACAATAACCCTAACCGTAACCGTAATCCTCACCCCCATACTCATCCTCAGCCTAAACCTAAGCCTAAGCCTAACCCTAACCCTAATCCTCACCCTCACCCCAGCCCTCTAACCTAACCCTAACACTCATCCTCACTCTAAACCTCACCCTAACCCTAACACTAATACTCAATCTAACCCTCACCCTCACCCTACCCCTAACCCTAACACTCACCCTAACCCTAACCTTCACCATTACCGTAACTCTTGCACTCAACCTAAACCTCATGTTTACCCTTACCGTCACCCCCACCCTAACCCTCACCCTAAACGTCACCCTCACCCTATTCCGCACCCTAACCCTAACTCTACCCCTAAACCTCACCCTCAACCTAACCCTAACTCTAACCCTAACCCTAACACTAAAACTCACCCTAACCCTCACCCTAACCCTAAACCTCTCCCTCACCCTCAGCCTCAGCCTAACCCTAAGCCTCACCATAAACATATCCCAAACACACACACTCACCCTCACCCTAAAACTAATCCTAACCCTAACCCAAACCCTAAACCTCCCCTTAACTCTCACCCTAACCCAAACCTTAACACGAACATTAACCCTAACCCTCAACCTAACCCTCACCCTAACCCTAACTCTAACTGAAACCTCACCCTCACCCTAAACCTAACTCTAAAGCTAACACAAAACCTAAAACTCACCCTAACCCTAACCCTAACCCTCATCCTCACCCTCACCGTAACCATAACCATAAACCTAAACCTAAGAATAACCCTAACTCTATTCCTAACCCTCACTCTAACATTTACCGTCACCCTAACACTAACCCTAACCCTCCCTCTAACCCTCACCCTAACCCTATATCGAACCCTCAACCTCACCCTCACCCTAACCCTAACCCCAAACCCCACCCTAACCCTAAAGCTAACCCTCACCCTTTGCTCGGCCTAAGACTAACCCTAAGCCTAAGCCTAAAACTAAACCTAAACCTCACCCTAACCCCAACAATAACACTAAACCTAACTCTAATCCTAAACTTCAACCTCACCTAAACCCTAACTCTAACCCTAACCCTAAACCTAAACCTCACCCTAACCCTAACCCTCACCCTCACCCTCACCCTCACCGTAAACATAACCCTAACCCTAACCCTAACAATAACCTTAACCATAACCATAACCTTCATCCTAACCATAAATTTCACCATAACAATAACCCTCACCCTAACATTTACCCTAACCCTAACACTAACCCTAACCCTAACACTAACACTCACACTAACCCTAACCATCACACTAATCCTAAACCTCACCCTGATCCTAACCCTCACCCTCAACCTAGCCCTCAACCTACCGCTAACCCTCATCCTCACCCTAAACCTCACACTAACTCTAACAGTAATCCTCAATCTCAACCTCACCCTCACCCTAACCCTAACACTCACCCTTACCGTAAACCTCACCCTCAGCCTAACCCTCACCTTTACCCTTACCGTCACCCTCAACCTAACCCTCACCGTAACCTTCACACTAACCCTAATCCTCATCCTAACCCTCACCCTAATGGTAACCCCAAACATCACCCTAACCCTAACCCTCACCCTCACCCTCAGCCTCAGCCTAACACCAAGCCTAAGCCTAAACCTAACCCTAACCCTCACCCTCACCCTAACCCTAACTCTAACCCTAACCCTAACACTAAAACTCACCCTAACCCTAACCCTAACCCTCACCCTAACCCTAAACCTCTCCCTCACCCTCAGCCTCAGCCTAACCCTAAGCCTCACCATAAACATATCCCAAACACACACACTCACACTCACCCTAACACTAATCCTAACCCTAACCCAAACCCTAAACCTCCCCTTAACTCTCACCCTAACCCTAACCTTAACACGAACATTAACCCTAACCCTCAACCTAACCCTCACCATAACCCTAACTCTAACCGAAACCTCACCCTCACCCTAAACCTAACTCTAAAGCTAACACAAAACCTAAAACTCACCCTAACCCTAACCCTAACCCTCATCCTCACCCTCACCGTAACCATAACCCTAAACCTAAACCTAAGAATAAGCCTAACTCTATTCCTAACCCTTACATTAACACTTACCGTCACCCTAACACTAACCCTAACCCTCCCTTTAACCCTCACCCTAACCCTATATCGAACCCTCAACCTCACCCTCACCCTAACCCTAACCCCAAACCCCACCCTAACCCTAAAGCTAACCCTCACCCTTTGCTCGGCCTAAGACTAACCCTAAGCTTAAGCCTAAAACTAAACCTAAACTTCACCCTAACCCCAACAATAACACTAAACCTAACTCTAATCCTAAACTTCAACCTCACCTAAACCCTAACTCTAACCCTAACCCTAAACCTAAACCTCACCCTAACCCTAACCCTCACCCTCACCCTCACCCTCACCGTAAACGTAACCCTAACCCTAACCCTAACAATAACCTTAACCATAACCATAACCATCATCCTAACCATAACTTTCACCATAACAATAACCCTCACCCTAACATTTACCCTCACCCTAACACTAACCCTAAACCTAACACTAACCCTCACACTAACCCTCACCATCACACTAATCCTAAACCACACCCTGATCCTAACCCTCACCCTCAACCTAGCCCTCAACCTAACCCTCATCCTCACCCTAAACCTCACACTAACCCTAACACTAATCCTCAACCTAAACCTAACCCACACGCTAACCCTAACCCTCACCCTTACCCTACCCCTCACCCTCAGCCTAACCCTCACCATAACCCTCACCCTAACCCTAATCCTCATCCTAACCTGCACCCTAATGGTAACCCCAAACATCACCCTAACCCTAACCCTCACCCTCACCCTCAGCTTCAGCCTAACACCAAGCCTAAGCCTAAACCTAACCCTAACCCTCACCCTCACCCGAACACTAATCTTAACCCTAACCCTCATCCTTACCCTTAACCTAACCATAAACCTAACCAACTTTCTATACCTAGTCCTCATCCCCATACCATACCTTCAGCAAAACTCTAAGCCTAAGCTGAACCCTAACCCTAGCCATCACACTCACCCTCACCATAAACCTAATCCTAAACGTAACGCTAACCCTAACATTAAACCTCAACTTAACCCTCACCCTAACCCTAATACTAACCCTATCGCTCACACTAACCCTCCCCCTAACAAGAACTCTAACCCTAAACCTCACCCTCACCCTAACAATAACCCTATCCCTAAACCTCACCGTAAACCTGATCCTAACCCTCACCCTCACCCTCACTCTCACAGTAACTCTAACCATAACCCTAATCCTAACCTTCACCCTCACCCTAACCCTAACACTAACACTCACCCTAACTCTAACCCTCTACCTCACCGTAAACCTAACCCTAACCCTAACCCTAAACCTCACCCTAACCCTAACAATAACACTCACCCTCACTCTAGAGCTCACCCAAAACTTAATTGTAACGTTAACCCTCATCCAAACCCTAACCCTCACCCTAACCCTAGCCCTAAAACTAACCCTAACCCTAAACCTCACCCTATTCCTCACCCTAACCCTAACTCTAACCCTAAACCTCACCCTCACTCTAACCCTAACCCTAAACCTCACCCTCACCCTAGCCCTCAACCTAACCCTAATGCTAACCTTAACCCTAATCCTAACACTCACCCTAACCCTAAACCTAACCCTCACCCTAACCCTAACCCCCACCCTCAACCTCACCCTTAGCCTAACCCTAAGCCTAACCCTAAACCTAACCCTAACCCAAACACTCAACCTCACTCTAAACCTAAACCTAAAACTAACCCTAACCCTAACCCTCACCCTCACCTTAGCCTTCACCCTAACCCTAATCCTAATCCTAACCCAAACTCTAACCATAACCCTAACCCTAAACCTCACCCTAAACCTAACACTAGCCCTCAACCTCACTATAAGGGTAACCCAAACCCTCACTCTACCAATAACCGTAACCCTAACTCTAACCCTCACCCTAAACTTAACACTCACCCTAACCCTAACCCTCACCCTAACACTTACCCTCACCCATATCTTAACACTCAGCCTTAGCCTAATCCTCACATTTAGGCTTACCATCACACTCACCCTAACCCTAATTCTAACCCTCACCCACACCCTCACCCTCACCCTCATCTTCCCCCTAAACCTCACACTAACCCTAACAATAATCCTTAATCTAACCCTCACCCTAACCCGAAACCTAACCCTTACTTTAACCCTAAACTTAACCCTAAACCACACCCTTATCTTAACCCTCACCCTCAGACGAAACCTCAACTTTACCCTTACCATCATCCTCACCCTAACCCTCCCCCTAAACCTAAACCTCATCCTAAAACTCACCCTAACAGTAAACCTAACCATCAGCCTAAACCTAACCCTCACCCTCACCCTCAAGCTCAGCCGAACCCTAAGCCTAAGCCTAACCCTTACCCTAAACCTCACCCTCTCCCGAGCCCTCACCCTAACCCTAAATCCTAACCCTAAGCCTCATCCTAACCCTCACCCTAAGCCTAAACCTAACAATCACCAACCCTAATCCTCACGCCCACACTCACCCTCAGCCTAACCCTAAGCCGAAGCCTAACCCTAACCCTAACACTCTCACTCACCCTCACCCTAACCCTAATCCAAATCCTAATACTACCCCTAACACTTAACCTCAACCTAACCCTCACCCTAACCTGAACCCTAATATTTACCCTAACTCTAACCCACGAATTAACCCTCTAAGTAACCCTAAATCTAACCATAAACTTCACACTAACCCTAACCCTAACCCTACCCCTAACACCAAACCTCACCCTCACCCTCACCCTAACCCTCACCCTCACTGTAACTCTAACCCTCACCCTAGCTCTCACCCTAACCCTATTCCTAACCCTAAACCTTATCCTAACCCTCACCCTAACCCTAACCCTAACCCTCACCCTCATGCTAGGCCTAAGCCTAAGCCTAAGCCTAAGCCTCACTCTAACCGTAACCCTCACCCTAACCCTAACCCAAACACTAACCCTAACTCCATTCCTAAATCTCACTCTCACCTGAACCCTAACTCTATCCCTAACCCTAAACCTAAACCTCACCCTGACCCTCACCGTGACCATAACCGATACCCTAAACTTAACAATAACCCTAACCCTAACCCTAACCCTCACAATAAACATAATACTCACCCTAAACCTAACCCTCACCCTAACACTTACCCTCACCCTAACACCTACCCTAAGACTGGATAACCCTCAAACTCACCCTAACCATCACCCCAACCTTAAACCTGACCCTAACCCTAACTCTAACCCTCACCTTCACCCTAGCCCTCAACCTAACCCTAACCCTCCTCCTCACCCTAAATCTCACCCTAACCCTAACACTAATCCTCAATCTAACCCTCACCCTCACCCTACCCCTACCCCTAACACTCACCCTAAACCTAACCCTCACCATTACCGTAACTCTCACCCTCAGCCTAAACCTCACGTTTACCCTTACCTTCACCCCCACCCTAACCCTCACCGTAACCATAACCCTCTCCCTAACCCTCACCCTAACCATAACCCTAACCCTCACCCTAACCCTAACTCTACCCCTAAACCTAACCCTCAACCTAACCCTAACTCTAACCCTAACCCTAACACTAAACCTCACCCTAACCCTAACCCTCACCCTAACCCTAAACCTTAACCGTAACCCTAATCCTAAGCCTAACCATAAACCTATCCCTAACACACACACTCACCCTCACCTTACCACTAATCCTAACCCTAACCCTAATCCTAACCCTCTTTTAACTCTCACTCTAACCCTATCCTTAACACAAACACTAACCTTAACCCTCAACCTCACCTTCACTCTAACCCTAACCCTAAAAGCCACCCTAACCCTAACCCTAACCCACACCCTCATGCTCAGCCTAAACCTAAGCCTAAAACTAACCCTAAACCTCACCCTAGACCCAACAATAACACTAAACCTAACTCTAACCCTAAACCTCACCTCAACCCTAACCCTAACTCTAACCCTAAACCTAAAGGTAAACCTCACCCTAACCCTAACCCTTCATCTCACCCTCACCCTCACTGTAACCGTAAGCCTAACCATAACCCTAACAATAACCCTATCCCTAACTCTAACCCTCATCCTAACCA
This sequence comes from Dipodomys merriami, assembly GCF_024711535.1. Classification (NCBI taxonomy): domain Eukaryota; kingdom Metazoa; phylum Chordata; class Mammalia; order Rodentia; family Heteromyidae; genus Dipodomys; species Dipodomys merriami. The sequence continues at coordinate 1,175,069 of NW_027202360.1, read as the reverse complement.
TAACCTTGACCCTAACACTAACCCTCACCCTAACACTTACCCTCACCCTAACACTAACCCTAAACTTAACACTAACCCTCACACTAACCCTAACCATCAACCTAACCCTAAACCTCACCCTAACCCTAACCCTAATCCTCACCCTAAATCTCAAACTAACCCTAACCCTAATCCTCAATTTAACCCTCATCCTCACCCTAACCCTAACCCTCACCCTCAGCCTAACCCTCACCTTTACTCTTACCATCACCCTCACCCTAAACCTCTCTCTAACCCTAACCCTCACCCTCACCCTCAGCCTCAGCCTAACCGTAAGCCTAAGACTAAACCTAACCTTACCCTCACCCTCACCCTAGCCCTCACCAGATCCCTAATTCGAACCGTAAACCTCATCCTAACCTTAACCTAACCATAAATCTAACCAACATTCTAAACCTAATCCTCATCCCCCACCCATACTCTCAGCCTAATCCTAAGCCTAAGCTGAACCCTAACCCTCACACTCACCCTCATCGTAAACCTAATCCTAAAGGTAACCCTAACCCTAACATTAAACCTCAACCCAACCTTCACCCTAACCCTCAACCTAACACTAACTCTAACCCTAAACCTCACCCTCACACGAACCATAACCCTAAACCTAAACCTCACCCTAAACCGGATCCTAACCCTCAGCCTCACCCTCACCCTCACTGTAACTCTAACCCTAAAGCTAATCCTAACCCTCACCCTCACCCTAAACCTAAACCTAACCCTCACCCTAACCCTAACCTTCACCCTCAACGTAACCCTAACCCTAACCCTAAACCTCACCCTAACCCTAACAATAACATACACCCTCACCGTAGCCCTCACACTAAACCTAATTGTAACCCTAACCCTCATCCCAACTCTCACCCTAACCCTAACCCTAACCCTAACCATCAACCTAACCCTAAACCTAATTCTTACCCTCAACCTAACCCTAAACCTGACCACACTGTAACCCTAAACCTAACCCTCACCCTAATCCTAACCCTAATCCTCACCCTCATGCTGGGCATAAGCCTAAGCCTAAGACAAAGCCTAAGCCTAACCCTAACCCTCATCCTAACCCTAACCCTAAAACTAACCCTAACTCCAGCCCTAAACCTCACCCTAACCCTAACCCTAACACTAATCCTAACCGTAAACCTAAACCCTATCCCTCACCTTAACCCTAACTTTAACCCTAAACCTCACCCTCACCCTCAACCTAAACCTAACCGTAACACTCACCCTCACCCTCAAACTAACACTCAACTTAACCCTAACCCTCATCCTCACCCTAAACCTCACCCTTACCCTAGCCCTCACCCTAGCCCTCACCTTAACCTTAATTCTAACCCTAACCCTCATACTAACCCTTAACCTAACCAGAACCCTAACCATCATTCTAAACCTAATCCTCATCCCCACCCATACACTCAGCCTAACCCTAAGCCTAAACGAACCCTAACCCTAACCCTCACAATCACCCTCACCGTAAACCTAATCCTAAAACTAACCCTATCCATAATTTTAAACCTCAACTTAACCCTCAACCTAACCCCAAGCCTAATACTAACCCGAATTCTAACCCTCACCCTAACCCTCCCCCAAAGCCTAAAACTTACCCTAAACCTCACCTTCACCCTAACCATAACCCTATCCCTAAACCTCACCCTAACTCTTATCCTAAACCTCACCTTCACCCTCACCCTCACTGTAACTCTAACCCTAACCCTAACTATTACACTAACCCTAACCCTAACCCTGACCCTCACCCTAACATTAACCCTAACCCAAACCCTCACCTTAACCCTAACCGTAACCCTAACCCTCACTCTCACCGTAACCCTAACCCTAAACCTCATCCTAACGCTAGCCTTAACCCTCATCCTCACTCTAGCCCTCACCCTAAACCTAATGCTAACCCTAAACCTCACCCTCACCTTCACGCTCGGCCTAAGCATAAGCCTAAGCCTAAGACTAACCCTGACCCTCACACTCACCCTCACCCTAACCCTAAACGGAAGCCTAAACCTAACCCTAACCCTCACACGAACACTAACTCTAACCCTAAACCTCACCCTCAACCTAAACCTAAACCTCACCCTCACCCTCAACCTCTGCCTAACATTAAGCCTAACCCTAACCCCAACCCTAACCCTAATACTAACCCTAACCCGTACCCTAACGCTCACCCTAACCCTAACCCTAACCCTCACCCTCACCATAGCCTATACCAAACCCTAAGCCAAAGCCTAACCCTCACCCTAACCCTCACTCTAACACTAACCCCAACGCTCACCCTAACCATAACCTCACCCTCACCCTCACCCTAAATCTAATACTATCCCTATCCCTAACCCTAACACTCACCCTCACCTTAACCCTAATCCTAATCCTAACCCTAACTCGCAACCTCACCCCCACACTAAATTCCACCCTAACCCTCACCCTCAAACTAATCCTAACCCTAACCCTAATCCTAAACCTCACCCTAAACCTAAACCTTACCTTAACACTTACCCTCAGCTTAAAACTAACACCAACCCTAACCCTAACCCTCACACTAACGCTAACCATAACCCTAAACCTAAACCACACCCTAACCCTAACCCTAATCCTCAACTTCACCCTTGCCCTCACCCTAACCCTAACCCTCATCCTCACCCTAAACCTCACACTAACCCTAACACTAATCCTCAATCTAACCCTCACCATCACCCTAACCCGAAACCTCACCCTTACCATAACCCTCACCCTCAGCCTAACCTCACCTTTTCTCTTACAGTCACCCTCATCCCAACCCTCACCCTAAACCATAATCCTCATCCTATCCCTCACCCTAACCTTAACCCTAAACATCAACCTAAACCTAACCTTCACTTTCAAATTCAGCCTCAGCCTCAGCCTAACCCTAAGCCTAAACCTAACCCCTACACTAACACTCACCCTAGCCCTCGTCCTAACACTAATCCTAACCCTAACCCTCATCCTAACCCTCAACCTAACCTTAACCAGAACCATCACTCATCCCTACACTCACCCTCAACCTAACCCTAAGCTTAAGCCTAACCCTCAGCCTAACCCTCACACTCAGCCTCACCTTAACCTTAATCCTAACCCTAAACCTAACCCGAAACCTAAACATAACCCTCACCCTAACGCTATCCCTAACCCTAACCCTCACCCTCACCTTAGTCCTCACCCTAACCCTCACCCCAAACCTAACCCTCACCCTCACTGAAACATGAACCCTAACCCTCACCCTAACCCTACCCCTAACCCTAAACCTAATACTAACCTAATACTAACCTAAACCTAACCCTCACCCTCACCGAAACATGAACCCTAACCCTCACCCAAACCCTACCCCTAACCCTAACCCTAATACTAACCCTCATCCTCACCCTAGACCTCACCCTAACCCTAATTGTAACCCTAACCCTCATCCTAACCCTCACCCTAACCGTAACCCTAACCCTCAACCTAACCCTAAACCTAATTCTAACCCTCAACCTAACCCTAACCCTAACCCTCACCATAACCTAACCATAACCCTCACCCTAACCCTAAACCTAAACCAAACCCTAAACCTCACCCTAAGTATAAACCTAACCCTCACCCTCACCCTATCCCTCATCCTAAACCTAATCCTAACCCTAACCCTCATGCTAACCCTCACCCTAACCCTAACACTCACATTAAACCTAGCCCTAATCCTAACCCTCAACATAACCCTAACCCTCACCCTTACCATAACCCTAACGCTAACACTCACCCTATCCCTAAACTTAATTCTAACTCTAAACCTCACCTAACCCTAACACTAACCCTCACCCTCATGCTAGACCTCATCCTAACTCTAATCCTAACCCTAACCCTAACCCTAAACCTCACACTCACCCTCACCTTAACACTAGTCCCAATCCTAACCTTAACCCTAGCCTCACCCTCACCCTAAACCTCACCCTAACCCTAACCCTAACACTAACCCTAACCCTAAACATAACCCTAACCCTCAACCTCAACCTAGACCTCAACCTAACCTTAACCCTCATCCTCACCCTAAACATCACACTAACATCAACACTAATTCTCAATCTAACCTTCACCCTCACCCTAACCCTAAGCCTCACCCTGACCGTAACCCTCACCCTCAGCCTAACCCTCAACTTTATCCTTACCGTCACCCTCGCACTAACCCTCACCATAACCCTAATCCTCGTTCTAACACTCACCCTAAAGGTAACCCCAACCATCACCCTAAACCTAACGATCACCCTCACCCTCAGCCTCAGCCTAATCCGAAGCATAAGCCTAACCCTAACCCTAACACTCAACCTCACCCTAGCCCTCATCCTAACCCTAATTCTAACCCTAACCCTCATCCTAACGCTTAACCTAACCAGAAACCTAACCATCATTCTAAATCTAATCCTCATCCCCACCCATACACTCAGCCTAACCCTAAACCTAAACGAAACCTAACACTAACCCTCACAGATATCCTCACCGTAAACCTAATCCTAAACCTAACCCTAACCCTAATATTAATCCTCAAACTAACCCTCACCCTAACCCCAAGCCTAACACTAACCCTAATCCTAACCCTCCCCGAACCCCTAACTCTAACCCTAAACCTCACCCTCACCCTAACCATAACCCTTACCCTAAACTTAACCCAAACCTGATCATAACCCTCACCCTCACCCTCACTGTAACTCTAACCCTAACCCTAACTATTACACTAACCCTAACCCTAACCCTGACCTTCACCCTAACCCTAACCCTAACCCAAACTCTCACCATAACCCTAACCCTAACCCTAACCCTCACTGTAACTCTAACCCTAAATCTCACCCAAATGCTAATCCTAACCCTCATACTCACTCTAGCCTTCACCATAACACTAATTCTAACCCTAAACCTCACCCTCACCTTCACGATTGGCCTAAGCCTAAGCCTAAGCCTAAGACTAACCCTGACCCTCACAATCACCCTCAAACTAACCCTAACCCTAACCCTATCCCTAACCCTAACTCTCACACTAACCCTCACCCGAACGCTAACTCTAACCCTAAACCTCACCCTCACCCTAACCCTAAACCTCACCCTCACGCTCACCCTCTACCTAACATTAAGACTAAACCTAACCCCAACCCAAACCCTAATACTAACCCTAACCCCCAGCCTAACGCTAACCCTAACCCTAACCCTAACCCACACCCACAACATAGCCCATACCAAACACTAAGCCTAAGCCTAACCCTCACCATAACCCTCACTCTAACCCTAACCCCAACACTCACCCTAACCATAACCCTCATCCTCACCCTCACTCTAACTCTAATCCTAACCCTAACCCTAACCATAACACTCACCTCAACTTACCCCTAATCCTAATCTTAACCCTTACTCCAATCCTCACCCCCACCCTAAATCTCACCCTAACTCTAACTCTAACCCTAACCCTAACCCTCACCCTAACCCTAACTCTAAACCTTAACATCACCCTCACCCTCACCCTAACCCTAACCTTAATTGTAAACCTCACCCTAAACCTAAACCTTACCCTACCACTTAATCTCACCTTAAAACAAACATTAAACCTAAAAATAACCCGCACACCAACGCTAACCATCACCCTAAACCTAAACCTCACCCTAACCCTGAGCTTAACTCTCAACTTCATCCTAGACCAGACCCTAACCCTAACCCGAACCCTAAACCTCACACTCACCCTAACTGTTACCCTCACCATAACCCTTACCCTAACCATCACCCTAACCCTAAACTTATCCCGAACCCGAACTATCACCCTAACCCTAACCCTAAACCTCACCCTAACCCTCACCCTCACCCTCACCCTCAGCTTAACCGTAAGCCTAACCCTAACACTAACCCTAAACGTTACCCTTACCCTAACCCTAAACCTAACACTAAAACTCACCCTAACCCTAAACTTAAACCTAATACTAACCCTCACCCTAAACCTCAACCTCACCCTAACCCTCACCTTAACCCTAACCCTAACACTAACCCTAACCCTAACCCTCACCCTCAGCCTCATCCTAATCATAACTCTAACCCTAAACATCACCCTCATCCTAACCTTAACCCTAACCCTAAACCTCATCCTAAACCTAACACTAAACCTCACCCTCAACCTAGCCCTCACCCTAACCCTAATCCTAATCCTAACCCTCATTCTAACCCTCCCCTTAACCCTAACCCTAACCCTCACCCTAACCCTATTCCTCACGTTAAACCTCACCCTCAGCCTAACTGTAAGCCTAACCCTAAACCTAACCCTAACACACAAACAATCACCTTCAAGTTTACCCTAATCCTAACCCTAAACCTAACCCTAAACCTAATCCTCCCCCATCACCCTAACCATAACCCTAACACTAACCCTAACCATAACCCTCAACCTAACCCTCACACTAACCCTAACCCTAATCCTAAACCTCACCCTCACCCTAAATGTAAATCTAACCCTAACTGAAACCCTAAACCTCACCCTAACCCTAAACCTAACCCTCACCCTCACCCTCACCTTAACCTTAACCCTAAACCTAACCCTAACAATTACCCTAAGCATAATCCTAACCCTCACTCTAACCATAATCCTAACCCTAACCCAAACCCTCACCTAACACTTACCCTCACACTAACACTAACCGTAACCCTAAAACTAACCCTCACACTAACCCTAACCCTAAACTTCAACGTAACCCTAACCCTAACCCTAACACTAACCCTAACACTAACCCCAACCCTAAACCTCACCGTCACTCTCCCCCTAACCCTATATCTAACTGTAAACCTCACCCTCACCCTAACCCTCTCCCTAGCCCTAAACCCCTCCCTAACCCTAACCCTAATCCTCAACTGCACCCTCAACCTCACCTTAACTCTAACCCTAACCCTAACAATAACACTAACCCTAACCCTAACCATCACTCTAACCGTAATCCTCTCCCCACCCTCAACCTCACCCTAACCTCAAACTTAACCCTAACCATAACACTAAAAATAACCCTAACCCTAACCCTAACCGTAATCCTCACCCCCACCCTCATCCTCAGCCTAACCCTAAGCCTAAGCCTAACCCTAACCCTAACCTTCACTCCAGCCCTCAACCTATCCCTAACCCTCATCCTCACTCTAAACCTCACCCTAACCCTAACACTATTCCTTAATCTAACACTCACCCTCAACCTACCCCTAACCCTAAAACTTATTCTAAACCTAACCCTCAACATTACCGTAACTCTCACCCTCAGCCTAACCCTTATGTTTACCCTTACACTCAACTCAACCCTAAACCTAACCCTAAACCTAAACCTAACCCTAACTCTCACCCTGACCCTAACTCTACCCCTAAACCTCACCCTCAACCTAACCCTAACTCTAAACCTAAACCTAACACTAAACCTCACCCTAACCCTAACCCTAACCCTCACTCTAACCCTAAACCTCAACCTCACACTTAGCCTCAGCCTAACCCTAAGCCTCACCATAAACTTATCCCTAACACACACTCACCCTCACCCTAACACTAATCCTAACAGTAACCCTAACCCTAACCCTCCCCTTAACTCTTGCCCTAACCCTAACCTTAACACGAACACTAAACCTAACCCTCAACCTAACACTCACCCTAACCCTAACTCTAACGGAAACCTCAACCTCACCCTAACCCTCACTCTAACACTAACCCGAACACTAAACCTCACCCTAACACTAACCCTAACCCTCACACTCACCCTCACAGTAACCATAATCCTAAACCTGACCCTAACAATCACCCTAAAGCTAATCCTAACCCTCACCCTAACCATAACCGTCACCCTAACCCAAACCCTCACCCCAACACTTACCCTCACCCTAACACTAACTCTAACCCTAACACTTACCCTCCCACTAACCCTAACCCTAACTCTAACCGTAAACCTCATCTAACCCTCACCCCCACCCTAAACCTAAAACTAGCCATATTCCTATCCTTTAACCTAACACTCCCCCTAACCCTATATCTAACCCTAAACCTCACGCTAACCCTAACCCTAAGCCTAAGCCTAAAACTAAACCTAACCCTAACCCTAACCCTAACAGTAAGCCTATCCCCAAACCACACACTCAAGCTCAGCCTAAACCTAAGCTTAACTCTAACCCTAACCCTAACCATCACCTTAACCCTAACCCTATCCCTAACCTTAACACTAAACCTAACCCTAATCCTCAGCCTCACCCTCACCCTAAACCAAACCCTAACCCTAACCCTCACCGTAAACCAAAGCCTAATGCTAACCCTAACCTTCACACACCCTCACCCTAACCTTAATCCTAAACCTAACCCTACCCCTAAAGCTAACCCTCATATTAACCCTCAGCCTAGCCCTCACCCTAACCCTAATCGTAACCCTACAACTAATCCTAACGCTCCCCCTAACCCTAACCCTAACACTAAACCTAACCATAACCCTCACCCTCAGCCTCACCCTAACCCTAACTCTAAACCTAAACCTGCCCCTACACCTAACCCTAACACTAACCCTCACCCTAACCCTAAACCTCAATCTCACCCTCAACCTCAGCCTAACCCTAAGCCTAACCCTAACCCTAAACCTAACCCTATATACACACACACACTCACGCTAACTCTAATCCTAACCCTATCCCTAACCCTAAACCTCCCCCTAACTCTCACCTGAACCCTAACCCTAACAGTAACCGTAAACCTAAACTTCAACCTAACCCTCACCCTAACCCTAACTCTAACCCTAAAGCTCACCCTCACCCTAAACCTAACTCTAACCCTAACCCAAACCCTAACCCTCACACTAACCCTACACCTAACCATCAAAATAACCCTAAACCTCAACCCCACCCTCATCTTCAGCCTAACCCGAATCCTAAGCATAACCCTAACCCTAATCCTCACATTCACCCTCACCCTAACCCTAATCCTAAACCTAACCATAAACCTAATCCTTAACCTTAACATAACTATCACCCATAACCATAACCCTAACACTAACCCACGATCTAACCCTCCCCCTAACCCTAATCTAACCCTAAACCTCACCCTCACACTAACCCTAACCCTAAACCTCATCCTAACTGTAAAAGTCACCCTGACCCTCACCCCCACCCTCAACTTAACTCTAACCATAACCTGAACAATAACACGAATCCTAACCCTAAGCCTAACCCTCATGCTAACCCTAGCCCTAATCCTCACACTCACCCTCACCCTAACCCTAATCCTAAACCTAACCATAAACCTAACCCTTAACCTCAACCTAACTGTCACCCTAACCTTAACCCTAACACTAACCCTAACACTAACCCACGAATTAACCCTCCCCTTAACACTGAATCTAACCCTAAACCTCACCCTCACCCTAACCCTAATCCTAACCCTAACCCTAAACCTCACTCTAAACTTAACCCTCACCCTCAACCTCACCGTAACTCTAACCATAACCCTAACAATATCACTAATCCTAACACTAAACCTAACCCAACAACAACCCTAATCCTAAAATTCACCCTCACCCAAAACCTAATAATAACCCTAACCCTCACCCTAACCCTAAACTTCACCCTCACTGTAAACCTAACGCTCTTTCAAACCCTTACCCTAACTCTAACCCTAACCATAAACCTCACCTTAACACTAACCGAACCCTCACCCTCGCCCTGGCCCTCACCCTAAACCTAAACCTAACCCTAATCCTCATCCTAACCCTCACCCTAACCCTAACCCTCACCCTCACCCTAAACCTAACCCTCAACCTAACCCTAACCTTCACGCTCACCGAAAACATAACCCTAACCCTAACCCTAACAATAAACCTAAGCCTAACCCTCACCTAACCATAACCCTCACCCTAATCCTAAACCTCACCCTAACCCTAACTCTAACCCTCACCCTCACCCTAACCCTAACCCTCATCCTCACCCTAAACCTCACACTAACCAGAACCCTAACCCTTACGCTAACCCTAAACTTAACCCTAACCCACACCCTTATCTTAACCCTCACTCTCAGCATAAACCTCAACTTTACCCTTACCATCATCCTCACCCTAACCCTAAACCTCAACCTAAAACTCACCCTAACAGTAAACCTAACCATCACCCTAACCCTAACCCTCACCCTCAACCTCAAGCTCAGCGTAACCCTAAGCCTAATCCTAACCCTTACCCTAACCCTCATCCTCACCCTAGTCCTCACCCTAACCCTAATCCAAACACTAACCCTCAGCCTAACCCTCACCCTAAGCCTAAACCTAACCATCAGCATAACCCTAATACTCACGCCCACACTCACCCTCAGCATAACCCTAAGCGGAAGCCTAACCCTAACCCTAACACTCACACTCACCCTCACCCTAACCCTAATCCGAAACCTAACCCTACCCTTAAAACTTAACCTCAACCTAACCTTCACCCTAACCTTAACCCTAATATTAACCCTAACCCTAACCCACGAACTAACCCTTTCCCTAACCCTAAATCTAACCATAAACCTCACCCAAACCCTAAACCTAAACCTACCCCTAACACTAAACCTCACCCTCACCCGAATCCTAACCCTCACCCTCACTGTAACTCTAACCCTCACCCGAGCCCTCACCTTAACCCTATTCCTAACCCTAAACCTCATCCTAACCCTCACCCTAACCCTAATCCTCACCTTCATGCTAGGCCTAAGTCTAAGCCTAAGCCTAAGCCTAAACCTAACCGTAAACCTCACCCTAACCCTAACACAAACACTAACTCTAACTCTAACCCTAAACCTCACTCTCACCCTAACCCTAACTCTAACCCTAACCCTAAACCTAAACCTCACCCTAACCCTAACCCTAACCCTCAACCTGACCCTCACTGTTCCCATAACCGATACCCTAACCCTAACAATAACCCTAACCCTAACCCTAACACTCACCCTAAACATAACCCACACCCTAACCCTAAAACTCACCCTAACACTTACCCTCACCCTAACACTAACCCTAACAATAACACTAACCTTCACCCTAACCCTAACCCTCACTCTAACACTAACCCTCACACTCATGCTTGTCCTAAGCCTAAGCCTAAGCCAAAAACTAACCCTAAACCTCACCCTAACCCCAACAATAACACTAAAACTAACTTTAACCCTAAACCTCACCCTCACCCTAACCCTAACACTAACCCTAACCCTAAACCTAAACCTCATCCTAACCCTAACCCTCACCCTCACCCTCACCCTCACTGTAACCGTAACCCTAACACTAACACTAACAATAACCCTAACCCTAACCCTAACCCTCATCCTAAACATAACCTTCACCCTAACCCTAACCCTCACCCTAACACTTACCCTCACCCTAACACTAATGCTAACCCTAACACTAACCCTCACACTAAACCTAACCATCACCCTAACCCTAAATCTCACCCTAACCCTAACCCTCGTCCTCACCCTAAACCTCACACTAACCATAACACTAATCCTCAATCTAACTCTCACCTTCAGCCTAAACCTAACCCTCACCCTTACCCTAACCCTCACCCTCAGCCTAACCCTAAAATTTACCCTTACTGTCACCCTCACCCTAACTCTCACCCTAACAGTAATCCTTATCCTGACCCTCACCCTAAGAGTAACCCCAACCATCAACCTAACCCTAACCCTCACCCTCAACCTTAGCCTCAGCCTAACACTAAGCCTAAGCCTAAACCTAACCCTAACCCTCACCCTCACCCTAACCCTAACCCTAACCCTAATCCTAACCCTAAGCCTCATCCTAACCCTTAACTTAACCATAAACCTAACCATCTATCTAAACCTAATCCTCATATACACCCATAACCTCAGCATAATCCTAAGCCTAAGCCAAAACCTAACCCTAACCCTCACACTCACCCTTACTGTAAAACTAATCCTAAACGTAACCCTAATCATAAATGTAACCCTAACTCTAACATTAACCCTCATCCTAACCCTCACCCTCACCCTAACCCTAACCCTAAACCTCACCCTAACACTAACCCTAACCCTCACCCTCACCCTAGCCCTCACCCTAACCCTAATCCTAACCCTAAGCCAATCCTAACCCTTAACTTAACCATAAACCTAACCATCTTGCTAAACCTAATCCTCATATACACCCATACCCTCAGCATAACCCTAAGCCTAAGCCGAACCCTATCCCTAACCCTCACACTCACCCTTACCGTAAACTTAATCCTAAATGTAACCCTAACCCTAACATTAACCCTCAACCTAACCCTCACCCTAACCCCAACCCTAACCCTAACCCTAACCCTAACGCTCACCCTAACCCTCCCCATAACCCTAACTCTAACCCTAAAACTCACCCTCATCCTAACCATAACCCTAACCCTAAACCTCACCCTAAACCTGATCCTAACTCTCACCCTCACCCTCACCCTCACTGTAACTCTAACCCTAACCCTAATCCTAACACTGAACCTCACCCTAACCCTACCCCTAACCCTAACCCTCACCCTAAACCTAACCCTCACCCTCACCGTAACTCTAACCCTAACCCTAAACCTCAACCTAACCCTAACAATAACCCTCACTCTCACCCTAGCCCTCACCATAAACCTAATTGTAACCCTAAACCTCATCCAAACCATAACCCTAACCCTTACCCTAACCATCAACCTACCGTAAACCTAATTCTAACCCTCAACCTTAACCCTAACCCTGACTCTACACTAACCCTAAACCTAACCCTCACCCTAAACCTAACCCTCATCATAACCCTAACCCTCACCCTAACCCTAACCCTAACACTAATCCTAACCCTAAAACTAAACCGTATCCCTCACCCTAAACCTAACTCTAAACCTAAAACTCATCCTCACTCTAACCCTAACCCTAACCCTAAACCTCACCCTCACCCTAGCCCTCACTCTAACCCTAATGCTAAATTTAACCCTCACCCTAACCCTAAACCTAACCCTCACCCTAATCCTAACCCTCACCCTTAACCTCACCGTTAGCCTACCCTAAGCCTAACCCTAAACCTAATCCTAACCCACCCACTCACCCTAACCTAACCATTACCCTAACCCTCAAACTAACCATAACCCTCACCCTCAACCTCACCCCTAGCCTAACCCTAAGCCTAACCCTAAACCTAACCCTAACCCACAAACTCACCCTCAGCCTAAACCTAATCCTAACCCTAACCATAAACCTAACCCTAACCCTCACCCTCACCCTAGCCTTCACCTTAACCCTAATCCTAACTCTAACCCAAACTCTAACCATACCCCTAACCCTAAACCTCACCCTAAACCTAACCCTAACCCTCACCCTCAATGTAAGGGTAAACCTAACCCTAACACTAACAATAACCCTAAAACTAACTCTAACCCTCACCCTAATCATAACCCTCACCCTAACACTTACCCTCACCCTTACAGTAAGTCTAACCCTATCACTAACCCTAACACTAATCTTAACACTCAACCTAACCCTAAACCTCACACTAACCCTAATCCTAACCCTCACCCTCACCTTAGCCCTCAAGCTAACCCTAATTGTAAACCTAACCCTCACCCTAACCCTCACACTAACCTAACCTTAATTCTCAATCTAACCCTCACCCTCACCCTAACCCAAACCATAACCCTTGCCCTAACCCTCACCCTAATCTTCACCCTTACACTTTTCTTAACTCTCAGCCTCAGCCTAATCCTCACCTTTCCACTTACCATCACCCTCACGCTAAACCTCACCCTAACCCTAACCCTCATCCTAATCCTCACCCTAAGCTTAACCCTAACCCTCAACCTAACCCTATCCCTCACTCTCAACCTCACCCTCAGACTAATCCTAATCCTAAGCCTAAACCTAACCTTAACCCTCACCCTAACCCTAACCCTTACCCGAACACTAACCCTAACTCTCACCCTAACCCTAACCCTAACCCTACTCGTAAACCCCACCCTAAAATTAACCCTAACCCACTCGCGCACCCTCACCCTCACTGTAACTCTAACCCTAACACTATCAATAACACTAAACCTATTGCGAACCATCACACTTACACTAACCCTAACCGTCACCCTCACCCAACCCTAACTCTAACATTAACCCTAACTCTAATCCTAAACCTCACTCTCACCCTAACACTAATTCTAACCCTAACCCTAAACCTAAACCTCATCCTAACCCTAAACCTAACACTCACCCTCACCCTTAGCCTAAAGCTAAGCCTAACATTAACCCTAACCCTAACCCTCACACTCACCCTCACCCTAAATCTAACTCTACCTCTAAACTTCACCCTCAACCTAACCCTAACTCTAACCCTAAACCTAACACTAAAACTCACCCTAACCCTAAACCTAAACCTCTCCCTAAACCTAACCCCCACCCTCATCCTCACCCTCAGCTTAAACCTAAGACTAACACTAACCCTAACAAGAATCCTCACACTCACCCTAGGCCTAACCCTAATCATAATCTTAACCCTAGCCCTAACCTTCACCCTAACCTAAGCCTCACCCTAACACTAAACCTAAAACCAACCCTAACCATAACCCTCCCCCTAACCCTCACCCTAACTCTGACACTAACACTAACCAAACCATAAACCTCAACCTAACCTCACCCTAACCCTAACTCTATCCCTAAACCTCACCCTCACCCTAACCCTCACTATAACCCTAACCAAAACACTAAACCTGACCCTAACCCTAACCCTCACACTCAGCCTCACAGCAACCGTAACCCTAAACCTAACCCTAACACTAACCCTAAAGCTAATACTAACCCTCACCCTAACCATAAACATCACCCTAACCCAAACCCTAAACCTAACACTTACCCTCACCCTAACACTTACCCTACCCATAACACTAACCCTCACACTAACCCTAACTCTAACACTAATCCTAAACCTCAACCTAACCCTCCCCCTCACCCTGACCCTAACACTAACCCTATTCCTAATCCTTACCATAACCCTCCCCCTATCTCTACATCTAATCCTAAACCTCAGGCTAACCCTAACCCTAACCCTAAACATAACCCTAACCCTAACCCTAAACGTAACCCTAATCCTCAGCCTCACCCTCACACTAACCCAAACCCTAACCCTAAACCAAACCCTCACCCTCAACCTAACCCTAAGCCTAACCCTAAGCCTAACCCTAACAATCACCTTAACCCTAACACTAACATTAAACCTAAGCCTAACCCTAACCCTAACCCTCACCCTAAACCTTACTCTAATACTAATCCTAACCCTAAGCCTAACCCTCACACTCACCCTAACCCTTACACTAAGCCTAAATCTAACACTATCCCTAAACCTAACCCTCACAATCAGCTTCACCCTAACCCTAAAACGAACCCTAACCCTCACCCTCACCCTAAACCTAACCAGAAACCTAATCCTAAACCTCAACACAACCCTAACCCAAAACCTCACCCTCACCCTAGCCCTCAACCTAAACCTAATCCTAACCCTAACCCTAACCCTAACCCTAACCTAACCTTAACCCTCACCCTCAATAACCCGTACCCTAACCCTCACTCTAACCCTAAATTTAACCCAAACCCTAATTCTCACCCTAATCCTAAACCTTACCCTTAGGCTAACCCTAACCCTCACCCTCAACCTCAACCTCAGCCTAACCCTAAGCCTAACCCTAAAACAAACCCTAACACACACACTTACCCTCACCCTAACCCTAATCCTAACCCTATCCCTAACCCTAACCCTCCCCCAAAATCTCACCCTAACCCTAAAAATAACAATAATCCTAACCCAAACCCTCAACCTAAACTCACCCTTACCAAAACTCTAACCCGAAACCTCAACCTCACCCTAAACCTAACGCTAACACTAACCCAAACCCTAACCCTCACCCTAACCCTAACACTAACCAACACCCTAAATCTAATCCTCACCCCCACCCTCACCCTCAGCCTAACCTTAAACCTAAGCCTAAGCCTAGTCCTAACCCTAACACTCACCCTCACCCTAACCCTAATCCTAACCCTAACCCTAACCCTTACCCACTAACAAACCTTCCCCCTAACCCTAAATCTAATCCTAAACCTCACATTGAACCTAAACCTAATCCTAAACCTAACCCTAATCCTCACCCTGACCCTAACCATAACCTTCACCCTCATCCTTACCCTCAGAGTAACTCTAACCATAACCCTAACAATAACACTAATCCTAACCCTAAACCTAACCCTAACCCTAACCCTAATCCTAACACTCACCCTCACACTAACCCTAATCCTAACCCTAACCCCCACCCAAACCCTAACCCTCACCCTAACCGTAGCACTAACCCTCATTCAAAACCCTCACCCTTACCCTAAACCTAACCCTAAATATCACCCTAACACTAACCCTAACATTCACCCTCACCCTGGCCCTCACCCTAACCCTAATCCTAAACCTAATCCTCATCGTAACCCTCACCCTAACCCTAACCCTAAACCTAAACCTTAATCTAACCCTCAACCTAACCCTAACTTTCACGCTCACCATAACCCTAACCCTAACCCTCACGCTAACCCTAAACTTATCCTGAACCATAACTCTCACCCTAAACCGAACCCTAACACTCACTCTAACCCTAAACCTCACTCTCACCCTCAGCATAACCCTAAGCCTAACCATAACCCTAATCCTCACATTCACCCTAAAACTTACCCTAATCCTAATCCTAACCTTAAGCCTAACAGTCAAACTCACCCTAACCATCAACCTAACCCTAACTCTAACACTAACCCTAACCATAACCCTCACAATCAGCCTCACCCTAACCTTAACTCTAACCCTAAACCTCACCCTCACCCTAAAACTAACCCTAACTCTGAGCTAAACCTCACCCTAACCCTAACCCTAAATATCACCCTCACTCTAGCCCTCACCCTAACACTAATCCTAACCGTAACACTCACCCTAACAGTAAACCTAACCCTAAACCTCACCCTAATCGTAAACCTTACCCTAACGCTCACCCTAACCCTAAATTTAACCCAAACCCTAACCCTCAACCTAACCCTAAACCTAACACTCATCCTAACCCTAACCCTCACCCTCACCCTCACCCTCAGGCTAAGGCTAAGCCTATCCCTAAAAGTACCCCTAACCCTTACACTCAGCCGAAACTTAACCCAAAACATAATCCTAAACCTAACACTAACCCTCACCCTCACCCTAACCATAACCTTAAACCTAACCATAAACCTAAACTTAACCCTAGCGCTCACCCACAGCCTCATCCTAACCCTAACTCTAACAATAAATCTTACCCTCACCCTAACCTCAACCCTAACCCTAACCCTAAACCTCACCCTAACCCTAACACTAAAACACAACCTCACCCTAGCCCTCACCCTAACCCTAACCCTAACCCTCATCCTAACCCTCCCCCTAACCTTAAACTTAACCCTCACTGTAACCCTAACCCTCACCCTCAAACTCACCCTCAGCCTAAACCTAAGCCTAACCCTAAACCTAACCCTAACACACACACTCACCCTCACCCTAACCCTAATACTAACCCTATCCTTAACCCTGACACTCCCCCTAAATCTCACCCTAACCCTAACCCTAACACTATCCCTAACCCTAACCCTCAACCTAACCCTCACTCTAACCCTAACTCTAACCCTAAACCTCACTCTCAGCCTAAAACTAACACTAACCCTAACCCAAACACTAAACCTCACCCTAACCCTAAACCTCACCCTCACCCTCATGATAACCAAAAGCCTTAACCTAACCCTAACAATAATCCTAACCCTAATTCTAACCCTCACCCTCACCCTAAAGTTAAACCTAAACCTAACCGTAACCCTAAACCTCACCCTCACCCTAGCCCTCACCCTAACCCTAAACCTAACCCTAATCATCATCCTAACCCTCACCCTAACACTAATCCTAAACCTCACCCTTACACTCACCCTAAACCTAATCCTAACCCTAATCCTCAACCTAACCCTAACCCTCACCCTCGCATAACCCTTACACTAAGCCTCAACCTAACCATAAACTTAACCCAAACACTAACTCTCACCCTAAACCTTACCCTAACCCTCACCCTAACCCTAACCCTCACCCTCAGGCTCACCCTGAGCCTAAGCCTAACCCTAACCCTAAAACTAACACTAACCCTCACACTAACCCTAACCCTAACCCTAAACCTCAACATAACCCTAATCCTAACCCTAACCCTAACCCTAAACCTAATCCTAACCCTAAACCTAACCCGAATCCTCAGCCTCACACTCACCCTAACCCAAAAACTAACCCTAAACCTCACCTTCACCCTAACCCTAACCCTAACCTTAAAGCCCACTCTAACCCTAACCCTAATCCTCACCCGAACCCACAACCTCACCATCACTCTAACCCTGACCCTAACAATAACACTAACCCTAACCCTAATCATCACCCGAACCCTAACCCTCACTCCCACCCTCATCCTCAGGCTAACCCTAAGCATAACGGTAAACCTCAGAATAACCATTACTGAAACACTAACCATAATCCTAACCCTAAACCTAACCATAACCATAACCCTAAACCTAATCCTCATCCTCAGATTCACCCACACCCTAACACAAACCCTAACCCTAACTCTCACCCTAAACCTAAG
This sequence comes from Dipodomys merriami, assembly GCF_024711535.1. Classification (NCBI taxonomy): domain Eukaryota; kingdom Metazoa; phylum Chordata; class Mammalia; order Rodentia; family Heteromyidae; genus Dipodomys; species Dipodomys merriami. The sequence goes on along the minus strand of NW_027202360.1, from coordinate 1,156,382 downwards.
CCTAATCCTAACCCTAACCCTAACCATAACCATAACCCTCAAACTAACCCTAATCCTCAGCTTCACCCTCACCCTAACCCAAAACCAAACGCGAATCCTCACGGTAACCCTAAGCCTAACCCAAACCCTAACCTTAACCTTCACACTCACTCTACCCTAACCCTAATCCTAAACCTAACAGTATCCCTAAACCTAAACCTCAACGTAACCCTCACCCTAGCCCTGACCCTAACCCTAATCCTAAACCTAACCCTCACCCTATCCCTAAATCTAACCCTAAACTTCAACCTCAACCTAACCCTAACTCTAACCCTAACCCTAACACTAAACCTCACCCTAACACTAACCCTAACCCTCACCATAACCCTAAACCTCATCCTCACCCTCACCGTCAGCCTAACCCTAAGCCTAAACCTAAACCTATCCCTAACACACACTCACCCTCACTCTAACACTAATCCTAACCCTAAACCTAACCCTCCCCCTAACTCTCACCCTAGCCCTAACCTTAACACGAACACTAACCCTAAACCTCAACCTAACCCTCACCCTAACCCCAACTGTAAACCTAAGCCAAACCCTAAACCTCACCCTTACCCTAACCCTAACCCTCATCCTCACCCTCACCTTAACCGTAACAATAAACCTAACCCTAACAATAACCCTAACCCTATTCCTAAAACTTAACCTAACCATAACCCTCACCCTAACCCAAACCATCACCCTAAAACTTACTCTCACCCTAACACTAACCCTAATCCTAACACTAACCCTCACACCAAGCCAAAACCTAACCCTAACCCTAAACCTCAGCTTAACCCTAACCCTCACCCTCAACCTAGCCGTCAACCTAACCCTAACCCTCATCCTCACCGTAAACCTCACACTAAACCTAACACTAATCCTCAATCTAACGCTCACCCTCACCCTAACCCTAACACTAACACTAACCCTCACACTCACCTTAGCCCATAACCAAACCCTAAGCCTAAGCCTAACCCTCACCCTAACCCTCACTCTAACCCTAACCCAAACACTCACCTTAACTATAACCCTCACCCTTACCCTCACCCTAACTCTAATCCTAAAACTAACCTTAACCCTCCCCTTAATTCTCACCCTAACCCTAACCTTAACACGAACACGAAACCTAACCCTCAACATAACCCTCACCCTAAACCTAACTCTACTCTAAACCTCACACTCACCCTAAACATATCTCTAACTCTAATCCAAACCCTAAAACTCACAGTAACCCTAACCCTAACCCTCAACGTAACCTTCACCCTAACACTTACCCTAACCTTAAACCTAACCCTCACCCTAAACCTAACCCTCACTCTTAAATTCACCCTTACCCTAACCCTAAGCCTAACCCTAACCCACATACTCACCCTCAACCTAACCCTAACCCAAACCTTCAACCTGACCCTAACCCTCACCCTCAACCTCATCCTTAGCCTAACCCGATGCCTAACCCTAAACCTAACCCTAACCCACACACTCACCCTCACCATAACCCTAATCCTAACCCTAAACCTAACCCTAACCCTAAACCTCAACCTCACCCTACACTTCACCCTAACACTAATCCTAACCCTAACCCAAACTCTAACCATAACCCTAAACCTAAACCTCACCCTAAACTTAAACCTAACCCTCACCATCACTGTAAGGGTAACCCTAACCCTAACCCTAACAATAACTGTAATCCTTACCCTAACGCTAAACCTAACCCTAAAACTTACCCTTATCTTAACCCTCAGCCTTATACTAATCTTCAACTTTACACTTACCATCACCGTAACGCTAACCCTCACCCTAACCCTAACCCGCATTCTAACCCTCACCCTAACCATAACCCTAACCATCACCCTAAACATATCCCTCACCCTCAGCCTAACCCTAAGCCTAAGCCTAAACCTAACCCTAACCCTAAATCTCACCTTAGCCCTCACCATAACCATAATCCTAACCCTAACCCTCAACCTAACCCTACCCCTACCCCTACCCATAAACCCCTCCCAAACCCTAACGCTAACCCTCACCCGGACACTCACCCTCACCGTAACTCTATCCCTAACCCTATCAATAACAGTAACCCTAACCTGAACCATCACCCTAACTCTAACCCTAACCCTCACCTTCATGCTCGGACTAAGCCTAAACCTAAGCCTAAGCCTAACCCTAACCATAACCCTCACCCTAACCCTACCTTAACACAAACCCTAACTCTAATTCTAAACCTCACTCTCACCCTAACACTAATTCTAACCCTAACCCTAAACCTAAACTTCATCCAAACTCTAACCCTAACACTCACCCTCACCCTCAGCCTAAACCTAAGCCTAACATTAACCATAACATTAACCCTAACCCTAACCCTCAAACTCACCCTCACCCTAAACCTAACTCTACCCCTAAACCTTACCATCACCCTAACCCTAAACCTAACACTAAACCTCACCCTAAACCTAACCCTAACCCTCACCGTAAACCTAACCCTCACACTCACCCTCACGCACAGCCTGAAACTAAGACTAACCCTAACCCTAACCCTAACACTCACACTCACCCTAACCCTAATCCTAAACCTAACCCTAGCCCTAACCCTCATCCTCACCCCAACCCTCACGCTAACCCTAACACTAAAACTAAAACTAACCCTCACACTCAGCCTCACCCTAACCATAATTAGAACACGAAATCTCACCCATACCCTAACCCTAACACTAACCCTAACACTAACCCAAACCCTAACCCACCCAAAATCTCACCCTAACCCTAACACTAACCCTAAACCTAAAACTCAACCTAACCATGACCCTAACCCTAACTCTATCCCTAAACCTCACCCTCACCCTAACCCTCACTCTAACCCTAACCCAAACACTAAACCTCGCCCTAACTCTAACCCTAAACCTCACACTCATCCTCACAGTAACCGTAAGCCTAAACCTAACCCTAACAATAACCCTAAAGCTAATGTTAACCCTCACCCTAACCAGAAACCTCACCCTAACCCAAAACCTCACCCTAAAACTTACCCTCACCCTAACACTAACCCTCACACTAACCCTAAGCCTAAACCTAACCCTCACCCTCTCCCTAACCCTAACACTAACCCTATTTCTAACCCTTAACCTAAACCTCCCCCTAACCCTATATCTAACCCTAAACCTCACACTAATCCTAACCCTAAGCCTAAGCCTAAACCTAACTCTAAATGTAACCCTAATCCTCAGCCTCACCCTCAACCTATCCCAAATCCTAACCCTAACCAACACCCTCACCCTCAGCCTAACCCTAAGCCTAAACTTAAACCTAACCCTCACCATCACCTTAACCATATCCCTAACCCTAACCATGAACCAAACCCTAATCCTCATCCTCCCTCTCACCCTAACCCAAACCCTAACCCTCACCCTAAACCTAAGCCTAACCCTAACCCTCACATTAACCCTCAGCCTAGCCCTCACGCTAACCCTAATCCTAATCCTAAAACTTATCCTGACCCTCAGCCTAACCCTCACCCTCACTCTAAACATAACACTAACCCTATTCCTAACCGTTAACCTAACCCTCCCCCTAACCCTATATCTAACCCTAAACCTCACGCTAACCCTACCCCTATGCATAAGCCTAACCCTAACGCTAACCCTCACCCTAACCCTAACCCTAACACTAACCCTAAACCTCACTCTCACCCTCAGCCTCACCCTAACCCTAACTCTAATCCTCAATCTAACCCTCACCCTAACACTGACCCTAACCCTTACCATAACCCTACACTTAACCCTAACCCACACCCTTAACTTAAACCTCATCCTCAGCCTAAACCTCACGTTTAACGTTACAATCATCCTCAACCTAACCCTCCCCCTAACCCTAAAACTCATCCTAACCCTCACTGTAACTGGAAACCTAAACATCACACTAAACCTAAAGCTCACCCTCAACCTCAAGCTCAGCCTAAACCTAAGCCTCAGCCTAACCCTTACCTTAAACCTCACCCTCTCACTAGCCCTCACCCTAACCCTAATCCTAACCCTAACCCTCATCCTAACCCTCACCCTAACCCTAAACCTAACCATTACCCTAACACTAATCCTCACGCCCACACTCACCCTCAGCCTAACCCTAAGCCGAAGCCTAACCCTAACACTCACACTCACCCTCACCCTAACCCTAATCCTAAACCTCAAACTACACCTAATGCTTAACTTCAACCTAACCCTCACCTTAACCTTAACCCTAAAACTAACCCTAAACCTAAACCACAAACTAAGCCTCTCCCTAACCCTAAATCTAACCATAAACCTCACCCTCACCCTAGCACTAATCCTACCCCTAACCCTAAACCACACCCTAACCCTCACCCTCACATTAACTCTAACTCTAATCCTAAACCTCAACCTAACCCTAAGCCTAATCCTAACACACACCCTCACCAAAACCGTAATCCTAACCATAACCCTATCCCTCACCCTCAACACAACCCTAACCCTAAACCTCACCCTAGCACTAACCCTAACCCTCAGCCTCACCCTAGCCCTCACCGGAACACTAACCCTAACCCTAACTCTCCTCCTATCCATAAACCTAACACTAACCCACACCATAACCCTAAACCTAATCCTAACCCTCAACCTAAACCTAACCCTCACACTCACCATAACCCTAAACCTAACCCTCACCCAAACCCTAAACTTAAACTGAACCCTAACTCTCACCTTCACCCTAACCCTAACCCTCACCCTAACCCTCACCCTCACCCTCAACCTCATCCTCAGCCTAACCCTAAGCCTAAACCTAACCCTAACCCTCACATTTGTCCTAATCCTTACCCTAATCCTAACCCTAACCTTAAGCCTAACTCTCACCCTCACCCTAATCCTCACCCTAACCCTAACTCTAACACTAACCCTAACCATAACCCTCACAATCAGCCTCAACCTTACCCTAAATCTAACCCTAAACCTCACCCTCACCCTAAACCTAACCATAACCCTAATCCTAAAACTCACAACAACCCTAACCCTAAACCTCACCCTCTACCTAGCCCTCACCCTAACCCTAATCCTAACCCTAACCCTCACCCTCACCCTCACCCTAACCGTAACCCTAACACTAACGCTAAAACTAACTCTAACCCTCACCCTCACCGTAACCTTTAACCTAACCCTCACCCTAACCCTAAATTTAACCCGAACCCTAACTCTCACCCTAAACCTAAACCTAACCCTCACCCTAACGCTCACCTTCAGCATAAGCCTAAGCCTAATCCTAACCCTAACCCTCACACTCACCCTAAGCTAAACCCTAAACCTAATCTTAAACCTAAGCCTAACCCTCACCCACACACTAACCCACACCCTATCCCTAACTCTAAGACTAACCCTAAGCCCAACGCTCACATCACCCTCAACCTAACCATAACTCTAACCCTAAACCTCACCCTCACCCCAACGTTAACCCTAAACGTAACCTTAACCCTAAACCTCACCCTCCACCTCAACCTCAGCCTAACCCTAAGCCTAACCCTAAACCTAACCCTAACACAAACACTCACCCTCACCCTAACCCTAATCCTATCCCTATCCCTCAACCTAACCCTCCCCCAAAATCTCACCCTAACCCTAATCCTAAACCTAACCCTAACCCTTAACCTCAACTGAACCCTCACCCTAACCTTAACCCTAACACTAACCCTAACCCTTCAAGGAACTAACCCTCCCCCTAACCCTAAATCTAAACCTAAGCCTCACCCTCACCCTAACCCTAAACCTAACCCTAACCCTAATCCTCTCCCTAACCCTAACCCTAACCCTAACCCTCATTCTTACCCTCAGTGTAACTCTATCCATAACCCTAATAATAACACTAAACCTAATCCTAAACCTAACGCTAACCCTAACCCTAACCCTATTTCTAACACTCACCCTCACCCTAACCATAATCCTAACCCTAACCATCACAGGAGCCCTAACCCTCACCCTCACTGTAACACTAAACCTCATCCAAACCCTCACCCTTACCCTAACCCTAACACTTAACCTCACCTTAACACTAACCCTAAACCTCACCCTCACCCTAGCCCTCACCTTAACCTTATTCCTCATCCTAACCCTCACCCTAACCCTAACCCTAACCCTCACCCTAACCCTAAACCTAACTCAAACCCTCAACCTAACCCTAACCCTCATGTTCACGGTAACCCTAAAATAACCCTCACGCTAACCCTAAACTTAACCCAAACCCTAAAACTCACCCTAAACTGAACCCTAACACACATCCTAACCCTAACCCTCACTCTCACCCTCAGGATAACCCTAAGCCTAACCATAACCCTAAGCCTCACACTCAACCTAAACCTTACCCTAATCTTAATCCTAACCCTAAGCTTAACCCTCACTCTCACCCTCACCCTAAATCTAACACTAACCCTAACCCTGACCCTCACAATCAGCCTCACCCTAACACTAACTCTCACCCTAAACTTCAAACTCACATTAACACTAACCCTAACCCTAAGCAAAACCTCACCGTAACCCTAACCCTAAACCTCACCCTCACCCTAGCACTTACCCTAACCCTAATCCTAACCCTAACCCTCATCCTAACCCTCACCCTAACAATAAACCTAAGCCTAACCCTCACCCTCAGGGTAAACCTTACCTTAAACCTCACCCTGACCCTAAACTTTAACTGAACCCTATCTCTCACACTAATCCTAACCCTAATCCTCACCCTAACCCTAACCCTCAAATTCAACCTCACCCTAAGCCTAAGATTAAGCCTAACAGTAACTGTAACACTAACCCTTACACTCAGAATAACGTTAAGCCTAATCCTAATCCTAAACCTAACCCTAAGCCTCACCCTCACCATAACTCTCACCTTAACCCTAACCCTAACCCTAACCCTCACCCTCAGCCTCATCCTAACCCTAACTCTAACCCTAAATCTCAACCTCACCCTAACCCTAACCCTAAACCTAACCCTAAACCTCAACCTAAACCTAATCCTAAACCTTACCCTAACCCTAGCCCTCACCCTAACCCTAACCCTAATCTTAACCCTAACCCTCATCCTAACCCTCCCCCTAACCCTAACCTTAACTCTCACCCTAACCCTAAACCTCACCCTCAACCTCACCTTCAGCCTAACCCTAAGCCTAACCCTAAACCTAACGCTAAAACACACACTGACCCTCACCCTAACCCTAATCCTAAACCTATCCCTAACCCAAACGCTCCCCCTAAATCTCACCCTATCCCTAACCCTAACACTAACCCTAACCCTAACCTTCAACCTAACCCTCATTCTAACCCTATCTCTTACCCTAAACCTTACCCTCAGCCTAAACCTAACAATAAACCTAACCCGAACACTAAACCTCAACCTAACCCTAACCTTAACCCTCACCCTCACCATAACAGAAAACCTAAACCTATCCCTGACAATAATTCTAACCCTAATCCTAAACCTCACCCTCACCATAACCCTCACCCTAACCCAAAACCTCACCCTAACACTTACCCTCACCCTAACGCTAACCCTAACACTAAACCTCACTCTAACCCTAACCATAACCCTAACCCTAAAACTCAACCTAAACCTCACCCTCACCCTAACACTAACCCTAACACTAAACCTCCCCCTAACCCTCCCCCTAACCCTAAATCTAAACCTAAACCTCACCCTCACCTTCACCCTAACCCTAAACCTAAACCTCACCCTAACCATAACCCTCACCCTAATCATAACCCTCAACATAACACTTCCGCTCACCCTAACACTAACCCTAAACCTAACACTCACCCGCACACTAACCCTAACCCTCAACCTCATCCTAACCCTCACCCTAATCCTAACACTAACCCTAACCCTCACCCTCACCCTAGCCCTCAACCTAACCCTAATTCTAACCTTCATGCTCACCCTAACCCTAACCCTCATCCTCACCCTAAACCTCACACTAACCCTAACCCTAATCCTCAATCTAACCCTCACCATAACCCTAACCCTAAACCTTACCCTAACCCTAAACCTAAACCTAACACTCACCCTTATTTTAACCCTCAGCCTCAGCCTAAACCTCACTTTTACTTTTACCATCATCCTCACCCTAACCCTCCCCCTAAACCTAAACCTCATCCTAACCCTCACCCTAACAGTAAACCAAAATATCACCCTAACCTTAAACTTCACCATCAACCTCACCCTCAGCCTAACCCTAAGCCTAAGCCTAAGCCTAACCCTCATCCTCACCCTCACCCTAAACCTAATACTAACCCTAAACCTAAACCTAACCCTTAACCTCAACCTAACCCTCACCCTCACCTTAACCCTAACACTAACCCTAACCCTAGAACATGAACTAACCCTCCCCCTAACCCTAAATCTAAGCCTAAACCTCACCCTCACCCTAACCCTAATCCTAACCCTAACCCTAAACCTCACCCTAAACCTAACACTAACCCTCCCCCTCCCCCTCACCCTCACTGTAACTCTAACCCTAACACTAACAATAAAACTAACTCTAACTCTAACGCTCACCCTAACACTAACCCTATCCCTAAACGTCAACCTAACCCTCACCCTCATCCAAACCCTAATACTAAACCTAACACTAACCCTCACCCTAACCCTCCACCTACCCCTAACTCTAACCCTAAAACTTACCCTCACCCTACCCTAAATCTATCCATAAACCTCACCATAAACCTCACCCTACCCTCACCCTCACCCTCACCCTCAACTTCAACCTCACTGTAACTCTAAACCAAACCTTAAAAATAAGACTCAAAATAATCCTAAACCTAATCCTAACCCTAACCATAACCATAACCCAAACCCTGAGCCTCACACTTCCCGCAAACTTCACCCTAACCATACCATAACACTAACAATAACCCTAACCATAACTCTAACCCTAATCCTAACCCTAATCCTTACCTAAAACTCAACCCCAACCTCACCCTCAGCCTAACCCTAACCCTAACCATAACACTAACCCTAACACTCACCGTGACCCAATCCCTAACCATAAACCTAACCCTAATCGAAATACTAAACCTAACCCCAAACTTAAGCCTAACCATTGCCCTAACCCTAACGCTAATCCTCACCCTCATTGTCACCCTAACCCAAACAATAACCCTAACCCTCACCCTAAACCTAAGCCTAACCCTAACCCTAGTCTTCACCCTAACCCTAATCCTAACCTTAACCCTCATCCTAACCCACAGCCTAACTTTAAACCTAACCCTCACCCTAACTCTAACCCTCACTCTTAACTTCACCCTTAGCCTAACCCTAAGCCTAATCCTAAACCTCACCCTAACCCACACACTCACCCTCAACCTAACCCTAACCCTAACCCTCACCCTAACAATAACCCTCACCCTCAACCTCACCCTGAGCCTAACCCAAAGCCTAACCCTAACCATAACCCTAACCCACACACTCACCCTCACCATAACCCTAATCCTAACCCTAACCCTAACCCTAACCCTAAAACTCACCCTCACCCTAGCCTTCACCCTAACACTAATCCTAAACCTAACCCAAACTCTAACCATAACCCTAACCCTAAACCTCACCTTAAACCTAATCCTAACTCTCACCCTCACTGTAAGGGTAACCCTAACCCTAACAGTAACAATAACTCTAACCCTTACACTAACCCTCACCCTAAATCTAACACTTACCCTTAACTTAAACCTCGGCCTCAGCCTAATCATCACCTTCACACTTACCATCACCCTTACGCTAACCCTCACCCTAACTCTAACCCTCATCCTAACCCACACCCTAATCGTAACCCTAACCATCACCCTAACCCTATACCTGACCCTCAACCTCACCCTCAGCCTAACCCTAAGAATAAGACTAAACCTAAACTTAATCCTCAACCTCACCCTAGCCCTCACCCTAAACATAGTCCTAACTCTAACCCTCACCCTAACCCTAAACCTAACCCTCACCCACACCCTCATCCTCACCGTAACTCTAACCCTAACCCTATCAATAACACTAACCCTAACCCGAACCATGACCCTAACATTAACCCTAACCCTCGCCCTCATGCTCGGACTAAGCCTAAGCCTAAGCCTAAGCCTAACCCTAACCCTCACCCTAACCCTCAATCTTACACGAACCCTAACTCTAACCCTAAACCTCACTCTCACCCTAACTCTAATTCTAAACCTAACCCTAAACCTAAAGCTCATCCTAACCCTAACCTAATAATCACCCTCAGCCTCAGCTGAAACCTAAGCCTAACATTAACCCTGACACTAACCCTCACACTCACCCTCACCCTAAACCTAACTCTACCCCTAAACCTCACCCTCACACTAACCCTAAACCTAACACTAAACCTCACCCTAACCCTAAAGCTAACCCTCACACTAAACCTAACCATCACCCTCACCCTCACGCTCAGCCTAAACCTAAGGCTAACCCTAACCCTAACCCTAACACTCACACTCATCCTAACCTTAACCCTAATCCTAATCCTAACCCTAGGCCTAACCCTCATCCTCACCCTAAAACTCACCGTAACCCTAACATAATCCTAAAACTAACCCTCACACTGAGCCTCACCTTAACCCTAATTCTAACACTGAACCGCACCCACACCCTAACCCTAATGCTAACCCTAAACATAACCCTAACCCTAACCCCCCCAACTCTCACCCTAACCCTAACACTAACCCTAACCCTAAACATCAACCTAACCTCACCCTAACCCTAACTCTATCCCTAAATCACACCCTCATCCTAACCCTCACTCTAACCCTAAACCAAACACTAAACCTCATCCTAACCCTAACCCCAACACTCACCCTCACCCTCACAGTAATCGTAACCCTAAACCTAACCCTACCAATAACCCTAAAGCTAATCCTAACCCTCACCCTAACCATAACCCTCAGCCAAAACCAAACCCTCACCCTTAAATTTACCCTCACCCTAACACTAACCCTAACTCTCACACTAACCCTAACCCTAACCCTAAACCTAAACCTCAACCTAAACCTCACCCTCATCCTAACCCTAACACTAACCCTATTCCTAACCCTTACCCTAGCCCTCCTGCTAAACCTATATCTAAACCTAAACCTCACGCTAACCCTAAGCCCAAGCCTAAACCTAACACTAACCCTAACCCTAAAAGTAACACTAATCCTCAGCCTCACCCTTACCCTAACCCAAACCCTAACACTAACCAAAACCCTCACCCTCAGCGTAACCCTAAGCCTAACCCTAACCCTAACCATCACCTTAAACCTAACACTAACACTAACCATAACCCTTAGCCAAAGCCTAATCCTCAGCCTACCCCTCACCCTAACCCAAACACTAAATCTAACCCTCACACTCACACTCAATCTAAACCTAATCCTCAACTTAAACCTAGCCCTAAACCTAACCCTCACATTAACCTTCAGCCTAGCCCTCACCCTAACCCTAATCCTAATCCTAAAACTTACGCTAACCCTCAGCCTAACCCTAACCCTAACCCTCACCCTAACCCTAACCCTCAAAGTAAGCCTCAACCTAACCCTAACTCTATAGCTAACCTTAACCCTCACCCTCACTGTCACCGTAACTGTAACCCAAAACCTAAGCCTAAAAATAACCCTAACCCTCACCCTCACCCTAACACTAATCATAAACCTAAATCTACCCCTAACCCTTAACGTCAACCTAATCCTCACCCTAAACTTAACGCTAACACTAACCGTAACCCTAACCCACGAACTAACCCTCCCCCAACTCTAAATATAACCATAAACCTGACACTCACCCTAACCCTAATCCTAACCCTAACCCTAAACCTCACCCTAACACTAACCCTAAGCCTCACCCTCACCCTCACCCTCAATTTAAATCTAACTCTAACCCTAACAATAACACTAATCCTAAAACTAAATCTAACCCTAAGCCTAAGCCTAACCCTAATCCTAAAACACACCCTCACCCTAAACCTAATCCTAACCATTACCCGAACCCTCACCCTCACCATAACCTTAACCCTCATCCAAACCCTCACCCTAACCCTAATCTTAACCCTAATTCTCCTCCTAACCCTCACCCTAAACCTAACACTAACCCTGACCCTAACCCTCAAAATCAGCTTCAACCTAACCCTAACTCAAACCCTAAACCTCACCCTCACTCTAAACCTAACCATAACCCTAATCCTAAAACTCACCACAACCCTAACCCTAAAGCTCACCCTCCCTCTAGCCCTCACCCTAACTATAATCCCAACCCTAAGCCTCATCCTAAACCTCATCCTATCACTAACCCTAACCCTCATCCTTACCATCACCCTAAGCCTAACCCAAACTCTCAAACTAACTCTAAACCTCACCCTCACCATAACCCTTACCCTAACCCTCACCCTAACCCTAAATTTAACCCGAACCCTAACGCTCACCCTAAACCTAACCCTAACCCTCACCCTAACCCTAATCCTCACCATCACCCTCAGCCTCAGCCCAAGCCTAAGCCTAATCCTAACCTTAACCCTAACCCTCACACTCACCCTAAGACTAACCCTAATCCTAATCCAAACCCTAAGCCTAAACCCACACTCAACCTAATCCTAACACTAACCCTAAACCTAACCCTAACCCTTACCTAAACCTCAACCCCAACCTCACCCTCAACCTAACCCTAAGCCTAACCCTAACACTAACCCTAACACTCATCGTAACCCAAACCCTTACCTTAACCCTAACCCTAACCGAAACACTAACCCTAACCCCAAACCTAAACCTAACCCTTACCCTAACCATAACCCTAAACTTCAACCTCAATGTCACCGTAACCCAAACAATAACCCTAACCCTCACCCTAACCCTAAACCTAACCCTCACCCTAACCCTCACCCTAGCCCTCAAACTGACCCTAATCCTAACCCTAAACCTCATCCTAAACCTCACCCTAACCCTAACCTTAACCCTCACACTAAACCTAACCCTAAACCTAAACCTCACCCTAAACTTAAACCGAATCCTCACCCTCACCCTTACTCTCAACTTAACTCTAACCCTAAACCTAACAATAACCCTGAACCTAAGAATAACCCTAACCAACACACTCACCATAACTCTAAAACCAAGCTTAACACTAAAACTCACCCTAATCCTCACCCTAAACTTCATCCTAACTCAAACCCTAATCCTCACCCAAACCCTAATCCTCACCCAAACCCTCACCCTCAGCCTAACCCTAAGCCTAAACCAAACCCTAACCCTAACCATCACCTTAACCCTAACCCTAACCCAAACCCTAACCCTGAACCAAAACCTAATCCTCAGCTTCACCCTCACCCTAACCGAAAACCTAACACTAACCCTCACCCTAACCCTAAACCTAACCCTAAACCTAACCCTCAAACTCACCCTCACCATAACCATAATCCTAAACCAATCCCTATTCCTAAACCTATGCTTCACCTTAACCCTCAGCCTAGCCCTCATGCTAACCCTAATCCTAACCCTAAACCTTATCCTAAGCCTCACCCTAACCCTACCCCTAAACCTCACCCTCACCTTCAGCCTCACTTTAACTCTAACTTGAACCCTAACAATAACACTAATCCTAAACCTAAACCTAACCCTAACCCTAACCCTATACCTAATCCTACCACACACCCTCACCCTAACCCTAATCCTAACCATAGCACTAACCCTCACCCTAAACCTCACACTAACCCTAACACTAATCCTCAATCTAACCCTTACCCTCACCCAATACCCTAACCCTCACCATTACCCTAACACTAACCCTAACATAATCATAATCATAACCCTCAACCTCAGCCTCACATTCAAAGCAAACATAACCCAAACCATAACACTAACAATAACCCTAACCCTCACCCTAATCCTAATCCTACCCCTACCCCTAAACCTCACCCTAGCCCACACCCTAAACCTAAGCCTAAGCCTAACCCTCACCCTAACTCTCACTCTAACCCTAACTCCAAACCTCAACCGAACCCTAACCTTCAACCTCACCCTCAGCCTAACTCTAATCCTAACCTGAATCCTAAACTTAACCCTCACACTCACAGTCACCTTAAACCTAGACCTAATCCTAACCTTAACACTAACCCTCACCCTCACCCTAAACCTCACCCTAACCCTAACCATAAACCAAAACCTCAGCCTCACATTCACAGCAAACTTAACCCAAACCATAACACTAACAATAACCCTAACCCTCACCCTCAACCTAACCCTAAACCTAAACCTAAAACTAACCCTAACCCTAACCCTAACCCTAACCCTAAACCTGACCCTCACCCTAATCCTAACCCTCACCCTCACCCTCACAGTAACCATAACCCTAACCCTAACCCTTACAATAACCCTAACCCTAACCCTATACCTAATCTGAACCATATCCTTCACCCTAAACCTAACCCACACCCTAAAGCTTATCCTCACCTTTACCCTAACCCTCACACTCACCCTAACCCTCACCCTAATCCTAATCCTAACCCTAAGACTAACCCTCTCCCTCACCCTAACCTTCACCCTAAACCTAACTCTAACACTAACCCTAACCCTAACCCTCACCCTCAGCCTCACTCTAACCCTAACTCTAACCTTAAACCTCCCCCTGCCCCCACCCTAACCCTAACCCTAACCCTCAACATCACCCAAACCCTAACCCTAAACCTCACCCTCACCCTAGCCCTCACCCTAATCCTAATCCTAACACTAAACCTCACTCTAATCTAACCTTAATCTTAATCTTAACCCCTAACCTAACCCTCACCCTCACCCTAACCCTCACCTGAACCCTAACCCTAACCTAACCCTCACCCTCACTCTAATCCTAACCATAACTGTAACCCTAAACCCCACTCTCACCCTAACCCTCACCCTAAACCTAAACCTCCCCCTACCCTAACCCTAATCCTCACCCTCACCCAAGCACTCACCCTAACCCTAATCCTAACCCTAATACTCCCCCTAACCCTAACTCTAACACTAAACCTCACCCACAACCTACCCCTAAGCCTAAACCTAAACCTAACCCTAACACAAATATTCACCCGCACCTTTACACTAATCCTAACCCTAAACCTTACCCTCCCCCTAATTATCCCCCTAACCCTAACCCTAACACTAACACTACCCCTAACCCTCAACCTAACCCTCACTCTAACCCTAACTCTAACCCTAAACCTCACCATCACCCTAAACCTAACTCTACCCCTAACCCAAACCCTAAACCTCATCAGAAAACTAACCCTCACCCTCACCCTCAGCCTAAAACTAAACCTGACCCTAACAATAACCCTAACACTAATCCTGACCCTCACCCTAACCATAATGCTCACCCTAACACAAAACCTCACCCTAACCCTTACCCTCAACCTAAAACTAGCCCTAACCCTAACACTAACCCTCACACTAACCCTAACCCTACCCCTAAACTTCACCCTAACCCTAAGCCTATATCTAACCCTAAACCTCACGCTCAGCCTAACCCTAACCCTAACCCTAACCCTCACCGGCACCCTCAACCTCACCATAACTCTAACCCTAACCCTAACACTAACACTAACCATAACCATAACCATCACTTTAACCCTAATCCTCACCCCCACCCTCAGCCTCAGCCTAACCCTAAGACTAACCGTAACACTCAGACTAACCTCACCGAAACCCTAACCCTAACACTAACCCTAACCCTAAACCTAACCCTAACCCTAAACCTAACCCTCATTATCAGCATCAACCCCACCCTAACCTAAACTCTAACCCGAACACTCACCCTAACCCTAAGCCCTACCCTAACCTTAACCCTAACCTTCACACTCACTCTACCCTAAACCTAATCCTAAACTTAACACTACTCCTAAAACTAACCCTCACCATAATCCTCACCCTAGCCCTCATCCTAACCCTAATCATAAACCTAAACCTCAAACTAAACCTAAATCTACCCCTAATCCTCAACCTCACCCTAACCCTAACTCTAACCCTAACACTAACACTAAACCTCACCATAACCCTAACCCTAACCCTCACCCTAACCCTAAAACTCACCCACACCCTCAGCCTATCGCTAAGCCTAACCCTAAACCTATCCCTAACACACACTCACCCTCAATCTAACACTAATCCGAACCCTAACCATAACCCTTCCCCTAACTCTCACCCTAACCCTAACCTTAACACGAACACTAACCCTAACCCTCAACTTAACCGTCACCCTAACCCTAACTCTAAACCTAAACCTCACCATTATGCTAACCCTAACTCTAACCCTAACCCAAACCCTAAACCTCACCCTAACCCTAACCCTAACACTCATCCTCACCCTCACCGTAACCATAACCCTAAACCTAACCCTAACAATAACCCTAAACCTATTCCGAACCCTCACCCTAACCATAACCCTCACCCTAACCCAAACCATCACCCTATCACTTACCCTCACCCTAACACTAACCCTCACCCTAACACTAACCCTCACACTAAACCAATCCCTAACCCTAACCCTAAACTTCAACCTAACCCAGACCCTCACCCTAACCCTAAAAATAACCCTAAACATAACCCTCACCCTAACCCCCCCTTAAAGTTATATCTAACCCTCAACCTCACCCTCACACTCACCCTAACCCTAACCCTAAACCCCACCCTAACCCTAACCCTAAACCTCATCCTCATGCTCAGCCTAAGCCTAAGCCTAAAGTTAACCCTATCCCTAACACTCACCATAACCCCAACACTAACACAAAACCTAACTCTAAACCTAAACCTCACCCTCAAAGTAACCCTAACAATAACCCTAACCCTAAACCTAAGCCTCATCCTAAACCTCACCCTCACCCTCACCCTCACCGTAACTGTAACCCTAACCCTAAACCTAACAATAACACTAACACTAACCCTAAACCTCATACTAACCATAAACTTCACCCTAATCCTAACCCTCACCATAACACTTACCCTCTTCCTAACACTAACCCTAACCCTAACACTAACCCTCACACTAAACCTAACCCTCACAATAACCCAAAACCTCACCCTAACCCTAAACCTCAACCTGAACCTAGACCTCAACCAAACCCTAACCCTCATCCTCACCCTAAAACTCACATTAACCATAACACGAATCCTCAATCTAACCCTCAACCTCACCCTAACCCTAACCCTCACTGTTACCCTATCCCGAACGCTCAGCCTAACCCTCACCTTTAAACTTACCGTGACCCTCAACCTCACCCTCACCCTAAATCTAATCCTCATCCTATCCCTCACCCTAATGGTAACCCCAACCATCACCCTAATCCTAACCCTCACCCTCACCCTCAGCCTCAACCTAACACTAAGCCTAAGCCTAACCCTAACCCTAACCCTCACCCTCACCCTAGCCCTCACCCTAACACTAATCCTAACCCTAACCCTCATCCTAACCCTTAACCTAACCATAACCCTAACCATCTTTCTAAACCTAATCCTCATCAACACCCATACCCTCAGCCTAACCCCAAGCCTAAGCCGAACCCTAACCCTAACCCTCACACTCACCCTCACTGTAAAACTTATCCTAAAACAAACACTAATCCTAGCATTATACCTCAACCTAACCCTCACCATAATCCTAACCCTAACACTAACACTAACCCTAACCCTCACCCTAAATCTCCCCCTAACAGTATCTCTAACCCTAAACCACACCCTCACCCTAACCATAACCCTAAACCTAAACCTCACCCTAACCCTGATCCTAAACCTCACCATCACCCTCACCCTCACTGTAACTCTAACCCTATCCCTAATACTAACCCTCACCCTCACCCTAACCCTAACACTCACCCTCACCATAATGCTAACCCTGAACCTAACCCTAAACCTCACCCTAATGCTAACCCTAACCCTCACCCTCACTCTAACCCTCATCCTAACCCTAATGCTAACCCTAAACCTCACCCTCACACTCATGCTCGGCCTAAGCCTAAGCCCAAGCCAAAGATTAACCCTGACCCTGACCCTCACCCTAACCCTAACCGTAACACTAACCCTAACCCTAACCCTCACAATAACACTCAACCTAACACTAACTCTGAACCTAAACCTCACCCTCACCCTAACCCTAACCCTCAACCTCACCCTCACCCCTTCCCTAATATTAAACCTAATCCTAACCCTAAACCTAACCCTAAAAATAAGAGTAACCCTCACCCTAACCCTCACCATAACCCTAACCCTAACACTCACTCTCACCATAGACCATAACCAAACCCAAAGCCTAGGCCAAACCCTCACCCTAACCCTCACTCTAATCCTAAACCCAACACTCACTTTAACCATAACCCTCACTCTCACCCTAACTCTAATCCTAACCCTAACCCTAACTCTAACCCTCCCCTTAACTCTAACCCTAACCCTAACCTTAAAAGGAACACTAACCCTAACCCTCAACCTAACCCTCACCTTAATCCTAACTCTAACCTAAACCTCACCCTGACTCTAAACCCAACTCTAACATTAACCCAAACCCTAAACCTAACTCTAACCCTAACCCTAACCCTCATCCTCACCCTCACCATAACCGCAACCCTAAACCTAACAATAAGAATAACCTTAACCCTATTCCTAACCCTCACCCTAACACTTACCCTCACCCTACCACTAACCCTAAACCTCACCCTAACCCTCTCCCTAACCCTATATGTAACCCTCAACCTCACACTCACCATAAACCTAACCTTAAACCCCACATTAACCCTAACTATAACCATCACCCTTATGCTCGGCCTAAGCCTAAGCCTAAGCCTAAGCCTAACACTAACCCTAAACATCACCCTAACCCCAACAATAACACTAAACCTAACTCTAACCCTAAACCTCACCCTCACCCTAACCCTAATTCTAACCCTAACCCTAACCCTAAACCTAAACCTAAGCCTAAGCCAAAGATTAACCCTGACCCTGACCCTCACCCTAACCCTAACCGTAACACTAACCCTAACCCTAACCCTCACAATAACACTCAACCTAACACTAACTCTAAACCTAAACCTTACCCTCACCCTAACCCTAACCCTCACCCTCACCCTCACCCCTTGCCTAATATTAAACCTAATCCTAACCCTAAACCTAAACCTAAAAATAAGAGTAACCCTCACCCTAACCCTCACCATAACCCTAACCCTAACACTCACTATCACCATAGCCCATAACCAAACCCTAAGCCTAGGCCTAACCCTCACCCTAACCCTCACTCTAATCCTAAACCCAACACTCACTTTAACCATAACCCTCACTCTCACCCTAACTCTAATCCTAACCCTAACCCTAACTCTAACCCTCCCCTTAACTCTCACCCTAACCCTAACCTTAAAAGGAACACTAACCCTAACCCTCAACCTAACCCTCACCTTAATCCTAACTCTAACCTAAACCTCACCCTGACTCTAAACCCAACTCTAACATTAACCCAAACCTTAAACCTAACTCTAACCCTAACCCTAACCCTCCTCCTCACCCTCACCGTAACCGCAACCCTAAACCTAACAATAAGAATAACCTTAACCCTATTCCTAACCCTCACCCTAACACTTACCCTCACCCTACCACTAACCCTAAACCTCACCCTAACCCTCTCCCTAACCCTATATGTAACCCTCAACCTCACACTCACCATAAACCTAACCTTAAACCCCACATTAACCCTAACTATAACCATCACCCTTATGCTCGGCCTAAGCCTAAGCCTAAGCCTAAGCCTAACACTAACCCTAAACATCACCCTAACCCCAACAATAACACTAAACCTAACTCTAACCCTAAACCTCACCCTCATCCTAACCCTAATTCTAACCCTAACCCTAAACCTAAACCTCATCCTAACCCTAACAGTCACCCTCACCCTCACCCTCACCCTCACCCTCACCATAACCGTAACCCTAACCCTAACCCTAACAATAACCCTAACCCTAAACCTAAACCTCATCCTAAGCATAACCTTCACCGTAACCCTAACCTTCACCCTAACCATAACCCTCATCCTAACATTTACCCTCACCCTAACACTAACACTCACGCTAACACTAACCCTCACACTAACCCTAACCATCACCCTAACCCTAAACCTCACACTAACCCTAACCCTCAACCTCAACCTAGCCCTCAACCTAACCCTAACCCTCATCCTCACCCTAAAACTCACACTAACCCTGACAGTAATCCTCAATCTAACGCTCACCCTTACCCTAACCCTAACACTCACCCTTACCGTTAACCTCACCCTCAGCCTAACACTAATCTTTACCCTTACCATCACCCTCACACTAACCCTCAGCCTAAAACTAATCCTCATCCTAACCCTCACCCTAACGGTAACCCCAACCATCACCCTAACCCTAACCCTCACACTCACCCTCAGCCTCAGCCTAAACCTAAGCCAAAGCCTTGGCCTAACCCCAACCCTCACCCTCACCCTAACCCTAAACCTCATCCTAACACTTAACCTAACCATAAACCTAACCATCTTTCTAAACCTAATCCTCATCCCCACCCATAGCCTCAGCCTATCCCTAACCCTAAGCCGAACCCTAACCTTAATCCTCACACTCACCCTCACTGTAAACCTAATCCTAAACCTAACCCTAACCCTAAAATTAAACATCAGTCTAACACTCACCATAACCCTAACCCTAACCCTAACCCTAATGCTCACCCTGAACCTCCCCCTAACCCTAACTCTAAACCTAAACGTCACCCTCACCCTAACCCTAACACTAACCCTAAACCTCAACCTAAACCTAATCCTTACCCTCACCCTCAACCTCACTGTAACTCTAACCCTAACCCTAATCCTAACCTCACCCTCACCCTAACCCTAACCCTAACGCTCACCCTTACCTAACATTCACCCTCACCGTAACACTAACCCTAACCCTAACCCTAAACCTCAACATAACCCTAACAATAACCCTCAACCTCACTCTAGCACTCACCCTAAAAATAATTGTAACCTTAAACCTCATCCAAAACCTCGCCCTAACCCTAACCCTAACCCTCAACCTAACCATAAACCTAATTCTAACCCTCAACCTAACCCTAACCCTGACCCCAACGTAACCATAAACCTAACTCTCACCCTAAACCTAAACCTCATCCTAACCCTAACCCTCACCCTCACCCTAACCCTAACACTAATTCTAACCTTAAACCTCACCCTATACCTTACCCTAACCCTAACTCTAACCCTAAACCTGACCCTCACCCTAACCCTCACCCTAGCCCTAAAACTCACCCTCACCCTAGCCTTCACCCTAACCCTAATCCGAACCTTAACCCTCATCCTAACCCTCACCCTATCCCTAAACCTAACCCTCAACCTAACCCTAAACCTCACCCCTAACCTCACCCTTAGTCTAACCCTAAGCCTAACCCTAAACCTAACCCTAACCCACACACTCACCCTCAACCTAACCCTAACCCTAACACTCACCCTAACCCTAACCCTCATCCTCAACCTCACCCTTAGCTAACCCTAAGCCTAACCCTAAACCTAAACCTAACACACACACTCACCCTCACCCTAACGCTAATCCTAACCCTAAACCTAACCCTCACCCTCACCATAGCCTTCACCCTAACCCGAATCCTAAACCTAACTCAAACTCTAACCATAACCCTAACCCTAAACCTCACCCTAAACCTAACCCTTACCCTCACCCTCACTGTAAGGGTAACCCTAATCCTAACCCTAACAATAACCGTAACCCTAACTCTTACCCTCACCCTAACCATAACAATCACCCTAAACCTAACCCTCATCCTAACACTTACCCTCAACCTTATCTTAACCCTAAGCTTCAGCCTAATCCTGACCTTTATGCTTACCATCACCCACACCCTAACCCTCACCCTAATACTAACCCTAATCCTTACCCTCACCCTCACCATAACCCTAACCATCACTCTAACCCTACTCTTCACCCTCAACCTCACCCTCAGACTAACCCTACGCCTAAGCCTAAACCTAACACTAACCCTCAACCTCACCGTTGCCCTCATCCTAACCATAATCCTAACCCTAACCCTCACCCTAACCCTAACCCTAACCTTACCCATAAACCCCACCCTAACCCTAAACCTAACCCTCACCCGCACCCTCACCCTCACCGTAACTCTAACCCTAACCCTATCAATAACACTAAACCTAACCCGAACCATCACCCTAAACCTAACCCTAACCCTCACCCTCATGCTCAGACTAATCCTAAGCCTAAGCCTAATCCTAAACCTAACTCTCAACCTAACCCTGTTCCTAACCCTAACCCTAACTCTAACCCTAAATCTCACTCTCACCCTAACACTAATTCTAACCCTAACCCTAAACCTAAACCTCATCCTAACCTTAACCCTAAGACTCACCCTCACCCTCAACCTAACCCTATGCTTAACATTAACCCTAATCCTAACCCTCAAACTCAACCTCACCCTGAACCTAACTCTACCCCTAAACGTCACCATCACCCTAACCCTAAATCTAACACTAAACCTCACCCTAACCCTAACCTTAAGCTCTCCCTAAACCTAAACCTCACCCTCACCTTCAGCCTAAACCTAAGGATAACCCTAACCCTAAACCTAACCCTCACACTCACCCTAACCCTAAACCTAATCCTAATCCTAACCCTAGCCCTAAACCTCACCCTCACCCCAAACCTCACCCTAACCATAAAACTAACCCTGAAACTAACCCTCACACTCAGCCTCAACCTAACCCTAATTCTAACACTAAACCTCACCCACACTATAACCCTAACGCTAATCCTCACCCTGACCCTAACACTAACACTAAGCCTAAATCTAACACTAAACCTCACCCTCAACCTAACCCTCACTCTAACCCTAACCCAAACACTAAACCTCACGCTAACCCTAAACCTCACCCTCACCCTAGCCCTCACCCTAACCCTAATTCTAATCTTCATCCTCACCCTAACCCAAACCGTCATCCTCACACTAAGCCTCACCCTAACCCTAACCCTAATCCTCAATCCAACCCTCACCATAACCCTTACCATAACCCTAAACTTAACCTTAACCCACACACTTACCTTAAACCTCACCCTCAGCCTAAACCTCACTTTTACACTTACCATCATCCTCACCCTTACACTCCCCCTAACCCTAAACCTCATCCTAACCCTAACCCTAGCCGTAAACCTAAACATCACCCTATCCCTAACCCTCACCCTCAACCTCAAGCTCAGCCTAACCCTAAGCCTAAGACTAACCCTTACCCTAAACCTCACCCTCTCCCTAGCCTTCACCCTAACCCTAATCATAACCCTAACCCTCATCCTAACCCTCACCCTAACCCTAAACATAACCATCACCCTAACCATAATCCTCAAGCCCACACTCACCCTCAGCCTAACCCTAAGCCGAGGTCTAACCCTAACCCTAACACTCACACTCACGCTCAACCTAACCCTAATCCTAAACCTAACTCTATCTCTAACCATTAACCTCAACCTAACCCTCACCCTAACATTAACCCTAACACAAACCCTAACCCTAACCCACGAACTAACCCTCCCCCTAACCTTAAATCTAAACATAACCTCACCCTCACCCTAACCCAGTCCTACCCCTAACCCTAAACCTCACCCTAACCCTAACCATAACCCTCACACTCACCCTCACTTTAACCCTAACTCTAAACCTAACAATAACACTAATCCTAACCCTTATCCTAACCCTAACACTAACCATAACACTAATCCTAACACACACCCTCACCCTAACCCTAATCCTAACCATGACCCTAACCCTCACCCTAACCATAAACTTTACCCTCATCCAAACCGTCACCCTAACCCTAAACCTAACCCTGAACCTCAGCCTAACACTAACCCTAAACCTCACCCTCAACCTAGACCTCACCCTAACCCTAATCCTAACCCTAATTCTCCTCTTAACCCTCACCCTAAACCTAACACTAATTCACACCCTAA
Source organism: Dipodomys merriami (assembly GCF_024711535.1). Classification (NCBI taxonomy): domain Eukaryota; kingdom Metazoa; phylum Chordata; class Mammalia; order Rodentia; family Heteromyidae; genus Dipodomys; species Dipodomys merriami. The sequence continues at coordinate 1,132,348 of NW_027202360.1, read as the reverse complement.
CCCTGAACCTAACCCTAACCTTCAACCTAACCCTAACCCTCAAACTCAAGGTAACCCTAACTCTAACGCTCATCCAATCCCTAAACTTAACACAAACCCTAACTCTCACCCTAACCCTAATCCTAACCCTCACCCTAAACCTGAACGTCACCCTCATCCTAACCCTAAGCCTAAACCTAAACCTAACCCTAACCCTCACAATTACCTTAACCCTTATCCTAATCCTAATCCTAACCCTAAGCCTAACCCTCACCCTCACCCTAACCCTCATCCTAAACCTAACTCTAACACGAACCCTAACCCTAACCCTCACATTCAGCCTCAACCTAACCCTAACTCTAACCCTAAATCTCACCCTCACCCTAAACCTAACCATAACGCTAAACCTAAACCTCACCACAACCCTAACCCTAAACCTCACCCTGAACCTAGCCCTCACCCTAACCCTAATTCTAACCCTAACCCTCATCCTAACCCTCATCCTAACACTAACCCTAACCCTCACCCTCACCATCACCCTAACCCTAAAACTAAACCTAAACCTAATGCTCAACCTAAACCTCACCCTCAACCTCACCGTAACCCTTACCTTAACCCTCACCCTAACCCTAAATTTAACCCGAACCCTAACTCTCACATAAAACCTAAACTTAACCCTCACCCTAACCCTAAGCCTCAAACTCACCCTCACCCTCATCCTAAGCCTAAGTCTAATCCTAACTCTAACTCTAACCCTCACACTCACCCTAAGCCTAACCCTAATCCTAATCCTAACCCTAAGCCTAACCCTCATCCTCACACTAACCCTCACCTTAACCCTAACCCTAACACTAACCCTAACCCTAACCCTCACCCTCAGCCTCAACCTAACCTTAACTCTAACCCTAAACCTCCCCCTCCCCCTAACACTAACCCTTACCCTCAACCTAAGCCTAACCCTCACCCTCAACCTCAACCTCAGCCTAACCCTAAACCTAACCCTAAACCTAACGCTAACACACACACTCACCCTCACACTAACACTAATCCTAATCCTTTCCCTAACCCTAACCCTCCCTCAAATTTTCACCCTAACCCTAACAATAACACTAATCCTAACCCTAACCCTCAACCTAACCCTCACCCTAAAACTAACTCTAACCCTAAACCTCATCCTCACCCTAAACCTAACTCTAACCCAAACACAAACCCTAACCCTCACCCTAACCCCAAACCTAACCATCACCCTAACCCTAATCCTCACCCCCATCCTCACCCTCAGCCTAAACCAAAGCCTAAACCTAACCCTATCCCTAACACTCACACTCACCCTCACCCTACCCCTAATCCTAACCCTACCCCTAAACATTAACCTCAACCTAAACCTCACCCTAACCTTAACCCTAACACTAACCCTAACCCTAACCCACGAAATAACCCTCCCCCTAACCCTAAATCTAACCATAAACCTCACCTCACCCTAACCCTAATCCTACCCCTATCCCTAAACCTCACCCTAACCTTAACCATAACCATAACCCTCACTTTAACTCTAACTCAAACCCTAACAATAACACTAATCCTAACCCTAAATCTAACCGTAACCCTAACCATAACTCGAATCCTAACACACACCCTCACCCTAACCCTAATCCTAACCATAACCCTAACCCTCACCATAATATTAACCCTCACCCAAACCCTCACTGTAACCCTAACCCTAACCCTAAACCTCACCCTCACCCTAGCCCTCACCCTAACCCTAATCCTAACCTTATTCTCATCCTAACCCTCACCCTCAACCTAACACTAACCCACTCCCTAACCCTAAACCTAACCCTAAACCTCAACCTAACCCTAAACCGCACGCTCAACATAACCCTAATACTAACCCTCACCCAAACCCTAAACTTAATCGGAACCCTAACTCTCACCCTAACCCTAATCCAAACCCTCACCGTAACCCTCACTCTCACCCTCAGCCTAACTCTAAGTCTAACCCTAACCCTAACACTAACCCTCACAATCACCCTAACCCTTATCCTAATCCTAATCCTAACCCTAAGCCTAACCCACACCCTCACCCTAACCCTCATCCTAAACCTAAATCTAGCATGAACCCTAACCCTAACCCTCACAATCAGCCTTAACCTAACACTAACTCTAACCCTAAAGCTCACCCTTACCCTAAACCTAACCATAAGGCTAACCATATACCTCACCAAAACCCTAACCCTAAACCTCAACCTCACCCTTGCCCTCACACTAAGCCTAATCCTAACACTAACCCTCATCCTAACACTCACCCTAACACTAACTCTAACCCTCACCCTGACCATCACACTAACCCTAAACTTTACCCTAACACTCAACCTAACCCTAACCATCACCCTCACAGTAACCCTTACCCTAACCCTCACCCTAACCCTAAATTTAACTCGAACCCTAACTCTCACCCAAACCCTAAACTTAACCCTCACCCTAACCCTAACCCTCAAATTCACACTCACTCTCAGCCTAAGCCTAAGCCTAATCCTAACCCTAAAACTAACCCTCACACTCACCCTAAGCCTAACCCTAATCCTAATCCTAACCCTAAGCCTAAACCTCACCCTCACACTAACCCTCACCTTAACCCTAAACCTAACACTAACCCTAACCCTAACCCTCACCCTCAGCCTCACCCTAACCCTAACTCTAACCCTAAACCTCACCCTCCTCCTAAACCTAACCCTTACCTTCACCCTAACCCTAAACCTCACCCTCAAACTCAACCTCAGCCTAACTCTAAACCTAACCCTAAACCTAACCCTAACACATACACTCCTTCACACTAACCATAATCCTCACCCCCATCCTCACCCTCAGTCTAACCCTAAGCCTAAGCTTAACCCTAGCCCTAACCCTCACACTCAACCTCACCTTAAACCTAACACTAACCCTACACCTAACCCTTAACCTCAACCTAACCCTCACCCTAACCTTAACCCTAGCACTAACCCTAACCCTAACCCACGAACTAACCCTCCCCCTAACCCTAAATCTAACCATAAACCTCACCCTCACACTAACCCTAATCCTACCCATATCCCTAAACCTCAACCTAACCCTAACCATAACCCTCACACTCACTTTAACTCTAACTCAAACCCTAACAATAACACTAATCCTAACCCTAAATCTAACCCTAACCCTAACCATAACCCGAATCCTAACACACACCCTCACCCTAACCCTAATCCTAACCATAACCCTAACCCTCACCCTCACCATAACCTTAACCCTCACCCAAACCCTCACCGTAACCCTAACCCTAACCCTAAACCTCACCCTCACCCTAGCCCTCACCCTAACCCTAATTCTCCTACCCTCACCCTCAACCTAACACTAACCCTAAACCTAACCCTAAACCTCAACCTAACCCTAACCCGCACGCTCAATATAACCCTAACCCTAATCCTCACCCAAACCCTAAACTTAACCGGAACCCTAACTCTCACCCTAACCCTAATCCAAACGCTCACCGTAACCCTCACCCTCACCCTCAGCCTAACCCTAAGTCTAACCCTAACCCTAACACTAACCCTTACAATCACCCTAACCCTTATCCTAATTCTAATCCTAACCTTAACCCTAAGCCACACCCTCACCCTAACCCTCATCCTAAACCTAAATCTAACATGAACCCTAACCCTAACCCTCACAATCAGCCTTAACCTAACACTAACTCTAACCCTAAAGCTCACCCTTACCCTAAACCTAACAATAAGGCTAACCATATACCTCACCAAAACCCTAACCCTAAACCTCAACCTCACCCTTGCCCTCACACTAACCCTAATCCTAACCCTAAACCTCATCCTAACCCTCACCCTACCACTAAATCTAACCCTCACCCTCACCATCACGCTAACCCTAAACTTAACCCTAACACTCAACCTAACCCTAAACCTCACCCACACAGTAACCCTTACCCTAACCCTCACCCTAACCCTAAATTTAACTCGAACCCAAACTCTCACCCAAACCCTAAACTTAACCCTCACCCTAACCCTTACCCTCAAACTCAATCTCTCTCTCAGCCTAAGCCTAAGCCTAATCCTAAATCTAACCCTAACCCTCACACTCACCTTAAGTCTAACCCTAACACTAACCCTAACCCTAACCCTCACCCTCAGCCTCACCCTAACCCTAACTCTAACCCTAAACTTCACCCTCCCCCTAAACCTAACCCTTACCTTCACCCTAACCCTAAACCTCAACCTCAACCTCAACCTCAGCCTTACTCTAAACCTAACCCTAAACCTAAACCTAACACATACACTCTCCCTCACCCTAACCATAATCCTCACCCCCATCCTCACCCTCAGTCTAACCCTAAGCCTAAGCTTAACCCTAGACCTAACCCTCACACTCAACCTCACCCTAACCCTAACACTAACCCTACAACTAACCCTTAACCTCAACCTAACCCTCACCCTAACCTTAACCCTAACACTAAACCTAACCCTAACCCACGAACTGACCCTCCCCCTGACCCTAAATTTAACCTTTACCCTCGCCCTCAACCTCACCCTAATCCTACCCCTATCCCTAAACCTCAGCCTAAACCTAACCCTAACCCTCACCCTCACCCTCACTTTAACTCTAACTCTAACCCTAAAAATAACACTAATCCTAACCCTCAACTTAACCCTAACACTAACCATAACCCTAATCCTAACATACACCCTCACCCTAACCCTAATCCTAACCATAACCCTAAACCTCAGCCTCACCATAATTTTAACCCTCATCCAAACCCTCACTCTAACCCAAACCCTAACCCTAAACCTCACCCTAACCATAACCCTAACCCTCAACCTCACCCTAGACCTCACCCTAACCCTAATCCTAACCCTAATTCTCCTCCTAACCCTCACCCTAAACCTAACACTAACCCACACCCTAACCCTAAACCTATCCCTAACCCTCAACCTAACCCTAACCCTCACACTCACAGTAACCCTAACCCTAACCCTCACCCAAACTCCAAACATAACCCGAACCCTAACTCTCACCATAAACCTAACCCTAATACTCACTCCCATCCTCACCCTTAGCCTAAGCCTAAGCCTAAACCAAACCCTATCCCTAACCCTCACAATCACCCTAACCCTTATCCTAATACTAATCTTAACCCTAATCCTAACCCTCACACTCAAACTAACCCTCATCCTAACCCTAACTATAACACGAACCCTAACCCTAACCCTCACAATCAGCCTCAACCTAACTGTAACTCTAACCCTCACACTCACCCTCACCCTTACCCTAATCCTAACCCTAACCCTAACCCTTAACCTCAACCTAAACCTCACCGTAAACTTAACCCTAACAATAACCCTAACCCTAACACTAACCCTAACCCTAACCCACGAACTAACCCTCACCCTAACACAAATCTAAACCTAAACCTCACCCTCACCCTAACCCTAATCCTAACCCTAACCCTAACCTCACCCTAACCCTAACCCTAACCCTCACCCTCACCCTTACCCTCAGCATGACTCTAACCATAACCCTAACAATAACACTAATCCTAACCCTAATCCTAAACCTAACCCTAACCCTAACCCTAATCCTAACACTCACCCTCACCCTAATACTAATCCTAACCCTAACCCTCACCGAACCCTCATTTTAACTCTAACCCTAACAATAACACTAATCTTAACCCTAAACCTAACCCTAACCCTAATCCTAACCATAACCCTAACCCTCACCCTCACCATAATTTTAACCCTCATCCAAACCCTCATTCTAACGCTAACCCTGACCCTAAACCTCTCCCTAACACTAACCCTAACCCTCACCCTAGCACTCACTCTAACCATAACCCTAATCCTAACACTAATTCTCCTCCTAACCCTCACCCTAAACCTAACACTAACACAAACCCTAACCCTAAACCTATCCCTAACCCTCAACCTAACCCTAACCCTCACACTCACAGTAACCCTAACCCTAACCCTCAACCAAACTCCAAACATAACCCGAACCCTAACTCTCACCCTAACCCTAACCCTAATCCTCACTCCCATCCTCACCCTCAGCCTAAACCTAAGCCTAAACCTTACCCTATCCCTCACCCGAACCCTAACCCTCACCCTCACTGTAACACTAACCCTTATCCAAACCCTCAACCTTACCCTCACCCTCTCACTAGCCCTCACCCTAACCCTAAACCTAACCCTAATCCTCAACCTAACCCTCACCCTAACCCTAACCCAAACCCTCACCCTAACCCTAAACCTAACTCTAAACCTCAACCTAACCGTAACCCTCATGCTCACCCTAACTATAACCATAACCCTCAGGCTAACCCTAAACATAACCCGAACCCTAACTCTCAAACTAAACCTAACCCTAACACTCACCCTAACACTAACCCTCACCCTCACCCTCAGCATAACCCTAAGCTTAAACATAACCTTAACCCTCACACTCACCCTAAACCTTACCCTAATCCTAACCCTAAACCTAAGCCTTACCCTCACCCTCACCTTAACCCTCACCCTAACCCTAACTCTAACATTAACCCTAACCCTAAACATCACAATCAGCCTCACCATAAACCTAACTCTAAACCTAAACCTCAACCACACCCTCACCCCAAACCTAAGTCTCACCCTCACTCTAGCCCTCACCCTAACCCTAATCCTAACCTAACCCTCAACCTAATCCAAACCCTATTACTAAACCTAATCCTAACCCTCACCATCACCATAAACCTTACCCTAACCCTCACCCTAACCCTAAACTTAACCAGAACCCTAACTCTCACCATAACCCTAACCCTAAACCTCACCCTAACCCTAAACCTCACCCTAACCCTAAACTTCAACCTCACCCTCACACTCAGCCTAAGCCTAAGCCTAACCTAACCCTAAGCCTAAGCCTAACTGTAACCCTAACCCTTACACGCTGCCTAACCTTAACCCTAATCCTAACCCTAACTCTAACCTTAAATCTCACCGCACCCTAACCCTCACCTTAACCCTAACACTAACCCTAACTCTAATCCTCACCCTCAGCCTCATCCTAACCCTAACTCTAACCCTAAATCTCACACTCACCCTAACCCTAACCCTAACGCTAACCCTAAAACTCACCCTAAACCTAATCCTAAACCTCACCCTCACCATAGCCCTCACCCTAACCCTAATCTTAACCCTAACACTCATCATAACCCTCCCCCTAACACTAAGCTTAACCCACACCCTAACGCTAACCCTCACGCTCAAACTCACTCTCAGCCTAAACCTAAGCCTAAACCTAAACCTAACCCTAACACAAACACTCACCCTCACCCTAACCCTAATCCTAAATCTATCCCTAACCCTTATGCTCCCCCTAAATCTCACCCTAACCCTAACCCTAACACTAACCCTAAACCTAACCCTCCACCTAACCCTCACTCTAACCCTAACTCTAACCCTAAACCTCACCCTCAGCCTAAACCTAACACTAACCCTAACACAAAAACTAAACCTCACCCTAACCCTAACCCTAACCCTCACCCTAACCCTCAGCATAACCGAAACTCTAAACCAAACAATAATTCTAAACCTAATCCTAACCCTCACCCTAACCATAAACCTCACCCTAACCCAAACCCTCACCCTAACACTTACCCTCACCCTAACACTAACCCTAAAACTAACACTAACACTAAACATCAACCTAACCCTCCCCCTAACCCTAAATCTAACCCTAAACCTCACCCTCACCCTCACCCTAACCCTAACCCTAAGCCTCACCTTAACCATAAACCTCACCCTAACCCTAACCCTCACCATAACACTTCCCCACACCCTAAAACTAACCATAAACCAAACACTCAGCCTCACACTAATCCTAACCCTCACCCTCAACCTAACCCTCACCCTAGCCCTAACACTAACCCTAACCCTCACCCTCACCCTAGCCCTCACCCTAACCCTAATTCTAACCCTCATGCTCACCCTAACACTAACCCTCATCCTCACCCTAAACCTCACACTAAGCCGAATCCTAATCCTCAATCTAACCCTCACCCTAACCCTAACCCTAACCCTTACCTAACAGTAAGCATAACCCTAACACTCTCCCTTCTTTTAACCCTCAGCCTCAGCCTAAAGCTCATCATTACCCTTACCATCATCCCCACCCTAACCCTCCCCCTAACCTTAAACCTCATTCTAACCCTCACCCTAACCGTAAAACAAAACTTCACCCTAACCCTAAAACTCACCCTCAACCTTATGCTCAGCCTAACCCTAAGCGAAGCCTAACCCTTACCCTAACCCTCACCCTCACCCTCGCCCTCACCATAACACTAATCTTAACCCTAACTCTCATCCTTACCCTTACTCTAATCCTAACCCTACCATCATCCTAATCCTAATCCTCAACCCCACCCTCACCCTCAACCTACCCCTAAGCCTAAGTCTAAGCTTACCCTAACTCACACCCTCACCCTCACCCTAACCTTAATCCTAACCCTAAAGCTAACCCTACACCTTAACCTCAACCTAACCCTCACCCTAACTTTAACCCTAACACTAACCGTAACCCATGAACTAACCCTCCCCCTAACCCTAAATATAACCCTAAACCTAACCCTCATCCTAACCCTAATCCTACCCCTAAACCTACACCTCACCCTAAACATGACCCTAACCCTCACCCTCAACCTCACCCTCACCGAAACTCTAACCCTAACCCTAACAATAACACTAACCGTAACCCTAACGCTCACCTTAACCCAAACCCTAACACTAATCCTCAACCTAACCCTATCCCTCATCCTAACCCTAAACTTAACCCGAACCCTAACCCTAACCCTAACCATCACCCTCACCCTCAGCCTAAACCTAAGCCTAACCAGAACCCTAACCTTCACACTCAGCTTAACCCTTATCCTAATCCTAATCCTAACTGTAAGCCTAACCCTCACCCTAAACCTAACCCTCCCCCTAAACCTATATCTAACCCTAAACCTCACCCTCAACCTCACCATAATCCTAACCCTAAACAGAACCCTCACCCTAACCCTAACCCTCACCATAAAGCTTACCCTCACCCTAACACTAACCCTCACCCTAACACTCACGATCACACTAATCCTAACCCTCACCCTAATCCTAAACCTCACCCTAACCCTAACCCTAACCCTAACTCTAACCCTAAACCTCACCCTCATCCTAAAACTAACTCTAACCCTAACCCAAACCATAAACCTCAGCCTAACCCTAAGCATGTCCCTCACCCTTACCCTCACCCTAGCCCTCAACCAAACCCTAATTCTAACTCTCACACTCACCCTAACCCTAACCCTCATCCTCACCCTAAACCTCACACTAACCCTAAACCTAATCCCCAATCTAACCCTTATCTTAACCCTAACCCTAACCCTTATCCTAACTCTAAAACAAACCCTAACCCTCACCCTTAACGAATCCCTCACCCTCAGCCTAAACCTCACCTTTGCCTTAACCATCATCCTCACCATAACCCTCAACCTAACACTAAACCTCATCCTAACACTCACCCCAACCGTAAACCTAACTATCACCCTAACCCTAACCCTCACCCTCAACCTAGCTGTCACCCAAACTCTAATCCTAACCCTAACCCTCATCCTAAACCTAAACCTAACCATCACCCTAACCCTAATCCTAACCCTCACCCTCAACCCCAACCTCACCATAACTCTATCCCTTACCCTAACAATAACACTAACCCTAAACTTACCCTAACCCTCACCATAACCCTCACCCTCAGCCTCACCCTCACTGCAAACTTAACCCTAACCACAACACTAAAAATAACCCTAACCCTAACTCTAATCCTCACCCCCACAATCACACTCAGCCTAATCCTAAACCTAACCCTAATCCTAACCCTAACCTTAACCCTAACCATAAACCTCACCCTCAGCATCACCCTCACCGCAAACTTAACCCAAACCATAACACTAAAAATAACCCTATCACTAACCCTAACCCTAACCCTAACCCTAATCGTCACCCCCACTGTCACACTAACCCTAAACTTAAGCCTAATCCTAACCCTAAACCTAACCCTAACCCTCACCGTAACACTAACACTAACCCTAACCCTAACCCTAATCCTCACCCCCACTGTCACACACAGCCTAAACCTAAGCCTAATCCTAACCTTAAACCTAACCCTAACCCTCACTGTAACACTAAAACTAACCCTAACCCTAACCATAAACATAACCCTAAACCAAACCATAACCCTTAGCCTCACCCGCACCCTAACCCTAACCCGAACCCTAACCCTCATCCTAACCCTAATCCTAACTCTAACCCTAACCCTAACTCTCACACTCACCCTCAGCCTAATCCTAATCCTAAACCAAACCCTATCCCTAAGCCTAACCCTCACCCTCACCCTAATCCTCACCCTATCCCTAACACTAAGCCTAAACCTAACCCTCACCCTCAGACTCACCCTAACCCTAACTCTAACGTTAAACCCCACCCTCACCCTAACCCTAACCCTAACCTTAAACCTCCCCCTAACCCTAAACCTAAACCTCAACCTAACCCTCACTTTAACCCTAACCATAACACTAACCCTAACCCTAACCCTCATCCTAAACCTCCCCCTAACTCTAAGTATAACCATAAACCTCACCTTTACCCTATCCCTAATCCTAACCCTAAACCTAAACCTCACCCTAAACCTAACCCTAACCCTCACCCTCACCCTAACCCTCACAGTAATTCTAATCCTAACCGTAACAATAAAACTAATCCTAACCCTAAACCTAACCCTAACCCTAAACCTAAGCCTAATCCTAACACCTACACTCACCCTAACCCTAATCCTAACCCTAACCCTCACACTAATGCTAAACTTCAACCTCACTGTAACCCTAACCCTCATGCAAACCCTCACCCGAACCTTAAACCTAACCCTCAACCTATCCCTTACCCTCACCCTCAACCTCACCCTCAGTCTAAACCTAAGCCAAACCCTAAACCTAACCCTAACACACACACTCACCCTCACCATAAAGCTAATCCTAACCCTAACCCAAACCATGACCCTAAACCTCCCCCTAACTCTCACCCTAAATCTAACCCTAAAACTAACCCTAAACCTAACCCTCAACGTAAGCCTCAACCTAACCCTAACTCTATAGCTAACCTTAACCCTCACCCTCACTGTCACCGTAACTGTAACCCAAAACCTAAGCCTAAAAATAACCCTAACCCTCACCCTCACCCTAACACTAATCATAAACCTAAATCTACCCCTAACCCTTAACGTCAACCTAATCCTCACCCTAAACTTAACGCTAACACTAACCGTAACCCTAACCCACGAACTAACCCTCCCCCAACTCTAAATATAACCATAAACCTGACACTCACCCTAACCCTAATCCTAACCCTAACCCTAAACCTCCCCTAACACTAACCCTAAGCCTCACCCTCACCCTCACCCTCAATTTAACTCTAACTCTAACCCTAACAATAACACTAATCCTAAAACTAAATCTAACCCTAAACCTAATCCTAAAACACACCTTCACCCTAAACCTAATCCTAACCATTACCCTAACCCTCACCCTCACCATAACCTTAACCCTCATCCAAACCCTCACCTTAACCCTAATTCTCCTCCTAACCCTCAACCTAAACCTAACACTAACCCTAACCCTAACCCTCAAAATCAGCTTCAACCTAATACTAACTCAAACCCTAAACCTCACCCTCACCCTAAACCTAACCAAAACTCTAACCCTAAAACTCACCACAACCCTAACCCTAAAGCTCACTCTCCCCTTAGCCCTCACCCTAACTCTAATCCCAACCCTAACCCTCATCCTAAACCTCACCCTATCACTAACCCTAACCCTCATCCTCACCATCACCCTAAGCCTAACCCAAACTCTCAAACTAACTCTAACCCTCACCCTCACCAAAACCCTTACCCTAACCCTCACGCTAATCCTAAATTTAACCCGAACCCTAACTCTCACCCTAAAGCTAACCCTAAACCTCACCCTAACCCTAATCCTCACCATCACCCTCAGCCTCAGCCTAAGCCTAAGCTTAATCATAACCTTAACCCTAACCCTCACACTCACCCTAAGCCTAACCCTAATCCTAATTCTAACCCTAAGCCTAAACCGCACACTCAACCTAACCCTAACACTAACCCTAATCCTAACCCTAACCCTTACCTAATCCTCACCCCCAACCTCACCCTCAGACTAACCCTAAGCCTAACCATAACACTGACCCTAAACCTCCCCGTAACCCAAACCCTAAACTTAACCCTAACCCTAACCGAAACTCTAACACTAACCCCAAACCTAACCCTAACCCTTACCTAACCCTAACCCTAATCCTCAACCTCAATGTCACCCTAACCCAAACAATAACCCTAACCCTCACCCTAATCCTAAGCCTAACCCTTACCCTAACCCTCACCCTCACCCTCACCCTAACCCTAATCCTAAACCTAACCCTCACCCTAGCCCTCAAACTGACCCTAATCCTAACCCTAAACCTAATCCTAAACCTCACACTAACCCTAACCTTAACCCTCACACTAACCCTAACTCTAAACCAAAACCTCACCCTAACACTAAACCGAATCCTCACCTTCACCCTTACTCTCAACTTCACTCTAACGCTTAACCTAACAATAAACCTAAACCTAAACCTAACCCTAACCATCACACTCACCATAACTCTAAACCTTACCCTAACAGTAAACCTCACCCTAATCCTCACCCTCACCCTCACCCTAACTCAAACACTAATCCTCACCCACACCCTCACCCTCAGCCTAAACCTAAGCCTAAACCTAACCCTAACCCTAACCATCACCTTAACCCTAACCCTAACCCAAACCCTAACCCTGAACCAAAACCTAATCCTCAGCCTCAAGCTCACCCTAACCCAAACCCTAACCCTTACCCTCACCCTAACCCTAAATCTAACCCTAACCCTAACGCTCACACTAACCCTCACCATAACCATAATCCTATACCTAACCCTATCCCTAAACCTATGCTTCATATTAACCCTCAGCCTAGCCCTCACGCTAACCCTAATCCTAACCCTAAACCTTATCCTAAGCCTCACCCTAACCCTACCCCTAAACCTCACCCTCACCTTCAGCCTCACTTTAACTCTAACTCGAACCCTAACAATAACACTAATCCTAAACCTAAACCTAACCCTAACCCTAACCCTATACCTAATTCTACCACACACCCTCACCCTAACCCTAATCCTAACCATAGCACTAACCCTCACCCTAAACCTCACACTAACCCTAACACTAATCCTCTAACCCTTACCCTCACCCTATACCCTAACCCTCACCCTTACCCTAACACTAACCCTAACATAACCATAATCATAACCCTCCACCTCAGCCTCACATTCCCAGCAAACATAACCCAAACCATAACACTAACAATAACCCTAACCCTCACCCTAATCCTAATCCTACCCCTACCCCTAAACCTCACCCTAGCCCACACCCTAAACCTAAGCCTAAGCCTAACCCTCACCCTAACTCTCACTCTAAACCTAACCCCAAACCTCAACCGAAACCTAACCCTCAACCTCACCCTCAGCCTAACTCTAATCCTAACCTGAACCCTAACCTTAACCCTCACACACACAGTCACCTTAACCGTAGACCTAATCCTAACCTTAACCCTAACCCTCACCCTCACCCAAAACCTCACCCTAAGCCTAAACATAACCCTAACCCTCAGCCTCACATTCACAGCAAACTGAACCCAAACCATAACACTAACAATTACCCTAACACTCACCCTCAACCTAACCCTAAACCTAAACCTAAACCTAACCCTAACCCTAACCCTAAAACTAAACCTGACCCTAACCCTAATCCTAACCCTCACCCTCACCTTCACAGTCACCATAACCCTAAACCTAACCCTTACAATAACCCTAACCCTAACCCTATACCTCATCCGAACCATATCCTTCACCCTAACCCTAACCCACATCCTAAAGCTTATCCTCACCTTAACCCTAACCCTCACACTCACCCTAACCCTCACCCTAATCCTAATCCTAACCCTAAGCCTAACCCTCACCCTCACCCTAACCCTCACCCTAAACCTAACTCTAACACTAACCCTAACCCTAACCCTCACCCTCAGCCTCACTCTAACCCAAACTCTAACCCTAAAGCTCCTCCTCTCCCCACCCTAACCCTAACCCTAACCCTAAACATCACCCAAACCCTAACCCTAAACCTCACCCTCACCCTAGCCCTCACCCTAATCCTAATCCTAACACTAAACCTCACTCTAACCCAAACCTTAATCTTAATCCTAACCCTAAACCTAACCCTCACCCTCACCCTAACACTCACCCTAACACTAACCCTCACCCTCACTCTCATCCTAACCATAACTGTAACCCTAAACCCCACCCTCATCCTAATCCTCACCCTAAACCTAAATCTCCCCCATACACGAAACCTAAACCTCACCCTCAAACTAGCACTCAACCTAACCCTAATCCTAACCCTAACCCTCACCCTAATGCTAATGCTCACACTCAACCTCACCCTCAGCGTAACCCTAAGCCTAACCCTAAACCTAACCCTAACACAAATATTCACCCTCAACTTTACCCTAATCCTAACCCTAAACCTAACCCTCCCCTAATTCTCACCCTAACCCTAACCCTAACCCTGACACTACCCCTAACCCTCAACCTAACCCTCACCCTTAACCCTAACTCTAACCCTAAACCTCACCCTCACCCTAAACCTAACTCTAACCCTAACCCAAACCCTAAACTTCACCATAAAACTAACCCTCACCCTCACCCTCAGCCTAAAACTAAACCTGACCCTAACAATAACCCTAACACTAATCCTAACCCTCACCCTAATCCTAACGATCACCCTAACCCAAAATCTAACCCTAACACTTACCCTCACCCTAAAACTAAAGCTAACCCTAACACTAACTCTCACACTAACCCTAACCCTAAGCCTAACCCTAAACCTCACCGTAACCCTAACCCTAACCCTAAAGAGAATTAACCCTAACCCTAAATCTAACCCTAATCCTCAGCCTCACCCTCACCGTAACCCAAACCCTAACCCTAAACCTCACCCTAACCCTAAGCCTATATCTAACCCTAAACCTCACCCTCAGCCTAACCCTAACCCTGACCCTAACCCTAAACCCCAACCTATCCCTAACCCGCACCCTCAACCTCACCATAATTCTAACCAAAACCCTAACACTAACACTAACCCTAACCCTAACCATCACTTTAACCCTAATCCTCACCCCCACCCTCAGCCTCAGCCTAACCCTAAGCCTAACCATAACTCTCAGACTAACCCTCACCGAAACCCTAACCCTAACCTTAACCCTAAACCTAACCCTAACCCTAAACCTAACCCTCATTATCAGCTTCACCCCCACCCTACCCTAAACTCTAACCCGAACACTCACCCTAACCCTAAGCCCAACCCTAACCTTAACCCTAACCTTCACACTCACTCTACCTTAAACCTAATCCTAAACCTACCATTACTCCTAAACCTAACCCTCACCATAACCCTCACCCTAGCCCTCACCCTAACCCTAATCCTAAACCTAAACCTCAAACTAACCCTAAATCTACCCCTAAACCTCAACCTCACCCTAACCCTAACTCTAACCCTAACACTAAACCTCACAATAAACCTAACCCTAACCCTCACCCTAACCCTAAACCTCACCATCACCCTCAGCCTAACCCTAAGCCTAACCCTAAACCTATCCCTAACACACACTCACCCTCACACTAACACTAATGCTAACCCTAACCCTAACCCTCCCCCTAACTCTCACCCTAAACCTAACCTTAGCACGAACACTAAACCTAACCCTCAACTTAACCATCACCTTAACCCTAACTCTAAACCTAAACCTCACCATCATGTTAACCCTAACTCTAACCCTAACCCAAACCCTAAACCTCACCCTAACCCTAACCCTCATTATCAGCTTCACCCCCACCCTACCCTAAACTCTAACCCGAACACTCACCCTAACCCTAAGCCCAACCCTAACCTTAACCCTAACCTTCACACTCACTCTACCCTAAACCTAATCCTAAACCTACCATTACTCCTAAACTTAACCCTCACCTCAACCTCACTGTAACCATAACCCTAAACCTAACCCTAACAATAACCCTAAACCTATTCCAAACCCTCACCCTAACCATAACTCTCACCCTAACCCAAACCATCACCCTATTACTTACCCTCACCCTAACACTAACCCTAACCCTAACAATAACCCTCACACAAATCCAAGCCCTAACCCTAACCCTAAATCTCAACCTAACCCAGACCATCACCCTAACCCTAAACATAACCCTCACCCTAACCCCCCCTTAAAGTTATATCTAACCCTCAACCTCACCCTCACACTCACCATAACCCAAAACCTAAACCCCACCCTAACCCTAACGCTAACCCTCACACTCATGCTCAGCCTAAGCCTAAGCCTAAGCTTAACCCTAACCCTAACCCTCACCAAAACCCCAACACTAACACAAAACCTAACTCTAACCCTAAACCTCACCCTCACCCTAACCTTAACACTAACCATAACCCTAAACCTAAGCCTCATCCTAACCCTAACCCTCACCCTCACCCTCATCCTCACCGTAAGTGTAACCCTAACCCAAAACCTAACAATAACCCTAACACTAACCCTAAACTTCATCCTAACCATAACCTTCACCCTAACCCTAACCCTCACCCTAACACTTACCCTCATCCTAACACTAACCCTAACCCTAACACTAACCCTCCCACTAAACCTAACCCTCACACTAACCAAAAACCTCACCCTAACCCTAAACCTCACCCTCAACCTAGCCCTCAACCAAACCCTAACCCTCATCCTCACCCTAAAACTCACACTAAACATAACACAAATCCTCAATCTAACCCTCAACCTCACCCTAACCGTAACCCTCACCTTTGACCTAAACCGCACGCTCAGCCTAACCCTCACCTTTACCCTTACCGTGACCCTGAACCTCACCCTCACCCTAACCCTAATCCTCATCCAATCACTCACCCTAATGATAACACAAACCATCACCCTAATCCTAACCCTCACCCTCACCCTCAGCCTCAACCTAACCCTAAGCCTAAGCCTAACCCTAACCCTAACCCTCACCCTCACCCTAGCCCTCACCCTAACAATAATCCTAAACCTAACCCTCATCCTAACACTTAACCTAACCATAACCCTAACCATCTTTCTAAACCTAATCCTCATCCCCACCCATACCCTCAGCCTAACCTAAGCCTAAGCCGAACCCTAAGCCTAACCCTCACACTCACCCTCACTGTAAACCTTATCCTAAAACTAACCCTAATCCTAACATTATACCTCAACCTAACCCTCCCCCTAACCCTAACCCTAACACTAACCCTAACCCTAACCCTCCCCCTAACCGTAACTCTAACCCTAAACCACACCCTCACCCTATCCATAACCCTTACAATAAACCTCACCCTAACCCTGATCCTAACCCTCACCGTCACCCTCACCCTCACTGTAACTCTAACCCTATCCCTAATACTAACCCTCACCCTCACCCTAACCCTAACCCTAACCCTAACTCTCACCCTCACCATAACGCTAACCCTAAACCTAACCCTAAACCTCACCCTAATGCTAACCCTAACCCTCACCCTCACTCTAACCCTCATCCTAACACTAATGCTAACCCTAAACCTCACCCTCACCCTCATGCTCAGCCTAAGCCAAAGATTAACCCTGACCCTGACCTCACCCTAAGCCAAAGATTAACCCTGACCCTGACCCTCACCCTAACCCTAACCCTAACCGTAACACTAACCCTAACACTAACCCTCACACTAACCCTCACCCTAACGCTAATTCTAAACCTAAACCTCACCCTCACCCTAACCCTAACCCTCACCCTCACCCTCACCCTCTGCCTAATATTAAACCTAAACCTAACCCTAACCCTAACCCTAACAAGAAGAGTAACCCTCAACCTACCCGTCACCCTAAACCTAACCCTAACACTCACACTCACCATAGCCCATAACCAAACCCTAAGCCTAAGCCTAACCCTCACCCTAACCCTCACTTTAATCCTAACCCCAACACTCACTTTAACCATAACCCTCACCCTCACCCTAACTCTAATCCTAACCCTAACCCTAACTCTAACCCTCCCCTTAACTCTCACCCGAACGCTAACCTTAACAGTAACACTAACCCTAACCCTCAAACTAACCCTCACCCTAATCCTAACTCTAACCTAAACCTCACCCTGACCCTAAACCCAACTCTAACATTAACCCAAACCATAAACCTCACTCTTACCCTAACCCTAACCCTCATCCTCACCCTCACCGTAACCGCAACCCTAAACCTCACAATAAGAATAACCTTAACCCTATTCCTAACCCTCATCCTAACACTTACCCTCACCCTAACACTAACCCTAAACTTCACCCTAACCCTCTCCCTAATGCTATATGTAACCCTCAACCTCACACTCACCCTAAACCTAACCCTAAACCCCACATTAACCCGAACCCTAACAATCACCCTTGTGCTCGGCCTAAGCTTAAGCCTAAGACTAAGCCTAACACTAACCCTAAACATCACCCTAACCCCAACAATAAAACTAAACCTAACTCTAACCCTAAACCTCACCCTCACCCTAACCCTAATTCTAACCCTAACCCTAAACCTAAACCTCATCCTAACCCTAACCCTCACCCTCACGGTGAGCGTAACCCTAACCCTAACTCTAACAATAACCCTAACCATAACCCAAACCCTCATCCTAAGCATAACCTTCAGCGTAACCCTAACCCTCACCCTAACACTTACCCTCACCCTAACACTAACACTCAACCTAACACTAACCCTCACACTAACCCTAACCATCACCCTAACCCTAAACTTCACCCTAACCCTAACCCTCAACCTCAACCTAGCCCTCAACCTAACCCTCACCCTCATCCTCACCCTAAACCTCACACTAACCCTAACAGTAATCCTCAATCTCAACCTCACCCTCACACTAACCCTAACACTCACCCTTACCGTAAACCTCACCCTCAGCCTAACACTCACCTTTACCCTTACCATCACCCTCTCACCAACCTTTAACATAAAACTAATCCTCATCCTAACCCTAACCCTAACGGTAACCCCAACCATCACCCTAACCCTAACGCTCACCCTCACCCTCAGCCTCAGCCTAAACCTAAGCCAAAGCCTTGGCCTAACCCTAAAACTCACCCTTACCCTAACCCTAACCCTCTTCCTAACCCTTAACCTAACCATAAACCTAACCATCTTTCTAAACCTAATCCTCATCCCCACCCATACCCTCAGCCTAACCCTAACCCTAAGCCGAACCCTAACCTTAACGCTCACACTCACCCTCACCAAAAACCTAATCCTAAACCTAAACCTAACCCTAAAATTAAACCTCAGTCTAACACTCACCCTAAACCTAACCCTAACCCTAACACTAATGCTCACCCTAACCCTCCAACTAACCCTAACTCTAACCCTAAACGTCACCCTCACCCTAACCATAACCCTAACACTAAACCTCACCCTAAACCTGATCCTTAACCTCACCCTCACTCTCACCCTAACAGTAACTCTAACCCTAACCCTAATCCTAACCCTCACCCTCACCCTAATCATAACCCTAACCCTCACCCTTAACCTAACCCTCACACTCACCGTAACACTAACCCAAACCCTAAACCTCACCATAACCCTAACAATAACCCTCAACCTCACCCTAGCACTCACCCTAAACCTAATTGTAACCTTAAACCTATTCCAAAACCTCACCCTAAACCTAACCCTAACCCTCAACCTAACCCTAAACCTAATTCTAACACTCAACCTAACCCTAAACCTGACCCCAATGTAACCCTAACCCTAACTCTCACCCTAAACCTAAATCTCATCCTAACCCTCTCACCCTCACCCTAACCCTACCACTAATCCTAACCTTAAACCTCAACCTTTACCTCACCCTAACCCTAACTCTAACCCTAAACCTTACCCTCACCCTAACCCTCACCCTAACCCTAAAACTCACCCTCACCCTAGCCTTCACCCTAACCCTAATCCGAACCTTAACCCTCATCCTAACCCTCACCCTAACCCTAAATCTAACCATCAACCTAACCCTAAACCTCACCCCTAACCTCACCGTTAGTCTAACCCTAAGCCTAACCCTAAACCTAACCCTAACCCACACACTCACCCTCAACCTTACCCTAACCCTAACCCTCACCCTAACCCTAACCCTCATCCTCAACCTCACCCTTAGCCTAACCCTAAGCCTAACCCTAATCCTAAACCTAACACACACACTCACCCTCACCCTAATGTTAATCCTAACCCTAACCCTAATCCTCACCCTCACCATAGCCTTCACCCTAACCCGAACCTAAACCTAACTCAAACTCTAACCATAACCTTAACCCTAAACCTCACCCTAAACCTAACCCTTACCCTCACCCTCACTGTAAGGGTAACCCTAATCCTAACCCTAACAATATCCGTAACCCTAACTCTTACCCTCACCCTAACCATAACAATCACCCTAAACCTAACCCTCATCCTAACACTTACCCTCAACCTTATCTTAACCCTAAGCCTCAGCCTAATCCTGACCTTTATGCTTACCATCACCCTCACCTTAACCCTCACCCTAGTCCTAACCCTAATCCTTACCCTCACCCTCACCATAAGCCTAACCATCACTCTAACCTTATTCTTCACCCTCAACCTCACCCTCAGACTAACCCTAACCCTAACCTTACCCATAAACCCCACACTAACCCTAAACCTAACCCTCACCCGCACCCTCACCCTCACCGTAACTCTAATCCTAACCCTATCAATAACACTAAACCTAACCTCAACCATCAACCTAAACCTAATGCTAACCCTCACCCTCATGCTCAGACTAAGCCTAAGCCTAAGCCTAACCCTAAACCTAACTCTCAACCTAACCCTATCCCGAACCCTAACCCTAACTCTAACCCTAAATCTCACTCTCACCCTAACACTAATTCTAACCCTAACCCTAAACCTAAACCTCATCCTAACCTTAACCCTAAGACTCACCCTCACCCTCAACCTAAACCTATGCTTAATATTAACCCTAAACCTAACCCTCACACTCACCCTCACCCTAAACCTAACTCTAACCCTAAACCTCACCATCACCCTAACCCTAAATCTAATACTAAACCTCACCCTAACCCTAACCCTAACTTCACCCCAAACCTAACCCTCACCCTCACCCTCAGACTAAACCTAAGGATAACCCTAACCCTAAAGCTAACCCTCACACTCACCCTAACCCTAAACCCAATCCTAATTCTAACCCTAGCCCTAAACCTCACCCTCACCCCAACCCTCACCTTAACCCTAAATCTAACCCTGAAACTAACCCTCACACTCAGCCTCACCCTAACCCTAATTCTAACACTAAACCTCACCCACACCATAACCCTAACGCTAACCCTAACCCTAACCCTAACCACAAACCTCAACCTAACCCTCAGCAAAACCCTAAATCTATCCCTAATCCTCACCATCAACCTAACCTTTACTCTAACCCTAACCCAAACACTAAACCTCACCCTAAGCCTAAACCTAACCCTCACACTCACCCTCACCGTAACCGTAACCCTAAACCTAACCCTAACAATAACCCTAAAGCTAATCCTAACCCTCAACCAAACCATAACCCTCACCCTAACCCAAACCCTCGCCCTAACACTTACCCTCACGCTAACACTAACCCTAACCCTAACACTAACCCTCACACTAACCCTAACCCTAACCATTAGCCTAAACCTCAACCTAACCCTCACCCTTACCCTAACCCTAACACTAACCGTATTCCTAAACCTTGTCCTAACCCTCCCCGTAACCCTATATCTAACCCTAAACCTCACGCTAACCTTAACCCTAAGCCTAAGCCTAACACTAAACCTAACCCTAACCCTAAACATAACCTTAATCCAAAGCCTGACCCTCACCCTAACCCAAACACTAACCCTAACCCACACCCTCATCCTCAGCCTATCCCTAAGCCTAACCCTAACCCTAACCCTAACCATCACCTTAAACCTAACCCTAAACCTAACACTAAACCAGAACCAAACCCTAAATCTCAGCCTTACCCTTACCCTAACCGAAACCCTAACCCTAACTCTCACCCTAACACTAAGCCTGACCCTAAACCTAACCTCCACACTCACCTTCACCATAACCCTAATCCTAATCCTAATGTTATCCCTAAACCTTACCCTCACTTTAACCCTCATGCTAGCCTTCAACCTAACCCTAATAATAACCCTAAAACTTATCCTAACACTCAACATAACCCTAACCCTCACCCTAACCCTCACCCTCACCCTAACCCTAACAATAACCCAAACCCTAACCCTCAACCTCAGCCTTATCCTAACCCTAACTCTAACCCTAAATCTCCTCCTCCCCTAACCCAATAATCCAAACCCTAACCCTCAACCTCAGCCTCATCCAAACCCTAACTCTAACCCTAAATCTCCTCCTCCCCCTAACCCTAACCTTCACGCTCATCGAAAAAGTAACCGTAACCCTAACCCTAACAATAACCCTAACCTTAACCCTCACCCTAAGCATAATCCTCACCCTAACCCTAACCCTCACCCTAACACTTACCCTCACCCTAACCCTAACCCTAAAACTAACACTAACCCTCACACTAACCCTAACCCTCACCCCAATCCTAAACCTCACCCTAAACCTAAACCTCAACCTCACCCTAGCCCTCACCCTAACCCTAATTATAACCCTCACCCTCAACCTAGCCCTCAACCTAACCCTAACCCTCATCCTCACCCTAGCCCTCACCCTAACCCTAATTCTAACCCTCATGCTCACCCTAACCCTAACCCTCATCCTCTCCCTAAACCTCCCACTAACCCTAAACCTAATCCTCAATCTAACCCTCACCCTAACCCTAACCCTAACCCTTACCCTAACCCTAAACCTAGCCCTAACACTCGCCCTTATCTTAACCCTCAACCTCAGCCTAAACCTCAACCTAAACCTCACCCTAACCCTAAAACTCATCCTAACCAACACCATAAACTTAAACTTAACCATCACCGTAACCCTAACCCTCAACCTCAACCTCACACTCAGCCTAAGCCTAAGCCAAAACCTAACCCTAAACTTTATCCTAAACCTCACACTGACCCTCAAAGTAACCCTAACCATCACCATCACCAAAATCCTTACCCTAAACATCAATCTAACCGTAAACTTAACCAAATCCCTAACTCTCAACCTAACCTTAACCCTCACCCTAACCCGAACCCTCACCCGAACTCTCACCCTCAGCCTAACCCTAAGCCTAAGCCTAACCATAACCCTAAACATTACCCTCAACCTAACCATCACCATAACCCTAACCCTAATCCTAACACTAAACCTCACCCTAAACCTAACCTTAATCCTAATCCTAACCCTAACCGTAACCCTCACCCTCAACCTAACCCTCACCTTAACCCTAACCCTAACACGAACGCTAACCCTATCCCTCACCTCAGTCTCATCCTAACCCTAACTGGAACCCTAAACCTCATCCTCATCCTAACACTCACCCTAAACCTAAACCTCATTTAACCCTCAACCTAAACCTTACCCTCGACCTAGACCTCACCCTAACCCTAACCCTAACCCTAACCCTAATCCTAACCCTCCCCCTAACCCTAACCCTAAACCTCACACTAACACTTACCCTAACGTTAACCCTCACCCTCAACCTCACCCTCAGCCTAACCCTAAACCTAACCGTAACACACATACTCACCCTCACCTTTACCCTAATCCTAACCCTAACCCTAACCCTAACCCTACCCTAACCCCAACCCTCACCTTAACCCTAACCCTAACATTAACCCTAACCCTAAACCACACACTCAGCCTCACACTAACCCTAACCCTAAACCTAAACCTCATCCTCACCCTCACCCCAACCCTCACCCTCAACCTAGCGCTCATCCAAACCCTAATCCTAACCCTAAACCTCCCCTTAACCCTATGACTAACCCTCACCGTAACATTACCTTTCTCACCCTCAACCTCAACCTCAGCCTAACCCTAAGCCTAACCCTAAACCTAACCCTAACACACACACTCACCCTCAGCCTAACCCTAAGTGTATACCTAAAACTAACCCTAACTCTCTCCCTCAGCCTCACCCTAACCCTAATTCTATCGCTAAATATCACCCTCACCCTACCCCTAATGCTAAAACTTAACCCTAACCGAAACCCTAACCCAAACCCTCTCCCTAACTCTCACCCTAACCCTAACACTAACACTAACGCTAACTCTAACCCTAACAGTAAACCTCAACCTAACCCTAACCCTATCCCTATCCATCACCCTAACCCTCACCCTCACACTCAGCCTAACCTTAAGACTAAACCTAATCCTAACCCTAACCCTCACACTCACCCTAACCCTAACCCTAATCCTAATCCTAACCCTATCCCTATCCCTCACCCTCACACTAACACTCACCCGAACCCTAACCCTAACACTAACCCTAACCCTAACCCTCACTATCAAACTCACCCTCAGCCTAACCCTAAGCCTAACGCTAAACCTAACACTCACACACACACTCACCCTCACCCTAACCCTAATCCTAAAACTAAATGTAACCATAAACCTCCGCCTAACTCTCATCCTAACGCTAACCCTGACACTAACCCTAACCCTCAACCAAACCCTCACCCTAACCCTAGCTCTAACCCTAAACCTCACCCTCAACCTAAACCTAACTCTAACCCTAACCCAAACCCGAAACCTCACCCTAAGCCTAACCCTAAACCTCATCCTCACCTTCACCCTAACCCTAACTCTAACAATAACGCTAAACCTATTTCTCACCCTAACCCTAACCCTAAACCTCACCTTCACCTTCACCCTCACAGTAACGGTAACCCTAAACCTAGCAATAACCCTTACCTTAACCCTAAACCTCACCCTAACCATAACCCTCACCCTAACCCTAAAACTCTCCCTAAAACATACCCTCAAACTAACACTAACCCTCACACTAACCCTAACCCTAACCATAACCCTAAACCTCACCCTAACACTAAGCCTAACCCTAACATTCACCCTAACCCTAATTCTAACCCTAACCCTCACCCTAAGCATAAATCTCCACCTCACCATAAACCTCACACTAACTCTAACCCTAATCCTAAATCTAACCCTCACCCTCACAATAACCCTAACCCTAACCCTTAACCTAACCCTCAGCCTAACCTTAACCCTCACCCTTACAGTAACCCTCACCCTCAGCCTAACACTCACCTTTAACCTTAACGACACCCGCAACCTAACCCTCACCCTAAGCCTAAACTTAACCGAAACCTAACTCTCACCATAACCTTAACCCTAACCCTCACCTTAACCCTAAACCTAACCCTCACCCTCACCCTCAGCCTAACCCTAAGACTAACACTATACCTAATCCTAATCCTCACACTGACCCTCTCCCTAACCCCAATCCTAATCCTAACCCTAACCCTAACACACACCCTCACCCTAACCATCACCCTAAACCTAAACCTAACACTAACCCGAACCCTCACCCTAAACCTCACCCTAACCCTATATCTAACACTAAACTACAAACTCACAGTGACCCTAAACCTAACCCTAACCCTAAACCTCACCCTAACCCTAACCCTAAACCTCACCCTCACCCTAGCCGTCACCCTAACCCTAATCTTAAACCTAACCCACATCGTAACCCTCAACCTAACCCTAAACCTAACCCTCAACCTAACCCTAAACCTCCCACTCAACCTAACCCTAAGGCTAACCCTAAGACTAACCCTAAACCTAACCGTAACCCACACACTCACCCTCACCCTAACACTAACTATAACCCTAACCCTAAATTTAAACCGAACCCTAACACTCACCCTAACCCTAACCCTAACCATCATCCTAACACACAACCTAACCCTACCCGTATCCATCACCCTAACCCCAACTCTCACCCTCAGCCTAACCCTAAGCCTAAGCATGACTTTAACCCTAACCCTCAACCTCACCCTAAACCTAATCCTAACCCTAAACTTCATCCTAACCCTCACCATAACGATAACCCTAACCATCATCCAAAACCTATTCCTCACCTCCACCCTCACCCTCAGCCTAACCCTAAGCCTAAGCCTAAACCTAACCATAACCCTCAACCTCAGCCTCACTCTCACCCTAACCCAAATCCTAACTCTAACCCTCACCCTAACTCTAAGCCTAACCCTAATGCTAGCCCTCACCCTAAACCTAATCCTAACCCTAAACCTCATCCTAACCCTCACCCTAACCCTAACCCTAAACCTCACCCTCATGCTCCGCCTAAGCCTAAGCCTAACCCTAAGCCTAAACCTAACCCTAACCCTCACCCTATCCCTAACCTTAACACTATCCCTAACTCTAACCCTAAACCTCACCCTCACCCTAACCCTAACTGACCCTAACCCTAAACCTAAGCCTCATCCTAATCCTAACCCTCACCCTCACCTTCACTGTAAACCTAACTGTAACACTAAACCTAACAAAAACCCTAAACCTAACCCTAACCCTCACCCTAATCATAATCCTCACCCTAACCTTAACCCTCATCCTAACATTTACCCTCATCCTAACACTAACCCTAACCCTAACAATAACACTAACCCTAACCCTAAACCTAAACCTAAACATAAACCTCACCCTCAGCCTCAACTTCACCGCAAACCTAACCCTAACCATAACACTAACAATAACCCTAACCATAACCCTAAAACTCACACTCACCCTCACCCTAACGCAAATCCTAAACCTAACCCTATCCCTAACCCGAACCCTCACACTAACCCTCACACTAGCCCTCACCCTAAACCTAATCCTAACCCTAAACCTCATTGTAAACCTCACCCCAAACCTAACCCTCATCCTAAACCTAACCCTAACCATAACCCTCATGGTTGGCCTAAGCCTAAGCCTAAGCCTAAGCCTCACCTTAACCCTTACCCTCACCTTATTCCTAAACCTAACACTAACCCTAACTCTAACCCTAAACCTCACCCTCAACCTAACCCTAAATCTAACCCTAACCATAAACCTAAACCTCAAACTAACCCTAACCCAATCCTCACCCTCACCCTAACCCTAACCCTAACCCTAACCCTAACAATAACCCTAAGCCTAACCCTAACCCTCACCGTAAGCATAACCCTCACCCTAACCCTAACCCTCACCCTAATATTTACCCTCACCCTAACACTAACCCTAACTCTAACACTAATGCTTACACTAACCCTAACCATCACCCTAAACCTAAACCTCACCCTAACACTAACCCTAACCCTGACCTCACCCTAGCCCTCACCCTAACCCTAAACCTCATCCTCACCCTAAACCTCACACTAACCTTAACAATAATCCTCAATCTAACCCTTACCCTCACCCTAACACTAAACCTAACCCTCCACCTAACCCTAAACCTCACCATAACCGTAACCCTCACCCTCAGCCTAACCCTCAGCTTTGCCCTTACCTTTACCCCCACCATAAACCTCACCCTAACCGAACCCTCATCCTAACCCTCACCCTTCCCCTACCTCTACCCCTAAACCTCAACCTCACCGTAACCCTAACTCTAACCCTAACACTAACACTAAACCACACCCTAACCAGAAATCTCACCCTCACCCTCACCGTAACCGTAACGCCAAACCTAACAATAACCCTATCCCTAATGCTAACCCTCACCCTAATCATAACCTTCACCCTAACCCTCACCCTCACCCTAACCCTCAACCTCACCCTGAACCTCACACTAACACTAAACCTAATCCTCAATCTAACTCTCACCCTAACCCTGCACTTAACCCTTACCATAATCCTAAACCTAACCCTAATCCTCACCCTTTTCTTAACTCTAACCCTCAGCCTAAACCTCACCTTTAACCTTACCATCATCCTCACCCTAACCCAAAACCTCATCCTAACCCTCAACCTCACACTAAACCTAACACTAACCATAATCCTCAATCTAACCTTCACCCTAACCCTAACCCTCACCCTCACCGTAGTCCTCACCCTAACCCTAATCCTAAGACTAACCCTCATCCTAATTATTACCCTAACCCTAACCCCAACCATCACTCTAGCCCTAATCCTCAACCCCACCTTCAACCTCAGCCTAACCCTAAGCCTAAGCCTAACCCTAACCCTAACCCTAACATACCCTCACAGTAACCCTAATCCTAACCCTAAACCTAACCCTAACCATAACTCTAACCCTCACCCTCACCCTAGCCCTAACCCTAACCCTAATTCTAACCCTCCCCCTCACCTTAACCCTAAACCTTAACCTAACCCTTAACCCTAAACTCACACTCACCATAACAATTACCCTAATCCTAAACCTAACCTTAAGGCTAACCCTCAACCTCACCCTAATCCTCACCGTAACCCTAACTCTAACACTAACCTTAACCCCAACCCACACCATCAGCCTCACCCTAAACCTAACTCTAACCATAAACCTCACTCTCATCTTAAGCCTAACCCTAACCTTAACCCTCAAACTAACCCTAACGCTCACCCTCACTGTAACCCTTAACCTAACTCTCACCCTAACCCTTAACTTAACCCGAAACCTAACTCTCACCCTAACTCTAACCCTAAACCTCACCCTAACCTTAAGCCTCACCCTCACCCTCAGCCTAACCGTAACCCCAACCCTAACCCTCACACTCACCCTAACCTTAACCCTAATCCTAATAGTAAACCTAAACCTAACCCTCACCCTCACCCTAACCATCACCTTAAGCCTAACCCTAACATTAATCGTAACCAAAACCTTTACCCTAAACCTCACCCTAACACTAACGCTACCCATCCCCCTCACCCTAGCCCTCAACCTAACACTAACCCTCATCCTCACCCTAAACCTCACACTAACCCTAACACTAATCCTCAATCTAAACCTCAACCTCACACTAAACCTAACCCTAACCCTCACCCTAGAGCTTACCCTAAACCTAACGCTAAACTTCAACCCCACCCTAGCCCTCACCCTAACCCAAATCCTAACCCTAACCCTCATCCTAACCCTCCCCAAAACCCTAACCCAATCCCTCACCCTAACCCTAACCATCACCCAAATCCTCATCCTTAGCCTAACCCTAACCCTAACCCTAACCCTAACCCTCAACCTAACCCTCCACCTAAACCAAACCCTCAACCTCACCCTAACCCTAACCATCATCCTCAACCTCACCTTCACCCTAAACCTAACCCTAACCCTCACATTAACCCTAACCCTAACCCTCACTCTCAGCCTCACCCTAACCCTAACTCTAACCGTAAACCTCACCCTCTCACTAACACTAACCCTAACCTGAAATCTAAACCTCATCATAACCCTAACCCTAAACCTCCCCCTCACCTTACCCCTTACACCAAACCTAATCCTAACCCTAACCCTAATCCTATCCCTTACCCTAACACTAACCCTTACCCTCCCTCTAAATCTCACCCTAGCCTAATCCTCAAGTTTACCCTTACCTTCACCCCCACTCTAACCCTCACCCTAACCCTAACCCTAACCCTAACCCTAACTCTACCCCTAAACCTCACCCTCAGGCTAACCTTAACTCTAATCCTATCCCTAACACTAAACCACACCCTAACCCTAACCCTAACCCTCACCCTCACCCTAGCCTCACCCTAAACCGAATCCTAACCCTAACCCTCATCCTAACCCTCACACTAAGCCTAAACCTAACCATCACCATACCCCTAATTATCACCCCCTGCACTCTCAGCCTAACCCTACGCCTAAGCCTAACCCTAACCATCACACTCACCCTAACCCTAACCCTAATCCTAAACCTAACCCTAACCTTAACCCTAAACCTCAACCTAACACTCACCCTAACCTTAAGCTTAACAGTAACCCTAACCCTAACCCTCGTCCTAACCCAACAACTAACCCTAAATCTAACCCTAAACCTCAAATTCACCCTAAACCTAATACTAAACCTAACCCTAACAATATCACTAATCCTTACGATAAACATAACCCTATTGCTAAACCTAAACCTAATTCTAACTATCACACTCACCCTAACCCTAATCCTAACCCTAACCCTCACACTAACTCTAACCCTAAGCCTAAATCTTACCCTAACACTAACCCTAACCCTCAGCCTCACCCTAGCCCTCACCCTAAACCGAATCCTAACCCTAATGCTCACCCTAACCCTAAATTTAACCGAACCCTAACTCTCACCCTAACCCTAACCCTAAGCCGCACCCTAACCCTAGCCCTCACCCTCTACCTCACCCTCAGCCTAAACCTAAGGCTAAGCCTAACCCTAACCCTAACTGTCACACTAACCCTAACCCATATCATAATCCTAACCCTAACCCTAAGCCTTAACCTCACCCTAACCCTAAACCTCACCCTAATCCTAACGCTCATCCTCACCCTAACCCTAACCCTCACCCTCAACGTCAGCCTCAGCCTAAACCTAAGCCTAAGCTTAACCCTAACTCTAAATCTTAGCCTCACCCTAACCCTAACCCTAACCCTAATGCTTCCGCTAAACCTAAACCTAAACCTCACCCTTACCCTAGCCCTCACCCTAACCCTAATCCTAACCCTAACCCTCATCCTAACCCTCCCCAAAATCCTAAAACCTTCCCTCAACCTAAACCTAACCCTCACCCACATCCTCATCCTTTGCCTAACCCTAACCCTAACCCTAACCTCAACCTAACCCTCCACCTAAACCAAACCCTCAACCTCACCCTAATCCTAACCCTCATCCTCAAACTCACCTTCACCCTAAACCTAACCCTAACCCTCACACTAACCCTAAACCTAACCCTCACTCTCAGCCTCACCCAAACCTTAACTCTAACCCTAAACCTCACCCTCTCACTTAACCTAACCCTATCCCGAACCCAAAACTTCACCATAACCCTAACCCTAAACCTCACCCTCAACTTAGCCCTTACACCAAACCTAATCCTAACCCTAACCCTAATCCTATCCCTTACCCTATCACTAACCCTTACCCTCCCTCTAAATCTCAATGTAACCCTAACCCTAACACTAACCCTAACACTAACCCTCAAACTAACCCTCACCCTAACCCTGACTCTAACCCTAAACCTCACCCTCACCCTAACCCTAACTCTAACCCTAACCCAGACCCTAAACCTCACGCTAACCCTAACTCTAACCCTCACCCTCACCCTCACTCTTGCCCTCACCCTAACCCTAATCCTAACCCTAACCCTAACCCTAACCCTAAACCTAAACCTCACCCTAACACTAACCCTAACCCTCACCCTCACCCTAGCCCTCAACCTAACCCTAATCCTAACCCTAATCGTCACTCTAACCCTCATCCTAACTCTAACACTAAACCTCACCCTAACCCTAACCCTAACCCTAACCCTCAAACTAACCCTAACACTCATGCACAATTTAAGCCTAACCCTAAACCTCACCCTAAACCTAAAATAACCGGAACCCTAACTCTCACCCTAACCCTAACCCTAACCCATACACTAACCCTAACCCTCACCCTCACTCTCAGTGTAATCCTAAGCCTAAGCCTAACCCTAACCCTAACCCTCACACTCACACTAACCCTTTCCCAAATCCTAATCCTAACCCTAACCGTAACCCTAACCCTCACCCTCAACCTCAGCCTCACCTTAACCCTAACTCTAACCCTAAACCTCATCCTCAACCTAACCCTAACCCTAACCCTAGCCCTCACCCTAACCCTAATCCTAACCCTAACCCTCATTCTAACCTTCCCCATAACCCTAACCCTAACCGTCACCCTAACCCTAACCCTCACCCTCACATTCACCCTCAGCCTAATCCTAAGCCTAAACCTAAGCCTACCCCTAAACCTAACCCTAACCCTCACAGTCACCATCAACCTCACCCTCACTGTAACTCTAACCCCAACCCTAATCCTAACCCTCACCCTAACCCTAACCCTAAACCTCCCCCTAACCCTAACCCTCCCCGTAACTCTATATCTAACCCTAAACCACACCCTCACCCTAAACCTAACACTAACCCTAACCCTAACCCTCACCCGAACCCTCTCCCTAACCCTATATCAAACCCTAAACCTCAACCTCACCCTAACTGTAAACCTAACCCTAACCCTATACTCCATCAAAACCCTAAACCTAACACTCACCCGCACCCTCACCCTCACTGTAACTCTAACCCTAACCCTAACAATGACACTAACCCTAAAATGAAACATCTCCCTAACCGTAATCCTCACCCCCAACCTCATCCTCTGCCTAACCCTAAACCTAAGCCTAACCCTCACCCTAACCATTACACTCACCCTCATCCTAACTCTAATCCTAAAACTAACCCTATCCCTAAACCTCAACCTAACCCTAACCCTCACCCTAACCCTAACACTAACGCTAACCCTAAACCTCACCCTAACCCTCCCCCAACCCTATCTGTAACGCTAAATCTCAACCTCAACCTAACCCTAACCTTAACCCTAAACCTCACCCTAACCCTAACCCTCAACTTCACCCTCAACCTCACCATAAGTCTAACCATAACCCTAACAATAACACTAACCATAACCCTAATCCTAAACATAACCCTCAACCTCAGCCTCACCCTCACTACAAACTTAACCCTGACCATAACACTAACAATAACCCTAACCCTAACCCTAAACCTAACTCTAATCCTTACCCCCACCCTCACCCTCAGCCTAAACCTAACCCTAACCCTAAACCTAACCCTCACTGTAACCCTAACACAAACCCCAACACTGACACTAACCCTAAACCAAACTCTAAACCTAACACTAAACCTAACCCTAATCCTCAGCCTCACCCTCATCCTAACCCAAACCCTAACCCTAACCATCACCCTAAACCTAAGCCTAACCCTAATCCTTACCCTCACCCTAAACCTAATCCTCACCCTAACCCTCACCCTAACCCTAACCCTAACCCTCCCCCTCATGCTCGGCCTAAGCCTAAGCCTAAACCTTAGCCTAACCCTAACCCTAACCCTAACCCTTACCCTATCCCTAACCCAAACACTACCCCTAACTCTAACCCTAAACCTCACCCTCACCCTAACCCTAACTCTGATCATAACCCAAACCTAAACCTCACCCTAAACCTAACTTTAACCCTAACCCTTACCCTAAATCTAACCCTCACCCTAACCCTAAACTTAACCGAACACTAACTCTCACCCTAATCGTAAACCTAAACTCACCCTCACCCTCACCCTCAGCCTAATCCTAAGCCTCAGCCTAAACCTAACCCTAACCCTCACACTCACAATAACCCTTACCCTAAACCTAATCCTAACACTAAGCATAACCCTCACACTCAGTCTAACCCTCAGAGTAACCCGAAATCTAACACTAAACCTAACCCTAAACCTCAAGATCAGCCTCACCCTTACCCTAACTCTAACCCTAAACCTCACCCTCAGCCTAGCCCTAAGCCTAACCCTAAACCTAACCCAAACACACACACTCACCATCACCCTAACCCTAATCCTAACCCTAACCCTAAACCTAAACTTCAACCTAACCCTCACCCTAACTATAAACCTAAACCTCACCCTCACCCTAAACCTAACTCTAACCCTAAACCAAACCCTAAACCTCAACCTAACCCTAACCCTAACCCTCAACCTCACCCTCAACATAACCATAAACCTAAACCTATCCCAAACAATAACCCGAACCCTAATCCTAACCCTCAACCTAACCATGACCCTCACCCTAACGCAAACCCTCACCCTAACATTTACCCTCACCCTAACACTAAACCTAACCCTAACACTAACCCTCACACTAACCCTAACCGTAATCTCATCCTAACCCTAACCCTAACACTAACCCTCAACCAAACCATAAACCTCACACTCCACGTAACCCTAACCGTAACCCACACCCTAAACCTAAACTTAACTTGAACCCTAACTCTCACCCTAACCCTAATCCTAACCCTAACCCTCACCCTCACCCTCACCATCAGTGTAACCCTAAGCCTAAACCTAACCCTAACCCTAACCCTCACACTCAACCTCGCCCTTACCCTAATCCTTATCCTAACCCTAACCCTAAGCCTCACCCTCAGCCTCACTTTAACCCTAACTCTAACCCTAATCCTAACCCTAACTCTCCTCCTAACCCTCCCCATAACCCTAACCCTAAACCTCACCATAACCCTAACCCTCACCCTCATGCTCAGCCTAAACCTAAACCTAAACCTAACCCTAAACCTCACACTCACCCTAATCCTAACCCTAAATATCACCCTCACCCTAACCCTGACCCTCACCCTCACCCTCATCCTAACCCTAAGCCTAACCCTAACCCTTACCCTAATCCTCACACTCACCCTAACCCTAAGCCTAATCCTACTCCTAACCCTAACCCAAACCCTCACCCTCAACCTAACCCTCATCTTAAGAATAACCTTAACATTCATCCTAACCCTCAACCTCACCCTCAGCCTCACCCTAAACCTAACTCAAACACTGAACTTAATCCTGAACCTAACCCTAACCCTAACCCTATCACTAAACCTCATCCTAACCCTAACTCTAACCCTCACCCTCACCCTCACCCTAACACTAACCCTAAACCTAACATTCACGCTAACTCTAAAACTAACCCTCACAATAACACTAACCATCATCCTAGCCATAAACCCCACCGTAACACTAACCCTAAACCCACCCTCACTCTAGCCCACACCCTAACCCTTACCCTCATCCTCAACCTAAACCTCACACTAACTCTAACACTAATCCTCAATCTAACCCTCACCCTCACCCTGACCCTAATGCTAAACCTCACCTTAACCCTAACTCTCAACCATACCTTAACCCTCACCCTCACCCTAAACCTCACCTTTACCCTTACGGTCAACTCCACCATAACCCTAACCCTAAACCTAACCCTCACCCTATCCATAACTGTACCCCTAAACCACACCCTCACTCTAACACTAACTCTAACCCTAACCCTAACACTAACCCTCACCCTATCCCTAACACTAAACATCACCCTAACCCTAATCCTCACGCCCACCCTCACACTCAGGCTAAAACTATGCCTAAGCCTAACCCTAACCCTAAACCTAACCCACACCCTCACACTCACCCTCACCATAACTCTAACACTAACCCTAACAATAACACTAATCCTAACCCTAAACCTAACCCAAACAATAACCATACCCAATGCTAACACTCCGCCTCACCCTAACCCTAATCCTAACCCTCACCGTAACTCTCCCTCTAATCCTATATCTAACCCTCAACCTCATCCTCAACCTAACCCTAAACCTAACCGTAACCATGAACCCCACACTAACCCTAACCCTAAACCTCAGCCGCAACCCCACTCACACGCTAAATCAAACCCTAACACTAACAATAACACTAACCCTAACCATCACCCTAACCCTAATCCTCACACCCACCCTCACCCTCAGCCTAACCCTAAGCCTAAGCCTAACCCTCACCCTAACCCTCAAACTCAGCCTCACCCTAACCCTAATCCTAAACCTAATCCTATCCCTAAACCTCAAACTAAACCTCACCCTCAACCTAACCCTAACCCTAACCCTAAACCTCACCCTCAGGTGAACCCTAACCTTAACTCTAACCTTAAACCTCAACTTCACCCTAACCCCAACCCTAACCCTAACCCTAACCCTAAACTTCACCCTCTCCCTAGCCCAAACCCTAACCCTAATCCTAACACTAACCCTCATCCTAACCCTCCCCCTAACCCTAAACCTCACCCTCACCCTAACCCTCAACTTAAGCCTAACCCTAACATTAATCCTAACCCTAACCCTCATGCTCAGCCTCAACCTAAAACTGTCTCTAACCCTAAACCTCAACCTGACACTACCCTAAACCTAACCCTATCCCTATAACTCAACCTAACCCTAAACCTCACCCTAACCCTAACCTTAAACCTCACCCTCACCCAAGCCCTCACCCTAACACTAATCCTAACCCTACCCCTCATCCTAACCTTCATCAAAACACTAACCCTAACCCTCAGCCTCTCCCTCACCCTAACGCTAATCCGAACCCTAACCCTCAACCTAAACCTAACCCTGACCCTCACCGTAACTCTTACCCTAACCCTCAACTAACCCGAAATAAAACTCTCACCCTAAACCTAACCCTAACCCTCACCCTAACTCTCAACCTAAACCTCATGCTCACCCGAGCCCTCACCCTAACCCTAATCCTAACACTAACCCTCATCCTAACCCTCCCCCTAACCCTTACCATTACCCTCACCCTAACCCTAACCCTCACCCTCAACCTCACCCTCAACGTAACCCTAACCCTAAACCTAAACCTAAACCTAACACACACCCTCACCCTCACCCTAACCCTAATCCTAACCCTAACCCTAATCCTAACCCTAACCCTCCCCCTAACTCTTAACCTAAGCCTAACCCTAACCCTAACAATAACCCTAACCCTAATCCTAACCCTCACCCTAACCAAAACCCTCACCCTAAACTTAGCCTCACCCTAACACTAACCCTAACCCTAACAATAACCCTAAGCCTATCCTCACCAGAACCCTAAACCTAACCCTAAACCTCAACCTAACCCTAAACCTCATGCTCAAGGTAACCCTAAACCTAAACCTCACTCTAATCCTAAGATTAACCTGAACCATAAATCTCACCCTAACCCTAAAGCTGACACTAACCCTAACCCTCACACTCACCCTAACCCTTACTGTAATCCTAATCCTATCCCTAAACCTAACCCTCACCCTCAGCCTCACCTTACCCTAATTCAAACCCTAAACCTCACCCTCTCCCTAACCTATGCCTAACCCTAAACCTCACCTTAACCCTTACCCTAATCCTAATCCTAACCCTAACACTAGCACTCACCCTCATCCACACTGTAACCTTAAGCATAACCCTAACCCTAACCCTAACCCTCAAGCTCACCCTAACCCTTACCCTAATCCTAATCCTAGCCCTAACCCTAACCCTCACCCTCAGCCTCACCTTAACCCTACCTCTAACACTAAACCTCATGCTCACCCTAACCCTAAACCTATACCTCACCCTAATCCTAACCTCACCCTCACCCACACCCTCAGCCTAAACCTAACCATAACCCTCACACTCACCCTAACCCTAACCGTAATCCTAATCCTAACCCTAACCCTAACCCTCACCCTCACCCTAACCCTCACCCTAACCCTAACCCTAACACTAACATTAACCTTAACCCTAACCCTCACCCTCAGCCTCACCCGAACCCTAACTCTAACCCTAAACCTCACCCTCACCCTCACCCTAACCCTAACCATAACCCTAACCCTCACCCTAACCCTAACCCTAAACCTCACCCTCACCCTAGCCCTTACCATAAACCTAATCCTAAACCTAACCCTCATACTAAGACTCCCTCTAACTCTATCCCTCCCCCTCAACCTCCCACTCTGCCTAACCCTAAGCCTAACCCTAAACCAAACCCTAACACACACAATCAGCCTCATCCTAACCCTAATCCTCACCCCCACCCTCACCTTCAGTCTAACCCTAACAATAACCCTAAACCGCACCCTAACCCTAAACTTCACCCTAACCCTCAACCTAACCGTAACTCTAAGCCTAACCCTAACAATAACACAAACCTTAACCCTAACAATAACCCTAACCATAACTCTCTCACTCAGCCTCAGCCTCACCGCAAACTTAACCCTAACCATAACACTAGAAATAAACCTAACAGGAAGCCTAACCCTAAGGTTAACTCTAATCCTCAGCCCGACCCTCACCCTCAGCCTAACCCTAAGCCTAAACCTAACCCTAACCCTAACCCTCACCCTCAGCTTCAACTTAACCCTACCTTTAACACTAAACCTCATGATCACCCTAACCCTAAACCTAACCCTAAACCTAAACCTCAACCTAACCCTAACCTCACCTTCACCCTCACCCTCAGCCTAACCCTAAATCTATCCATAACCCTCACACTCACACTAACCGTAACCGTAATCCTAATCCTAAACCTAACCTTAAACCTCACCCTCACCCTAAACCTCATCCTAACCCCAATCGTAAGCCTAACCCTCAATCAAACCCTAACCCTCACCCTCACCTTAATCCTTACCCTAACCCTCATCCTAACCCTAAACATAACCCGAAACGTAACTCTCAACCTAAAACTAACCCAAACCTAAAACCTCACCCTAAACCTAACGCTAAACCTCACCCTCAACCTAGCCCTCACCCTAACCTTAATCCTAACCTTAACCCTCATCGTAACCCTATCCCTAACTCTTAAGCCAACCCTCACCCTAAACCTAACCCTCAACCTCAACCTCACCCTCAGCGTAACCCTAAGCCTTACGCTAAACCAACCCTAACACACACAATCACCCTCACACTAATCCAAATCCTGACCCTAACCCTCACCCTCACCCTCAAACTCAGTGTAACCAAAAGCCTGACCCTAACACTAACCCTAACCCTCACACTCACCCTAACCCTTACCCTAATCCTAATCCTACCCCTAACCCTAACCCTCACCCTCAGCCTCTCCTTAAACCTAACTCTAATCCTAAAACTCACCCTCACTTTCACCCTATCATTAACCCTAACCCTAAACCTAACCCTAAACCTCACCCTTATGTTAACCCTCACCCTCAGCCTAAAAGTCAACTTTACCCTTACCATCCTCCTCACCCTAACCCACACCCTAACCCTAACCTCATCCTAACCCTCACCCTAACCTTAAAATTAACCATCATGCTAACACTAACCCTCACACTCAACCTCATGCTCAGCCTAACCCTAAGCCTAAGCCTAAGACTTACCCTAAACCTCACCCTCTCCCCAGCACTCACCCTAACCCTAATCCTAACCATCACCCTAACCCTAATACTCAACCACACACTCACGCTCAGCCTAACCCTAACCCTAAGCCTAACCTTAAACCGAACCCTCACACTCACCCTCACCCTAACCTTAATTCTAACCCTAACCCTAAACCTAACCTTAAAACTCAACCTAACCCTCACCCTAAACTTAAACCTAACACTAACCCTAACACTAACCCTCGAACTAACCCTCCCCCTAACCCTAAATCTAAACTTAAACCTCACTCTCACCCTAACCCTAATCCTAACCCTAACCCTAAACCTCACCCTAAAACTAACCCTAACCCTCACCCTCACCCTCACTGTAACTCTAACCCTAACCCTAACAATAACCCTAATCGTAACCCTAACCCTAAGCCTAAGCCTAACCCTAATCCTAACACTCACCCTCACCTAACCCTAATTCTAACCCTAACCCTCAACTTAACCCTAACCCTCACATCACTGTAACCCTAAATCTCATCCAAACCCTCACCCTAACCCTAACCCTAACCCTAAACCTCAAGCTAACACAAACCCTATCCCTCAGCCTCAACCTAGCCCTCACCCTAACTCTAATCCGAACCCTAATCCTCATCTTAACCCTCACCCTCACCCTAACCCTTACCCTAACCCTAATAATAACCCTAACCCTAATTGTCAACTTAAACCTAACCCTCACGCTCACCATAACCCTAACCCTAACCCTCACATTAACCCTAACCTTCACCCTCACCCTCACCATAAGCCTAAACCTAGCCTAACCCTAACCCTAACCCTAACCCTCACACTCACCCTAACCCTTACCCTAACCCTATACTAACCCTAAGCCAAACCCTCACACTCACCCTAACCCTCACTCTAACCCTAAATCTAAAACTAACCCTAACCATAACACTAAACCTCACCATAACACTAACCCTAAATCTAACCCTAAAACTCTCCCTCACCCTAACCCTAACCCTGACCCTAAACCTAAACGTCACCCTAACCCTAACCCTAAACCTCACCCTCACACTAGCCCTCACCCTTACCCTAATCCTAACCCTCATCCTAACCCTCACACTAACACTAACCCTAACCCTCAAACTCACCCTCACCCTAACCCTAATCCTAACCCTAACCTAACCCTAACCCTCACCCTCACCGTAACCCTTATGTTAAACCTAAACATAACCCGAACCAAAACCCTCAACATAACCCTAACCCTAACCCTCACCCTAAACCTAACCTTAAACCTCACCCTCACCCTAGCCCTCACCCTAACCCTATTCCTAAACCTAACCCTCATCCTAACAGTCCCTCTAACCCTTACACTAACCATTATCCTAACCCTAACCGTCACCCTCAACCTCACCCTCAGCCCTACCTTAAGCCTACCCCTAAACCTAACCCTAACACACATGCTCAACTTTACCCTAACCCTAATCCAAACCCTAACCTTCACCCTCACCCTCACCATCAGTGTAACCCTAAGCCTAAACCTAAACCTAACCCTAACCCTCATGCTCACACTAACCCTTACCCTAATCCTAATCCTAACCCTAACCCTAAAACTCACCCTTAGCTTCACCTTAACCCTAACTCTAACCTTAACCCTAAACCTCACCCTAAAACTAAACTTAAACCTCACCCTCACACTAGAACTCAACCTAACCCTAATCCTAACCCAACCATCATCCTAAAGCTCCTCAGAACCCTAACCCTAACCCTCACCCTAACCCTAACCCTCACCATCACAATCAGCCTAACCCTAAGCCTAACTCTAACCCTAACCCAAACTCTCACAGTCACCCTAAACCTAAACCTAACCCTAAGCGTAACCCTCACCCTAACCCTAACCCTAAACCTAAGCCTAACACTAACCCTAACACTAACGATAACCCTAATCCTCAACTTCAGCCTCACCCTAACCCTAACTCTAACCCTAAACCTCACCATCAAACTAACCCTAACCCTAAACCTAAACCTCACCCTAACCCTAACACTAAACCTCACCCTCACCCTAGCCCTTACCCTAACCCTAATCCCAACCCTAACCCTCATCCTAATCCTCCCCCTAAACCTAAACCTCCCCCTCAACCTATCCCTCAGCCTAACGCTAAGCCTAAACCTAAACCTAACCCTAACACTCACACTCACCCTCACCCTAACCCTAATCCTATCCCTAAGACTAACTCCAATCCTAATCCTCTCCCTATCTCTCACCT
Source organism: Dipodomys merriami (assembly GCF_024711535.1). NCBI lineage: Eukaryota > Metazoa > Chordata > Mammalia > Rodentia > Heteromyidae > Dipodomys > Dipodomys merriami. Next base: position 1,091,006 of record NW_027202360.1, on the reverse strand, counting down.
AACCCTAACCCTAACACTAATGCTAACCCTAACCCTCTACCTAACCCTCACCCTAACCATAACCCTTACACTAAACCTCACCCTCACTCTGACCCTAACTCTAACCCTAACCCAAAACGTGAACCTCACCCTAACCCTAACCCTAACAATCACCCTCACTCTCACTGCAACCATAACACTAAACCTAACCCTAACAATAACCCTAACCCAAATCCTAACCCTCACCCTAACCATAGCCCTGACCCTAAGACTAACCCTAACCCTAACACTAACCGTCACACTTACCCCAACCCTAACCCTAACCCTAAACCTCAACTTAACCCTCACACTCCACTTAACACTAACACAAACCCTAACCCTAACCCTCACCCTAACCCTCATCCTAACCCTATATCTAACCCTAAACCTCACCCTCACCCTAACCCTAACCCTAACCCTAACTCTAAACCCCACCCTAAACCTAACCCTCAACTGCACCCTCACTCTCATCTTAACCCTAACCCTAACCCTAACAATAACTCTAACCCTAATCCTAAACCTCACCCTAACCATAACCCTCACCCTAACCCAAACACTCACCCTAACACTTATCCTCACCATTAGAGTAACCCTAACGCTAACACTAACCCTCATACTAAGCCTAACCCTAATCCTAACCCTAAACCTCAACCTAACCCTCACCCTCAACCTAACCCTAACACTAACCTTAACCCTAACCCTCACCCTAATCCTCACCTTAACCCTCACCCTAACCCTATATCTAACCCTAAAACTCACCCTCACCATAAACCTAACCCTAAACCCCACCCTAACCCTAACCGTCAACCACACCCTCACCCTCACCGTAACTATAACACTAACCCTAACAATAACACTAACCCTAACCCGAAACATCACCCTAACCCTAATCCTCATTCCCACCCTCACCCTGAGCCTAACCTTAAGCCTAAGCCTAACCCTCACACTAACCCTCACACTCACCCTAACCCTAACGCTAATCCTAAACCTAACCCTATCCCAAAACCTCAACCTAATCCTCACCCTCAACCTAACTCTAACACTAACCCTAAACCTGAACCTCATCCTAATCCAACCAGTAACCCTAATTCTAACCCTAAACCTCACCCTCACCCAACCCTAACTCTAACTCTAAACCCCACCCTAAACCTAACCTTCACCCTCACCCTCAACCTCACTGTAACTCTAACCCTAACTCTAACAATAACCCTAACCTGAACCCTAACCTTCACCCTAACCATAACCCACACCCTAACCCTAAACCTAATCCTCAATGTAACCCTCACCCTTACCCTAAACCTAACCCTACCCTAACCCTAATCCTAACCCTAACCTTCACCCTTATCTTAAACCTCACCCTCAGCCTAAACCTCCCCTTTACCCTTACCATCTTCCTAACCCTAACCCAAACCCTAACCCTAACCTCATCCTAACCCTCAACCTAACGGTAATCCTAAGCATCATGCTAACCCTAACCCACACACTCAACCTCATGATCAGCCTAACCCTAAGCCTAAGCCTAAGTCTTACCCTAAACCTCACCCTCTCCCCAGCCCTCACCCTAACCCTAATCCTAACCATCACCCTAAACCTAATCCTCAACTCCACCCTCAACCTCAGCCTAACCCAAAGCCTAGACCTAAGCCTAACCCTAACACTACCCCTCACCGTATCCCTAACCCTAACCCTAACCCTAATACTAACCCTAAACCTAACACAACCCTAAACCTAACCCTAAACCTAACCCTAATCCTCAGCCTCAACCTCAGCCTAAACCAAAACCTAACCCTAACCCTCACCCTAATTCTAAGCCTAACCATAACCCTAACCCTGACACTCACGCTTACCCTAACCCTAATCGTAACCCTAACCCTATCCCTAACACTAACCCTCACCCTAAACCTCACCCTAGCACTCACCCTAACGCTAATCCTAACCCTAAACCTCATCATAACCCTCACCCTAACCCTAACCCTAACCCTCACCCAATCCCGAACCCTAACCTTCACCCTCATGCTGGGCCTAAGCCTAAAACTAACCCTAATCCCAACCCTCACCCTAACCGTAACCCTAACCCTTACCGTAACCCTCACTCTCAGCCTAACCCTCACCTTTACTCTAACCGTCACCCCCACCCTAACCCGCACCCTAACCACAACCCTCACCCTAACCCTCACCCTAACCCTAACTCTACCCCTCAACCTCAACCTCACCCTAACCCTAACACTAAACCTCACCCTAACCCTAACCTTCACCCTCACCCTGACCATAACCATAACCCTAACCCTAACACTAACAATAATCCTAAACCGAACCCTAACCCTCACCCTAACCATAACCCTCACCCTAACCCTAAACCTAATCCTCAATATAACCCACACGGTAAACCTAAACCTAAACCTACCCTAACCCTAAACCGAACCCTAACCCTCACCCTTATCTTAAACCTCACCCTCAGCCTAAAAGTCACCTTTACCGTTACCATCATCCTCACCCTAACCCACACCCTAACCCTAACCTCATCCTAACCCTCACCCTAACCATAAATTAATCATCATGCTAACACGAACCCTCACACTCAACCTCATGCTCAGCCTAAACCTTAGCCTAAGCCTAAGACTTACCCTAAACCTCACCCTCTCCCCAGCCCTCACCCTAACCCTAATCCTAACCATCACCCTAACCCTAATCCTCAAACCCACCCTCAACCTCAGCCTAACCCTAAGCATAAGCCTAACCGTAAACCTAACCCTCACCCTCACCCTCACCCTCACCCTAACCTTAACCCTAACACTAACCCTAACACTAAACCTAGACCTAACCCTCCCCCTAACCCTAAATCTAACCCTAAACCTCAATCTCAACCTAACCCTAATCTTAACACTAACCATAAACCTCACCCTAAACCTAACCCTAACCCTCAACCTCACCCTCACTGTAACTCTATCCCTAACCCTAACAATAATACTAATCTTAAACCTACACCTAACCCTAACCCTAAGCCTAACCCTAATCCTAATACTCACCCTCACCCTAACCCTAATTCTAACCCTAACCCTCAACCTAACCCTAACCCTCACATCAGCGTAACCCTAACTCTGATCCAAACCCTCACACTAACCCTAACCCTAAACCTAAACCTCAACCTAAAACTAACCCTAAACATCACCCTCAACCTAGCCCACACCCTAACTCTAATCTGAACCCTAATCCTCATCTTAACCCTCACCCTCACCCTCACCCTAGCCCTCACCCTAACCCTAATCCTAACCCTAACCCTCATCCTACCCCTCCCTCTAACCCTTACCCTAACCCTCACCCTAAACCTAACCTTCACCCTCAACCTCACCCTCAGCCTAACCCTAAGCCTACCCCTAAACCTAACCCTAACACACATGCTCACCTTCACCCTAACCCTAATCCTAACCCTAAGCCTCACCCTCACCCTCACAATCAGTGTAACCCTAAGACTAACCCTAACCCTAACCCTAACCCTCATGCTCACCCTAAACCTTACCCTAATCCTAATCCTAACCCTAACCCTAACCCTCATCCTCAGCCTCACCTTAACCCTAACTCTAACCCTAAACCTAAACCTCACCCTAACCCTAACCCTAAACCTCACACTCACACTAGCCCTCACCCCAACCCTAATCCTAACCCAAACCATCATCCTAACCCTCCTCATAACACTAACCCTAACCCTCACTCTAACCCTAAACCTAACCCTCACACTCACCCTAACCCTAAGCCTAACCGTAAACCTAACACTCACCCTCACCCTCACCCTCAACCTAAACCTAAACCTAAACCTAACACTAACACTAACCCTAACGATAACCCTAAACCTCACCTTCAGCCTCACCCTAACCCTAATTCTAACCCTAAACCTCACCCTCACCCTAATCATAACCATAACCCTAAACCTCACCCTAACCCTAACACTAAACCTCACGCTCACCCTAACCATAACCCTAACCCTAAACCTCACCCTAACCCTAACACTAAACCTCACCTTCACCCTAGCCCTTACCCTAACCCTAATCCTAACCCTAACCCTCATCTTAACACTCCCCCTAACCCTAACCCTCAACCTCAACCTAACTCTCAGCCTAACCCTAAGCCTAAACCTAAACCTAACCCTAACACACACACTCACCCTCATCCTTACCCTAATCCTATCCCTAAAACTAACCCTAATCCTAATCCTCTCCCTAACACTCACCTAACCCTAACCCTAACACTAACCCTAACCCTAACCCACAACCTAACCCTCACCCTAACCCTAACCCTAAACCTCACCTTCACTCTAACCCTAACTCTAACCCTAACCCAAAACCTAAACCTCACCCTAACCGTAACCCTCACCCTCACTGCAAACATACCCTTAAATCTAACCCTAAAAATAACCCTAACCGTAATCCTAACCCTCACCCTAACCATGACCCTCACCCTAACCCATACCCTCACACTAACATTAACCCTCACCCTAACCCATATCCTCACCATAACACTTACCCTCACCCTAAGACTAAACCTAACCCTAACACTAACCCTAACACTAACTCTAACCCTAACCCTAACCCTAAACCTCAACTTTACCCTCACCCTCAAACTAAGCCTAACCCTAACCCTCACCCTAACCCTCACCCTAACCCTATATCTAACCCTAAATTTCACCCTCACCCTCAATCTCACCGCAACCATAACCCTAAACCTAACCCTAACAATAAACCTAATCCTAAACCTCACCCTAAACATAACCCTCACCCAAACCCCTACCCTCACCCTAACACTTATCCTCACCCTAAGACTAACCCTAACCCTAAACCTAAACCTAAACCTCACCCTAACCCACCCCGTAACCCTAATTCTAACACTAAACCTCACCCTCACCCTCACCCTAACCCTAACTCTAAACCCCACCCTAAACCTAACCTTCACCCTCACCCTAAATCTCACTGTAACTCTCACCCTAACCCTAAAATAGCACTAACCCTAACCTTCCCATAACCATAACCCTCACCCTCAGCCTCACCGTCACCTCAAACTTAACCCTAACCATAAGACTAAAAATAAACCTAACCCCAAGCCTAACCCTAACCATAACCCTAAACCTCACCCCCAAACTCACCCTCAGCCTAAGCCTAAGCCTAACCCTAACCCTAACACTAACTCTAACCCACAAATTAACCCTAACACTCACCCTAACCCAAAAACTAACCCTAACTCTAAACCTAACACAAAACCTAACCCTAATCCTCAGCCTCTCCGTCACCCTAACCCAAACCCTAGCCCTAACCATCACTCTAAATCTAAGCCTAACCCTGACCCTAACCTAACCCTCACACTCACGCTCACCCTTACCCTAATCCTAAACCTAACCTTAGCCCTAACTCTAACCCTCACTCTAACACTCATCATAGCCCTCACCCTAACCCTAATCCCAACCATAAAACTCATCCTAACCTTCACCCTAACCCTAACCCTAACCCTAAACCTCACCCTCATGCTCGGCCTAAGCCTAAGCCTAAGCCAAAGCCTAACAATAACCCAAACACTCACCCTAACCCTAAACCTAACCCTAACCCTCACCCTAACCCTAACCCTAACCCTAACCTTCACCCTAACACTTACTCCCACCCTAACACTCACCCTAACACTAACACTAACCCGCACACTAACACTAAGCCTCACCCTAATCCTAAACCTCACCCTAACCCTAACCCTAAACCTAACCCTCACCCTCACCCTAGCCCTCACCCTAACCCTCATCCTCACCTTAAACCTCACACTAACCCTAAACCTAATCCTCAATCTAACCCTCACTCTAACCCTAACCATAACACTTACCCTAACTCTAACCCTCACCCTAACCATCCCCCTAACCCTATATCTAACCCTAAAACTCACCCTCAACGTAACCCTAATATTAACCCTAATCCCCACCCTAACCCTAAACATAACACCCAACCCCAAACTCACCCTCACAGTAACTCTAACCCTAACCCTAACAATAACACTAAACCTAAACCGAACCATCACCCTAACCCTCCTCCTCACCCCCATCCTCATCCTCAACCGAACCCTAAGCCTAAGCCTAACACTCACCCACACCCTCACACTCACACTCACCCTAACCCTAATCCTAAACCTAACCCTATCCCTAAACCTCGACCTAACCCTCACCCTCACCCTAACCATAACACTAACCCTAACCCTAAACCTAAACCTAAACCTCCCCCTAACCCTAACTCTAAACCTAAACCTCACCCTCAACCTAACCCTAACACGAACCCTAACGCTAAAACTCACCCTAGCCCTAACCCTCACCTTCACCATCAACCTCACCATAGATCTAATCCTAACCCTAACAATAACACTAACCCTAACCCTAACCCTAAACATAACCCTCATCCTCAGCCACACACTCACGGCAAACCTAAAACTAACAATAAACCTAACCCTAACCCTAACCCTAATCCTCACTCCCACCCTCCTCTTCAGCCTAACCCTAAGCCTAATCCTAACCCTAACCCTAACCCTCACCTTAACCCTAACCCTAACCCTAACCCTAACCCTAAACCTAACCCTAATCCTCAGCTTCATGCCCACCCTAACCCAAAACCTAACCCTAAACCTCAGCCTAAACATAAGCCTAACCTTAACCCTAACTCTCACACTCACCCTCACCCTAACCCTAATCCTAACTCTAAACCTCATCCTAACCCACACCCTAACCCTAAGCCTAACCCTCACCCTAACCCTAACCCTAACCGTCACATTCATGCTCGGCCTAAGCCTCAGCCTAAGCCTGACCCTAAACCCAACCCTCACCCTAACCCTCACCCTAACACTAACCCTAACTCTAACCGTAAATGTCACTCTCACCCTAACTCTAACTCTAACCCTAACCCTAAATCTAAACCTCATCCTAACCCTAAACCTAACCCTCACCCTCAAACTCACTGTAACCCTAACCCTAATCCTAAACCTAACAATAACCAGAACCCTAACCCTAACCCTCAACCTAAACATAACCCTCACCCACACCCTAACCCTCACCCTAACACTTCCCCTCACCCTCACACTAACCCTAACCTTAACACTTACCCTCACACTAACCCTAACCATCACCTTAACCCTAACACTCACCTTCACCCTTCCCCAAACCCTAACCCTATCCCTCACTCCACTGTAACCCTCACCCTCAGCCTAAACCTCACGTTTAACATTAACATCACCCCCCTCACTAAACCTTACCCTAACCCTCACCCTAACCCTCACCCTAACCCTAACTCTGCCTCTAAACCTCACCCTCACCCTAACCCTAACACTAACCCTAACCCTAACACTAAACCTCACCCTTACCCTAATCCTCACCCTAATCATAACCCCCACACTAACCCTAAACCTCTCCCTAACACTCATCCTTACCATAAACATCACACTAACCCTAACCCTAGTCCTTAATCTAACCCTCACCCTAACCCTAACCCTAACCCTTTCCCTAACCCTAAACCTGACCCTATCCCTCACCCTTATCTTAACCTTCACACTCAGCCTAAACCTCACCTTCAACCTTACCATCATCCTCACCCTAAAACTCACCCTAACCATAAACCTCATTCTAACCCTCATCCAACCCTTAAACCTAACCATCACCTTAATCCTAACCCTCACCCTCAACCTCATGCTCAGCCTAAACCTAATCCTAAGCCTAACCCTTACCCTAACCCTCACCTTCACCCTAGCCCTCACCCTAACACTAATCCTAACCCTAACCCTCATTCTAACCCTCACCCTCACCCTAACCCAAATCCTAACCCTAACCCTAAACCTAAACCTAACCCTCATCCTCACAGTAACCATTACCCAAACCCTCAAACTAACCCTAAACTTAACACGAACCCTAACTATCACCCTAAACCTAACCCAACCCTCACCCAAACCATAACCCTAACCCTCACCCTCACCCTCACCGTAACCGTAACCCTAACCCTAACAATAACCCAAAACCTAACCTTAACCCTCACCCTAACCGTAACCCTCACCCTAACCCTAAATCTCAAACTAACAGTTATCCTCACCCTAACACTAACCCTAACCCTAACACTAATCCTCACACTAACCCTAACCCTTACCCGAATCCTAAACCTCACCATAATGCTAACCCTAACCCTAACCCTCACAATCACCCTAGCCCTCACCCTAATCCTAATTCTAACCCTCACCTTCACCGTAACCCCAACCCTCATCCTCACCCTAACCTCACACTAAACCTAACCTTAATCCTCAATGTAACCCTCAACCTGACCCTAACCCTAACCATTACCCTAACCCTAACCTAACCCTAACCCTCACCTTAACCCAAACCCTCACCCCAACACTTACCCTCACCCTAACACTAACCCTACCCTAACACTAACTCTCACACTAACGCAAATCCTAACCCTAACCTTAACCCTCCTCCTAACCCTCCCCATAACCCTATATCTAACGGTAAACCTCACCCTAACCCAAACCCTAACCCTAACCTTAACCCTAAACCCCACCTTAACCTAAACAACCCTCACCCTCACCCTCAAACTCACTGTAACCCTAATCCTAGCCCTAACAATAACACGAACCTTATCCCTAACCCTAACCCTAAACATAACCCTCACACTCAGCCTCACCCTCACCGCAAATTTAACCCTAACCATAACACTAACAATAACCCTAACACTAACTCTAACCCTCACTCTAAACCTCACCCCCACCCTCAGCCTCAGCTTAACCCTAAGCCTAAACCTAACCCTAACCCTCACCGTAACCCTAAACTTAAACATAAACCTAACCCTAACCCTAAACCTAAAACTAACCCTAACCCTAAAGCTAAACCTAATCCTCAGGCTCAGCCTAACCCTAATCCTAACCCTCACCCTAAACCTAAACCTAATCCTAACCCTCCCACTTACCCTCACCCTAACCCTAATTGTAAACCTAAACCTATCCCTAACCCTAACCCTCACCCTAACCCTCACCCTAGCCCTAACCCTAACCCTAACCCTAATCCTAACCCTAAACCTCATCCTATCCCTCACAATAACCCTAAGCCTAACCCTCACCCTAACCCTAACCCTAATCCTCACCCTTATGCTGGGACTAAAACTAAGCCTATCCCTCTCCCTAACCTTCACCCCCACCCTATCCAACACTCTATACCTAATCCTCACCATCACCCTAAACCTAATCCTCACCCACACCTCACCCACACCCTAACCCTAAACCTAAGCCTAAACCTAACTGTAACCCTCACACTCACCCTCAACCTAACACTAATCCTAAACATAACCCGAACACTAACCTTAAACCTCACCCCAAATTTCACCATAAACCTAACCCTCACCCTCAGCCTCAACCTCAAAGTAACTCTAACTCTAAACCTAACAATAACACTAACCCAAACCCTAACCCTAACCCTAACCATAACCCTCAACCTCAGCCTCAACCTCACACCAAACTTAACACTAACCAAAAAACTAACAATAACCCTAAACCTAATCTAACCCTAAATCTCACCATAAATCTAACCCTAAACCTAAACCTAACCCTAACCCTAAGCCTAAACCTAATCTTCAGCCTCACACTCAACCAAAACCCAATACCTAAACCTAACCCTCACCCTAACCCTAAGCCTAACCCTAACCCTAAACCTAACCCTCACACTCTCCCACACCCTAACCCTAATCCTAAACCTAATCTGATCCCTAGCCCTAACCCTCACCCTGTGCTTCACCCTAGCCCTCACCCTAACCTTAATCTAACCCTAGACCTCACCCTCACCCTAAGCCTAACCCTAACCCTAGCCCTAAACCTCACCCTAACCCTGACCCTCAACCTCACCCTCACCCTCACCCTCACCTTAACTCTAACACTAACACTAACAATAACACCAATCCTAATCCTAAACCTAACCCTAACCCTAACCCTAACCCTAATCCTAATACTCACCCTTACCCTAACACTAATTCTAACCCTAACCCCAAACCTAACCCTAACACTCATATCACCATAACCCTAACCCTCATCCTAACACTCACCCTAACCCTAACCCTAAACTAAACTTAACAGTAACCTAACAGTAACCCTAACCCGCAACCTCATACTAACCTTCACACTAACCATAATCCTAACCCTAATCCTCATCCTAAACCTCACACTAACCTTAACACTAACCGTCACATTAATCCTAACCCTAATCCTAACCCTCAACCTAACCCTAAATCTCATGCTCGATGTAAGCCTAACCGTAACCCTCACCTTAACCCTAAACTTAATGCGAACACTAACTCTCCCCCTAATCCTCACCTTAACCCTAACCCTCACTCTCACCCTCACCCTCAGCCTAACCCTAAGCCTAACCCTAACCCTAACCCTAACCCTCACCCTCAGCTAACCCTTTCCCTAACCTTAAATCTAACACTCACCCTAACCCTAACCCTCCCCCTCAGCCTCACCATAACACTAACTCTATGCCTAATCCTAACCCTCACCCTAACCTTAACCCTAACCCTAAATCTCACCCTAACACTAACCCTAAACCTCACCCAAAACCTAGCCCTCTCCCTAACCCTAATCCTAAAACTACCCCTCACCCTAACACTCCCATTAACCCTAACCCTAACCCTCAGCATAACCCTAACCCTCATCCTCAACATCACCCTCAGCCTAAACCTAAGCCTAACCGTAAAGCTAATCTAAACACAAATATTCATCTTCACCCTAACCCTAATCCTAACCCTATCCCTAACCCTAACACTCCGCCTAACTCTCACCCTAACCCTAACCCTAACACTAACCCTAACCATAACCCTCAAACTAACCCTCACCCTAACCCTATCCCTAACCCTAAACCTCACCCTAAGCCTCACCCTAGCCTTCACCCTAAACCTAACCATAACCCTAAACTTAACCCAAACCCTCACCGTAACCCTACAACTAACCCTAACCCTAAACCTAACCCTAACCCTAAAACTAACAGTAATCCTGAGCATCATCCTCATCCTAACCCAAAACCTAAACCTAACCCTAAACCAAACCCTAACCTTAACCCTCAACCTAACCCTCACACTAACCATAAACCTAACCATCACCCTAACCCTAACCCTCAACCTCAACCTCAAGCTCAGCCTATCCCTAAGCATAAGCCTAAGTCTATCCCTCACCCTCAAGCTCACCATCACTGTAACTCTAACCCTAACCCAAACAATAAACTAATCCTAAGCCTAAACATAACCCTAAGCCTAACCCTAACCTAATCCTAATACTCACCCTCACTCTAAGCCTAATCCGAACCCTAACCCTCACCCTAATGCAAACCCTCACAGTTACAGTAACCTTAACTCTCATCCTATCCCTGATCCTAACTCTAAACCCTAAACCTAAACCTCACCCTAACACTAACCCTAACCCTCACACTCTCCCTAGCCCTCACCGTAACCCTAATCCTAACCCTAATCCTCATCCTAACCCTCACCCTAACACTAACACTAACCCACACCCTAACCATAACCCTAACACTAACCCTCACCCTAACCCTAACTCTCACCCTAACCCTAACCTTAACCCTCACACTCACCCTAACGTGTACCCTAAACCTAATCTTATCACTAAGCCTAATCCTCACACTCACCCTCACCCTCACTGTAACCCTAACTCTAACACTAACCCTAACCCTAACCCTCAACCTCAGCCTCACCCTAAACTTAACTCTAACCCTAAACCTGACCCTCACCCTAACCCTAACCCTAAACCTAACCCTAAACCTCACCCTAAACCTAACCCTAAACCTCACCCTCACCTTAGCCCTCACCCTAACCCTAATCCTAACCCTAACCCTCATCCTAACCCTCACCCTAACACTAACCCTCACCCTCACCCTCACCTTCACCCTATCCCTAACCCTAACCCTAACCCTAACTCTCACCCTAACCCTAAACCTAACCCTCATTCTCACCGTAACCCTCATCTTCACCCTCACATTCAGCCTAACACTAAGCCTAACCCTAACCCTAACACTAACCCTCACACTCACCGTAACCCTAACCCTAATCTTAATCGTAACACAAACCATAACCCTCACACTAACCCTAAACATCACCCTAATCCTAAACCTCACCCAAACCCTAAACCTAACCCTAACCCTCACCCTCACCCTAACCCTGACCCTCATCCTCACCCTAAACCTCACCCTAAACCTAACCCTAAACCTCACCCTCATCTTAGCCCTCACCCTAAACCTAATCCTAACCCTAATCCTCATCCTAACCCTCACCCTAACACTAACCCTCACCCTCACCTTCACCTTCATCCTAACCCTAACCCTAACCCTAACCCTAACTCTCACCCTAACCCTAAAGCTAACCCTCACCTTCACCGTAACCCTCAACTTCACCCTCACATTCAGCCTAACACTAAGCCTAACCCTAACCCTAACACTAAACCTCACACTCACCCTAACCCTATCCCTAATCTTAATCCTAACACAAACCATAACCCTCACACTAACCCTAAATATCACCCTAATCCTAAACCTCACCCAAACCCTAAACCTAACCCTAACCCTCACCCTCACCCTAACCCTGACCCTCATCATCACCCTAAACCTCACACTAACCCTAACACTAAACCTCAATCTAACCCTTAACCTCACCCTAACCCTAACCCTAACCCTCATCCTAAACCTAACCCCCACCCTTACCATAACCCTCACCCTCAGCCTAACTCTCACCTTTACCCTTACCGTCACCCCCACCCTAGCCCTCACCCAAACCCCAATCCTCACGCTGACCCTAACCCTACTCCTAAACCTCACTCTCGTCCTAACCCTAACTCTAACACTAAACCTAACACTAAATCTCACCCTATCCTTAACCCTAACCCTCACCCTCAACCTCATGCTCAGCCTAACCCTAAGCCTGAGCATAACACTTATTCTAACCCTCACCATCACCCTAGCCCTCACCCTAACCCTAAGCCTACCCCTAACCCTCATCCTAGCCCTCACCTTAACCTGAATCCTAACATCACGCTAAGCCTAATCCTCACCCACTCCCTCACCCTCAGCCTAACCCTCAGCCTAAGCCTAAGCCTAACCCTAACTCTCACACTCACCTCACCCTAACCCTAATCCTAACCCTAAACCTAACCCTAAACCTCATCCTAAACCTCACCCTAACCTTAACCCTAACACTAACCCTAACATTAACGCTCGACCTAACCCTCCAACTAAGTCTAAATCTAACCCTAAACTTCACACTCACCCTAACCCTAATCCTAACCCTAACCCTAAACCTCACCCTAACCCTAACCCTAACCCTCACCCTGACCCTCACCGTAACCCTAAACCTAAACCTAACAATAACACTAACCCTAACTCTAACCCTAACTCTAACCATAACCCTCACCCTCAGCCTCACCCTCGCTGCAAACTTAACCCGAACCATAACACTAGCAATAACCCTAAAATTAAGCCTAACCTAACCCTAACTCTAATCCTAACCATCACCCTCACCCTCAGCTTAACCCTAAGCGTAACCGTAACCCTAAACCTAACACTAATCCTCAGCCTCAGCCTCACCCTAACCCAAACTCTACCCCTAATCCTCACCCCAACTCTAAGCCTAACTCTAACCCTAACCCTAACCCTCACACTCACCCTCAACCTAACACTAATCCTAAACCTAACCCTATCCCTAACCCTAACCCTCACCCTAGCGCTCACCCTAACTCTAACCCTAACCCTCACCCTCAACCTAGCCCTCAACCTAAACCTAACACTCATCCTCACTGTAACCCTTACCCTAACCCTCACCCTAACCATACACTTAAAGTGTACCCTAACTCGCACACTAAACCTAACCCTAAATGTCACCCTAACCCTAACCCTCAACCTTACAGTAATGGTCACCCTCAGCCTAACCCTCATGTTTACCCTTAACTTCACCCCTACCCTAACCCTCACACTCACCATAACCCTCACCCTAAAACTAACTCTAGCCCTAAACCTCACCCTCACCCTAACCATAACTCTAACCATAACCCTAACACTAAACCTCATCCTAAACTTAACCCTACCCCTCAAACTAACAATAACCCTCACCCTCACGCAAACCCTCAGCCTAAACCTAAGGCTAACACTAAACCTAACCATAACCTTCACACTCACCCTAATCCTAAACCTAATCCTAATCCTAACCCTAACCCTAACCCTCACCCTCACGTTCAGCCTCACCCTAACCCTAATTCTCACCCTAAACCTCACACTCACGCTAACCCTAATACTGAAACTCACCCTCACCGTAACCGAAACCCTAAACCTAACTCTAACCTTAAGCCTAACCCTAACCCTAACTGTACTCCTAACTCTCGCCCTAACCCTAACCCTAACAGTAACCCTAACCCTAAACCTCACCCTAACCCTAACCCTAAACCTCACCTCACCCTCACTGAAACCAAAAGCCTAAACCTAACCCTAACAATAACCCTAAACCTAATCCTAACCCTCACCCTAACCATAACCCTCACCCTAACCCAAAACCTCACCCTAAAATTTACCCTCACCCTAACACTAACCCTAACCCTAACACTAACCCTCACACTAAACCTAACCATAACCATAACCCTAAACCTCAACCTAACCCTCACCCTCACCTTAACTCTAACACTAACCCTATCCCTAACCCTCACCCTAACCCTAATCATAACCCTAATTCTAACCCTAAACCTCACCCTCACACTAACCCAAACCCTAATCCGAAAGCCCACCCTAACCCTAAGCCTAACCTCACCCGCACCCTCACCCTCACCATAACTCTAACCCTAATCCTAACAATAACACTAACCCTAACCCAAACCATCACCTTAACCCTAATCCTCACCCCCACCCTCACCTTCAGCCTAACCCTAAGCCTATGCCTAACCCTCACCCTAACTGTCACACTCACCCTCACCCTACCCCTAATACTAAATCTACCCTATCCCTAAACCTCAACCTTACCCTCACCCTCCCCGTTAACCCTAACAATAATCCTAACCCTAAACCTCAACCTAACCATCCCCCTAACACTAACTCTAACCCTAAACCTCACCCTAACCCTAACCCTAAACCTCACCCTAAACCTCACCCTAACCCTAACCCTCAATCTCACCGTAAATCTAACCCTAACCCTAAAAATAACACTAACCCTAACCCTAACCCTAACCATAAGCCTCAACTTCAGCCTCACCCTCAGTGCAAACTTAACCCTAACCATAAAAATAACAATAACCCTAATCCTAAACCTTACCCTAATCCTCAACCCCAACCTCACACTCAGCCTAATCCTAAGACTAACCCTAACCCTAACCCTAACCCTAACTCTAAGCCTAAGCCTAAACCTAACACAAAACCTAATCCTAAACCTAACCCTAATCCTCAGCCTCACCCTCACCCTAACCAAAACCCTAACCCTAACTCTCACCCTAACCCTAAGCCTAACCATAACCCTGACTCTCACAATGACGCTCAACCCAACCCTAATTCTAAACCTAAACCTATCCCTAAACCTAACCCTCACCCTAGTCCTCACCCTAACACTAATCCTAAACCTAAACCTCATATTAACCCTCACTTTAACCCTAACCCCAACCATCACCCTCATGCTTGGCCTAAGACTAAGCCTAAGCTTAACTCTAACCCAAACCCTCACCTTAACCCTAACCCTAACCATAACACTAAGCATAACACTAACCCTAACTCTATCCCTAAACCTCACTCTCACACTAACCCTAACTCTAACACTTACTCTAAACCTAAACCTCATCCTAATCCTAAACCTAACCCTCACCCTCACCCTCACCGTAATTGTAACACTAACCCTAACACTAACAATAACCCTAACCCTAACTCTACCCCTCAACCTAAACATAACCCTCAACCTAACCCTAACCCTCAACTTAAGACTTACCCTCACCCTAACACTAACACTAACCCTCACCCTCACCCTAACCCTAATCCTAACCCTAACCCTCAACCTAACCCTAAGCCTCACCCTCACCATAACCCTTACTCTAACCCTCACCCTAACCCTAAACTTGACCCGAACCCTAACTCTCACCCTAACACTAACCCTAACCCTC
The DNA here is from genome assembly GCF_024711535.1 of Dipodomys merriami. Classification (NCBI taxonomy): domain Eukaryota; kingdom Metazoa; phylum Chordata; class Mammalia; order Rodentia; family Heteromyidae; genus Dipodomys; species Dipodomys merriami. The sequence goes on along the minus strand of NW_027202360.1, from coordinate 1,074,824 downwards.
ACCCTAACCCTAACCCTCAACCTTACCGTAACCATCACCCTCAAGCCTAACCCTCACATTTAACCTTACCGTCACCCCTAATCTAACCCTCACCCTGACCCTAACACTCACCCTAACCCTCATCCTAAAACTAACTGTACATCTAAATCTCACCCTCACCCTAAGCATAACTCTAACCCTAACCCTAACACTAAACCTCATCCTAACCCTAACCCTAACCCTCAAACTAAGCCTAACCCTCACCCTCAGCCAAACGCTCAGCCTAAACTTACGGATAACCCTAACCCTAACCATAACCCTCACACTCAACCTAAACCTAACCCTAAACCTCATCCTAACCCTAACCCTAATCCTCACCCTCACCCTCAGCCTCACCCTATCCCTATGTCTAACCCTAAACCTCACCCTCACCCTAACCCTAATCCTAACCCTCACACTCACGGAAACTGAAACCCTAAACCTAACCCTAACCCTAAACTTTACCCTAATCCTCCAACTAACTTTCACCCTAACCCTAACCATAACAGTAACCCAAACCCTAATCCTCAACCTAACCCTCACCCTAACCCTAAATCCAACCGTAAACCTCACCCTCATCCTAACCCTCACTCTAAACCTAACCCAAACCCTAAACCTCAACTTCACCATCACCGTAACCAAAACCCTAAACCTAACCCTAACAATAACCCTAACCTAATCCTATCCCTCACCCAAACCATAATGCTCACCCTAACCAAAACTCTCACCCTAAAACTTACACTCACCCTAACACTAACCCTAACCCTAACCCTAAACCTCACACTAACCCTAACCATAACCCTAAACCTCAACCTAACCTTCACCCTCACCCTAACCCGAATATTAACCCTATGCCTAACCCTAACCCTAACCTTCCCCTAACCCTAAATCTAAACCTAAAACTCACCCTCACACTAACCCTAACCCTAACCCTAAACCCCAACTTAACCCTAAGCCTAATCCTCACCCGCACCCTCACCCTCACCGTAACTCTAACCCTAACCCTAACAATAACACTAACCCTAAAACGAACCATCACCCAAACCCTAATCCTCACCCCCACCCTCACCCTCAGCCTAAACCTAAGCCTAAGCCTAAACCTCACCCTAACCCTCACACTCACCCTCACCCTCACCCTATACCTAATACTAAACCTAACCCTATCCCTAAACCTCAACCTATACCTCACCCTCCCCTTAACACTAACCCTAACCATAAACGTCAGCCTGACGTTCCCCATAACACTAAATCTAACCCTAAAACTCACCCTCACCCTAACCCTAACCCTAAACCTCAACCTAAACCTCACCCTAACTCCAACCCTCACCCTCACCCTCAATCTCACCGTAACTCTAACCCTAACCCTAAAAATAACACTAACCCTAACCATAACCATAACCATAAACCCTCACCCTCATCCTCACCCTCACTGCAAACTTAACCCTAACCATAACACTAACAATAATCGTAATCCTAACCCTAACTCTAAACCTCAACCACAACCTCACCCTCACCTAAGCCTAACCCTAGCCCTAACGCTAACCCTAATTGTAACCCAATCCATAACCCTAAACCTAACCCAAAACCTAACCCTAAACCTAACCCTAATCCTCAGCCTCACCCTCACCCTAACCAAACCCCTAACCCTAACCCTCACCCTAAACCTAAGCCTAACCCTAACCCTGACCTTCACACTCATCCTAAGCCTAACCCTAACCCTCCTAAACCTAACCGTCTCCCTAAACCTAACCCTCACCCTAACCCTCACCCTAACACAAATCCTAACCCTAAACCTCATCCTAACCCTCAACCTAAACCGAACCCTAAACCTCACCCTAACCATAAGCCTAACCCTCACCCTGATGCTTGGCATAAACCAAAGCCTAAGCCTAACTCTAACACAAACAATCACCATAACCCTAACCCTAACATTAACCCTAACTCTAACCATAAACCTCACTCTCACCCTAACCCTAACTCTAACCCTAACCCTAAACCTAAACCTCATCCTAACCCTAACCCTGACCCTCACACTCAACCTCACTATAACTGTATCCCTAACCCTAACAATAACCCTAACCCTAACCCTAACCCTCAACCTAACCACAACACTCACCCTAAACATAACACTCACCCTAACACTTACTCTCACCGTAACACTAACCCTAAGCCTAACACTAACCCTCAAACTAACCCTAATCATCACCCTAACCCGAAACCTCACCCTAAAGCTAAACCTAACCCTCATCTCACCCTAGCCATCACCCTATCACTAACCCTGATCCTCACCCTAAACCTCACACTAACCCTAACTCTAATTCTCAATCTAACCTTAACCCACACCCTTCCCCTAACCCTAACCCTCACCCTAACCCTAACCCTCATCCCACTGTAACCCTCACAATCAGCCTAACCCTCACGTTTACCCTTACCATCACCCCCATGATAACCCTTAACCTAACCTTAACCTTCACCCTAACCCTCACCCTAACCCTCTTTCCAACAGAAAACCCCACCCTCACCCTAAACCTAAAAATAATCCTAACCCTAACCCTTACCCTCATCCTCACCCTAAACCTTACACTAACCCTAACCCTAAACCTCAATTTAACCCTCACCCTAAGCCTAATCCTAGCCCTCACCCTAACCGTAAACCTAACCCTAACACTCACCATTATCTTAACCCTCACCCTCAGCCTAAACCTCACCTTTACCCTTACCATCATCCTCACCCTAAACCTCCCCCTAACCTACACCTCATCCTAACCCTTACCCTTACCATAAACCTAACCATCACCATAACCCTAACCCTCAACCTCTACCTCACGCTCAGCCTAACCCTAAGCCTAAGCCTAAACCTTAACCTAACCCTAAACCTCACCCTAACACACACACTCACCCGCATGCTAACCCTAATCCTAACCCTCACCCTAACCCTAACCCTAAACCTAGCCCTAATCTCACCCTAACCCTAACCTTAACCCTAACCCTCAACCTAACCCTTACCTTAACCCTAACTCTAACCCTAAACCTCACCCTCACCCTAAACCTCACCCTAAACCTAACCCTAAACCTCACCCTCACCTGCACCATAACAGTAACTTTAAACCGAAACCTAACAACAACCCTAACCCTAATGCTAAAATTCACCCTAACCATAACCGTCACCTTAACCCAAACCCTCACCCTAAGTCTTACCCTCACTGTAACACTAACCCTAACACTAACACTAACCCTCACACTAACACTAACCCTAAATCTAACCCTAAACGTCAACCTCACCCGAACCCTAATCCTAACCCTAACGGTAAAACCCACCCTAACCCTAAACCTAACCCTCACCCGCATCCTCACCCTCACCGTAAATCTAACTCTAACCCTAACAATAATAATAACCCTAACACTAACCGTAACCCTAACCCTATCCATAAACATAACCCTCACCCTCAGCCTCACCCTCACCACAAACTTAACCCTAAACATAACACTAACAATAACCCTAACCCTAAGCCTAACCCTAACCCTAACTCTAATCATCACACCCACCCTCACCCTCAGCCTAACCCTAAGTCTAACCCTAACCCTAATCCTATTCCTAACCCTTAACATAACCCTAACACTAACCCTAACCCTAACACTAACCCTAACCCTATTACTAACCCTAAACCTATTCCTCAGCCTCACCCTCACGCTAAACCAAAACCTAACCCTAACCCTCACACTAACTATAAGCCTAACCCTAAACTTAACACTAACCCTCACACTCAACCTCACCCTAACCCTAATCCTAAACCTAAACCTATCTCTAAACCTAACCCTCAACCTAACCCTCAGCCTAGCCCTCAGCCTTATCCAAATCCTAACCATAAACCTCATCCTAACCCTCAACCTACCCCTAAACCTAACCCTAACCCTCACCCCAAACCGAACCCTAACCCTCACCCTCAACCTCACCATCAGCCTAACCCTAAGCCTAACCCTAAACCTGACCCTAAAACACACACTCACCTGCACCCTAACCCTAATCCTATCCTTCACCCTTACCCTAACCCTAAACCTCCCACTAACTCTCACGCTAACCCTACCCCTAACACTAACACTAACCCTAAACCTCAACCTAAACTTCACCCTAACCCTAAATCTAACCCTAAACATCACCCTCACCCTAAACCTCATCCTAACTCTAACCCTAACCCTCACCCTCACCTGCACCCTCAGCCTCACCCTCACCACAAACTTAACCCTAAACATAACACTAACAATATCCCTAACCCTAAGCCTAATCCTAACCCTAACTCTAATCCTCAAACCCACCCTCACCCTCAGCCTAACCCTAAACCTCACCCTCACCATAAACCTAACTGTAACCCTAAACCAAACCTCAAACCTCAACCTAAACCTAACCCTAAACCTCACCTTCACACTAAACCTCACACTCAGCCTAAACCTAACCCTAACCCTACCCCTAAAACTAACACACACACTCATCCTCACCCTAACCCTAATCCTAACAATAACACTCACACTCATCCTAACCCTAACCCTAACCCTAAACCTTACACTCAACCTCAGCCTAACCCTAAGCCTATCCCTAAACCTGACCCTAACCTTCACACTCACCCTAACCGTAACCCTAATCCTACTCCTAACCCTAACTCTAACCCTCACCCTCAACTTAACCCTCACCTTAAGCCTATCCCTAACATTAATCCTAACCCTAACCCTCACCCTCAGCCTCACCCAAACCGTAACTCTAACACTAAACCTCAACCTGACCCTAACCCTAACCATAACCCTATCCCTAAAACTCATCCTAGCCCTAAATGTAATCCTCATACTCACCATAACCGAAACCCTAACCCTAAAAATAACAATAATCCTAACCCTAACCATAACCATCACCCTAACCATAAAACTCACCCTAACCCTAACCCTCACCCTAACACTTACCCTCACCTTAACACTAACCCTAACCTTAACACTAACCCTCACACTAACACTAAACATCATCCTAACCCTAAACCTCACCCTAACACTAACCCTAAACCTGACCCTCCCAAGCCCTCACCCTAACCCTAACCCTCATCCTCACCCTAAACTTCACACTAACCTTAACACTAATCCTCAATCTAACCCTCACCCTCACCTGAACCCTCACCCTAACCCTCACCCTAACCCTAACCCTCACACTTACTGTAACCCTCAACTTCAGCCTAACCTTCAACTTTATCCTTACCGTCAATGCCACCCTAACCCTCACTCTAATGCTAACCCTCACCCTAACCCAAACTCTACCCCTAAACCTCATCGTCACCCTAATCCTAACTGTAACCCTAACCCTAACACTATCCTTCACTATAACCCTAACCCTAAACATCACCCTAACCCTAATCCTCACCCCCAACCTCACCCTCAGCCTAACCCTAAGCATAAGCCTAACCCTAACCCTAAAACTCACACTCACCCTCACCCTAACCCTAATCCTAACCCTAAACCTAACCCTAACCCTAAACCTCAACCTAATCCTCACCCTAACCTTAACCCTAACACTAACCCTAACCCTCACCCTCACCATAACTCTAACCCTAACCCTAACAAGAACACTAATCCTAACCCTAACCCTAACCCTAACCTTAACCCTAATGCTAACACTCAACCTCACCCTAAACCTAATCCTAACCCTAACCCTCACCCTAACCCTAACCTTAACCCTAACCCTAACCCTAAACTTTACCCTAACCCTCACCCTCACATTAACACTCAACCTCAACATATACATCACCCTTACCCTACCCATGATCCTCACCCTAACTCTCAACCTAACCCTAAACTTCAGCCCAACCCTCACCCTAACCGTAAACCTAACCATCACCCTAACCCTAAACCTCACTCTCAACCTCATGCTCAGCCTAACCCTAAGCCTAAGCCTAAACCTTACCCTAACCTTCACCCTAACCCTAGACCTCGCCCTAACCATAATAGTAATCCAAACCCTCATCTTAAAACTCATCCTAGCCCTAATACTAAACATCACCCTAAACCTAATCTTCACCTCCACCCTCACACTCAGCCTAACCTTAAGCCTAAGACTAACCCTAACCCTAACCCTCACACTCACCTTCACCCTCATCCTAATCCTAACCCTAACCTTAACCATAACCTTAAACCTCAACCTAACCTTCTCCCTAACCTTAACCCTAAAACTAACCCTAAACTTAACCCTCGACCTAACCCTCCTATAACCCTAAATCTAACCCTAAACCTCACCCTCACACTAACCCTAATCCTAAACCTAATCCTAAACCTCCCCCTAACCCTATCCGTAAGCCTCACCCTCACCCTCACCCTCACCACAACTCTAACCCTAACCCTAACAATAACACTAATCCTAACCCTAAACCTAATCCAAAACCTAACCCTAATCCTAACACTCACTCTCATGCTAACCCTAATCCTAACCCTAACCCTCACACTATCCATAATCCTCACTCTCACTGAAACCCTAACCCTCAACCTAACCCTCACCCTAACCGCAACCCTAACCCTAAACCTTAATCTAACTCTAACCCTAACCCTCACCCTCACCCTAGCCCTCACCCTAACCCTAATCCTAACCCTAATCCTCATCCTTACCCTCACCCTAACCCTAACTTAAACCCTCACCCTAGCCCTAACTCTAAGCCTAATCCTCAACGTAACCCTAAACCTCATGCTCACCTTAACCCTAATCCTAACACTCACCCTAACCCAAAACATAACTGTACACTGACTCTCACCCTAACCCTAACCCTAACCCTAAACCTTAATCTAACACTAACCCTAACCCTCATCCTCACCATCACCCTCAGCCTAATCCTAAGCGAAACCCTAACCCTAGCCCTAATGCTCACACTTACCCTAACCCTTACCCTAACCTTAATCCTAAACTTACCCTAACCCTTACCCTCAACTTAACCCTCAGCCTAAATCTAAATCTAACACTAACACTAACCCTAAACCTAAACCTCACCCTAACCCTAACCCTAACCCTAAAACTCACCCTCACCCTAGCCCTCTCCCTAACACTAATCCTAACCCTAACCCTCATCCTAATTCTCACCCTAACACTAACCATAACCCTCATGATCACCCTAACCCTAATCCGAACCCTCACCCTCAACCTAACCTTAACCCCCACCCTCACCGTAACCCTTACCTTAACCCTCAACCTAACCCTAAACTTAACCCGAACACTAACTCTCACACTTACCATAATCCTAACCCTCAAGCTAACCCTAACCCTAAACCTCATTCTCACCCTAACCTCACCCAACCCTAATCCTAACCCTATCCCTTTTCCTAACCCTCCCCCTAAACCTTATCCTAACCCTCACCCTAAAACTAAACCTCAGCCTCAAGCTCACTTTCAGCCTAACTCTAAGCATAATCTTAAATGTAAGCCTAACACACATATTCACCCTAAACCTAAACCTAACCCTCATCCTAACCCTCCCCATAACACTAACACTAATCCTAACACTAAACCTCACCCTCAGCCTCAGCATAATCCTAAGCTTAAGCCTAACCCTAACCCTCACACTTACCCTAACCCTAACCCTAATCCTCACTCTAACCCTAACCCTCACCCTCAACCTCAGCCTAACACTAAGCCTTTCCCTACTCCTAACCCTAATCCTAACCCTCAACCTAAACCTCAGCTTAAGCATAACCCTAACATTAATCCTAACCCTAACCCTCACCGTCAGCCTCACCCTAACACTAACTCTAACACTAAACCTCACCCTGACCCTAAACCTAAACCAACCCTCACTCTAGCCCTCACCATAACCTTAATCCTAACACTAAACCTCATCCTAACCCTCCCCCAACCCTTACCATAACCCTCACCCTAACCCTAACCCTTACCCTCAACCTCAACATCAGCCTAACCCTAAGCCTAACCCTAAACGTAACTCTAACACACACACTCACCTCACCATAACCCTAATCCTAACCCTAAACCTCACCCTCACCCTCATCCTCAGTGTAACCCTAAACCTAACCCTAATCCTAAACCTAACCTCATACTCACCCTAACCCTTACCCTAATCCTAATCCTAAACCTAACCCTAACCCTCACCCTCAGCCTCAGCTTAACCCTAATTCTAAACCTAAACCTCACCCTCACCCTAACCCTAACGCTAACCCTAAACCTCACCCTCACCCTAGCCATCACCCTAACCCTAATCCTTACCCTAACCCTCAACCTAATCCTGCCCCTAACCCTAACCCAAACCCTCACCCTAACAATAACCCTCATCCTCACCCTCACCCTAACTCTAATTCTAACCCTAACCCTAAATCTCACCCTAACCCTAACCCTAAACCTCACCCTCACTCTCCCCCTCACCATAACTCAAAACCTAAACCTAACAATAACACTAATCCTAGTACTAACCTTAACTGTAATCCTAACACTACCTCTCATGCTAACCCTAATCCTAACCCTAAATCTAACCCTATCCCTAACCCTAATACTAACACTCACCCTCAAACTAACCCTAATCCTAACCCTAACCTTCATCCTAACCCTAATCCTCACCCTCACTATAACCCTAACCCTCAACCTAATCCTCACCCTAACCCAAACCCTAAACCTAAACCTTAATCTAACACTAAACCTAACCCTCACCCTCAGCCTAGCCCTCACCCTAACCCTAATCCTAAACCTAATCCCCATCCTTACCCTCACCCTAACAGTAACCTTAACCCTCACCTTAGCCCTAACCCTAAGTCTAATCCTCAACGTAACCCTAAACCTCATGCTCACTGTAACCCTAACCCTAACCCTCACCATAACCCTAAACATAACCGAACCCTAACTCTCACCCTAACCCTAACACTAACACTCACTCTAAACCTAAACCTCACCATCACCCTAACCCCAATCCATACCCTAACACTAACCCTAACCCTAATCCTAACACTCACCCTCAAGCTAACCCTAATCCTAAACCAAACCCTCAACCTAACCCTAATCATTACCCAGACCATAACCATAACCCTCCAACTAACCCTCACCCTAACTCTAACCCTAAACCTAAACCTTAATCTAACACTAACCCTAAACCTGAACCTCACCCTAGCCCTCACCCTAACCCTATTCCTAACCCTAATCCTCATCCTTACCCTCACCCTAACCCTAACCTTAACCCTCACCCTAGCCCTAAACCTAACCCTAATACTCAATGTAACCCTAAACCTCATGCTCACTGTAACCCTAACCCTAACCCTAACCCTAATCCTAATACTCACCCTTACACTAACCATAATCCTAAACCTAACCCTCACCCTAACCCTAATCATCACCCTGACCGTAACCCAAACCCTCAACCTAACCCACACCCTAAACCTAACCCTAAACCAAAACCTTATTCTAACACTAACCCTAACCCTCACCCTCACCCTAGCCCTCACCCTAACCATAATCCTAACCCTAATCCTCATCCTTACCCTCACCCTAACCTTAACCTTCACCCTAGCCCTAACCCTAAGACTAATCCTCAACATAACCCTAAACCTCATGGTCACCATAACCCTAACTCTAACCCTTACCCTAACCCTAAACATAACCAAACCCTAACTCTCACCCTAACCCTAAACCTAACACTCACCCTAACCCTAACCCTCACCCTCACTCTAACCCTAATCCTAACCCTAACCCTAAACCTCACCCTAACCCTAACCCTTACTCTCACCCTCACCCTCACCCTCACCATAACTCTAACCCTAACCCTAACAATAATACTAATCCTAACCCTAAACCTAACCCTAACCCTAAACTTAACACTAATCCTAACACTCATCCTCAGGCTAAACCTAATCTTAAACCTAACCCTCACCCTAACCCTAATCATCACCCTGACTGGAACCCGAACCCTCAAACTTACCCTCACCCGAACCCTAACCCTAAAACTTAATCTAACACTAACCCTAACCCTCACCCTCACCCTAGCCCTCACCCTAACCCTAATCCTAACCCTAATCCTCATCCTTACCCTCATCATCACCCTAAAATTAACCCTCAACCTAGCCCTAACCCTAAAGGTAATCCTCAAAGTAACCATAAACCTCATGCTCACCTTAACCCTAACCCTAACCCTCACCCTAACCATAAACATAACCAAACCCTAACCCTCACCCTCACCCTCAGCCTAACCCTAAGCCAAACCCTAACCCTAGCAGTAATGCTCACACTCACCCTAACCCTTACCCTAAACCTAATCCTAACCCTAAGCCTAACCCTCACCCTGAACCTAACCCTCACATTAACCCTAAATCTAACACTAACCCTAACCCTAACGCTCAACCTCAGCCTCATCCTACCCCTAACTCTAAACTTAAACGTCACCCTCACCCTAACAGTAACCCTACCTCTAAACCTAAACCTCACCCTAACTCTAACCCTAACCCTAAACCTCACCCTCACCCAAGCCCTCACCCTAACACTAATCCTAACCCTAACCCTCATCCTAACCCTCACCCTAACACTAACCATAACCTCTCACTCTCACCCTAACCCTAATCCGAACCCTCACCTTCAGTCTAACCCTAACCCTCACCCTCACTGTAAACCTTACCTTAACCCTCAACCTAACCCTAAACTTAACCCGAACACTAACTCTCACCTTTAAAATCATCCTAACCCTCAAGCTAACCCTACCCCTAAAACTCATTCTCACCCTAGCCCCACCCAACCCTAATCCTAATCCTATCCCTCTTCCTTACCATCCCCCTAAACCTTACCCTAACTCTCAGCTTAACACTAACTCTCAGCCTCACCCTCACTCTCAGCATTACACTAAGCCTAAGCCTAAGCCTAACCCTAACACTAACCTCACCCTCAGCCTAACCCTAAGCCTAACCCTAAACCTAACCCTAACACACACACTCACCCTCACCCTAAACCTCACCCTAACCCTAACCCTCATCCTAACCCTCCCCATAACCCTAACCCTAACCCTAACACTAACCAACACCCTCACCCCCAGCATAAACCTAAGCCTAACCCTAACCCTAACCCTCACACTCACCCTAAACATAACCCTAAACCTCACCCTAAACCTAACCCTCACCCTCAACCTCAGCCTAACCCTAAGCCTATCCCTAACCCTAATCCTACTACTAACCCTAATCCTAAACCTCACCCTCAACCTAAACCTCAACTTAAGGCTAAGCCTAACATTAATCCTAACCCTAGCCCTCGCCTTCAGCCTCACCCTAACACTAACTATACCACTAAACCTCACCCTGAACCTAAACCTAAACCTCATCCTCACCCTAACACTAACGCTAACCCTAAACCTCACCTTAAGCCTGACCCAAACAATAATTCTAACACGAACTCTCACCCTCAGCCTCACCCTAACCCTAACTCTAACGCTAAACCTCACCCTGACCCTAACCCTAAACCTAACCCTATCCCTAAACCTCATCCTATCCCTATCCCTAACCCTCACCCTCACCATAACTTTAACCCTAAACCTAACACTAACAATAACCCTAACCCTAACCCTAACCCTCACCCTAACTCTAACCATCACCATAACGCTTACCCTCACCCTAATACTAACCCTAACCCTAACACTAAACCTCACATTAACCCTAAACATTACCCTAACCATAAACTTCACCCTAACACTAACCCTAAACCTCACCGTCTTGCTAGACCTTGCCCTAACCCTAATCCTCATCCTCACCCTAAACTTCACACTATCCCTAACACTAATCCTCAATCTAACCATCACCCTCACCCTATCCCTAACCCTAACCCTCACCCTAACCCTAAAGGTCACCTTTCCCGTAACCCTCAACCTCAGCTTAACCCTCATCTTTACCGATACTGTCACCCACACCTCACTCTAACCCTAACCCTCCCCCTACCCCTAACTCTACCACTAAACCTCACCCTCACCCTAACCCTAACTCTAACCCTGAGCCTAATACTAACCCTAACCCTAACCCTAACTGTAACCATCACCCTAACCCTAATCCTCACCCCCACCGTCACCCTCAGCCTAGCCCTAAGCCTAAGCCTAAACCTAAACCTAAACCTCACACTCACCCTCACCCTAACCTAATCCTAACCCTAAACCTAACCCTAAACCTCAACCTAACCCTCACCTAAATTTAACCCTAACACTTAACCTAACCCTAACCCTCGACATAACCTTCCAACTAAACCTAAATCTAACCCTAAACCTCAAGCTCAACCTAACGCTAATCCTAACCCTAACCCTAATCCTCACCCTAATCCTAACACTCACCCTCACCCTCACCCTCACCCTCACCATAACTCTAACCCTAACCCTAACAATAACAGTAATCCTAAACCTAAACATAACCTAAACCTAATGCTAACACTCACCCTCACCCTAACCCTAACCCTAACCCTAACCCTAAGACTAACCCTTACCCTAACTTTCACTGTAACCCTAACCCTCATCCTAACACTCACCCTAAACCTAACCCTAAAGCTAAACCTTACCCTAACACTAACCCTAATCCTCAAATTCACCATAGCCCTCACCCAAAACCCTAGTTGTAAACCTAATCCTTATCCTAACCCTCACCCTAACTCTAAGCCTAACCCTAATCCTAACCCCAACCCTCACTGTAACCCTAACACTAACCCTAACACTAGCCCTAACCCTAAACCTAACCTTAAATTTAACACTAAACCTAATCCTAATCCTCAGCCTCACCCTCACCCTAATAGAAACCGTAACCCTAACCCACATCCTAACTCTAAGATTAACCCTAACCCTAATCCTAACCCTCACACTCACCCTAACCCTAACGATAATCCTAAACCTAACCTTATAAGTAACCCTAAACCTCACCCTAACCCTCAGCCTAGCCCTCAACCTTACACTTATCCTAACCCTTACCCTCACTATAACCATAAACCTCACCCTAACCCTAACCCTCACCCTAACACTTACCCTCACACTATCACTAAGCCTACCCCTAACACTAACTCTCACACTAACCCTAAACGTCACCCTAACCCTAACCCTCACCCTAACACTAACCCTAACCCTCACCCTCACCCTAGCCTTCACCCTAATCCTAACCCTCACCCTCATCCTCAACCTCAGCCTAACCCTAACCCTAATCCTAATCCTAACCCTCACCCTCACCCTAACCCTCACCCTAAACCAAACCCTAAACCTAACAATAACCCTAACGCTAACCCTCCCCCTAACCCTAACACTAACCCTAAACCTCACCCTCACCCTAACTCTAACCCTAAGCCTAACATTAAACTTCACCCTCACACTCACCCTAGCCCTTACCCTAAACCTAACCCTCACCCTAACACTCCCCCTAACCCTAACCCTCACCCTCAACCTCACCCTTAGCCTAACCCTCATCCTAACCCTAAACCTAAACCTACCACACACACACTCACGCTCACTCTAACCATAATCCTGTCCCTAACCTAAGTCTAACCCTAACACTCCCCCTAACTCTGACCGCAACCCCAACCCTAAAACTAACCCTTACCCTAACCCTCAACCTAAACCTCACCCTAACCCTAACTCTAACCCTAAACCTCACCCTCACCCTAACCCTAACTCTAATCCTAACCCAAAACCTAAACCTCACCCTAACACTAACCCTAAACCTAACCCACACCTTCATCCTGAGCCTAACCCTAAACCTAACCATCACACTCACCCAATCCCTAACCCTAAACCTCACCCTAACCCTAACCCTCACCCTCAACCTCAGCAAAACCTTAAGCCTATTCCTAAACCTAACCCTAACCCTCACACTCACACTTACACTAATCCTAATCCTACTCCTAAACCTAACCCTAAACCTCAACCTCATCTTAACCCAAACACTCTCCCTCACCCTCACCCTCACCATAACTCTTACCCTAACCCTAACAATAACAGTAATCCTAACCCTAAACCAAACCTTAACCCTAACCCTAAACCTAATGCTAACACTCAACCTCACCCTAACCCTAATCCTAACCCTAACCCTAATCCTAAACCTAACCCTAATCCTAAACGTAACCATCACCCTCACCTTAACCCTAACCCTAAACCTTAGCCTAACACTTACCCTAAACCTCACCTTCACCCTAGCCCTCACCCTAACCCTAACTGTAACTTAATTCTCATCCTAACAATCACCCTAACTCTAAGCCTAACCCTAACCCTAACCCTAAGCCCAACCCTCACTGTAACACTAACACTAACCCTAACACTAACACTAACCCTAAACCTAAAACTAAACCTAACCCTAATCCTCAGACTCACCCTCACCCTAACTCAAACCCTAACCCTAACCCTCCTCTTAACTCTAAGCCTAAATCTAACCCTAATCCTAAACCTCACACTCACCCTCAACCTAAACCTAATCCTAAACTTAAGCCTATCCCTAACCCTAACACTCACCCTAAACCTCAGCCTAGCCCTCACCCTTACACTTATCCTAACCCTAACCCTCACACTAACCATAAACCTCACCCTAACACTAACCCTCACATTAACGCTTACCCTCAACCTAACACTAACACTAACCTTAACACTAACACTCACACTAACACTAAACATCACCCTAAACCTAAACCTCACCCTAACACTAAACCTAACCCTCACCCTCACCATAGCCTTCACACTAACCCTAATTCTCATCCTCACCATAAACCTCACACTAACCCTAACACTAATCCTCAATCTAACCGTCAACCTCACCCTAACACTAACACTAACCCTCACCCTAACCCTTACCCTCACCCTTACCGTAACCCTCACCCTCAGCCTAAACCTCAACTTTACCCTTACCGTCACCTCCACGATAACCCTCACTCTAACCCTAACATTCACCCTAACCCTAACTCTACCCCGAAACCTCACCCTCAGCCTAACCCTAATTCTAAACCTAACTCTAACACTAAACCTCAACCTAACCCTAAACCTAACCATCACCCTAACCCTAATCCTCACCCCCACACTCACCCTCAGCCTAACCCTAAGCCTTAGCCTAACCCTAACCCTAAACCTCACACTCACCCTCACCCTAACCCTAATCCTAACCCTAAACCATAAACCATACCCTCACCCTAAGCCTAACCTAACCCTAAACCACAACCTACCCCTCAATCTAACCTTAACCTCAACACTTACCCTAACCCTAACTCTCGACTTAAACCTCCAAATAACCTAAATCTAGCCATAAACCTCACCCTCACCCTAACCCTAAACCTAACCCTAACCCTAAACCTCACCCTAACCCTAACACTCACACTCAACCTCACCCTCACCATAACTATAACCCTAAACCTAACAATAACAGTAATCCTAACCCTAAACCTAACCCTAATCCTAACCATAAAGCTAACACTCAACCTCACCCTAACCCTAATCCTAACCCTAACCCTCACCCTAACCCTAACCATCACCCTAACCATAAGCCTAACCCTCATCATAACCCTTACCCTAACCCTAACCCTAAACCTAAACCTTACCCTAACAGTAACCCTAATCCTCACCTTCACCCTAGCCCTCACCTTAAACCTAATCATAAACCTAATCCTCATTCTAACCCTGTCCCTAACTCTAAGCCTAACCCTAACCCTAACCCTAACCCTAACCCCAACCCTCACTGTAACGCTAACACTAACCCTAACACTAACACTAAACCTTAACCTAACCCTAATCCTAAGCCTCAGCCTCACCCTCACCAAAACCTTCACCCTAACCCTCATCCTAACTCTAAGCCTAATGCTAACCCGAATCCTAACCCTCACACTCACCCTCACCCTAAACGTAATCCTAAACCTCACCCTATCCCTAACCCTAACCCTCACCCTAACCATAACCCTCACCCTAACCCTAAAACTCACCCTAACACTTACCCTCAACCTAACACTAACCCTAATCCTAACATTAACCCTTACACTAACCCTAAACATCACCCTAACCCTAAACCTCACCCTAACACTAACCCTAACCCTCAACCTCACCCTAGCCTTCAGCCTAACCCTAACCCTCATCCCCACCATAAACCTCCCACTAAACCTAACATTAATCCTCAATCTAACCCTCAAACTCAGCCTAACGCTAACACTAACCCTCACCCTAACCCTAACCCTCACCCTTACCGTAACCCTCAAAATCAGCCTAACCGTCAACTTTACCCTTACAGTCAACCCGACGCTAACCTGCACCCTAACCCTAACCCTCACCCTAACTAAAACTGTACCCCTAAACCTCACCCTCAACCTAACCCTTACTCTTACCCTAACCCTAACACTAAACCTCACTGTAACCCTAAACCTAATGCTCACCCTCACCGTAACCGTAACCCTAAACCTAAACCTAACAGTAACCCTAAAACTAACCCAAACCCTCACCCTAAACATAACACTCACCCTAAACCTAACCCTCACCCTAACACTTACCCTCACCCTAACACTAACCCTAACCCTAACACTAACCCTCAAACTAACCCTAATCCTCACACTAATCCTAAAAGTCACCCTAAACCTAACCCTAACCCTAATCCTCACCCTCATCCTAACCCTCACCCTTACCCTAATCCTAACCCTCATCCTCACCATATACCTCAGACTAACCCTAACCCTAATCCTCAATCTAACCCTCACACTAATCCTAACCCTAACCTTTACCCTAACCCTATACCTAACCCTACCACTCACCCTTATCTTAACCCTCACCCTCAGCCGAAACCTCACCATTACCCTTACCATCATCCTCACCCCAACCCTCACCCTAACCTTAAACCTCATCCTAACCCTCACCCCAACCGTAAACCTAACCATCACCCTAACCCTAAACCTCACCCTCACCCTAGCCCTCACCCTAACCCTAATCCAAATCCTAAACCTCATCCTAAACTCAAACTAACCCTAACCCTAACCATCACCTTAAACGTAAACCTCACTCCCACCCACACCCTCAGCCTTACCCTAAACCTAAACCTAACCATAAACATAACCCTCAAACTCACCCTCACCCCTATCCTAACACTAATCCTAACCATAACCCTAAACCTCACCCTAACCCTCACCCTATCCTTAAACCTAAAACTAACCCTAACCCTAACCCTCGACCTAACCATCCAACAAACCTGAATCTAACCCTAATCCTCACCCACACCCTAACCCTAATCCTAACCCTAACTCTAAACCTCACCCTAATCCTAACCCTAACCCTCACCCTCACCCTCACCATAACTCTAACCATACCCCTAACAATAACACTAACCCTAACCGGAAACCTAACCCTAACCCTAACCCTAATCCTAACCCTAACCCTCACACTAACCCTAATCCTCACCCTCACTGTAACCCTAACCCTCAAACTAACCCTCACCCTAACACTAACCCTAACCCTAAACCTTAATCTAACACTAACCCTAACCCTCAGCCTCACCCTAGCCCTCACCCTAACTGTAATCCTAACCCTAATCATCATCCATACCCTCACCCTAACCCTAACCTTAAACCTCACCCAAACCCTAACCCTAACTCTAATTCTCAACCTAACCCTAAACCTCAAGCTCAGCCTAACACTAAGCCTAACCCTAATCATAACGCTCACACCAACCCTAACCCTTACCCTAAAACTAATCCTTACACTAAGCCTAAACCTCACCCTCAACTTAACCCTAAATCTAACACTAACCTTAAATCTAACACTAACCCTAACGCTAACCCTAACTCTAAACCTCACCCTCACAATAGCCCTAACCCTAACCCTAATCCTAACCCTAAAGCTCACCCTAACACTAAACCTAACCCACACCCTCACCCGCACCCTAACCCTAATCTGAACCCAAACCCTCAACCTAACCCTAAACTTAAACCGAACCCTAACTCTCACCCTTAACCTAACCCTAACCCTCACCCTAACCCTAACCCTAAACCTCACCCTCACCCTAGCCCTCATCCTCAACCTCTCCCTCAGCCTAAACCTAAGCCTAACCTTAAACATATCCATAACACACACACTCACCCTCACCCTAACCCTAATCCTAACGCGAACCTTCATCCTAACCCTCCCCATAACCCTAACCGTCACCCTAAACTTAAACCACACCCTCACCCTCAGCCTAATCCTAAGCATAACCCTAACCCTAAACCTCACACTCACCCTAACCCTAACCCTCAATCTCACCCTAACCCTAACCCTCATCATCAACCTCAGCCTAACACTAAGCCTATCCCTAACCCTAACAATAACTCGTACACTCACCCTAACACTAACCCTAATCCAACTCCTAACCCTTACCCTAACCCTCACCCTCAAACTAACCCTCACCTTAAGCCTAACCCTAACATTAATCCTAACCCTAACCCTCACCTTCAGCTTCACCCTAACCCTAACTCTAACACTAAACCTCACCCTGACCCTAACCCTAACCCTAACCGTATCCCTAAAAAATCATCCTAGCCCTAAACCTAACCCTCAACCTCACCCTCACTATAACCTTAACCCTAACACTAACGCTAACAATAACGCTAACCCTAACCCTAACCCTCACCCTAAACATAACCCTCACCCTAACCCTCACCCTAACCCTAACCCTCACCCTAACCCTAACCCTCACTCTCACCATAAACCTCACACTCAGCCTAATCCTCACATTTAACCTTACGGTCACCCCCACCCTAACCCTCACTCTAACCCTAACTCTCAACTTAACCCTAACTCTACGCCTAAACCTCACCCTCACACTAAACCTAACTCTAAACCTAACCCTAAAACTATCCCTCAACCTAACCCTAACCCAAACCATCACCGTAACCCTTATCCTCACCCCCACCCTCACTCTCAGCCTAAGCCTAATCCTAAGCCTAACCCTAACACTAAACCTCACACTCACCCTCACCCTAACCCTAATTATAACCCTAAACCTAACCCTAAACCTCAACCTAACCCTCAATCTAACCTTAACCCTAACACTTACGCTAACCCTAACCCTCGACTTAACTTTCCAACTAAACCTAAATGTAACCATAAACCTCACCCTCACCCTAACCCTAATCCTAACCCTAACCGTAAACCTCACCCTCACCCTAGCCCTCACCCTAACCCTAATGCTAACCCTAACCCTCATCCTAACCCTCACCCTAACTCTAAGCCTAACCCTAATCCTCATCCTCACACTAGCCCTCACCCTAACCCTAATTCTAACCCTAACCCTCACCCTAACCCTCATCCTCACCCTAAGCCTCAAACTAACCCTAACCCTAATCCCCAATCTAACCCTCACGCTCACCCTAACCCTAACCCTAACACTTACCCTAACCCTAACCCTAACAGTAACCCTCACCCTTATCTTAACCCTCACCCTCAGCCTAAACCTAACCTTTACCCTTACCAACATCCTCACCCTAACACTCACCCTAACCCTAAACCTCATCCTAATCCTCACCCTAACTGTAAACCTAACCATCACCCTAACCCTAACATTCACCTCAACCTCATGCTCAGCCTAACCCTAAAACGAAGCCTAATCCTTACCATAACCCTGACCCTCAACCTAGCCCTCACCCTAACACTAATCCTAAACCTAACCCTCATCCTAACCCTCACCCTAGCCCCAACCCTAACAATCACCCTAAACCTAATCTTCAACCCCACTGTCACCCTCTGCCTAACCCTAAGCCTAAGCTTAAGCCTAACCCTCACACTCATCTTCACCTTCACCCTCACACTACTCTTAACCCTAACCCTAACCATAACCCTAAACCTCAACCTAACTCTCACCCTAACCTTAACCCTTAAACTAACCCTAACCCTAACCCTCAACCTCACCCTGCAACTAACCCTAAATCTAACCTAAACTTCACCCTCACCCTAACCCTAATCCTAATCCTAACCTAAACCTCACCCTAACCCTAAGCCTAACCCTCACCCTCACCCTCACCCTCATCATAACTCTAAGGCTAACCCTAACAATAACACTAATCCTAACCCTAAACCTAACCCTAACCCTAACCCTAACTGTAATGCTAACACTCACGCTCATGCTAACCCTAATCCTAAACTTAACCCTCACCCTACCCCTAATCCTCACCCTCACCATAACCCTAACCCTCAACCTAACCCTCACCCTAACCCTAACCCTAACCCTAAACCTTAATCTAACACTAACCCTAACCCTCACACTCAAACTTGCCCTGATCTTAACCCTAATCCTTACCCTAATCCTTATGCTTACCCTCACCCTATCCCTAACCTTAACCCTCACCCTAACCCTACCACTAAACCTAACCCTCAACCTAACCCTAATCCTCACGCTCACTGTAACCCTAACCCTCACCCTCACCCTCACACTCAGCCTAACCCTAAGCCTAACTGTAACCCTCAAACTCACCCTAAACCTTACCCTAATCCTAATCCTAACCCTAACCCTAACCCTCACCCTCAGCTTCACCCTAACCTTAACTCTAACCCTAATCCTCACAAGCCTAACCCTAACCCTCTCACTCACCCTAACCCTAACCCTAAAACTCACCCTAACCCTAAACCTAACCCTCAACCTTAGCCTAACCCTAAGCCTATCCCTAACCCTAACCCTAACCCTCACACTCACCCTAACCCTAACCCTAATCCTACTCCTCACCCTAACCCTAACCCTCACCATCAACCTAACCCTCACCTTAAGCCTAACCCTAACATTAATCCTAACCCTAACCCTCACCCTCAGCCTCACCTTACCCCTAATTCTAACACTAAACTTTACCCTGACCCTAACCCTAACTGGAACCCTATCCCTAAACTTCTTCCTAGCCCTAAACCTAACCTTCACCCTCACCCTCACCATAATCTTAACCCTAACCCTAATGCTATCAATAATCCTAACCCTAACCCTAACCCTCACCCTAAGCATAACCCTCACCCTAACCCTAACCCTCACCCTAACATTTACCTTCACCCTAACGCTAAACCTCACCCTTACACTAACCATAACCCTAACACTATCCCTAACCATCAACCTAACCCTAAACCTCACTCTAACCTGAACCCTAAACCTCACCCTCTCCCTAGCCCTCACCCTCATACTCACCCTAAACTTCACACTAACCCTAACAGTAATCCTCAATCTAACCCTCACACTCACCCTTACTGTACCCCTCACCCTCAGCCTAACACTCACCTTTACACTTACCGTCACCCCAACCCTAACCCTCACTCTAACTCTAACCCTCACCCTAACCCTAACTCTACCCCTAAACCTCACCCACACCCTAAAACTAACTCTAATCCTAACCCTAACACTAACCCTCACCATAACCCTAACCCTAACCATAACCATAACCATAATCCTCACCCCAACCCTCACCCTCAGCCTAACCATAAGCCTAAGCCTAACCCTAACCCTAAACCTCACACTCAACCTCACCCTAACCCTAATACTAACCCTAAACCTAACCCTAACCCTAAACCTCAACCTAACCCTGACCCTAACTTTAAACCTAACACTAACCCTAACCCTAACCCTCGACCTAACCTTCCAACTGAACCTAAATCTAACCAAAACCTCACCCTCACCCTCACCTAATCCTAACCCTAACCCTAAACCTCACCCTAACCCTAACCCTAACCCTCACCCCAACCCTCACCCTCACCATAACTCTAACCCTAACCCTAACAATAACAATAATCCTAACCCTAAACTTAACCCTATCCCTAACCGTAACCCTAATGCTAACACTCAACCTCACACTAAACCTAATCCTAACCCTAACCCTCACCCTAACCCTAACTCTAAACCTAACCCTAACACTAACCATCACCCTAACCCTAATCCTCACCCCCACCCTCACCATAAGCCTAACCCTAAGCCTAAGCCTAAGCCTAACGCTAAACCTCACCCTCACCCTCACCCTTACTCTAATTCTAAACCTAATTATAACCCTAACCCTAAACCTCAACCTAATCCCTCAACCTAAACTTAACCCTAACACTTACCATAACACTAACTCTCCACCTAAGCCTCCAACTGAACCTAAATCTAATCATAAACCTCACCCTCACCCTAACCCTAATCCTAACCCTAACCCTAAACCTCACCCTAACCTTAACACTCACCCTCACCCTCACCCTTACCATAACTCTAACCCTATCCCTAACAATAACAGTAATCCTAACCCTAAACCTAACCCTAACCATAACCCTAACCCTAATGCTAACACTCAACCTCACCCTAACCCTAAACCTAACCCTAATCCTCACCCTCACCCTAACCCTCATACTCACTGTAGCCCTAACGCTCATCCTAACACTCACCCTAACTCTAACACTAACCCTAAATCTTACCCTAACACTAACCCTAATCCTCACCTTCACCCTAGCCCTGACCCTAACCCTAATCATAAGCCTAATCTTCATTCTAACCTTCACCCTATCTCTAAGCCAAAACCTAATCCTAACGCTAATCTCAACCCTCACTGGATCCCTAACACTAACCCTAACACTAACACTGACGCTAAACCTAACCCAAACCTAACCCTAAACCTAACCCTAATCCTCAGCCTCACCCTCACCCTAACCCAAACCCTAACCCTAAACCTCATCCTAACTCTAAGCCTAACCATAACCCTAGTCCTAACCCTCACCCTAACCCTACTCCTAAACCTATCCCTATCCCTAACCCTAACCATCAGCCTAACCCTTAGCCTAGTCCTCACCCTTAAACTTATACTAACCCTAACCCTCACCCTAACCATAAAACTCACCCTAACCCTAAACCTCACCCTAACACTTACCCTCACCCTAACACTAACTCTCACACTAACCCTAAATATCACCGTAAACCTAAACCTCACACTAACACTAAACCTAACCCTCACACTCACACTAGACTTCAGGGTAACCCCAACCCTCATCCTCTCCATAAATCTCACACTAACCCTAACACTAATCATCAATCGAAATCCCAATCTCACCCTAACGCTAGCACTGACCCTCACCCTAACCCTAACACTCACCATTACCGTAACCCTCAGCATCAGCCTAACCCTCACCTTTACCTTTACCGTCACCCGCACGTTAACTGGCACCCAAATCCTAACCCTAACCCTAACCCTAAATGTACCCCTATACCTCACCCTCTCCCTAACCCTAACATTTACCCTAACCCTAACACTAAACCTCACTCTAATCCTAATCCTAACCCTCACCCTCACCCTAACCATAACCCTCACCCTAATACTAACACTCAACGTAACATTTAACCTCACTCTAACACTAATCATAACCCTAACACTAACCCTCACCCTAGCCCTCACCCTAACCCTAATCCTAAACCTCACCCTAACCCTAACCCTAACCCTCATCCTCACCCTAAACCTCACACTAACCCTAATCCTCAATCTAAACCTCACCCTAACTCTAACCGTAACCCTAACCCTTACCCTAACCCTAAACCTAACCCTAACCCTAACCCTCACCCTTATCTTAACCTCAACCTCAGCCTAAACCTCATCTTTACCCTTACCATCATCATCACCCTAACCCTCACCCTAACGCTAAACCTCATCCTAACACTCACCCTAACCGTAAACTTAAACATCACCCTAACCCTAACCCTCACCCTCACCCTCACCCTCACCATATCTTTAACCATAACCCTAACAATAACACTACTCCTAACCCTCAACCTAACCCTAACCCTAACCATAACTGTAATCCTAACACTCACCCTCATGTTTACCCTAATCCTAACACAAACCCTCACCCTAAACCTAATCCTCACCCTCACTGTAACCCTAACCCTCAACCTAACCCTCACCCTAACCCTAACCCTACCCCTAAACCTTAACCTAACACTAACCCTAACCCTCACCCTCAACCTAGCCCTCACCCTATCCATAATGCTTAACCTTCTCCTCATCCTTACGCTCACCCTAACCCTAACCTTAAGCCTCACCCTAACCCTAATCCTAACCCTGACCCTCAACCAAACCCTAAACCTCACGCAAACCGTAACTCTAACCCTCACCCTAACCCTAAACATAAACGAACCCAAACTCTCACCCTAACCCTAAACCTAACCCTCCCCTAACCCTAAGTCTCACCCTCACCCTCACCCTCAGCCTGACCCTAAGTGTAACCGTAACCCTCACACTCACCCTAACCCTTACCCTAAACCTAATCCTAACCCTAACTCTAACCCTCACCCTCAGCCTCACTGTAACCCTAACTCTAACCTAAACCTCACCCTCACCCTAACCCTAACCCTAACCATAACCTTAAACCTCACCCTCACACTCACCCTAGACCTTACCCTAACCCTATTCCTAACGCTAACCCTCATCCTAACCCTCCCCCTAACCCTAACCCTCACCCTCAACCTCATCATCAGCCTAACTCTAAGCCTATCCCTAAACCTAAACCTAACACACACACTCCCCCTCACTCTAATCTTAATCCTATACCTAACCTTAACAATATTCCTAAGCCTTCCCCTAACTCTCACCCTAACCCTAACCCTAAAACTAACCCTTACCATAACCCTCAACCTAAACCTCACCCTAACCCTAACTCTAACCCTAAAACTCACCCTCACCCTAACCCTAACTCTAAACCTAATCCAAACCGTAAACCTCACCATAACACTAAGCCTAACCCTAATCCACACCCTAACACTAAGCCTAATCCTAAACCTAACCCTAACCCTAATCCTCACACTCAACCTAATCCTAACCCTAAACCTCACCCTAACCCTAACCCTCACCCTCAACCTCAGCTTGACCCTAAGCCTGTCCCTAAGCCTAACCCTAACCCTAACCCTAACCGTCACCCTAACACTAAACCTAATCCTACTCCTAATCCTAATCCTAACCCTCATTCTCAACCTAACCCTCACCTTAAGCCTAACCCTAACATTAATCCTAACCCTAACCCTCACCCGCAGCCTCACCCTAACACTAACACTAACAATAAACCTCACCCTAACCCTAAGCTTAACCAAAACCCTATCCTTAAACCTCATCCTAGACCTAAACCTAACCCTCATCCTCACCCTCACCATAACCTTAACCCTAACCCTAACACTAACAATAACCCTAACACTAACCCTAACCTTCACCCTAAACATAACCCTCACCCGAACCGTAACACTCACCCTCACCTTCACCCTCACCATAACTCTCATCCTAAACCTAACAATAACAGTAATCCTACCCTCAACCTAACCCTAACCATAACCCTAACACTAATGCTAACACTCAACCTCACCCTAACTCTAATCCTAACCCTAATCCTCACCCTAACCCTAATCCTCAAACTCATCTTAAACCTAACCTTCATCCTAACACTCACCCTCACCCTAACCCTAACCCTAAAGCTCACCCAAACACTAACCCTAACCATCACCCTCACCCTAGCCCTCACCCTAACCCTAATTCTAACCCTAATCCTCAACCTAACCCTCACCCTAACCCTAAATCTAACCCTCATGGTAATCCTAACCCTAACCCTCACCATAACCCTAACCCTCAGCCTCACCCTCATCCTAACCCTAAGCCTAACCCACACCCTAACCCGAACCCTCACACTCACCCTAAATCTAACCCTAATCCTCATCCTCACACTCACGTTCACCTTAACCCTAATCCTACTCCTAAATCTAATCCTAACCCTCACCCTCAGCCTAACTCACATCTTTACCCTTACCGTCATCCCCACGTTAACCCGCACCCTAACCCTAACCCTCACCCTAACCCTAAATGTACCCCTAAACCTCACCCTCTCCCTAACCCTAACTCTAACCCTAACCCTAACACTAAACCTCACTCTAACCCTAATCCTAACCCTTACCCTCACCCTAACCATAACCCTCACCCTAACCCTAACCATCACCCTAACACTTACCCTCACCCTAACACTAACCCTAACCCTAACACTAACCCTCACACTAACCCTAACCCTCACCCTAATCCTAAAACTCACCCTAACCCTAACCCTAACCCTCATCCTCTCCCTAAACCTCACACTAACCCTAACACTAATGCTCAATCTAACCCTCACCCTAATCCTAACCTAACACTAATCCTTACCCTAACACTAAACCTAACCCTAACCCTCACCCTTATCTTAACCCTCAACCTCAGCCTAAACCTCATCTTTACCCTTACCACCATAATCACCCTAACCCTCACCCTAACGCTAAACCTCATCCTAACACTCACCCTAACTGTAAACCTAACCATCACCCTAACCCAAACCCTCACCCTCAACCTCATGCTGAGCCTAACCCTAAGCCTAAGCCTAAGCCTAAACCTAACCCTCAACCTCACCTTCACCCTCACCCTAATCCTAACCCTAACCCTAACCATAACCCTAAAACTCAACCTAAACCTCACTCTAACCTTAACCCTAAAACTAACCCTAACCCTCGACCTAACCCTACAACTAACCCTAAATCTAACCCTAAACCTCACCCTCACCCTAACCCTAATCCTAACCCTAACAATAAAACTCACCCTAACCCTAAACCTCACCCTCACCCTCACCCTCACCCTCACCATAACTCTAACCCTAACCCTAACAATAACTCTAATCCTAACCCTCAACCTAACCCTAACCCTAACTGTAATTCTAACACTCACCCTCTTGCTAACCCTAATCCTAACCCTAACCCTCACCCTAACCCTAATCCTCACCCTCACTGTAACCCTAACCCTCAACCTAACCCTCACCCCAACCTAACCCTAACCCTAAAACGTAACCTAACACTAACCCTAACCCTTACCCTCATCCTAGCCCTCACCGTAACCCTAATGCTAAACCTAATCCTCATCCTTCCCCTCACCTTAACCCTAAACTTAACCCTCACCCTAACCCTAACCATAACGCTAAACCTCATGTTCCCCTTAACTCTAAGCCTCACCCTAACCCTAAACATAAACGAACCCTAACACTCACCCTAACCATAAACCTAACCCTCCCCCTCCCCCTCACCCTCACCCTCAGCCTGACCCTAAGCGTAACCATAACCCTCACACAAACCCTAACCCTTACCCTAAACCTAATCCTAACCCTCACTCTAACCCTCACCCTCAGGCTCACCGAAACCCTAACTCTAACCTAAACCTCACTCTCACCCTAACCCTAACCCTAACCATAACGTTAAACCTCACTCTCACACTCACCCTAGACCTTAGCCTAATCCTAATCCTAACCCTAACAATCATCCTAACCCTCCCCCTAACCCTAACCCTCACCCTCAACCTCACCCTCAGCCTAACCTAAGCCTATCCCTAAACCTAAACATAACACACACACTCCCCCTCCCTCTAAACTTAATCCTATACCTAACCCTAACCCTAAACCTAACCCTTCCCCTAACTCTCACCCTAACCCTAAAACTATCTCTTACCATAACCCTCAACCTAAACCTCACCCTAACCCTAACTCTAAACCTAAACCTCACCCTCGCCCTAACCCTAACTCTAACCCTAATCCAAACCCTAAACCTCACCCTAACACTAAGCCTAACCCTAATCCACACCTTAACACTAAGCCTAATCCTAAGCCTAACCCTAACCCTAACTCTCACACTCACCCTAAATCTAACCCTAAACCTCTCCCTAACCCTAACCCTCACCCTCAACCTCAGCTTCACCCTAAGCCTGTCCCTAACCCTAACCCTAACCCTAACCCTAAACCTCACCCTAACACTAACCCTAATCCTACTCCTAATCCTAACCCTAACCCTCACTCTCAACCTAACCCTCACCTTAAGCCTAACCCTAACATTAATCCTAACCCTAACCCTCACCCTCAGCCTCAACCTAACCCTAACACTAACACTAAAACTCACACTAACCCTAACCTTATCACTAAACCTCATCCTAGACCTAAACCTAACCCTCATCCTCACCCTCACCATAACCTTAACCCTAACCCTAACACTAATAATAACCCTAACACTAACCCTAAACTTCACCCTAAATATAACCCTCACCCTAACCTTAACCCTCACCCTAACCCTTACACTCACCCTAACACTAACCCTAACCCTAACACTAAACCTCACACTAAACCTAACCATCACCCTCACCATAAAACTCACCCTAAATCTAACCCTAACCCTCAATCTCTCACTAGACCTCGCCCTAACCCTAACCCTCATCCTCACCCTTACTGTAACACTTAAACTCAGCCTAATCCTGACCTTTACCCTTATCATCACCCCCACCCTAACCCTCACTCTAACCCTAAAACTCACCCTAACCCTAACTCTACCCCTAAACCTCACCCTCAATCTAACCCTAACTCTAGCCCTAACCCTAACACTAACCCTCACCATAACCCTAACCCTATCCATCACCCTAACCCTAATCCTCACCCCCAACGTCACCCTCAGCCTAACCCTAAGCATAAGCCTAACCCTACCCCTAAAACTCACATTCACCCTCACCCTCACCCTAATCCTAAACCTAACGCTAACCCTAACCCTAAACCTCAACCTAACCCTCATCCTAACCTTAATCCTAACACTTACCCTAACTCTAACCCTCGACTTAACCCTCCATCTAAACCTAAATCTAACCATAAACCTCACCCTCACACTAACCCTAATCCTAACCCTGACCCTAAACCTCAACCTAACCGTAACACTCACCCTCACCCTCACCCTCACCCTAACTCTAACCCTAAACCTAACAATAACAGTAATCCTAACCCTCAACCTAACCCTAACCATAACCCTTACACTAATGCTAACACTCAACCTCACCCTAACGGTAATCCTAACCCTAACCCTCACCCTAACCCTAATCCTCACCCTCACCCTAACCCTAACCTTCATCCTAACTCTCACCCTCACCCTAACCCTAACCCTAAAGCTCACCCAAAAACTAACCCTAACCGTCACCCTCACCCTAGCCCTCACCCTAACCCTAATTCTAACCCTAATCCTCAACCTAACCCTCACCGTAATCCTAAACCTAAGCCTCATGGTAACGGTAACCCTAACCCTCACCTTAACACTAACCCTCACCCTCACCCTCAACCGAACCCTAAGCCTAAACCACACCCTAACCTAAACCCTCACACTCATCCTAAATCTAACCCTAATCCTCATCCTCACACTCACGTTCACCCTAACCCTAATCCTACTCCTAACCCTAATCCTAACCATCACCCTCAGCCTAAACTTCACCTTTACCCTTACCATCACCCCCACGCTAACCCGCACCCTAACCCTAACCCTCACCCTAACCCTAAATGTACCCCTAAACCTCACCCTGTCCCTAACCCTAACTCTAACCCTAACCCTAACACTAAACCTCACTCTAACCCTAATCCTAACCCTTACCCTCACCCTAACCATAACCCTCACCCTAATCCTAACCATCACCCTAACACTTACCCTCACCCTAACACTAACCCTAACCCTAACACTAACCCTCGCACTACCCTAACCCTCACCCTAATCCTAAACCTCAACCTAACCCTAACCCTAACCCTAACCCTCATCCTCATACTAAACCTCACACTAACCCTAACCCTAATCCTCAATCTAACCCTCATCCTAACCCTAACCTAACCCTAATCCTTACCCTAAACCTAAACCTAACCCTAATCCTCACCCTTATCTTAACCCTCAACCTCAGCCTAAACCTCATCTTTACCCTTACCATTATCATCACCCTAACTCTCACCCTAACGCTAAACCTAATCCTAACCCTCACCCTAACTGTAAACCTAACCATCACCCTAACACTAACCTTCACCCTCAACATCATGCTCAGCCTAACCCTTAGCCTAAGCCTAAGCCTAACCCTAACCCTCAACCGCACCCTGATCCTAACCCTAATCCTAACCCTAACCCTAAACCTCAACCTAACCCTCATTCTAACCTTAAGCCTAAAACTAACCATAACCATAACCCTCGACTTAACACTCCAACTAACACTAAATCTAACCCTAAACCTCAATCTCACCCTAACCCTAATCCTAACCCTAACCCTAAACCTCACCCTAACCCTAACCCTAACCCTCACCCTCACCCTCAATCTCACCCTCACCATAACTCTAACCCTAACCCTAACAATAACACTAATCCTAAACCTAAACCTAACCCTAACACTAACTCTAACTGTAATCCTAACACTCACCCACTTGCTAACCCTAATTCTAACCCTAACCCTCACCCTACCCCTAACAATATCCCTCAACCAAACCCTAAACCTCACGCTCCCTGTAACTCTAACCCTCACCCTATCCCTAAACATAAACGAACCCTAACTCTCACTCTAACCCTAACCCTAAACCTCACCATCACCCTCACCCTCAGCCTGACCCAAAGCATAACCGTAACCCTCACACTCACCCTAACCCTTACCCTAAACCTAATCCTAACCCTAACTCTAACCCTCACCCTCAGCCTCAATCTAACCCTAAATCTAACCCTAAACCTCACCCTCACCCTCACCCTAACCCTAACCATAACCTTAAACTTCACCCTCACACTCACGCTAGACCTTACCCTAACCCTAATCCTAACCCTAACCCTCATCCTAACCCTCCCCCTAACCCTAACCCTCACACTCAACCTCACCCTCAGCCTAACACTAAGCCTATCCCTAAACCAAAACCTAACACACAACTCCCCCTCACTCTAACCCTAATCCTATCCCTAACCCTAACCCTAACCCTAACTCTTCCCTTAACTCTCACCCTAACCCTAACCCTAAAACTAACCCTTACCATAACCCTCAACCTAAACTTCACCCTAACCCTAACTCTAACCCTCACACTCACCCTAACCCTAACCCTAAACCTCACCCTAACCCTAAACCTGACCCTCAACCTCAGCTTAACCCTAAGCCTGTCCCTAAACCTAACACTCAGGCTTACCCTAACATTAACCCTAATCCTACTCCTAAGCCTAACCCTAACCCTCACCCTCAACCTAACCCTCACCTTAAGCCTAACCCTATCATTAATCCTAACCCTAACCCTCACCCTCAGCCTCACCCGAACACTAACTCTAACACTGAACCTCACCCTGACCCTAACCCTAACCCTATCCCTAAACCTCATCCTAGACCTAAACCTAACCCTCAACCTCACCCTCACCATAACCTTAACCCTAACCCTAACACTAACAATAACCCTAACACTAACCCTAAACTGCACCCTAAACATAACCCTCACCCTCACCCTAACCCTCACCCTAACCCTTACCATCACCCTAACACTAACCCTAACACTAATACTAAACCTCACACTAACCCTAACCATCACCCTAACCATAAACCTCACCCTAATACTAACCCTAAACCTCAAACTCTCCCTAGACCTCGCCCTAAACCCCAAAGCTTATCCTCACCCTAAACTTCACACTAAACCTAACACTAATCCTCAATCTAATCGTCACGCTCGCCCTAACCCTAACCCTAACCCTCACCCTAACCTAACCCTCACCCTTACTATAACACTCACCCTCAGCCTAAACCTGACATTTACCCTTACCGTCCCTCCAACCCTAACCCTCACTCTAACCCTAACCCTCACCCTAATCCTAACTTTACCCCGAAACCTCACCCTCACCCTAAGCCTAACTCTAACCATAACCCTAACACTAACACACACCATAACCCTAAACCTAACAATCACCCTAACCCTAATCCTCACCCCAACCCTCACCCTCAGCCTAACCCTAAACCTAAGCCTAACCCTAACCCTAAACCTCACACTCACCCTCACCCTAATGCTAACCCTAACCCTAAACCTTAACCTAACCCTCAACCTAACCTTAATCCTAACACTTACCCTAACCCTAACCCTCGACCTAATCCTCCAACTAAACCTAAATCTAACCATAAACCTCACCCTCACACTAACCCTAATCCTAACCCTGACCCTAAACCTCACCCTAACGGTAACACTCAACCTCACCCTCAACCTCATCATAACTCTAACCCTGAACCTAACAATAACAGTAATCCTAACCCTCAACCTAACCCTAACCATAACCCTAACACTAATGCTAATACTCAACCTCACCCTAACCCTAATCCTAACACTAACCCTCACGGTAAACCTAATCCTCACCCTCACTGTAACTCTAACCCTCATCCTAACCCTCACCCTCACCCTAACACTAACCCTAAACCTCACCCAAACACTAACCCTAACCGTCACCCTCACCCTAGCTCTCACCCTAACCCTAATTCTAACCCTAATCCTCATCCTAACCCTCACCCTAACCCTAACCCTAACCCTCACACTAACTCTAACCCTAACCCTCACCTTAAACCTAGCCCTCACCCTCACCCTCATCCTAAACCTAAGCCTAACCCATTCCCTAACCCGAACCCTCACACTCAACCTAAATCTAACCCTAATCCTCATCCTAACACTCACCCTCACACTAACCCTAATCCTACTCCTAATCCTAATCCTAACCCTCACCCTCAAACTAACCCTCATCTTAAGCCAAAGCCTAACATTAATCCTAACCCTAACCCTCAGACTCAGCCTCACCCTAACTTTAACTCTAACACTAAACCTCACCCTGAAACCTAATCCTAAACCTCGCCCTCAAACTAGCCCTCACCCTAACCAGAATCCTAACCCTAACCCTCACCCTAAACCTAACCATAACCCTCACCCTCAACCTAACCCTAACCCTCACCCTCAACCTCACCCTCAGCTTAACCCTAAGCCTAACCCTAAACATAATTCTAACACACACATTCACCCTCACCCTAACCCTAAGAATAACCCTAACCCTTACCGTCACCGTCACCCTCAGTGCAACCCTAAGCCTAAACCTAACCCTATCCCTAACACTCACACTCACCCGAAACCTTACCCTAATCCTAATCCTAACCCTAACCCTAACCCTCAATCTCAGCCTCACCTTAACCCTAACTATAACCCTAAAACTCACCCTCACCCTAACCCTATAGTAACCCTAACCATAAACCTCACTCTAACCCTAACCCTAAGCCTCACCCTCACCCGAGCCCGAGCCCTAACCCTAATCCTAACCCTAACCCTCATCCTAACCTTCCGCCTAACCCTAAACCTAACCCTCACCCTTGACCTAAACCTCACCCTAACACTAACCCTCACCCTCACCCTCACCCTCAGCCTAACACTAAGCCTAACCCTAACCCTAACCTTCACACTCAGCCTAACCCTACCCCTAATACTAATCCTAACCCTAACCTTCACCCTCATGTTAACGCAAATCCTAACCCTAACCTAAATCCTAACCCTCCCTCTAACTCTCACCCTAACCCTAACACTAACACTAACCCTAACCCTAAACCTCAACCTAACCCTCACCCTAAACCTACCTCTAACCCTAAAACTCGCCCTCACCCTAAACCTCACCCTAACCCTATGCCTAACCCTCACCCTCACCGTAACCTTAACCTTAAACTGAAACCTAAAAATAACCCTTACCCTAATCCTAACCCTCAACCTAACCATAACCCTCATCCTAACCAAAACCCTCATCCTAAGACTTACCTCACCCTAACACTAACCCTAACACTAACACTAACACTCACCCTAACACTAACCCTAAATCTAACCCTAAGCATCTCCCTCACACTCACCGTAACTCTAAAACTAACCCTAAAAATAACACTATCCCTAAACCAAACCATCACCCTAACCCTAATCCTCACACCCACCCTCAACCTCAGCCTAATCCTAAGCCTAAGCCTAACCCTCACCCTAACACTCATACTCACCCTCACTCTAACTCTAATCCTAAACGTAACCCTATCCCTAAATCTCTACCTAAGCCTCACCCTCACCCTAACCCTAACACTAACCCTAACCTGAAACCTCACCCTAACCCTTCCCCTAATCCTAACTCTAACCCTAAACCTCACCCTCACCCTAACCCTAACCCTAACCCTAAACCTCACAGTAAACCTCACCCTAAACCTAAACTTCACCCTTACCCTCAACCTCACTGTATCTCTAACCCTTACAATAACAATAACGCTAACCCTATCCCTAACCTTAATCTTAACCCTAACCATAACCCTCACCCTCAGCCATACCCTCACTGCAAACTTAACCCTAACCCTAACCCTAACCCTAACCCGAATCCGCACCCCCACCCTTATCCTCAGCCTAACACTAAGCCTAACCCTAAATCTATCCCTAACCCTCACTGTAACCCTAACCCTAACCCTAAACCTAAACCTAACCCTAACCCTAACCCTAAAGCTAACACTAATCCTCTGCCTCACCCTGACCCAAACCAAGCCCTAACCCTAACCCTCACCCTAACCCTAAGTCTAACCCCAACCCTAAAACTTACTCTCACTCTCACATTAACCCTAATCCTGAACCTAACCCTAAACCTAACCCTCACCATAACCCTCACCCTAGTCCTCACCCTAACCCTAATCCTAACACTAAAACTAATCCTAACACTCACCCTAACGCTAAACCTAACCCTCACCTAACCCTAACCCTAACCCTCACCCTCATGCTCGGCCTAAGCCTAAGCCTAAGCCTAACCCTAACCCTCACTCTCACCCTAACCCTAACACTAACCCTCAATCTAACCATAAACCTCACTCTCAACCTGACCCTAACTCTAACCCTAACCCTAAACCTAAACCTCATCCTAACACTAAACCTAACC
Source organism: Dipodomys merriami (assembly GCF_024711535.1). NCBI lineage: Eukaryota > Metazoa > Chordata > Mammalia > Rodentia > Heteromyidae > Dipodomys > Dipodomys merriami. The sequence continues at coordinate 1,040,135 of NW_027202360.1, read as the reverse complement.
CTCAACCTAACCATAACCCTCACCCTAACCTTAACCCTCACCCTAACATTTACCCTCACCCTAACACTAACCCTAAGCCTAACACTAACCCTCAACCTCACCCTCACCCTCACCATAACCGTAAACGTAAACCTAACTAACCCTAACAATAATCCTAAACCTAACCCTAACCCTCAACCTAACCATAACCCTAACCCTAACCCTCACCCTAACATTTACCCTCACCCTAACACTAACCCTCACACTAACCCTAACCATCAACCTAATCCTAAACCTCACCCTAAACCTAAACCTAACCCTCACCCTCACCCTAACCCTCACACTAACCATAACCCTCATTCTCACCCTAAACCCCAAACTAACCCTAAAACTAATCCTCAATCTAAACCTCAGCCACACCCTTCCCCTAACCCTAACCTCACCCTAACCTTAACTCTCACCCCACCATAACCCTCACCTTCAGCCTAACCCTCACGTTTACACTTATAATCACCCCCACCCTAAAAACGTCACCCTAACCCTAAAGCTCACCCTAACACTAATGCTAACCCTCACCATAACCATCACCCTCACCCTAACCCTAACCCTCACCCTAACCCTCATCCTCACTCTAAACCTCACACTAACCCTAACCCTAATCCTCAATCTAACACTAACCCTAACCCTAACCCTAACCCTTAACCTAACGCTAAACCTAAAGCTAAGTCTCACACTTATCTTAAACATCACCCTAAGCCTAAACCTCACCATTACCCTTACAATCATCCTCACCATAAACCTCCCTCTAAACGTAAACATCATCCTAACCCAAACCGTAATCCTAACCATCACCCTAACCCTAACCCTTACCCTCAACCTCACACTCAGCCTAAACCTAAGACTAAGCCTAACCCTTACTCTAACCTTCACTCTCACCTTAGCCCTCACCCTAACCCTAAACCTAATCCTCACACTCACACTCACCCTAATCCTAATCCTAACCCTAAATCTCAACCTAACCCTAAACCTCACCCTCACCATAACCCTTACCCTTACCCTCACCCTAAACCTAAACCTAACCCGAACCCTAACTCTCACCCTAAATCTAACCCTAACCCTCACCCTAACCCTAACCCTTACCCTCACCCTCACTCTAACCCTCACCCTAACCCTAATCCTAAACTTAACCCTCACCCTAACCCTAACCCTAAACCTAACCCTCACCCTAAAACTAACCCTCACCCTAAACCTCACCCTCAGCCCAACCCTAAGCCTAAACCTAAACCTAAACATAACACACACACTCACCTTCACCCTCACCCTAACCCTAACCCTAACCTTAACGCTAACCCTCCCCCTAACTATCACCCTAACCCTAACCCAAACCCTAACCCTCAACCTAACCATCACCCTAAACCTAACACTAACCCTAAACCTCACACTCACCCTAAACCTCACCCTAAACCTAACTATCATCCTCACCCTCACAGTAAACTTAACCTTAAACCGAACCCTAACAATAACCCTCACCTTCATCCTAACCCTCACCCTAACCATAACCCTCACCCTAACCCAAACCCTCACCCTAACTCTTTACCTAACCCTAACACTAACTCTAACCCTAACACTAACCCCCACCTAACACAAACCTTAAATCTAACCCTACACCTCTCCCTCAACCTAACCCTAATCCTAACCCTAACTGTAAACCCCACACTAACCCTAACCCTATCACAAACCCAAACTCTAACCTTAAACATCACTATCAACCTAACCCTAATTCTAACCATAAACCTAAACCTAAACCTCATCCTAAACCTAACCCTAAACTTCACCCTCATCCTCACTAAAACCTAAACCCTAACCCTAATCCTAACCATAAAACAAACCCTAACCCTCACCCTAACACTTACCCTAACCCTAACACTAACCCTAACCCTAACACTAAACCTCACACTAACCCTAACCATCACCCTAAACCCAAACCTCACGCTAACCGTATCCCTAAACCTCACCCTCACCCTAGCCTTCACCCTCACCCTAACCCTCATCCTCACCCTAACCCTCACTCTCACCCTCACCCTCACCCTCAGCCTAACCTTAACCCTAATCCTAATCCTAAGCATAATCCTCACCCTAACCTTAACCCTCACCCTAACCGTAACCCTTAACGTAACACTAACCCTAAACCTGACCCTCACCCTAACCCTAACCATAAACCTAACACTAACCCTAACAATAACCCTCAAGCTCAGCCTCACCCTAACCCTAAATCTAACCCTAAACTTCACTCTCACCCTAACCGTAACCATAAACCTCACCCTAACCCTCACCCTAAAACTCACCCTCAACCTAGCCCTTGCCCTAACCCTAATGCTAACCCTATCCCTCATCCTAACCCTAAACCTCACCCTAACCCTAAACCTCACCCTCAACTTCACCCTCTGCCTAACCCTAAGCCTAACCCTAGACCTAACCCTAACACACACACTCACCTTCACACTAAACCTAATCCTATCCCTAAACCTAATCATAACCATAACCCTCCAACTAACTCTCAAACTAACACTAACCCTATCCCTCACCCTAACCCTAACTCTAACCCTAAACCTCACCCTCAGCCTAACCCTAACTCTAACCCTAACCCAAACCCTAAACCTCAACCTAACCCTAAGACTAACCCTCAACCTCACCCTTACCGTAACCGTAACCCTAAACCAAAACCTATCAATAACCCTATTCCTAACCCAAACCCTCACCCTAAACATAACTCCCACCCTAACCCATAACCGCACCCTAACACTTACTCTCACCCTAACACTAACCCTAACCCTAACACTAACCCTCACACTAACCCTAACACTAACCCTATACCTCAACATAACCTTCACCCTCAACCTAACCCTAACACTACCCCTAAACCTAACCGTCACTCTAACCCTCCAACTAACCCTATATCTAAACCTCACCCTCACCCTAACCCTAACCCTCATCCTAACCCTAAACTCACCCTAAACCTAACCCTCACCCTAAAACTTACCCTAACCCTAACACTAACCCTAACCCTAACACTAACACTCACACTAACCCTAATCATCACCCTAACGCCAAACCTCAAGCTAACCCTATCCCTAACCCTCAACCTCACCCTAGCCCTCATTCTAACCCTAACCCTCATCCTCACCCTAACCCTCACCCTCACTCTCACCCTCAGCCTAACCCTAACCCTAATCCTAGTCCTAACCCCAACCCTCACCCTAATCGTAACTCTCACCCTAACCCTAACCCTAACACTAACACTAACCCTAACCCTAAACCTAACCATAATCCTCAGCCTCAGCCTCACCATATACCAAACCCTAACCCTAACCCTCACCCTAACTCTAAGCCTAAACCTAAGCCTAAACCTAACCCTCACACTCACCCACACCATAACCCTAATCCTAAAACTAACCCTATCCATAACCCTAGCCCTCTCCCTAACCCTCACCCTAGCCCTCACCCTTACCCTAATCCTAACCCGAAAACTCATCCAAACCCTCACCCTAACCCTAATTCTAACACTAACCCTAACTCTAACCCTCAACGTCAGCCTAACCCTAACCCTAAATCTAACCCTAAACCTCACCCTCACCCTAACCCTAACCCTAACCCTAAACCTCACGCTAATCCTAACCCTAAACCTCACCCTCACCCTAGCCCTCACCTTAACCCTAATCCTAACCCTAAACCTCTTCCTAGCGCTCACCCTAACACTAATCCTAAACCTCACTATCACCCTAACCATAATCCTAACCCTAACCATCAACCTAAACCTAACCGTCACCCTCACCGTAACCCTTACTCTAACCCTCACCCTAACCCTAAACTTAACCCGAACCTTAACTCTAACCCTAACCCTAACATTAACCCACACCTTAACCCTAACCTTCAACCTTACCGTAACCCTCACCTTCAGCCAAACCCTCACTTTTACCCTTATCGTCACCCCTACCCTAACCCTCACCCTAACCCAAACACTCACCCTAACCCTCACCCTAAAACTAACTCTACGCCTAAACCTCACCCTCACCCAAACCATAACTCTAACCCTAACCCTAACACTAAACCTCACCTTAACCCTAACTCTAACGCTCAAACTAACCCTAAACTTCACCCTCAACCAAACCCTCAGCCTAAACCTAATGCTAACCCTAACCCTAAACTTAACCCTCACACTCACCCTAACCCTAACCCTAATCCTAATCCTAACCCTAACCCTAACCCTCACCCTCACCTTCAGCCTCACCCTAACCCTAATTCTAACCCTAAACCTCATCTTCACCCTAACCCTAATCCTAACCCTCACCCTCACCCTCACCGAAAACCTAAACCTAACCCTAACCCTAACCCTAACTCTAACCTCCCCCTAACTCTCAACCTAACACTAACACTAACCCTAACCCTAAACCTCACGGTAACCCTAACTCTAAAACTAACCCTCATCCTAACCCTCACCCTAACCCTAACTCCACCCTAAACCTCACCCTCACCATAACCCTAACTCTAACCCTAACCCTAATACTGAACCTCACCCTAACCCTAACCCTAACCCTCAACCAACAATAACTCTCACCCTAACCCTAACCCTCACCCTAACCTTAATCCTCACTCTAAACCTCACACTAACCCTAACCCTAATCCTCAATCTAACCCTCACCCTAACCCTAACTCTAGCCCTTAATCTAACCCTAAACCTAACCCTAACGCTCACCCTTATCTTAACCCTCACCCTCAGCCTAAACTTCACCATTACCCTTACCATCATCCTCACCCTAAAAATCCCCCTAACCCTAAACCTCATACTAACTCTACCACTACTTGTAAACCTAACCATCACCCTAACCCTAACATTCACCCTCAACCTCACACTCACCCTAACACTAAGACTAAGCCTTACACTTACCCTAACCCTCACCCTAGCCCTCCCCCAAACCCTAATCTTAACCCTAACCCTCATCCAAACCCTCACCCTAACCCTAACACTAACCCTCACCCACAACCTCACACTAACCCTAATCCTAACCCTAACCCTCAACTTAACCCTAAATCTCACCCTCACTGTAACCCTTACCCTAACGCTCACCCTAACACTAAAATTAACCCGAACCCTAACGCTCACCCTAAACAAAACCCTAACCCTCACCCTAACCCTAACCCTAAACCTTACCCTCACCATAGCCCTCACCCTAAACCTAATCCTAAACTTAACCCTCATACTAACCCTCCCCCTAACCCTAATCCTAACATTAACCCTCACACTCAACCTCACCCTCAGCCTAACCCTAAGCCTAACCCTATACCAAACCCTAACACACACACTCACCCTCATCCTAACCCTAATCTTAAACTTAACCCTAACCCTAACCCTCCCCCTAACTCTCACCCTAACCCTAACACTAACACTAACCCTCATCCTAACCCTCACCCTAACCCTAACTCCACCTTAAACCTCAACCTCACCTTAACCCTAACTCTAACCCTAACCCTAACACTGAACCTCACCCTCACCCTAACCCTAACCCTCAACCTAGCAATAACTCTCACCCTAACCCTCACCCTCACCCTAACCCTCATCCTCACTCTAAACCTCACACTAACCCTAACCCTAATCCTCAATCTAACCCTCACCCTAACCCTAACTCTAGCCCTTAATCTAACCCTAAACCTAACCCTAACGCTCACCCTTATCTTAACCCTCACCCTCAGCCTAAACCTCACCATTACCCTTACCATCATCATCACCCTAAAAATCCTCCAAACACTAAACCTCATACTAACTCTAACACTAACTGTAAACATAACCATCACCCTAACCCTAACCCTCACCCTCAACCTCACACTCAGCCTAACACTAAGAGTAAGCCTTACACTACCCTAACCCTCACCCTCAATCTAGCCCTAACCCTAACCCTAATCTTAACCCTAAACCTCATCCTAACCATCACCCTAAACCTAACCCTAACCCTTATCCACACCCTCACACTAACCCTAATCCTAAACCTAACCCTCAACCTAATCCTAAACCTCACCCTCAGTGTAACTCTTACCGTAACGCTCACCCTAACCCTATACTTAAGCCAAACCTTAACGCTCACCCTAAACAAAACCCTAACCCTCACACTTACCCTAACCCTAAACCTTACCCTCACCTTAGCCCTCACCCTAACCCTAATCCTAACCTTAACCCTCATCCTAACCCTCCCCCTAAACCTAATCCTAACGCTAACCCTAACCCTAACCCTCACCCTCAACCTCACCCTCAGCCTAACCCTAAGCCTAACCCTAAACCAAACACTAACACACACACTCACCCTCATCCTAAACCTAATCTTAAACTTAACCCTAACCCTAAACCTCCCCCTAACTCTCACCCTAACCCTAACACTAACACTAACCCTAACCCAAACCCTCAACCTAACCCTCACACTGATTCTAACCCTAAACCTCACCCTCACACTAAACCTCACCCTAAGCCTAAACTTAACCCTCATCCTCACCCTCACTGTAACCGTAAAATTAAACCGAACCCTAACAATAACTCTAAACCAATTCCTAAACCTCAGCTTAACCATAACCCTCACCCTAACCCAAACCCTCACCATAACCCTTAGCCTCACCCTAAAACTAAACCTAACGCTAACACTAACCCTCAACCTAACACTAACCCTAAATCTAACCCTAAACCTCACCCTCAACCTAACACTAACCCTAACCCTAACCGTAAACCCCACCCTAACCCTAACCTTAACCCTCACCTGCACCCTCAACCTCACTGTAACTCTAAACCTAACCCTAACAATAACACTAATCCTAACCAGAACCATCACCCTAACCCTAAACCTCACCCTCATGCTCGGCCTAAGCCTAAGCCTAAGCCTAACCCTAACCCTAAACCTCACCCTAACCCTAACCCTATCACAATCCCTAACTCTAATCCTAAAACTCACTGTCCCCCTAACCCTAATTTTAAGCCTAACCCTAAACCTTAACCTCAACATAACCATAACTGTAACCCTCACCCTCACCCTCACCTTAACCCTAAGCCTAACCCTAACCCTAACAATAACCTTAACCATAACCCTAACCCTCAACCTAACCATAACCCTCAACCTAACCCTAACTCTCACCCGAACACTTTGCCTAACCCTAAAAATAACCTTCACTTAACATTAATCCTCACCCTAACCGAAATCCTAACCCTAAACCTCACCCTAACCCTAACGCTAACCCTAATCCTAAACCTCACACTCACCCTCACCCTAACCCTAATCCTAAACCTAACCCTATCTCTAACCCTAACCCTCACCCTAAACCTCAGCCTAGCCCTCACCCTTAAACTTATCCTAACCCTAAACCTCAACCTAATTCTCAACCTAACCCTAAACCTAACCCTAACCCTCACCCGAACCCGAACCTGAACCTTCAACCTCATGCTCGGCCAAAGCCTAAGCCTAAGCCTAAGCCTAAGCCTAACCCTCACCCTAACCCTGACTCTAAACCTAAACCTAAACCTAAACCTCATCCTAACCCTAACCCTAATCCTCACCCTCACCCTCACAGCAACCGTAACCCTACCCCGAAACCTAACAATAAACCTAACCCTAACCCTAACCCTCACCCTAAGCATAACCCTCACCCTAACCTTAACCCTCACCCTAACACTTACCCTCACCCTAAACCTAACCCTAACCTTCACACTCACCCTAGCCTTCACCCTAACCCTAACCCTCATCCTCACCCTAAATCTCACACTAACCCTAACACTAATCCTCAATCTAACCCTCACCCTAACCTTAACCTTCACCCTTACCGGAACCCTCACCCTCAGCCTAACCCTCACCTTTACCCTTACCGTCACCCCTAGGCTAACCTGCACCCTAACCCTAACCCTCATCCTAACCCTAACTGTACCCCTGAACCTCATCCTCACCATAACCCTAAGTCTAACCCTAACCCTAACTCTAAACCTCAACCTAACCCTCACCCTAACCCTAAACCTCATCCTAACCCTCACCCTAACTGTAAACCTAACCATCACCCTAACCTTAACACTCACCCTCAATCTCACGCTCAGCCTAATCCTAAGCCTAAGCCTAACCCTTACCCTCACCCTCACCTTCACCCTAGCCCTCACCCTAACCCTAATTCTAACCTTCACCCTCACCCTAACCCTAACCCTCATCCTCACTCTAAACCTCACACTAACCCTAACCCTAATCCTCAATCTAACAATCCCCCTGACCCTAATACTACCCCTTACTCTAAACCTAAGCCTAAACCTAACCCTCACCCTTATCTTAACCCTCACCCTCACCCTAAACCTCACCTTTACCCTTACCATCATCCTCACCCTAACCCTAACCCTAACCCTAAACCTAAACCTAACCCTAAACCGAACCCTAATCCTAACACTCACTCTCACCCTAACCCTAATCCTAACCCTAACCCTCACCCTAACATTAACCCTCACACTCACTGTAACCCTAACCTCAACCTAACCCTCAACCTAAAGCTATCCCTAACCCTAAACCTTAATCTAACACTAACCCTAACCCTCACCCTCATACTAGCCCTCACCATAACCCTAATCCTAACCCTAATCCTCATCCTTACCCTCACCCTAACCCTAAACTTAACCCTCACCCTAACCCTAATCCTAACCCTAACCCTCAACCTAACCCTAACCCTCAACCTAACCCTAACCCTCAAACTAACCCTCACCCTCAGCCTAAACCTAATCCTAATGCTAAGCATAAACCTCACCCACAACCTAACCCTTGTTCTAACCCTAACTCTAACACTAATCCTAACACTAAACCTCACCCTAACCCTAACCCTCAACCTCAGCCTCACCCTAACCCTAACTCTACCCCTAAACTCAACTTCCCCCTAACCTTAACCCTAACCTAACCGTAAACCTCACACTAACCCTCACCGTAAACCTCACCTGCCACTAGCCCACACCCTAACCCTAATCCTAACCCTCACCCTCACCTTAACCCTCACCCTCATCTTAACCCTTACCCTCAGCGTAAACCTCACATTTACCCTTACCATCATCCTCACCCTAACCTCACCCGAACCCTAAACCTCATCCTAACCCTCACCCTAACAATAAACCTAGCCATCACGCTAACCCTAACCCTCACCCTCAAACTCACCCTCAGCCTAACTGGAAGCTTAAGCCTAAGCCTTACCCTAACCCTTACCCTCACCCGAGCCCTCAACCTTACCCTAATCCAAACGATCACACTAACCCTAATCCTCACCTCCATCCTCACACTCAGCCTAACCATAAGCCCAAGCCTAGCCCTAACCTTAATCCTCACCCCCACCCTCACTCTTAGCCTAACCATAAGCCTAAGCCTAATCCTCACCCTAAACCTCACACTCAGTCTCACCCTAACCCTAATCCTAAACCTAACCCTATCCCTAAACCTCAACCTAACCCTCACCCTCACTCTTACCCTAACACTAACCCTAACCCTAAACCTCCCCCTATCCCTCCCCCTAACCCTAACCCTACCCATAACCCTCACCTTCAGCCTCATGCTCACCGCAAACTTAACCCTAATCATAACAATAACAATAAAACTAACACTAAGCCTAACCCAAACCCTAACTCTAATCCTCAACCTCACCCTCACCCTCATCCTAAGCCTAAGCCTAACCATAACTCTAACCCTAAACCTAACCCTAAAACTAACCCTAATCCTCACCTCAACCTCACACTAACCCAAACCATAACAGTAACCCTCACCCTAATTCTAAGCCTAACCCTAACCATAAACTTCACACTCACCCTCACCCTAACCCTAATACTAAACCTAACCCTATCCCTAACCCTAGCCCTCACCCTTACCCTAATCCTAACCCTATACCTCAATATAAACTTCACACTAACCCGAACCCTAACCCGAACCCTAACCCTCACCCTCATGCTCGGCCTAAGCCAATGCCTAAGCCTAAGCCTAAGCCTAAACCTAACCTTAACCCTCACCCTAACACTAACACTAACACTAAAGCTAACTCTATCCCTAAATCTCACCTTCATCCTAAGCTTAACTCTAATCCTAAGACTAAAACTAAACCTCATCCTAACACTAACCCTAACACTAACACTAACACTAACCATAACCCTAAACCTAACCCTAACAATAACCCTAACCCTAACCCTCACACTCACCCTAACCATAACTCTAACCCTAAACCTAACCCTCACCCAAACACTTAACTTCACCTTAACATAAACCCTAACGCTAACACTAACGCTCACACTAACCCTAAGCATCACCCTAACAGTAAACCTCATCCTAACACTAACCCTAACCCTCAAGCTCACCCTAAAACTCACACAAACCCTAACACTAATCCTCAATCTAACCCTCATCCTCATCCTAACCCTAACACTAACCCTCACCCTAACCCTAACCCTCACCATTACTGTAACCCTCTCCCTCAGCCAAACCTTCAAATTTACCCTTACCCTCAACCCCACCCTAACCCGCACCCTAACCATAACCTTTACCCTAACCCTCACCCTAAACCTAACTCTACTCCTAAACCTCACCCTCACCTTAACCCTAACCCTAACCCAACACTAACACTAAACATCATCCTAAACCTAACCCTAACTCTCACCCTCACACTCACCGTAAACGTATCTCTAAACCTAACCCTAAAAATAACCCTAACCCTAACCCTCACCCAACCATAACCCTCACTCAAAACCTAACACTCACCCTAACACTTACCCTCACCCTAACACTGACCCTAAGCCGAACACTAACCCTCACACTAACCCTAACCCTCAACCTAATCCTAAACCTCACCATAACCCTATCCCGAACCCTAACACTCACCCTCAACCTAGCCCTCACCATAACCCTAATTTTAACCCTCACCTTCACCCTAACCCTCATCCTCACCCTAAAACCTAAGCCTAATCCTCAATCTAACACTAACCCTGAACCTAACCTTAACCCTTACCCTAACCCTAAACCTAACCCTAACCCTCACCCTAACACTCAAACTCAGCCTAAACCTCACCTTTACCCTTACCATCAACCTCACCCTAACCCTCACCCTAACCCTAACCCTCACCCTCACCATAAACCTAACCCTGAACCTAACCCTCACCCTAAGCCTAACTCTAACCTTAAACCTTAATCTAACACTAACACTAAGCCTCACCCTCAACCTAGCCCTCACCCTATCCCTAATCTTCATTCTTAACTTTACCCTAACCCTAACCTTAACCCTTACCCTAACCATAATCCTAACCCTAAGCCTCAAATTTACCCTAAAACTCAAGCTCACCATAAACCTAACCCTAAACCTCACCATAACACTAAATTTACCCGAACCCTAACTCTCACCGTAAACCTAACCCTAACCCTCACTCTCAACCTCACCCTCAGCCTAACCCTAAGCCTAACCCTAACCCTAACCCTCACACTCACCCTAACCCTTATGCTAATCCTAATCCTAACCTTTAGCCTAACCCTCAGCCTCAACCTAACCCTCAACCTAACACTAACTCTAACACTAACCCTAACCCTAACCCTCAATTTCAGCCTCACCCTAACCATAACTCTAACCGTAAACCTCAACCTCATCCTAACCCGAACCCTAACCCTAACCCTAAACCTCACCCTAATGCTAACCCTAAACCTCAACCTCAAACTAGCCCTCACCCTAACCCTAATCCTATCCCTAACCCTCATCCTAACCCTCACCCTAACACTAACCTTAAACATGATCTCACACTAACCCTAATCCTAACACTAACCCTGAACCTAACCCTAACCCTCACCGTCACCGTAACCATTACCCTAACCCCCAACCTAACCCTAAATTGAACCCGAACCCTAACTCTCACCCCAACCCTAAACCTAACCCTCACCCTAAGCCAACCCTAAACCTAACCCTCTCCCTTACCGTAACCCTCACGCTCAGGCTAACCCTCACCTTTAACCTTACCGACACCCTCACCCTAACCCTAATCCTAAACCTAAACCTATCCCTAACCCTAGACCTCACCCTAACCGTAACCCTAAAACTCAATCTAACCTTCACCCTTACGCGAACCCTAAGCAGAACCCTACCCTAAACCAAATCCTAACCCTAACCCTCAGCTTAACCCTAAGCCTAACCTTAACCCTAACTCTCACACTCACCCTCACCCTCAACCAAACCCTCACCCTCACCCTAACCATAACCCTCACCCTAACCCTAATCCTCACCCTACCACTTATCGTCACCATAACACTAAACCTAACCCTAACACGAACCCTCACACTAACCCTAATCCTCACCCTCACCTTAGCCCTCACCCTAACCCTAATTCTAAACCTCACCCTCACCCTAAACCTGACCCACATCCTCACACTAAACCTCACACTAACCCTAACACTAATCCTCAATCTAACCCTCATCCTATCGCTAACCCTAACCCTTACACTAACCCTAAACCTAACCCTAACACTCACCCTTATCTTAATACTCACACTCAGCGTAAACCTCACCTTTACCCTTACCATCAATATCACCCTAACCTCACCCTAACCCTAAACCTCATCCCAACCCTCACCCTAAGGGTAAACCTAACCATCATCCTAACCCTAACCCTCACCCTCAACCTCACCCTCAGCCTAAACCTAAGCCTTAGCCTAAGCCTTACCCTAACCCTCACCCTCACCCGAGCCTTCATCCTTACCCTAATCCTAACCATCAACCTAACCCTAATCCTCACCCCCACCCTCACCCTCAGCCTAACCCTAAGCCTAAGTTGAAACCTAACCCTAACCCTCACCCTAATCCTAACACTAACCATAACCCTAACCCTAAACCTCAACCTAACCCTCAGCCTAACCTTAACCCTAACACTAACCCTAACCCTAAACCTCGACCTAACACTCCCCCTAACCCTAAATCTAACCCTAAACCTCACCCTCACCCTAGCCCTAATCCTAACCCTAACCATAAACCTCACCCTAACCCTCACCCTAACCCACACCCTCACCCTCATCCTCACCCTCACTGTTACTCTAACCATAAACCTAAAAATAACACTAATCCTAACCCTAAACCTAACCCCAACCATAACCCTAACCTTAATCCTAAAACTCACCATCAACCTAACCCTAACACTAATCCTAAACCTCACCCTAACCCTAACACTCACATCACCGTACCCCTAACTCTCATCCTAACCCTCACCCTAACCCTAACCCTAAACCTAAACCCCATCCTAACACTAATCCTCACCCTCACCCTCACCCTAGCCCTCACCCTAACCCTAATCCTAACCCTAATCCTCATCCTAACCCTCACACTAAGCCAAACCATAACCATCACCCTAACCCTATTATTAACCCTAATCCTCACCCTAACCCTCAACTTAACCCGAACCCTAAGTCTCACCCTAAGACTAAACCTAACCCTCTCGCTAACCCTAACCCTCACCCTCACCCTCACCCTCAGTCTAAAACTATCCTAACCCTAATCCTAAACCTAACCTTCACACTCACCCGAACCCTTACTCTAATCCTAATCCTAACCCTAACCCTCACCCTCAGCCTCACCCTAACCCTAATTCTAACCCTAAACCTCACCCTCACCTTAACCCTAACCCTAAACCTAAACCTCACCCTAACCCTAACCCTAAACCTCACCCTCACTATAGCCCTCACCATAACCTAATCCTAACCCTAACAATCATTCTAACCCTCACTCTTAACCTAACGCTAAACCTCACCCTCACCATCACCCTAATTCTAACCCTAACCCTCAAATTAACCCTAACCCTCAACTTCACCATAACCCTTACCCTAACCATCACCCTATCCCTAAACTGAACCCAAACCCTACCCCTCACCCTAAACCTAACCCTCAACCTCAACTTCACCCTCAGCCTAACCATAAGCCTAAACGTAAACCTAACCCTAACACACACAGGAACCCTCACCCTAAAATTAATCCTAAACCTAAACCTAACCCAAACCCTAACCCTCCACCTAACTCTCACTGTAACCCTAACCCTAGCACTAAACCTAACCCTCAACCTAACCGTGACTCTAACCCTAACCCTAACCCTAACCCTAAACCTTCCGCTCACCCTAAACCTAACTCTAACCCTAACCCAAACCCTAAACCTCACCCTAAACCTAACGCTAATCCTAACCCTCACCCTAACCCTAAACCTAAACCTAACCCTCACAATAAACCTAACCCTAACCCTTACCCTCACCCTCACCCTCAGCCTAAACCTAAGCCTAATTCTAACTCTTACCCTACCCCTAACCCTAACCCTCACCGTAACCCTAACCCTAACCCTAACGCTAACACTAACCCAAAACCTAAACATAACCCTAAACGTAACCCTAAACCTAACCCTAATCCTCAGCCTCACCCTCACCCTAACCCTAACCCTAACCCTAACCCTCACCCTAACTCTAAGCCTAATCCTAAACCTAACCCTAACTCTCACACTCACACTCACCCTAACCCTATTCCTAAACCTAACCCTACCCCTATACCTAGCCTCACCAAAACACTCACTCTAGCCCTCACCCTTACCCTAATCCAAACCCTAAATCTCATCCTAAACCTCACCCTAAACCTAACTCCAACCCTCACCATAACCCGAAGCCTAACCCTTACCCTCATGCTCGGCCTAAGCCTAAGCCTAAGCCTAACCCTAACATTAACCCTCAACCTAAACCTAACCCTAAAACTAACCGTAACTCTAACCCTAAATCTCACCCTCATCCAAAACCTAACTCTAAACCTAACCCTAAAACTAAACCTCATTCTAACCATAACCCTAACCCTCACCCTCAATGTAACTGTAACCCTAATCCGAACCCTAACCCTCACCCTAACCCTAAGCATAACCCTGATTTTTAACGTAACCCTAATCCTCACTGTAACCCTAACCCTAACCCAAACCCTAAACCTCACCCTAAACCTAACGCTAATCCTAACCCTCACCCTAACCCTAAACCTAAACCTAACCCTCACAATAAACCTAACCCTAACCCTAACCCTCACCCTCACCCTAAGCCTAACCCTAACCCAAAACCTAACGCTCAAACTCACCCTCACCCTAAACCTATTCCTAAACCTAACCCTATCCCTAACCCTAACCCTCACCCTCAGCCTCACCCTAGCCCTCACCCCATCCCTAAATCTAAACCTAAACCTCATCCTAACCCTAACCCTAACCCTCACCCTAACCCTAAACTTAACCGAACCCTAACTCTCACCCTAATCCTAACATAAACCCTCACACTTACCCTAACCCTCACCCTCACCCTTACCATCAGCCTAAATCTAAGCCTAACCCTAACCCTAACCCTAACACTCACACTCACAATAACCTTTACCGTAATCCTAATCCTAACCCTAAGCCTAACCCTCACCCTCTACCGAACCCTCACCCTAACCCTAACTCTAATACTAACCCAAACACTAACGCTCAACCTCAGTCTCAACCTAAACCTAAATCTAACTTTAAAGGTCACACTCATCCTAACCCTAACCCTAACCCTAAACCTAAACCTCACCCTAACTCTAAACCTAAACCTCACCCTCACCCTAGGCCTCATCCTAACCCTTACCATAACCCTCAACCTAACAGTAAACTTAACCCGAACCCTAAATCTCACCCTAACCATAACCCTAACCCTAACCCTAACCCTCACCCTTAGCCTAACCCTCACGTTTACCCTTATCGTCACCCCCACCCTAAACCTCACCCTAACCCTAACACTCAACATAACACTCATCCTAACCCTAACTCTACCCCTAAACCTCACCTTCAACCTAATCCTAACTCTAACACTAACCCTAACACGAAACCACACCCTAACCCTAACACTAACCCTCAAACTAACCCTAACACTCACCCTCAACCTCACTCTCAGCCTAAACCTAAGGCTAACTCTAACCCTCACACTCCCCCTCTCCCTAACACTAATCCTAAACCTAACCGTAACCCTAACACACACCCTCATCCTAAACCTCACCCTAACCCTAACTATAACACTAAAACTAAGCCAAACCCTCACCCTAACACTCACCCTAAACCAATCTCTAACCCTAAACCTCAAACTCACACTGACCCTAACCCTAACCCTTAACCTCACCCTAACGCTAACCCTAAACCTCAACTTCACCCTAGCCCTCACCCTAAACCTAATCCTAAACCTAAACTTCATCCTAACCCTCACACTAACTCTAACCGTAACCCTCACCCGACACCTAACCCTCCCCCTCAACCTAACCCTCAGCCTAACCCTAAGCCCAAACCTAAACCTAACCCTAACCCACACACTCACACTCACCCTAACCCTAATCCTAACCATAACCATAACACTTAACCTCACCCTAACCCTAAACCTAAAACTAACCCTAACCCTAACCCTCATCCTAATCCTCACCTGAACCCTAACTCTAACCCTAAACCTCACACTCACCCTAACCCTAACTATAACCCTAACCCTAACCGTAAACCTCCCCTAACTCTAACCCTCATCCTCACCCTCACCCTACCCCTAACCCTAAGCCTCACAATAACCCTAAAACTAACCTTAAACCTCACCCTAACCATAACGCTCAACCTAACACTAACCCTCACGCTAACACTTACCCTCACCCTAACACTAACCCTAACTCTAACACTAACGCTCACAGTAACCCTAACTCTCACCCTAACCCTAAACCTCACCCTCACCCTAACCCTAACCATCGGCTACACCCTAGCCCCCACCCTAAACTTAAATCTAACCCTAACACTCACCCAAACCCTAACCCTCATCCTCACCCTAATCCTCACACTAACCCTAAACGTAATCCACAATCTATCCCTCACCCTCACCCTAACACTCACCCTAACCCTAACCCTCATCCAAACACTCACCCTAATCCTAAACCTATCCATCACCCTAACCCTAACCTCACTCTCACCCTCACCCTCAGCCTAAACCTAAGCCTAAGCCTAACACTAACCCTAACACTCAACCTCACTCTAGCCCTCACCCTAAACCTACTCCTAACCCTAACTCTCATCATAACACTCACCCTAACCCTAATCATAACCATCAGCGAAAACCTATTCCTCATTCCCAAGATCACCCTAAGCCTAACCCTAACCCAAAGCCTAATGCTCACATTCAACCTCACCCTAACCCTAATCCGAAAACTAACCCTATCCCTAACACTAACCCTCACCCTAACCAGAAGTCCTCACCCTAACCCTAAGCCTAAACCTAAAGCTCATCCTAACCCTAACCCTAACCCTCACCCTCATGCTAAGCCTAAGCCTAAGTTAAGCCTAAGCGTAAACCTAACCCTAACCCTAACCGTCAACCTAATCCTAACCCTAACTCTCACCCTAACCCTGACCCTAACACTAACCCTAACTCTAACCCTAATCCTCACCCTCACCCTAACCCAAACTCTAAACCTAATCCTAAACCTAAACCTCATCCTAACTCCAACCCTAACCCCCACCCTTACCCTCACGGTAAACATAACCCTAACACTAACACTAACAAGAACCCTAACCCTAACCCTAACCCTCACCCTAACCATAACCATAACCATAACCCTCACCGTAAACCTAACCCTCAACCTAACACTAAGCCTAACCCTAAACCTAACCGTCACACTAACCCTAACCATAACCCTAACCCTAAACCTCACCCTAACAATAACCCTACACCTCACCCTCACCCTAGCCCTCACCCTAACTCTACCTCTCATCCTCACACTAAACCTCACACTAACCTTAACACTAAACCTCAATCTAACCCTCACCTTCACCTTAACCCTAACCCTAACCCTCACCCTCAGCTAAACCCTCACCCTAACCCTAACCCTAACACTCACCCTAACCCGAATCCTCACCCTCAGCCTCATGCTAACCCTCACTATAACCCTAAACCTCACCCTCACCCTAACCCTAACCCTAACCCTAAACCTCAACCTAACTCTAACCCTAAAACTCACCCTCATCCTAGCCCTTACCCTAACCCTAATTCTAACCCTAACCCTCAACATAAACTGCCCCCTAACCCTAACTCTAACCCTAAACCTCACACTCACCCTAAACTTAACCCTAACCCTAACCCTAAACTTCACCCTAAACCTCACCCTAACGAAAATCCTCATCCTCACCCTCAAACTCACCGTAACGCTAACCATAACCCTAACAATAACACTAACCCTAACCCTAACCATACCCATAACCCTCACCCTCAGCCTCACCCTCACCACAAATTTAACCCTATCCACAACATTAACAATAACCGAAATCTAACCCTAACACTAAACTTCACCCCCACCCTCACCCTTAACCTAAGCCTAAGCCTAATCCTAAGCCTGACCCACTCAATGAAAGCCTAACCTAACCCTAACCCTAAAATTTATCCTAATCCTCATCCTCACCCTCACCCTAACCGAAACCCTAAACTTAACCCTCACCCTAAACCTAAGCCTAATCCTTAACCTAACACTAACACTCACACTCACACTCACCTTAAACCTATTCCTAACCCTAACCCTATCTCTAACCCTAAACCTCACCCTAACCTTCACCCTAACCCTAACCCTAACCCTAACCCTAACCCTAACCTTAACCCTCAACTTCATGCTCGGCCTGAGCCTTAGCCTAAGCCGAATCATACCCCTAACCCTCACCGTAACCCTAACTGTAACACTAAGGCTAACTCTAACCCTAAACCTCATTCTCACCCTAACCTTAACTCTAACCCTAACCCTAAACCTAAACCTCATCCTAACCCAAAACATAACCCTCACTCTGACCCTCACCATAACTGTAACTCTAACCCTAACCCTAACAATAACCCTAACCCTAACCCTAACCCTCACCCGAACCAAAACCCTCACCCTAAACCAAACCCTCACCCTAACAAATACCCTCAACCTAACACTAACCCTAACCCTAACAATAACCCTCACACTAAACCTAATCCTAACCCTAAACCTCAACCTAACCCTCACCCTCACACTAACTCTAACACTAACCCTAAACTTAACCCTCACCCTAACCCTCCCACTAAAATTCTATCTAAACCTAAACCTCACCCTCACCTTAACCCTAACCCTAACCCTAACCCTAAACCACATCATAACAATAACCCAAACCTTCACCAGTACCGTCACCCTCACCATAACCCTAAACCTAACCCCAACAATAACACTACCCCTAACCCTAAACCTAACCATAACGGAAAGCCTAACCCTAATTCTAACACTCACCCTCACCCTAACCCTAATCCTAACCCTAAACCTCAAGCTAACACTAACCCTAACCCTAACCCAAACCCTAGCACTCACCCTAACCCTAATCCTAACCCTAATCCTCCTTCTAAACCTCATCCTAACCCTAACCCTAACCCTCACCTCCAGTCTCACCCTCACCGTAACTCTAACCCTAACCCTAACAATAACACTAACCCAAATCCGAAACATCACCCTAATCCTAATCCTCACCCCCAACCTCACCCTCAGCCTAACCCTAAGCCTAAGCATAACCCTCACAATAACCCTAATCCTAAACCTAATCCTATCCATAAATCTCAACCTAACCCTCACCCTCCCCCTAACCTTAACAAAAAACCTAACCCTAACGCTCACTCTAACCCTGCCCCTCACCCTAACTCTAACCCTAAACCTCACCCTCACCCTAACACTAACCCTAACCCTAAAACTCACTCTAAACCTCACCCTAACCAAAACCCTCACCCTCACCCTCAACCTCACCATAACTCTAACCCTAACCCTAACAATAACACTAACCTTAACCCTAACCCTAACCCTGACCCTAACCATAACCCTCACCCTAAGCCTCACCGTCACCGCAAACTTAACCCTAATCATAACACTAACAATAAACCTAACCCTAACCCTAATGCTAAACCTAATCCGCACCCCCACCCTCACCCTCACCCTCAGCCTAACCCTAAGCCTAAGCCTAAACCTAACCCTGACCCTCACCATAATCCCAACCTTAACCCTAAACCTAAACCTAACCCTAACCCTAAACCTGACCCTAATCCTCAGCCTCAACCACACCCTAACCCAAACACTAACCCTAATCCTCACCCTAACCCTAAGCCTAACCCTAACCCTCACCCTCACCCTAACAATTACCCTCACCCTAACACTACCCCTAACTCTCACACTAACACTCACATTAACCCTAACTCTCACCCTAACCCTAAACCTCACCCTAACCCTAACCCTAACCCTCAGCGTCACCCTAGCCCCCACCCTAACCTTAGTTCTAACCCTAACACGCACCCTAACCCTAACCCTCATCCTCACCCTAAACCTCACACTAAGCCTAACTCTAATCCTCAATCTATCCCTCACCCTCACACTAAACCTCACCCTAACCCTTACCCTAACAATGACCCTAATCCTAACCCTCACCCTTAGGGGAACATTCACCCTCAGCCTAACCTTCCCCTTAACTCTTACTGTCACGCTCCCCTTATCAGTCACCCTAAACCTAACCCTCATTCTCACACTCACCCTAACCCTAAACCTATCCATCACGCTAACCCTAAACCTCAGCTTCACCCTTACCCTCAGCCTAAACCTAAGTCTAAGCTTAACCCTAACCCTATCACTCATTCTCACACTAGCCCTCACCCTAAACCTAATCCTAACCCTAACCCCAACCTAACCCTAACTCTCACCCTCACCCTAACCCTTACCCTAATCCTCACCCTAACCCTAAACTTAACCCGAACCCTAAATCTCACCCTAACCCTAACCCTAACCCTCACCCTTAGCCTAACCCTCACGTTTACCCTTACCGTCACCCCCACCCTAAACCTCACCCTAACCCTAACACTCAACCTAAAACTCACCCAAACCCTAACTCTAACACTAACCCTAACAATAAACCACACCCAAACCTAACCCTCAAACTAACATTAACACTCACCCTCACCCTCAACCTCAGCCTAAACATAAGGCTAATTCTAACCCTCACACTCCCCTTCTCCCTAACCCTAATCCTAATCCTAACCCTGACCCTAACACACACCATCACCGTAACCCTCACCCTAACCATAACTATAACACTAACACTAAGCCAAACACTCACCCTAACACTCACCCTAACCCTATCTCTAACCCTAAACCTCAAACTCACACTGACCCTAACCCTAAGCTTAAACCTCACCCTAACCCTAACCTTAAACCTCACCTTCACCGTAGCCCTCACCCTAAACCTAATCCTAAACCTAACCTTCATCCTAACCCTCACACTAACCTTAACCCTAACCCTCACTCGAACCCTAACCCTCCCCCTCAACCTAACCCTCAGCCTAACCCTAAGCCTAAACTAAACCTAACCCTAACCCACACACTCACCCTCACCCTAACCCTAATCCTAACCATAACCCTAACACTTAACCTCACCCTAACCCTAAATCTAAAACTAACACTAACCTTAACCCTCATCCTAACCCTCACCTGAACCCTAACTCTAACCCTAAACCTCACACTCAACCTAACCCTAACTCTAACCCTAACCCTAAACCTCCCCTAACTCTAACCCTCATCCTCACCCTCACCATACCCCTAACACTAAACCTCACAATAACCCTAAAACTAACCGTAAAACTCACCCTAACATTTACCCTCACCCTAACACTAACCCTAACTCTAAAACCAACCCTCACAGTAACCCTAACTCTCACCCTAAACCTAAACCTCACCCTCACCCTAACCCTAACCCTCAGCCTCACCCTAGCCCACACCCTAAACTTAATTCTAAACCTAACACTCACCCTAACCCTAACCCTACCCCTCATCTTCACCCTAATCCTCACACTAACCCTAACCCTAATCCTCAAACTATCCCTCACCCTCACCCTAACACTCACCCTAACCCTAACCCTCATCCAAACACTCACCCTACCCCTAACCCTATCCATCACCCTAACCCTAAACCTCACCCTCACCTTCACCCTCAGCCTAAACCCAAGCCTAAGCCTAACCCTAACCCTAATATTTACCCTCACCCTAGCCCTCACCCTAAACCTAATTCTAACCCTAACCCTCATCATAACCCTCATCCTAACCATAATCCTAAATATCACCCAAAACCTATTCCTCACACCCAAGATCACCCTCAGCCTAACCCTAAGCCTAAGCCTAACCCTAGCCATAACCCTCACCCTCAACCTCACCCTCACTGCAAACTTAAAGCAAACCATAACACTAACAATAACCCTAATTTAAACCCTAACCCTAACCCTAATCCTCACACCCACCCTCACTCTCAGCCTAACACTAAGCATAACCCTAGGCCTAACCCTAACCCTCACTGTAACCATAGCCCTAAACCTAACCCTAAACCTAAACCTAGTCCTCAGCCTCACCTTCACCCTAATCCAAACCCCAACCCTAACCCTCACCCTAACCCTAAGCCTAAACCTAAACCTAACCCTAACGTTCAAACTCAACCCCACCCTAACTCTAATCTGAAACCTAAACCTATCCCTAACCCTAACCCTCAACCTAACCCTCACCGTAGCCCTCACCCTAACACTAAGTCTAAACCTAAACCTCATATTAACCCTAACCCTAACCCTCACCCTAACCCTAACCCTAACCCTCACCCTCATGCTAAGCCTAAGCCTAAGCTTAAGCCTAAGCCTAAGCCTAACCCTAACCCTCACACTAATCCGAACACTAACCCTCACCCTAACCCTAACCCTAACACAAACCCTAATTCTAACCCTAAACCTCACCCTCACCCTAACCCAAACTCTAAACCTAATCCTAAACCTAAACCTCATTCTAACCCCAACCCTAACCCACACCCTTACCCTCACGGTAAATATAACACTATAACCCTAACACTAAAAATAACCCTAACCCTAACCCTAACCCTCACCCTAACCATAACCATAACCATAACCCTCACCCTAAACCTAACCCTCAACCTAACACTAACCCTAACCCTAACCCTAACACTCACACTAACCCTAACCATCACCCTAACCCTAAACCTCACCCTAATACTAACCCTAACCCTCACCCTCACCCTAGCCCTCACCCTAACCTTAACTCTCATCCTCACCCTAAACCTCACACTAACCTTAACACTAATCCTCAATCTAACCCTCACCTTCACCTTAACCCTAACCCTAACCCTCATCCTAAACTTTAACCTCACACTTACCATAACCCTCACACTCAGCATAACCTTCATTTTTAGCCTTACCTTCACCCCAACCCTAACCCTCAGGCTAACCATAACCCTCACCCTAACACCCCTCCCTAAACCTAACTCTACCCCTAAACCTCACCCTCACCCTAAGCCTAACTCTAAACCTAACCCTAACACTAAACATCAACCTAACCCTAAACCTCACAATCACCCTCATCATAACCGTAATCCTAGCCCTAATCATAACCCTCACTCTAACCATAACCGTAAACAAAATACTATCCCTAACCCTCACACTCACTGAAACCCTAACCCTAATCCTTATCCTAAATCTAACCCTAACCCTCACCCTCAGCTAAACCCTCAACGTAACCCTAACCCTAACACTCACCCTAACCCTAATCCTCACACTCAGCCTCATGCTAACCCTAACCCTAACCCTAACCTAAACCTCAACCTAACCCTAACCCTAAAACTCACCCTCACCCTAGCCCTTACCCTAACCCTAATCCTAACCCTAACCCTCATCCTAAACCTCCCCCTAACCCTAAATCTAACCCTAAACCTCTCCCTCACCCTCACCCTAACCCTAACCCTAACCATCACCCTAACCCTAACCTTAACCCTCAACTTCATGCTCGGCCTAAGCCTAAGCCTAAGCCTAATCTTAACCCTAACCCTCACCGTAACCCTAACTGTAACACTAAGGCTAATTCTAACCCTAAACCTCACTCTCACTCTAACCCTAACGCTAACCCTAACCCTAAACTTAAACCTCATCCTAACCCAAAATATAACATTCACTCTCACCATCAACGTAACTGTAACACTAAACCTAACCCTAACAATAACCCTAACCTTAACCCTAACCCTCACCTGAACCATAACCCTCACCCTAACCCAAACCCTCACCCTAACAAATACCCTCAACCTAACACTAACCCTAGCCCTAACACTAAGCCTCACACTAACCCTAATCCCAACCCTAAACCTCAACCTAACTCTCACCCTCACACTAAACCTAACACTAACCCTAAACTTAACCCTCACCCTAACCCTCCCACTAAAACTGGATCTAAACCTAAACCTCACCCTCACCTTAACCCTAACCCTAACCGTAACCCTATACCCCACCATAACCCTAACCAAATTCCTCACCCGTATCCTCACTATCACCATAATTCTAACTCTAACCCTAACAATAACACTAATCCTAACCCTAAACCTAACCCTAACCCTAAGCCCAACCCTAATAGTAACACTCACTATCACCCTAACCCTAATCCTAACCGTAAACTTCACCCTAACACTAACCCTAACCCTCACCCAAACCCTAGCACTCACCCTAACTCTAATCCTAACCCTAATCATCATCCTAACCCTCACCCTAACCCTAACCCTAACCCTCACCCGCACCCACACCCTCACCGTAACTCTAAACCTAACCCTAACAATAACACTAAACCTAACCTGAACAATCACCCTAACCCTAATCCTCACCCCCAGCCTAACCCTAAGCCTAAGCCTAACCCTCACACTAACCCTCATACTCACCCTCACCCTAACCCTAAAGCTAAACCTAACCCTATCCCTAAACCTCAACCTAACCCTCCTCCCTCCCCTAACCCTAAAACTAAACCTAAACCTAACCCTCACCCTAACCCTCCCCCTCACCTAACTCTAACCCTAAACTTCACCCTGACCCTAAACAAAACCCTCACTCTCACCCTCAACCTCACCGTAACTCTAACCCTAACCCTAACAATAAAACTAACCCTAACCCTAACCCTAACCCTGACCCTAACCATAACCATAACCCTCACCCTCACCCTCACCCTCACCGCAAACTTAACCTGAACCATAACACTAACAATAAACCTAAACCTAACCATAACCCTAAACCTAATCCGCAACCCCACCCTCACCCTCAAATTCAGTCTAACCCTTAGCCTAAGCCTAACCCTCACCATAATCCTAAACTTAACCCTAAACCTAACCCTAACCCTAACCCTAAACCTAACCCTAATCCTCAGCCTCAACCACACCCTAACCCAAACCCTAACCCTAACCCTCACCCTAAACCTAAGCCTTAACCTAACCTTAACCCTCACCCTAACACTTACCCTCACCCTAACACTAACCCTAACTCTCACACTAACCCTCACAGTAACCCTAACTGTCACCCTAACCCTAAACCTCACCCTAACCCTAACCCTAACCCTCAGCGTCAACCTAGCCCCCACCCTAATCTTAATTCTAACCCTAACCCTCACCCTAACACTAACCCTCATCCTCACCCTAAACCTCACACTAACCCTAACCCTAATCCTCAATCTATCCTTCACCCTAACCCTAATCCTTACCCTAACAATGACCCTAATCCTAACCCTCACCCTTAGGGCAATATTCAACCTCAGCCTAACCCTCATCTTTACTCTGACCTTCACGCTCACCCTAACAGTCACCCTAACCCTAACCCTCATTCTAACACTCACCCTAACCCTAACCCTATCCATCACCCTAACCCTATCACTCACCCTCACCCTCACCCTCAGCCTAAACCTAAGTTTAAGCCTAACCCTAACCCTAACACTCAACCTCACCCTAGCCCTCACTCTAAACTTAATCCTAACCCTATCCCTCATCCTAACCCTCACCCTAACCCGCACCCTAACCATCACCCAAAACCTATTCCTCACCCCCAATCTCACCCTCAGCCTAACCCTAAGCCTAAGCCTAAACTTAAACGTAACCCTCACCCTCAGCCTCACCCTCACCGCAAACATAACCAAAACCATAACACTGACAATAACACTAATTTTAACCCGAAAACTAACCCTAATCCTAACCCCCACCCTCACCCTCAGCCTAACCCTAAGCCTAACCCTAGGCGTAACACTAATCCTGATTGTGACCCTAAACATAACATTAACCCTAACCCTAAACCTAACACTAATCATCAGACGCACCCTCACCCTAACCCACACCCTAACCCTAAGCCTAAGCCTAACCCTAACCCTAACGCTCACACTCACCCTCACCCTAAACCTAATCTTAAAACTAACCCTATCCCTAACCCTAACCCTCACCCTATCCCTCATCCTAATCCAACCCCTAACACTAACACTAACACAAACCCTCACCCTAACCCTCAACCTAACCCTAATTTTAATCCTAACCCTCACCTTCGCCTTAACCGTAACCCTAACCATAACCCTAAACCTCACCCTAACACTAACCCTAAACCTTACCCTAACCCTAACCCTAAACCTCACTCTCACCCTAGCCCTCACCTTAACCCTAACCTTAACCCTAACCCTCACCCTAACCATAACCCTCACCATAACTCTGACTTTCACACTAAACCTAACCCTAACCCTCACCCTCATCATCACCCTAACCCTTACCTAATCCTCACCCTCACCCTAAACCAAACGCTAACCCTAACACTGACTCGAACCCTAAGCCTAACTCTAACCCTAACCCTCACACTCACCCTCAATCTAAACCTAATCCTAAAATTATCCCTATCCCTAAGCCTAACCCTCACATGAACCATCACCCTAGTGCTCACCCTAACCCTAATCCTAACACTTCACCTCATCCTAACACTCACCCTAACCCTAACCCTAACCCTCACACTAACCCTCACCCTAACCCTAACAGTAACACTAACGCTAACTCTAACCCTAAACCTCACCCTCACCCTAACCCTAATTCTAACCCTAACCCTTAATATAAACCTCACCCTAAACCGAAACCTAACCCTCACCCTCATAGTAACCGTAAGCCTAACCCTAACCCAAACAATAACACTAAAAGTGAACCTAACCCTCATTGTAACCATAACCGTCACCATAACCCTAACCCTCACCCTAACACTTACCCTCACCCTAACACTAACCCCAACCCTAACACTAATCCTCACACTAACCCTCACCATCACCCTAACCTAAACCTCACCCTAACCCTAAACCTCACCGTCACCCTAGCTCTCACCCTAACCCTAACCCTCACCCTAAACCTAGACCTAATCCTAACCCTCTACCTTAACCTAACCCTCACGTTCATCATAACCTTAACCCTAACCCTAAGAATAACCATAACCCTAAACCTAAACTTAAATTTCACCTTCACCGTAACTCTAACTCTAACCCAAACCCTCACCCTAACCCTAACCCTGACGCTAACCCTAACGATAAACCTCACCATAAACCTAACACTAACCCTAATCTTCACCCTAGGACATACCCTAACCCTAATCCAACCCTAACCCTCATCCTAACCCTTACTCTAACCCTAAACCAAACCCTCACCCTAAATCTAACCCTCACCCTCACCCTTAGCCTCAGCCTAACCCTAAGCAAAACACTAACCCTAACAACAACTGTCACACTCACAGTTACCGTAACCCTAATCCTAACCCTAACACCAACCCTAACCCTAACACTAAACCTAAACCTAACCCTCACCCTAACCCTCACTCTAAAGCTAACCCTAAACCTATTGCTCATCCTAGCACATAACCTAACGCTAATCCTATCCCTAACACTCAACATAAGCCTCAACCTTACCCTCGCTCTAAACCTAAACCTAAAGCTAACCCTCACCCTCACCCTAACCCTAATGCTAACCCTAACCCTAACACAAACACTAACCTCACACTCACCCTCACCTTATCCCTAATCCTAATCCTAAACTTTACCCTAACCCTCACCCTCACCCTAACTCTCAGCCTAACCCTACCCCTACCCCTAACACTAACACTAATCCTCACCCTAACCCTCACCCCAACCATAGCTCTAATGCTATCCCTCACCCTCGCCTTAACTGTAACCCTAACCCTAAACCTAAACCTCACCCTAACCCTAACCCTAAACCTCACTCTCACCCTAAACCTCACCCTAACCCTAACCCTAAACCTCACTCTCACCCTAGCCCTCACCCTAACCCTAACCCTAACCCTCAATCTCAGCCTAAGCCTAAACCTAAACCTAAGCTTAATCCTAACCCTAACCCTCAAACTAACCCTCACAATATCCCTCACCCTAACACTAACAGTAACACTAACGCTAACTCTAACCCTAAACTTCACTCTCACCCAAACCCTAATTCTAACCGTAACACTTAATATAAACCTCACCCTAAACCGAACCCTAACCCTCACCCTCACAGTAACCGTAACCCTAACCATAACTCTAACAATAACTCTAAACTTAACCCTAACCTTCATTGTAACCCTAAGCATCACCATAAACCTAACCCTCACTCTAACACTTCCCCTCACGTTAACACTAACCCTAACCCTAACACTAATTCTCACCCTAACCCTAAACATCACCCTAACCATAAACCTCACCCTAAACCTAGACCTAATCATAACCCTCAACCTTACCCTAACCCTCACTCTCATCATAACCTTAACCCTAATCCCCACCCTATGCCTAAACCTAATCCTAACCCTAAACCTCACCCGAACTGTAACCCTAAACCTCATCCTCATGATAGCCCACACCCTAACCATAAACCTAAACCTAACCCTCATCCTAACACTCACCCTAACCCTAAACCTAAACCTCACCCTAAACCTAAACCTCACCCTCACCCTCAGCCTAACCCTAAGCCTAAACATAACCCTAACCATAACCCTCACACTCAACCTCACCCAAAACCTAATCCTAAACCTAAACCTATCCCTAACACTAACCCTCACCCTAACCCTCACCCTAACCCTAACCCTGACACTAAACCTAACACTAACACTCACAGTAAATCTCAACACTAACTCTAACCCTAAACCTCACCCTATCCCTCACTCTAACCCTAACTCTAACCCTAAACCTCACCCTCACCCTCATCCTAAACCTAATCCTAAACATCACCCTCATCCTAACCCTCACCCTAACACTAACCCTAACACTAATCCTAAACCTAATCCTCATCCTAACTCTCACCCTAATCCTAACCCTAACTCTCACTCAAACGCTAACCCTAACACAAACCCTAACCCTAACCCTCAACCTCACCCTCACCCTCAGCTTAACCCTAAGCCTAACCTTAACCTAAGCCTAACTGAAACACTCACCCTAACACTAACCTTTATCCTAATCCTAACCCTAACCCAAACCCTCACCTAAGACCCTCACCCTCATCCTAACCCTCACACAAACCCAAACCCTAACTCTAACCGTAATCCTAAACCTTACCCTAACCCTCACCTTAACCCTAAAACGAACACTAAACCTCACCCTCACCCTCACCCTAAATCTAACCCTAACCCTAAACCTCACCCTAACCATAACCCTCACAGTCACCCTCACCTTCGCAGTAAATCAAACCCTAAACCTAACAATAACACTAACCCTCACCCTAACCCTGACACTCACCCTCACCGTAACCCTAACCCTAACCCTAAACCTCACCCTCACCCTAAACCTCACCCTAACACTAACCCTAAACCTCACTCTCACCCTAGCCCTCCCCTAACCCTACCCTAACCCTAACCCTCACCCTAACCATAACCCTCACCATAACCCTAAATTTCACACTAACCCTAATCCTAACCCTCATACTCAACCTAACCCTAACCCTAACCCTCACCCTCACCCTAAACCAAACCCTAACCCTAACACTGACTCTAAACCTAAGCCTAACCCTAACCCTAACCCTCACACTTACCCTCAATCTAAACCTAATCCTAAATGTAACCCTATCCCTAACCCTAACCCTCACATTAACCATCACCCTAGCACTCACCCTAACCCTAATTCTAACCCTACACCTCATCCTAACACTCAGCCTAACGCTAACCCTAACCTTTGCCCTAACCCTAACCCTAACCCTCACCCTCACTCTCGGCCTAAGCCTAAGCCTAACCCTAAGCTTAAGCCTAACCCTAACCCTCACACTAACCCTCACTCTAACTCTAACACTAACACTAAAGCTAACTCTAGCCCTAAACCTCACCCTAACCCTAACTCTAACCCTAACCCTTAATATAAACCTCACCCTAAACAGAACCCTAACCCTCACTCTCACAGTAACCGTAACCCTAACCCTAACCCTAACAATAACACTAAACCTAAACCTAACCCTCATTGTAATCTTAACCGTCACCATAACCCTAACCCTCACCCTAACACTTGCCCTCACCCTAACACTAACCCTAACCCTAACACTAATCCTCACACTAGCCCTAACCATCACCCTAACCCTAAACCTCACCCTAACCCTAAACCTCACCCTCACCCTAGCCTTCAACCTAACCCTCACCCTAAACCTAGACCTAATCCTAACCCTCAAACTTACCCTAACCCTCACCCTCACCATAACCGTAATGCTAACACCCATCCTATGCCTAAAAATAATCCTAACCCTAAACCTCAACCTAAACCTAACCCTAAACCTCACCCTCATGCTAGCCCTCACCCTAATCCTAATGCTAAACCATAACCCTCACACTCAACCTCACCCAAAACCTCATCCTAAACCTAATCCTATCCCTAACCCTAACCCTCACCTTAACCCTCACCCTAACCCTAACCCTAACACTAAACCGAACACTAACCCTCACAGTAAATCTCAACTTAACACTAACTCTAACCCTAAAACTCACCCTCACCCTAACTCTAAACCTCACCCTCACCCTCACCCTCAGCCTATCCCTAAGCCTAAACCTAACCCTAACCCTAAACCTCATACTCACCCTCACACTAACCCTAATCCTAATCCTAACCCTAAACCTAACCCTCACCCTAACACTAACCCTCACCATAACCCTAACCCTATCACTAACCCTAACCCTAAACCTCACCCTATCCCTCACCCTAACCCTAACTCTAATCCTAAACCTCACCCTCACTCTCACCCTAACCCTAACCCTAAACATCACCCTCATCCTAACCCTCACACTAAACCTAACCCTAACACTAATCCTAACCCTAATCCTCATCCTAACTCTCACCCTAACCCTAACACTAACTCTCACCCAAACACTAACCCTAACCTAATCCTCACCCTCACACTCACCCTCACCCTCAGCTTAATGATAAGCCTAACCCTAACCCTAAGCATAATCCAAACACTCACCCTAATGCTAACCCTAATCCTAATCCTAGACCTAACACTAAACCTCACCCTAATCCTCACCCTCATCCTAACCCTCACCCTAACCCTAAACCTAACACTAACCCTAACCCTAAACCTCACCCTAAACCTCACCTTAACCCTACATCTAACCCTAAACCTCAACCCCACCCTCACGCTTAACCTAACACTAACCCTAATCCTCAACCTAGGACATACCCTAACCCTAATCTAACCCTAACCCTCACACTAACCCTCACTCTAACCCTAAACAAAACCCTCACCCTAAATCTAACCCTCACCCTCACCCTCAGCCTCAGCTTAACCCTAAGCCTAACACTAACCCTAACCCTAACTGTCACACTCACAGTCACCGTAACCCTACTCCTAAACCTAACACCAACCCTAACCCTAAACCTTAATATAAACCTCACCCTAAACAGAACCCTAAACCTCACCCTCACAGTAACCGCAACCCTAACCCTAACCCTAACAATAACACTAAAACTAAATCTAACCCTCATTGTAACCATAACCGTCACCATAAACCTAACCCTCACCCTAACACTTACCCTCACATTAACACTAATCCTAACCCTAACACTAATCCTCACTCTAACACTAATCATCATCCTAACCCTAAACCTCACCCTCACCCTAGCCCTCAACCTAACCCTAACCCTCACCCTAAACCTAGACCTAATCCTAACCATCAAACTTACCCTAAACCTCACCCTCATCATAACCGTAACCATAACCCCCACCCTATGCTTAAACTTAATCCTAACCCTAAACCTCACCCTAAACCTAACCCTAACCCTCAACCTCATGCTAGCCCTCACCCTAATCCTAATCCAAAACCTATTCCTCATCCTAACCCTCACCCTAACAATAAACCTAACACTCACCCAAACCCTAAACCTCACCCTCACCCTCAGCCTAACCCTAAGTCTAATCATAATCCTAACCATAACCCTCACACTCAACCTCACCCAAAACCTAATCCTAAACCTAACTCTATCCCTAACACTAACCCTAACACTAACCCTCACACAAAACCTCAACTTAACACTAACTCTAACCCTAAATCTCACCGTCACCCTAACCCTAAACCTCACACTCAACCTCACCCTCAGCCTATACCTAAGCCTAAACCTAACCCTAACCATAACCCTCATACTCACACTCACACTAACCCTAATCCTAATCCTAACCCTAAACCTAACCCTCACCCTAACACTAATCCTCACCCTAACCCTAACCCTAACACTAACCCTAACCCTAAACCTCACCCTATCCCTTACTCTAACCATAAATCTAACCCTAGAACTCACCCTCAACCTCACCCTAATCCTAATCCTAAACATCAACATCATCCTAACCCTCACCCTAACCCTAACCCTAACACTTATCCTAACCCTAATCCTCATCCTAACTCTCACCCTAACCCTAACCCTAACTCTCACCCAAACGCTAACCCTAACCCAAACCCAAATCCTAATCCTCACCCTCACCCTCACCCTCAGCTTAATGCTAAGCCAAACCCTAACCCTAAGTCTAACACAAACACTCACCCTAATGCTAACCCTAATCCTAGCCCTAACTCTAAACCTCAACCTAACCCTCATCCTCATCCTAACCCTCACCCTAACACTAACCCTCATCCTAACACAAACCCTAAATCTCAATCTAAACCTCACCCTAAGCCTAAATCTAACCCTAAACCTCACCCTCACCCTCACCCTAAACCTAACCCTAACCCTAAACCTCACCCTAACCCTAACCCTCACACTCACCCTCACCTTCACCGTAACTCACCCTAACCCTAACAATAACACTAACCCTCACCCTAAACCTAACACTCACCCTCACCGTAATCATAAAACTAAACCAAAACCTCACCCTAACCCTTACCCTAACCCTAACCTAAACCTCACCCTAACCCTAAACCTAACCCTCACCCTCAGCCTCACCCTCACTGTAAACTTAAACCTCACCATAACAATAACAATAACAATAACCGTAACCCTAAACTTACCCTCAACCTCACACTAACCCTAACCCTCACCCTAAACCTATCACTCACCCTCACTGTAACCCTCACCATAACACTCACCCTAACCCTAAACCTAACCCTGAAACTCACCCTAACTCTAACCCTAACCCTCACCCTCAACCTAGCACTCAACCTAGCCCTAGTCTTAAACCTAAACCTCACCCTAAACCTCACCCTAACCCTAAAGCTAACCCGCACCCTAACCCTAAAACCCTAAAAATCAACCTAAACCTAACCCTCACCTTCACCCTCAAGCTCGGCCTAAGCATAAGCCTAAGCCTAAGGCTAAGCCTAACACTGACACTCACCCTCACCCTCACCGTAACCGTAACACTAACCCTACCCCTAACCCTCACACTAGCACCCTAACGCTAACCCTAACCCTAAACCTCACCCTCAGCCTTAACCTAACCCTCATCCTCACCCTCAGCTTAACACTAAGCCTAAGCCTAAGCCTAACACTAACCCTTACACTCACACTAGCCGAAACCATAACCCTAACCATAACACTAAACCTAACCCTAACACTCACACTAGCCCTAACCCTAACCCTAAAAATAAACCTAAACCTCACCCTCACCCTAAAACTAACCCTAACTCTAAACCTCATCCTAACCCTAACCCTAACCCTCAACATTACCCTCACCCTCACCCTTACCTTAACCTTAAACTTAACCCTAACCCTAAGAATAACCATAACCCGAAACCTAAACTTAAAACTCACCCTCACCGTAACTCTAACGCTAATCCAAACCGTCACCCTAACCCTAACCCTGACCCTAAACCTAATGCTTAACCTCACCCTAAACCTAAAACTAATCCTAATCCTCACCCTAGGACATACCCTAACCCTAATCCAACCCTAACCCTCACCCTAACCCTCACTCTAACCCTAAACCAAACACTCACCCTAAATCTAACCCTCACCCTCACCCTCAGCATCAGCCTAACCCTAAGCCTAACACTAACCCTAACCTTAACTGTCACACTCACAGTCACCGTAACCCTAATCCTAATCCTAACACTAACACTAACCCTAAATCTAAAACTCACCCCAACCCTCACTCTAACCCTAACCCTAACAGTGTTGCTGGTTCTAGCACATACCCTAACGCTAATCCTATCCCTAACCCTCACCATAACCTTCACCCTAACCCTCACTCTAAACCTAACCCTAAAGCTAAACCTCACCCTCACCCTAACCCTAATGCTAACCCTAACACTAACACTAACACTAACCCTCACACTCACCCTCACCTTAACCCTAATCCTAAACCTAGGCCTTACCATAACCCTCACCCTCACACTAACCCTCATCCTAACCCTACCCCTAACACTAACCCTAACCCTAAACCTCACCCTCAACCTAAACCTCACCCTAACCCTAACCCTAAACCTCACTCTCACCCTAGCCCTCACCCTAAACCTAAACCTAACCCTAACCCTCACCATAACCCTAAATTTCACACTAAACCTAACCCTAACCCTCACCCTCACCCTCACCTAACCCTAACCCTAACCCTCACCATAACCCTAACTTTCACACTAAACCTAACCCTAACCCTCACCCTCACCCTCACCCTAACCCTAACCCTAACCCTCACCCTCACCCTAAACCAAACCCTAACCCTAACACTCACTCTAACCCTAAGCCTGAGCCTAACCCTCACCCTAACCCTCACACTCACCCTCAATCTAAACCTAATCCTACACCTAACCCTATCCCTAACCCTAACCCTCAAATTAACCATCACCCTAGCGCTCACCCTAACCCTAATCCTAACACTACACCACATCCTAACACTCACTCTAACCCTAACCCTAACCCTCAACCTAATCTTAACCCTAACCCTCACCCTCAGTCTTGGCCTAAGCCTAAGCCTAACCCTAAGATTAAGCCTAACCCTAAACCTCACTCTAACCCTCACCTTAACTCTAACACTAACACTAACGCTAACTCTAACCTTAAACCACACCATCACCCTAACCCTAACTCTAACCCTCACCCTTAATATAAACCTCAACCTAAACCGAACCCTAACCCTCACCCTAACAATAACTGAAAACCTAACCCTAACCCTAAGAATAACCCTAAATCTAGCCCTAACCCTCATTGTAACCATAAATGTCAACATAACCCTAAATCTCACCATAACACTTACCCTCACCCTAACACTAACCCCAACCCTAACACTAATCCTCACACTAACCCTATCCATCATTCTAACCCTAAACCTCACCCTAACCCTAAACCTCACCCTCACCCTAGCCCTCACCCTAACCCTAACACTCACCCTAAAACCTAGACCTAATCCTAACCCTCAACCTTACCCTAACCCTCACCTTCATCATAACCTTAACCCTAACCCTCACCCTATGCCTAAACTTAATCCTAACCCTAAACCTCTCCCTAACCTTAACCCTAAACCTCACCCTCATTCTAGCCCTTACCCTAATCCTAATCCTAAATCTAACACTCATAATAACCCTCACCCTAACCCTAACCCTCAACCTCACCCTCAGCCTAACCCTAAGCATATTCATAACCCTAATCATAACCCTCACACTCAACCTCACCCAAAACCTAATCCTAAACCTAACGCTATCCCTAACCCTAACCCTCACCCTAACCCTAACACTCACCTAACCCTAACCCTAACACTAACCCTAACACTAACCCTCACAATAAACCTCAAAATAACACTAACTCTAACCCTAAACCTCACCCTCACCCTAACGCTAACCCTCACCCTCACCCTCACCCTCAGCCTATCCCTAAGCCTAAACCTAACCCTAACCCTAACCCTCATACTCACCCTCACACTAACCCTAATCCTAATCCTAACCCTAAACCTAACCCTCACCCTAACACTAACCCTCACCCTAACCCTAACCCTAACACTAACCCTAACCCTAAACCTCACCCTATCCCTTACCCTAACCCTAACTCTAACCGTAAAACTCACCCTCACCCTCACCCTAACCCTAATCCTAAACATTACCCCCATCCTAAACTTCAACCTAAACCTAACCCTAACACTAATCCTAACCCTAATCCTCATCCTAACCCTAACACTAACTCTCACCCAAACGCTAACCCTAACCCAAACCCTAACCCTAATCCTCACCCTCACCCTCACCCTCAGCTTAACGCTAAGCCTAACCCTAACCCTGAGCCTAACCCAAACACTCACCCTAACACTAACCCTAATTCTAATCCTAACCCTAACTCTAAAGCTCACCCTAACTCTCACCCTCATCCTAACCCTCACCCTAACACTAACAATAACCCTAAACCTCACCCTAACCATCAATCTAACCCTAAATATAACCCTAAAACTCACCCTCACCCTCACCCTAAACCTAACCCTAACCCTAAACCTCACCCTAACCCTAACCCTCACCCTCACCCTCACCTTCACCGTAACTCTAACCCTAACCCTAACAATAACACTAACCCTCACCCCAAACCTAACACTCACCCTCACCATAATCATAAACCTGACCCAAACCCTCACCCTAACCCTTACCCTAACCCTAACCTAAACCTAACCCTAACCCTAAATCTAACCCTCACCCTCAGCCTCACCCTCACTGTAAAATTAAACCTAACCATAACACTAACAATAACAATAACCCTACCCTAATCTTACCCTCAACCTCACACTAACCCTAACCCTCACCCTAACCCTAACCCTCACCCTCAATGTAACACTCACCCTAACACTCACCCTAACCCTAAACCTAACCCTATCCCTAAACCGCACCCTAACTCCAACCCTAACCCTCACCCTCACCCTAGCACTCACCCTAGCCCTAATCTTTTTTTTTTTTGGTTTTTCTTTTTCTTTTTTTAATTTAATTTTATTTTATTTGAGAAGATACTGTACAGAGTGGCTACAATTACATGGGCAGGATAATGCATACATTTCTTACCAAGCATTGCAGCCTCCTCCTTTGTTTACCCTTCAACTCCCTTCACAGCCTCCCACCCAATTATACCCCCTCCCCCCCCCACACCGACATTGTAAAGCTGGTTTTGACATGCCCTAATCTTAAACCTAAACCTCACCATAAGCCTCACCCTAACCCTCACCCTAACCCTCACCCTAACCCTAAAACTCTAACAATCACCCTAACCCTAACCCTCACCTTCACCCTCAAGCTCAGCCTAAGCATAAGCCTAGGCCTAAGGTTAACCCTAACCCTCACCCGCACCCTCAGCTTAACACTAAGCCTAAACCTAACCCTAACCCTAACCTTCACCCTCACACTAGCCCTCACCATAACCCAAACCATAACACTAAACCTAACCCTAACACTCACACTATCCCTAACCCTAACCCTAAAAATAACCCTAAACCTCACCCTCACCCTAACACTAACCCTAACTCTAAACCTCATCCTAACCCTAAACCTAACCCTCAACATCACCCTCACCCTCACGCTTAGCTTAACCTTAACCTTAACTCTAACCCTAAGAATAACCATGACCCAAAACCTAAACTTAAAATTCACCCTCACCGTAACTCTAAGCCTAACCCAAACCCTCACCCTAACCCTAACCCTGACCCTAAGCCTAACGATAAACCTCACCCTAAACCTAACATTAACCCTAAATCTAACCCTTACCCTCAACTTCGCCTTACCCGGAACCCTAACCATAACCCTAAAACTCATCCTAACCCTAACCCAAAACCTCACCCTCACCCTAAAACTCACCCTAACCCTAAACCTAAACCTCACTCTAACCCTAGCCCTCACCCTAGCCCTCACCCTAACCCTAACCCTAACCCTAACCCTCACCCTAAACATAACCCTCACCATAACCTTAACTTTCACACTAACCCTTACCCTAACCCTCACCCTCACCCTCACCCTAACACTAACCCTAACACTCACCCTAACCCTAAACCAAATCTTAACCCTAACACTCACTCTAACCCTAACCCTAACCCTAACCCTCACACTCACCCTCAATCTAAACCTAATCTTAATCCTAACCCTATCCCTAACACTAACCCTCACATTAACCATCACCCTAGTGCTCACCCTAACCCTAATCCTAACCCTACACCTCATCCTAACACTCACCCTAACCCTAACCCTAACCCACACACTAACCCTCACGCTAACCCTAACATTAAAACTAACGTTAACTTTAATTCTAAACCTCACCCTCACCCTAACACTAACTCTAACCCTAATCCTTAATATAAACCTCACCCTAAACCTAACACTAACCCTCACATTAACCATAACCCTAACCCTAACAATAACCCTAAACCTAACCCTAACCCTCATTGTAACCATAACCCTCACCCTAACACTTACCCTCACCCTAACACTAACCCTCACCCTAACCCTAAACCTAACACTAACCCTAACCCTAAACCTCTCCCTATCCCTTACCCTAACACTCAAACTCACCCTCACCCTCACCCTAA
The DNA here is from genome assembly GCF_024711535.1 of Dipodomys merriami. Taxonomy (NCBI): domain Eukaryota; kingdom Metazoa; phylum Chordata; class Mammalia; order Rodentia; family Heteromyidae; genus Dipodomys; species Dipodomys merriami. The sequence continues at coordinate 1,001,305 of NW_027202360.1, read as the reverse complement.
CCCTAATCTGAAACATCACCTCATCCTAACCCTCACCCTAACCCTAACCCTAACACTAATCCTAACACTAATCCTCATCCTCTCACCCTAACCCTAACTCTCACTCAAACGCTAACCCTAACCCAAAACCTAACCCTAAACCTCACCCTCACCCTCACCCTCAGCTTAACGCTAAGCCTAACCCTAACCCTAAGCCTAACCCAAACACTCACCCTAACACTAAACCTAATCCTAATCCTAACCCTAACTCTAACCCTAACCCTAACACTCACCCTCATCCTAACCCTCACCCTAACCCTAACCCTAACACTAACCCTAACCCTAAACCTCACCCTAAACCTCCCACTCACCCTAAATCTAACCGTAAACCTCACCCTCACCCTCAACCTAAACCCAACCCTAACCCTAAACCTCACCCTAACCCTAACCCTCACACTCACCCTCACCTTCGCCGTAACTCTAACCCTAACACTAACAATAACACTATCACCTTAACCCTAACACTCACCCTCACCTTAATCCTAACCCTAACCCAAACCCTCACCCTAACCTTTACCCTAACCTTAATCTAAACCTCACCCTAACCCTAAACCTAACCCTCACCTCAGCCTCACCCTCACTGTGAACTGAAAACTGACCATAACACTAACAATAACACTAACCCTAACCCTAATCTAACCCTCACCATCACCCTCACCCTAACCCTAACCCTCACCCTAACCCTAACACTCACGCTCACCGTAATCCTCACCCTAACACTCACCCTAACCCTAACCCTAAACCTCACCCTAACTCTAACCCTAACCCTCAACCTCACCCTAGCACTGACCCTAGCCCTAATCTTAAACCTAAACCTCACCCTAAACCTAACCGTAACCCTCACCCTAACCCTAAAACTCTAACAATAACCCTAACCCTTACCCTCACCTTCACCCTCAAGCTCGGCCTAAGCATAAACCTAAGCCTAAGGCTACGCTTAACCATCACAGTCACCGTCACCCTCACTGTAACCGTAACACTAACCCTAACCCTACCCCTCACACTAACCCGCTCCGTAACGCTAACCCTAACCCTAAACCTCACCCTCACCCTAAACCTATCCTTCACCCTCACCCTCAGCCTAACCCTAAGCCTAATCCTAACCCTAACCCTCACCCCACCCTCAGCTTAACACTAAGCCTAAGCCTAAGCCTAACCCTAATTCTCACCCTCACACTAGCCCTCACCATAACCCAAACCATAACATTAAACCTAACCCTAACCCTAAGAAGAACAATAATCCTAAACCTAAACTTAAAACTAACCCTCACCGTAACTCTAACCCTAACCCAAACCCTCACCCTAAACCTAGCCCTCACCCTAACCCTAGTGCTAAACCTAACCCTCAATTTTAACCTTACTGTCACCCTCAACCTATCCCTAACCCTAACCCTAACCCTCATCCTAACCCTCAGCCTAACCATAACCGAACCATCACGCTAACCCTAACCCTCAACCTCACCCTCAGCATCAGCCCTAACCTAAGCCTACGCCTAGACCTAACCCTAACCCACACCCTCACCTTAGCCCTCACCCTCACCCTAATCCTAACCCTAACCCTCATCCTAACCCTAAACCTAACACAAACAATAACCCTAACCCTAACCCTAACCCTCATTCTAACCATAAGCCTCACCCTAACCTTAACCCTCACCCTAACATTTACCCTCACCATAACACTAACGCTAACCCTAACACTAACCCTCATACTAACCCTAACCATCACCCGAACCCTAACACTCACCCTAACACTAGCCCTAACCCTAAGCCTAAACCTAACCCTCACCCTAACACTTACCCTCACCCTAACACTAACGCTTACCCTGACCCTAAGCCTAACCCTAACCCTAATCCTCACCCTCACCCTAGCCCTCACCCTAAACCTAATCCTAACCCTAACCTTAATCTTAACCCTAAACCTAACCGTAACCCTAACCATCAACCTAAACCTAATCCTCATCCCCACACTCACCCTCAGCCTAACCCTAAGCCTAATCCTAAGCCTAACTCTAACCCTCACCCTCACCCTCACCAAAACCCTAGTCCTAAACCTAACCCCAACCCTAAACCACAACCTAACCCTCACCCTAACCATAAGCCTAACACTAACTCTAACCCTAACCCTCACCCTAACCCTCCCCTGAACCTAACTCTAACCCTAAACCTCACCCTCACCCTAAACCTAAACCTCACCCTCACCCTCACACTCACCGTAACTCTAACCCTAACCCTAACAATAACACTAACCCTAACCCTAACCCTAACGCTCACCCTCACCGTAACCCTAACCTAAACCCAAGCCCTCACCCTAACCCTAAACCTAAACCTAACCCTAAACCACACCCTAACCCTAAACCTATACCTCACCCTCAGCCTCACCCTCACTGTGAACTTAACCTTAACCCTAACACTAAAAATAACCCTAACCCTAATTCTATCCCTTACCCTCACACTAACCCTAACCCTAATCCTCACAGTAACCATAACCCTCCCTCACCCTAACCATAAACCTAATCCTAATCCTTAACTTCACCATTATGCTAACTCTAAACCTCACCCTCACCCTTGCCCTCATCCTAACCCTAATCCTAACTCTAAACCTCATCCTAACCCTCACCCAAAACCTAACCCTAACCCTCACCCTAACCCTAACCCTCACTCTCACCCTCACCCTCTGCCTAACCCTATGCCTAAGCCTAAGCCTAACCCTAACCCTCATACTCGCCCTCATCCTAACACTAATCCCAACACTAACCCTAACTATAACACTAACCCTCACCCTAACCCTCCCCTAACCCTAAATCTAAACCTAAACCTCACCCTGAACCTAACCCTAACTCTAACCATAACCCTAAAACTAAACCTCACGCTAACCCTAAACCTAACCCTCCCCCTCTCCCTAAACCTAAAAATAACACTAACCCAAATACTAATCCTAATCCTAACTATAACTCTCACCCTAACCCTAACCGTCACCCTAACACTTACCCTCAACCTAAAACTTACCCTAATCCTAACGCTAACCCTCACACTAACCCTAACCATCACCTTAACCCTAAACCTCAACCTAACCCTATCCCTAACCCTCAACCTCACCCTAGGCCTCATCCTAACCCTACCCCTCATCCTCACCCTAAACCTCACACTAACCCTAATACTAATACTCAGTCTAACCCTCACCCTCACCTTAACCCTAACCCTAATCCTCACCCTAACCCTAACCCTCACATTTACCCTTACTGTCACCCTCAACCAAACCCTCACCCTAACCCAAAACCTCATCCTAACCCTCAGCCTAACCGTAACCCTAACCATCACGCTAACCCTAACCCTCAACCTCATCCTAAACCTAAGCCTAAGCCTAACTCTAACACTCACCCTCACCCTAGCCCTCACCCTAACCCTAATCCTAACCCTAACCCTCATCCTATCACTAAACCCAACCCTAACAATAACCCTAAAACTAAACCTAACCCTCATTCTAACCATAAACCTAACCGTAACCCTAACCCTCACCCTAAAACTTACCCAAACCCTAACACTAACCCTAACCCTAACACTAACCCTCACACTAACCCTAACACTCACCCTAACCCTAACACTCACCCTAACCCTAAACCTAACCCTCACCCTCACCCTAGCCCTCACCCAACCTTAACTATCATCCTCACCCTAAACCTCACACTAACCCTAAAACTAATCCTCAATCTAAACCACACCCTCACCCTAACCCTAACTCTAACCCTCACTCTAACCCTTACCCTCACATTTACCGTAATCCTCATTCTCAGCCTAGCCCTCAACTTTACACTTACTATCACACTCATGCTAACCCTCACACTAACCCTAACCCTCATCCTAACCCTCACCCTGACCATAACCTTAAGCATCACCCTAACTCTAACCCTCACACACACCCTCACCATAACACTAACCCTCACAGTAACACTAACTCTAACCGTAAACATCACCCTCAGCCTAACCCTAACCCTAATCCTAATCCTAAACATAATCATAACCATAACCCTTACCCTAACACTCACCCTAACCCTAACCCTCACCCTAACACTAATTCTAACACTAAACCTCACCTTCACCCTAATCCTAACCCTAAAGCTCACCCTAACCCTAACCCTATACCTTACTCTCACGCTAGAGCCCAATCTCACACTAATACTAACCCTAACCCTCATCCTAACCCTCAACCTAAACCTAATCCTAACTCTCACCCTAACCTTAAATCTCACCCTCAACCTCACCCTCATCCTAACACTAAGCCTAACCCTAAACCTAACCCTAACCCACACGCTCACCCTCAACCTTACCCTAATCCTAAACCTAACTGTAACCCTAACACTCACACTAACCCTCACCCTAACACTAACTCTAAACCGAACCCTAACTGTAACCCTCACCTTAAGCCTAAATCTAACCATAAACCTCACCCTCACCCTAACTCTAACTCTAACCCTAATCTTAACCCTGAACTTCACCCTAAACCTAACCCTAACCCGCACCGTAACTATAAATCTCACCCTAACCCTAACCCTCACCCTAAAACTAACCCTAACCCTAACACTAACCCTCACACTAACCCTAAACCTCACCCTAAGCCTAAACCTCTCCCTAACCCTAACACTAACCCTAACCCTCACCCTCACCCTAGCTCTCACTCTAACCCTAATTCTAACCCTTACCTTCACATAACACTAACACTCATCCTCAACCTAAAGCTCACACTAACCCTAATCCTAATCCAAAATCTAACCCTCAGCCTCACCCTAATCCCTAACCCAAACCCTTGCCATAACCCTCACCCTAACTGTAACACTCTCCCTTATTTTAACCCTCACCCTCAGCCTAACCCTCAACTTTAATCTTACCATCACCCTCACCCTAACCCTCACCCTATCCCTAAACCTCATCCTAACTTTCAAGCTAACCGTAACCCTAACCATCACCCTAAACCTAACCCTCACCCTCACCCTCACACTAGCCCTCACCCTAATCCTAATCCTAACGTTAACCATCATCCTAAACCTCACTCTAACCCTAACCCTAACCATCACCTTAAAACTAACCCTCACCCTCAACCTCACCATCAGACTAAAACTATTCATAAACCTAATCCTAACCCTAAACCTGAACCTTAAACTAATCCTTACCCTAATCCTAACCCTAAGACTAACCCTAACCTTAAACCTAAACCTAACCCTCCCCCTATCCCTAACACTAACCTTAACCCTAACCCTAAACCTAACACCAACACTCACACGTATTCTAACCCTAAACTTCATCTTAACCCTAACCCTAACTCTCACCCTCACCCTCACCCTAACCCTCACCCTAATCCTAACCCTAAGCCTAAGCCAAACCGTAACCCTAAACCTCACATTCACAGTCACACTAACCATAATCCTATCCCTAACTCTATCCCTAAACCTCAACCTAACCCTCACCCTCACCCTAAGGCTAAAACTAACCCTAAACCTAATGCTCACCCTAAACCTAAACCTCACCCTAACCCTAATCGTAACCCTAATCCTCTTCCTACACTCACCCTCAGCCTAACCCTCAGCCTAAACCTAAGCCTAACCCTAACACTAACCCTAACTCTAACCCTAAATCTCACCCTCACCCTAACCCTATCTCTAACCCTAACCCTAAACCTCACCCTAACCCTAACCCTAACCCTCACCCGCACCCTCACCCTCACCTTAACTCTAACCCTAACCCTAACAATAACACTAACCCTAACCCTAACCATCACCCTAACCCTAATCCTCACACTCACCGTCACCCAAAGGTTACCCAGAGCCTAAGCGTAACCCTTACCCGAACCCTCACCCTCACCCTAACCCTAATCCTAACTCTAACCCTATCCATAAACCTCAACCTAACACTTTCCCTCACCCTCAATCTCGGCAGAAGCCTAAGCCTAAGCCTTACCGAACTCTAACACTCACCCTAACCCTCACCCTAACCCTAACCATAACACTAACTCTAACTCTAACCCTAAACCTCACCCTCACACTAAGCCTAACTCTAACCCTAACTTTCAACCTAAACCTCACCTTAACCCTAAGCCTAACCCTCACCCTCACCCTCACCGTAACCGTAACCCTAAACATAACCGTGACAATAACCCTAACCCTAAACCTAAACCTCACCCTAACCATAACCCTCAACATAAACCTAACCCTCAATCTAACCCTCACACTCACCCTAACCCTAACCCTAACCCTCACCCTAACCCTCACCCTAACTCTAATCCTCACCCTTACCATAAACATCACCCTAACATTAACCCTCACCTTTACCCTTACCGTCACCCTCACCCTAACCCTAACCCTCATGCTAACCCTCAACCTAAACGTAACCCTAACCATCACCCTAACCCTAAACCTCACCCTCAACCTCCACCTCAGCCTAACCCTAATCCTAACCCTAAACCACATCCTAACCCTCAAGGTAACTATAACACTATCTCTTTAAACCTAATCTTCATCTCCACCCTCATCATCAGCCTAAACCTAAGCCTAAGCCTAAACCTAACCCTAACCCTAACCATCACTTTAACCCTAACCCTAACACTGACACTAACCCTAAACCTAAACCTCACCCTCACCCTAAACCAAACCCTAACCCTAAACCTAAGCCTAGCCCTAACCTTAACCCTCACACTCACTCTCAAGCTAAACCTAATCCTAAACCTAACCCTATCCCTAAACCTAACCCTCACACTAACCCTCAACCTAAGCCTAACTGTAACCCTAAACCTCACCCTCACCTTCAGACTAAACGTAAACCTAAACCTAACAATAACAATAACACTAACACTAACCCTAACCCTCACCCGAACACTTAACCTCACCCTAACCCTAAACCTAACCCTCACTCTCATCCTAGCCCTCACCCTAAACCTTAATTGTAACCCTTTCCCTCACCCTAACCCTAACCCTCATAAACAATCTAACCCTCACCCTCACCCTAACACCTAACCCTCACCCTTACCCTAACCCTCACCCTAACCCTAACCCTCAACCTTAACTTAACTCTCACACTTAGCCTAACCCTCAACTTTACCCTTACCATCATCCTCACCCTAACCATCACCCTATCCCTAAACCTCAGGCTAACCTTCAACCTAACCGTCACCCTAAACATCACCCAAACCCTAACCCTCACCCTCAACCTCACCCTCATCCTAACCCTCACCCAAATAATAACCCTAACCATCACCTGAACCCTTATCCTCACCCCCACCATCATCCTCAGCCTAACCCTGAACCTAAGCCTAAGCCTAAACCTAACCTTCACACTCACCCTCACCCTAACCCTAATCCTAAACTTAACCCTATCCCTAACCCTAAACCTCAACCTAACACTCACCCTAACCCTAATCCTCCCCCTAACCCTCCCTCTAACCCTAACTTTAACCCTAAACCTCACCCTCACACTAACCCTAATACTCACCCTAACCCTAAACCTAATCCTAACCCTCACACTTACCCTCATCCTAACCCTAATCCTAACCCTAAGCTTTCCCTAAACCTCAACTTAACCCTCACCCTCACCATAAGACTAGCACTAACCCTAACACTAACCCTAACCCTAACCCTCGCCCTAACCCTCCCAATAACCGTAACTCTAACCCTAAACATCTGCCTCATCCTAAGCATAACCCTAACCCTTACCCTCACCCTCACCCTCTTGCTCGGCCTAAGCCTAAGCTTAAGCCTAAGACTAATCCTGACCCTCACACTCACTCTCACCCTAACCCTAACCGTAATACTAACCCTAACCCTAACTCTCACACTAACCCTCACCCTAATGCTAACTCTAATCCTAAACCTCATCCTCACCCTAACCCTAACCCTCCCCCTCCCCCTCCCCCTCTGACTAACATTAAGCCTAACCCTAACACCAACCCTAAACCTAACACTAACCCAAAATCTCACCATAACCCTAACCCTAACCCTCACCTTCACCCAAGCCAATACCCAAACCATAAGCCTAAGCCTAACCCTCACCCTAACCTTCACTCTAACCCTAACATCAACACTCACCCTAACTGTAAACCTCACACTAACCCTCACCTTAACCCTAAGCCTAATCCTAACCCTAACACTAAGCCTCACCCCCACACTAAACCTCACACTAACCCTAACCCTAACAGTAACCCTAACCCTAACCCTCAACTTCACCCTAGCCCTCACCCAAACCCTAACCCTCATCCTAATCCTAAACCTCACACTAAACCAAACACTAACCCTCAATCTAACACTCACCCTCACCCTAACACTAATCCGAACCCTCACCCTTAACATAACCCTCACCCTCAGCCTAACCCTCACCTTTACTCTTATTGTCACACTCATTCTAAACCTCACCCTAATCCTAACCCACATCCTAACCCTCACCCTAACCATAATCCTAACCATCACCCTAACCCTAATGCTCACCCTCACCTTCAGCCTCCACCTAACCCTAAGCCTAAACCTAACCCTAAACTTCACACTCATCCTAGCCCTCAAGCCTAAACCTAATCCTAACCCAAAGCTTCATGCTAAATCTCAACCTAACCATAACTGGAATCATCACTCTAAACCTAATCCTCATCCCCACCCTCACCCTCAGCCTAACCTAAGCCTAAGCCTAACCCTAACCCTAACCCTCACACTAACCCTCACCCTAATCCTAATCCTAACCCTAACCCTAAACCTAAACCTAAACCTCAACCTAACCCTCACCCTAACCCTAACCCTAACACTAACCCTCAACCTCACCTTAGTCCTCACACAAAACCTCACCCCCAACTTAACCCTCACCCTCACCGTAACCCGAACCCTAAATCTCACCCTAACCCTACCCCTACCCCTAACCCTAAACCTCACCCTAACCCTAACACTAACACTCCCCCTCACCCTAGCTCTCACCCTAACCCAAATTGTAACCCTAACCCTCATCCTAACCTTCATCATAATCCTAACGCTAACCCTCACACTAACCCTAAAACAAATTCTAACCCTCAACCAAACCTTAACCCTGACCCTCACCATAACCCTAAACCTAACCCTCACCCTAACCCTAAACCTAACCCGAAACCTAAACCTCACCTTAACCCCAATCCTAACCCTCACCCTCACCCTTGCCCTCATCCTAACCCTAATCCTAACCCTAACCCTCATGCTAACCCTCAACCTAACCCTAACCCTTACCCTATACCTAGCCCTAATCTTAAATCTCAACCTAACCCTGAACCTAAACCTCACCCTAACCCTAACACTAACCCTCACCAGCATGCTAGACCTCACGCTAAACCTAATCCTAAACCTAACCCTCATCCTAACCCTCACCCTAACCCTAACCCTAACCCTCATTCTAACCCTAACCCTCACCTTCACCCTCAGCCTAACCCTAAGCCTAACCCTAACCATAACCCTCACACTCACCCTCACACAAACCCTAATCTTAAACCTAACCCTATACCTAACACTAACCCTCACCCTAACCCACATCCTAACCCTAACACTAACACTAACACTAACCATCACCCTAAACCTAAACCTCACCCTAACCCTAACACTAATCCTCAACTTCAACCTAGCCCTCAACCTAACCGTAACCCTCATACTCACCATAAACCTCACACTAACCCTAACACTAATCCTCAATCTAACACTCAGCCTCAAGCTCACCCTAACGCTAACCCTCACCTTAACATTAACTCTAACCCTAAACCTCACCCTCACCCTCACCCAAACACTCACCCTCACCTTCACCCTCAGCCTATCCCTAAGCCCAACCCTAACCCTAACCCTAACCCTCACACTCACCCTCACCCTAACCCTAATCCTAATCCTAACCCTAAACCTAACCCTCACCCTAAACTTAACCCTCACCCTAACCCTAACCCTAACACTAACCCTAACCCTAAACCTCACCCTATCCCTCACCCTAACCGTAACTGTAACGCTGAACCTCCCCCTCCCCCTCCTCATAACCCTAACCCTAAACATCACCCTCACTTTAGCCCTCACACTAAACCTAATCCTAACATTAATCCTCATCCTAACCCTCACCATAACCTTAAACCTAACCCCCACCCTAACCCTATCATTCACCCTTAACCTCACCCTTAGCCTAACCCTAAAACTATTCCTAAGCCACACACTCTCCCTCAAACTAACCCTAAATCCAACCCTTACCCTAACCCTAACCCTCACCATCAAACTCACCCTTAGCCTAACCCTAAGCCTAACCCTATACATAACCCTAACCCACACACACACCCTCAACCTAAACCTAATCCTAACCCTAAACCTAACATGAACCCTAACCCTCACCCTAACCCTAACCCTAAACCTAACCCGAACCCTAAACCTCAGCGTAACCCTAACCCTAACCCTCACCCTCACCCTAGCCCTCATCCTAACCCTAATCCTAACCGTAACCCTCATGATAACCCTCACTCTAACCCTGACACTAACCCTCACCCTCAACCTAACCCTAATCCAAACCCTCAACCTAACCCTAAACCTCACCCTCACCATAACCCTAACCCTATCCCTCAACCTATCCCTAAACCTAACCCTAACGCTAAACCTCGCCCTAACCCTAACCCTAACCCTCACCCTCACACTAGCCCTCACTCTAACCCTAATCCTAACCTTAACCCACATCCTAACCCTCAATCTAAACCTAAACCTAACCCTCACCCTAACCCTAACTCTCAAACTTAACCTCACCCTTAGCCTAACCCTAAGCCTAAACCTAAACCTAAACCTAACCCATACACTCACCCTCAACCTAACCCTAAACCTAACCCTCACCCTAACCCTAACCTTCACCCTCAACCTCACCCTTAGCCTAACCCTAAGCCTAACCCTATACATAACCCTAACCCACACACTCACCATCACCCTAACCCTAATACTAACCCTAACTCTAACACTAACCCTCACATTCACTGTAAGGGTAACCCTAACCCAAACCCTAACAATAACCCTAACCCTAACTCTAACACTCACTCAAATCAAAATACTCACCCTAACCCTAACGCTCTCCCTAAAAGTTACCCTAACCCTTACACTAACCCTAACCCTAACATTAACCCTCATATTAATCTTAACCCTCAACCAAACCCTAAACCTCACCCTAACCCTAACCCTCACCCTCACTCTAGCCCTCACCCTAATCCTAATTCTAACAGTAACCCTTACCCTAACCCAAACCCTTAACCCTAACCCTTACCCTTATCTTAACCCTCACCCACAGCCTAAACCTCACCTTTACGCTTACCATCACCTTCACCGTAACACTCAGCCTAACCCTAACCCTCATCCTAAACCTCACCCTAAACTTAACCCTACCCATCACAATAACCCTAACCCTCACCCTCAACCTCACCCTCAGACAAACAATAAGCCTAAGCCTAAACCTAAACCTAACCTTCAACATCACCCTAGACCTCACCCTAACCCTAATTCTAACCCTAACCCTCATCCTAACCCTCAACCTAACCCTAACCCTAACCATCACCCAAACCCTAATCCTCACACCCAACCGCACCCTCAGCCTAACCTAAGCCTAAGCCTAACCCTAAAAGTAAACCTCACACTCACCGTCACCCTAACCCTAATCCTAACCATAACCCTAACCATAACCCTTAACCTCAACCTAACCCTCACCCTATCCCTAACCCTAACACTAACCCTAACCCTAACGCTCCCACTAACACTAACTCTAACTCTAAACCTCACACTCATCCTAACCCTAACCCTCACCTCACCCTAACCGTAAGCCTAACCTCAACTGTACCCTCACCCACACCCTCACTGTTACTCTAACCCTAACCCTAACAATAACACTAATCCTAACCCTAAACCTAACCCTAACACTAATCCTAGCCCTAACCTCACCCTCAGTCTCACCCTCACTGCAAACGTAAACATAACCATAACAGTAACAATAATTGTAACCGTAACCCTCATCCTAATCCTTACGCTCACCCTAACACTCATCCTACCCCTAACACTCACCCTAACCCTAACCCTCACCCTCACCATAACCCTAACCCTCATCCTCACCCTCACCCTCACCCTAACCCTTGTCCTCTCCCTAACCCTAATCCTAACCCTAATCCTCAACCTAACACTAACCTAACCCTAAACATAACCCTCACCCTAACTCTAATCTTAACACTAATCCTTAACCTAACCCTAACCCTCACCCTAACCCTCAGCTGAAACCTAAGCCTAACCCTAACCCTAAACCTCACCCTCACACTTGCCCTCACCATAACCATAACTGTAACACTAAACCTAACCCTAACACTCCCAGTAAATCTAACCGTAAACCTAACTCTAAACCTAAACCTCACCCTCACCCTAATCTTAACCCTAACCCTAAACCTAAACTTAACCCTCACCCTCACCCTCACCCTAATGCTAACCCTAACCCTCAGACTCACCCTAACCCTAACCCTAAACCTCATCCTAAACCTAAACTTAACCCTCAGCCTAATCTTCATCCTAACCCTAATCCTAACTCTAACCCACACCCTATCTTTAACCCTAAACCTAACCCTCAACCATTCCCTAACCCTCAACCTCATCCTCAACCTCACCCTCACCCTCACCCTAACCCTCACGCTCACCCTCACCCTAACCATAATCATAAACCTAACCCTCACACTAAACCTAACTCTGACACTCACCCTCACCCTATGCCTAACCCTACACTAAAGCGTAATCCTAAACCTAACTCTCACTCTCACCCTCACTCTAAACTTAAACCTTACCCTAACCTTAAACCTAACCCTCACCATAACCATAACCCTAAACCTCACCATAACCGTAACACTAAGCCTAACCTTAACCCTCACTCTAAACCTACCATTAACCCTAATGCTATCCCTAACTCTCAACCTCACCCTAAACCTCACTCTAACCCTTACCCTAAACCTCACCCTAACCCTATCCTTAACACTAACACTAAACCTCACCCTAACCCTCACCCTACCACTAAACCTAAACCTAACCCTCACCCTAATGCTCACCCTAACCCATAACCTAACCCTCACCCTCACCCTCACCCTAACGCTCACCCTAAAACATACCCTCATCCTAAACCTAACCCTAATCCTAACACTAACCTTCACCCTCACCTAACCTAACCTGGATCCTAACCCTAACAGTAACCCGAACCCTAAATATCACGCTATCCCTAAACTTCACCTTCACCCTAAACCTCATCATAACCCTTACCCTCACCATAACCCTAACCGTAACCCTAACACTAATCCTCACCGTAACCCTAACCCTCACCCTCACCCTAACCCTCACCCTCACCTAAAACCTCACCCTAACCCTAACCATCAACCACACCCTAAAACTCACCCTCTCCCGAAACCTACCCCTCACCCTAACCCTACCCTAAACCTCAACCTAACCCTAACTCTCACCCTAAACCTGACTCTAACCCTCACCCTAACCATAACCCTGATCCTAAACCTCACCCTAACCATAACCCTAACACTAATGCTAACCCTAAACCTCACTCTCACCCTAACCCTCACCCTTACCCTTATCCTCACACTAACCCTAACTCTAACCCTAATTCTCACATTAACCCTAACCCTCACCCTCACCCTAAGCCTAACCCTCACCCTATCCCTAATCATAACCCTCATGCTATCCCTAACCCTAACCCTAAACTCACCCTAACCCTAACCCTAACCCTAATGCTATCCCTAACCCTCACCCTCACCCTAACTATCACTCTAACCCTTACCAACTCCCTAACCCTCACCCTAACGCTAACCCTAATGCTATTCCTAACCCTCACCCTAACCCTAACCCTCACTCTAACCCTTACCAACACCCTAACCCTCACCCTAACGCTAACCCTAACCCTAACACTAACCCTCACTCTAACCCTCACCCTATACCTAAGCCTAACCTTCACCTTAAACCTCACCCTAAACCTTACCCTCACCCGAACCCTAACGGTAACCCTCAACCTAACCCTCATCCTAACCCTAACCCTAACCCTTACCCTAACCATCACGCTAACACTCACATTAATCCTAACCCTCACTCTCAGCCTCAACCTCACCCTCAGCCTAACCCTAACCCTAAACCTAATCTAAACACTAACCCTCACCCTCACCCTCACCCTAACTCTAAACCTATCCCTAACCAAAACCCTCACCCTAATCCTAACCCTATCCCAAACCCTCACCCTAAACCGTACCCTAATCCTAAAACTAACCCTCACCCTCACCCTAACCCTTAACCTCACCCTAACCCTCACCCTAACCCTCATCCTTACCCTAACACTTACAATAACCCTCCCCCTAAACTTATCCCTAAACCTAACCCAAAACCTAACCCTCACCCTCACACAAAACCTCACCCTCACTCTCACCCTAACCTTCACCCTCACCCTCAACCTAACCCTAACCATTACCGTAAACCTCACCCTAAATCTAATGCTGACACTCACCCTCAGCCTCACCCTAAACCTTACCCTAACCCTAACCCTACCCCTCACCCTAACCCTCACATTCACCCTCACCCTAACCCTAATCCCACCCTAACCCTATCCCTAAACCGCAACCTAACCCTCACCCTAAGACTAACACTAACCCTAAACCTAACCCTCACCCTAACCGTTCTCCTAACCCTAAATCTAACCCTAAACCTCATCATCACTCTAAACCTAACCCTAACCCTAATCCTCACCCTAAAACTCACTCTAACCCTCACCCTCACACTCAACATAACTCTAACCGTAACCCTAACAATAACACTAACCCTAACCCTAACCACAACCCTAACACTAACCATAACCCTCACCCTCATCCTCAAACTCACCCCAAACTTAACTCTAACCATAACAATAACAATAAAAATAACCCTAACCCTAACCCTAATCCTAACCCTAACCCTCAAGGTAACCCTAAACCTAAGCCTAACCCTAACCCTAAAACTTATCCTAACTCTCACCCTAAACCTAACCCTAACCCTCACCCTAACCCTAACCCTAACCCTCACCCTCACGCTTGGCCTAAGCCTAAGCCTAAACCTAATCCGAACTCTAACACTCACCCTAACTCTAACCCAAATCCTAACCCTAACAATGACCCTAACCCTAAACCTAACCCTCACCCTAACCATAACCCTCAACATAATCCTAACCCTAAATCTAGCCCTCACCCTCACCCTCACCCTAACACTCACCCTAACCCTAACACTCACCCTTGGTGTAACCCTCAACCTAACCCTAACCCTCACCATTATGCTTACCGTCACCCTCACCCTAATAACCCTAACACTAACCATCATCTTAACCCTCACCCTAACCTTAATCCTAAACATCACCCTAATATTAACCCTCACCCTCACCCTCAGCCTAAACCTAAGCCTAAGCCTAAACCTAAGACTAACCCTCACACTCACCCTCACCCTAACCCTAATCCTAACCCTAACCCTATCCCTAAACCTTAACCTAACCCTCAGCCTCACCCTAAGACAACCACAAACCCTAAAACTAACCCTCAAGCTAACCCTCCCACTAACCGTCACTCTACCCCTAAACTTCACCCTCAACCTAACCCTAACACTTAACCTAAAACTATTCCTCACCCTAACCCTAACCTGCACCCTCACCCTCACCCTCACCCTCACCATAACTCTAACCCTAACCCTAACAATAACACGGACCCTAAACCTAACCCTAATCATAAACCTCACCCTCAGCCTCACCCTCATTGCAAACTTAACACTAACCATAACACTAATAATAACCCTAAACCTAACCCTATCTCTAACCCAAACCCAAACCCAAACCCTAATCCTCACCCCCTCACACACACTCAGCCTAACCCTAACACTAACCCTAACTCTAATCCTAAACCTCACCCTCACCCTAACCCTTTGTCTAACCCTAATCCTAAACCTCAACCTAACCCTAAACCTAACCCTCACCCGCACCCTCACCCTCACTGTAAATCTAACCCTAACCCTAACAATAACACTAACCTTAACCCTAACCATCACCCTAACCCTAATACTCACCCCCACCTTCACCCTCAGCCTAACCCTAAGCCTAAGCCTAACCCTAACCCTAACCCTCACACTCACCCTCACCCTAACCCTAATCCTAACCCTATCCCTAAACCTCAACCTAACACTCACCCTCACCCTAATGCTAACACTAAACCTAACCCTAACCCTCCCCCTAACCCTCCCCCTAACCTTAAATCTAATCCGAAACCTCACCAGCACCCTAACCCTTACCCTAACCCTAACCCTAAACCTCACCCTAACCCTCACCCTCACCCTCACTCTCAACCTCACCGTAACTCTAACCCTAACCCTAACAATAACACTAACCCTAACCCTAACCCTAACATTAACCATAACCCTCACCCTCAGCCTCACCCTCACCGCAAACTTAACCCTAACCAAAACAGTAACAATAACCCTCACCCTAGCCCTCAATGTAACCCTAACCCTAAACCTAAACCTAAACCTAACCCTAAAATTAACCCCAACCATAATCCTCACTCTCACCCTCACCCCAACCCAAACCCTAAACTTAATCCTCACCCTAACTCTAACCTAATCCTAAACCTAACCCTAACGCTAAACATAAACCTAACCCTAACCCTAACCCTAACCCTAAACCTCATCCTAACCCTCACCCTAAACCTAACCCTAACCCTCACCCTAACCCTAACCCTAACCCTCACCCTCACGCTCAGCTTAAACCTAAGCCTCAGCCTAAATTGAACTCTAACTCTCACCATAACCCTCACCCTCACCCTATTCCTAACACTAAACCTAACTAACCCTACATCTAACCCTCACCCTAAGCCTAACTCTAACACTAACCCTAATCCTAAACCTCACCGTAACCCTAACCCTAACCCTCACCCTCACCGTAAACATAACCCTAACAATAACTCTAACCCTAAACCTAACCCTCACCCTAAATATAAACCTCAACATAACCCTAGCCCTCAATCTAACACTAACCCTCACCCTAAACCTAACCCTCACCTTTACACTTACCTTCACCCTCACCAAACCCTCACCCTAAACCTAACCCTCATCCTAACCCTCACCCTAACCATAACCCTAACCATCAACCTAACCCTAATCCTCATCCTCACCCTCAGCCTCAACCTAACCCTAATCCTAAGCCTAAACCTAGCCCTAACCCTCACCCTCACCTTCGCCCACACCGTAACCCTAATCCTAACCCAAACCCTCATCCTAACCCTCAACGTAACCTTAACCCTAACCATCACTCTAAACATAAACCTCATCCCCACCCTCACCATCAGCCTAACCCGAAGCCTAAGTCTAAACCTAAACCTAACACTAACCTTAACTCTAACCCTAAACCACACCCTCACCCTAACTCTAACCCTAAACCTAAACCTCACCCTAACCCTAACCCTACACCTCACCTTCACCGTAACCGTATCCCTAACCCTAACACTAAAAATAACCCTAACACTAACCCTCACCCTAACCATAACCCTCAACATAATTCTATCCCTCAATCTAACACTCACCCTCACCCTAACCCTAACCCTAACCCTCACCCTAAACCTCACCCTAACACTAACCCTCAACTTTCCCGTAACTCTCACCCTAACCCTAACCCTCACATTCAAACTGACCGTCACCCTCACCCTAACACTCACCCTAACCCTAACCCTCATCCTAACTGTCACCCTAACCGTAACCCTAACAATCAGCCTAACCCTAACACTCACCCTCAGCCTCAGGCTCAACCTAAACCTAATCCTAAGCCTAACCCTAACCCTAACATTCACCCTCATCTTAGCCCTCACCGTAACCCTAATGCTAACCCTAACCCTCATCCTAACCCTCAATGTAACCATAACCCTAACCATCACTCTAAACCTAATCCTCATCCCCACCCTCACCATCAGCCTAACCCTAAGCCTAAGCCTATTCCTAACCCTAACTCTAACCCACACTGTAATCCTAAACCTAACCCTAACCCTAATCCTCACCATCACCCTAAACCAAAACCTAACCCTAAACATAACCCTAACCCTAACCCTAACCCTAACCCTCACACTCACTCTCAACCTAACACTAATCCTAAACCTAACCCTATCCCTAACCCTAACACTCACATTAACTGGCACCCCAGCTCTTACCTTCAACCTAATCCTAACCCTAACCCTCATCCTAACCCTCAAACTAACCCTAAACCTAACACTCACCCTAACCCTAAACCTCACCCTCAACCTCAACCTCAGGCTAAAACTAAGCCCAAACCTAAACCTAATCCTCACATTAACAATAACTCTAAAACTAACCCTAAAACTAAACCTAACCCTAACACTAACCCTAACCATAATCCTCACCCTCACCGTCACCCTAACCCAAACCCTAACCCTAACCCTGACCCTAACCCTAACCCTAAATCTTACCCTAATCCAAACCCTAAACCTCACCCTAAGCCTAAGCCTAAACCTCATGCTCACCCTTACCCTCAAAGTAAACCTAAACCTAACAATAACAATAACCCTAACACTAAACCCTAACCCTCACCCTAACTATAACCCTCACCCTAACACTAACCCTCACCCTAATACTTACCCTCATCCTAACACTAACCCTAACCCTAACCCTCACCCTCACCCTAGCCCTCACCCTAACACTAACCCTAACCCTAACCCTAATCCTCACCCTCACCCTCACCCTAAACCAAACCCTAACCCTAAACCTAACCCTCATCATAACCCTCACCCTAACCCTAATTCTCCCACTCACCGTAACACTAACCCTCACACCCACCCTCTCCCTCAGCCTAACCCTTAGCCAGAGCCTAAAACCTAACCCTAACCCTCACACTAACCCTCACCCTAAGCCTAATGCTAACCCTAACTCTATCCTTAAACCACAACCTAAACCTCACCCACACCCTAAGACTAACACTAAACCTAAACCTAACCCTCTCCCTAACCCTCTCACTAACACTCACTCTAACTCTAACCCTCATCCTCAACATAACCCTAACACTAAACCTCACCCTAAACATCCCCCTAACCCTCACCCTAACCCTAAACCTAACCCTCACCCTCACGCTGGGCCTAAGCCTATTCCTAACAATAAACCTAACCCAAAGTCTAAACCTCACCCTAACCCGCACCCTAAACCTAACCCTAACAATCACCTTAACTCTAACCCTAAACCTCACCCTCACCCTAAGCCTAACTCTAACCCTAACCCTAAACCTAAAACTCACCCTAACCCTAACCCTAACCTTCACCCTCATCCTCACCGTAACTGTAACTCTAACCTTAACCCTAACACTAACCCTAACCCTAAACCTAACCCTCACCCTAACCATAACACTCAACATAACCCTAACCCTCAATCAAAGCCTCACCCTCACCCTAAACCTAACCCTAATCCTCATACTAATCCTAACCCTCACCCTCATCCTAACCCTCACCCTAACCCTAACCCTAACCATCATGCTAACCCTAACCCTCATACTCACCCTCAGCCTCAGCCTAACCCTAATCCTAAGCCTAAAACTCACCCTAACCCTCATCCTCACCTTAGCCCACACCGTAACCCTAAACCTAACCCTAACCCTCATCCTAATCCTCAAAGTAACCATAATCCTAACCATCAGACTAACCTAATCTCATCACCACACTCACCATCAGCCTAACCCTAAGCCTAAGCCTAACCCTAACCCTAACACTAACCCTCACCCTAAACCAAACCCTAACCCTAACCCTATACCTAACCCTCATCCTAACCCTAACCCTAATCCTAATCCTCACCCTCACTGTAACACTAACCCTCACCCCCACACTCACCCTCAGCCTAACCCTAATCCTAAGCCTAACCCTAAACCTATCCCTAAACCCCAACCTAACCTCAACCTCACCCTAAGTCTAACACTAACCCTAAACCTAACCCTCACCCTAACCCTCCCACTAACCCTTACTCTAACCCTAAACCTCAACCTCAACCTCAACCTAACCCTAAACCTAAACCTCACCGTAAACCCCACCCTAAACCTAACACTCACCCTCACCCTCACTGTAACTCTAAACCTAACCCTAACCATAACACTAACCCTAACCCTAACCCTAAACCTAACCCTAACCATAAACCATCCTCAGCGTCACCCTCACCGCAAACTTAGCCCTAACCATAACACTAACAATAACCCGAACCCTAACCCTAACCCTAACTCTAATCCTAACCCTAAACCTAACCCTAATCCTCACCCCCACCTTCATCCTTAGCCTAACGGTAAGCCTAAACCTAACACTAACCCTAACTCTAACCCTAAACCTCACCCTCACCCTTACCCTAACTCTAACCCTAACCCTAAACCTCACCCTAACCCTAACCCTAACCCTCACCCGCAACCTCACACTCAACATAACACTAAACCTAACAACAACAATAATCCTAACCCTCACCCTAACCCTCACCCTAACTCTTACCCTCACACGAACCCTAACTCTCAGCCTAACCCTCATCCTAACCCTAACCCTAACCCTACCCCTCACCCTAACCTTAACACTAACCATAAACCTAACCCTCATATTAACCCTAACCCTCACCCTCACCCTCAACCTCACCCTCAGCCTAACCTTATCCCTAACCCTAATTTAAACCCTAACCCTCACCCTCAACCTCATCTTAGCTCTAAACCTAACCCTAACCAAAACCCTCACCCTAATCCTAATCCTATCCCTAACCCTCATGCTAACCCTAAACCTAATCCTAAACCTAACCCTCACCATCATCATATACCTTATGCTCACTCTAACCCTAACCCTAACCCTCAGCCTAACCCTCCTCCTAAACCTAACCCTAACTCTAACCCTCACCCTAACATTAAACCTAACCCTAACTGTCACCCAAACCCTAACCCGAACCCTCACCCTCAACCTCACCCTCAACCTCACCCTAACCTTCACCCTCACCCTGACCCTAACCGTAACCATAACCTTAACCCTCACCCTAAACCTACCTCTGACATTCACCCTCACCGTCACCTTAAGCCTAACCCTATACCTAAGCCTAATCCTACACCTAACCCTCACCCTTACCCTCACCCTAAACCTAAAGCTTACCCTAACCATAATCCTAGCCCTCACCTAATCCTAACCCTAACCCTAACCCTAACCCTCACCGTCACATTAACCCTATCTCTAATGCTAACCCTAACAATCACCCTCAACATAACCCTAACCTTAAGACTCACCCTAAACCTAACCTTAACCCTAATACTATATGTAACCCTCACTCTCACCCTAAACCGCACTGTAACCCTTACCATAACCATAACCCTCACCCTAACCCTAACCCTAACACTAACACTAAACCTCAACCTAACCCTCACCCTATCCCTAAACCTAAACCTAACCCTCACGCTAACGCTCAACCTAACCCTCAACCTAAACATAAACCACAACCTCACCCTAACCCTCACCCTAAAACTTACACTCACCCTAACCCTAACAATAACACTCACCCTAATCCTCACAGTAACCCTAAGCCTGAACATCACCCTAACCATCACTGTCACCTTAACCCTCACCCGAACACGAACCATCACTCTCACCCTAAAACTCAACCTCTCCTGAACCCGAACCCTCACCTTAACCATACCCTAAACCTCACCCTAACCCTAACCTTCACCCTAATCCGAACTATCAACCTCACCCTCATACTAACCCAAACCCTCACCTTAAACCTCACCCTAACCCTCACCCTAACCCTAAAGCTAACCCTAACTCTCACTCCCACCCTAAACCTCACCATAACCCTTATCCTCACACTAACCAAAACCCTAACCCTAATCCTCACATTAATGCAAACCCTCACCCTAACCCTAATCCTACCCCTCACCCTACCCCTCACCATAACCCTAACCCTAACCCTCACTCTCACCCTCACCCTAACCGTAACTCTAAACTTAACCCCCACCCTCGCTCTCACACTAATCCTAACCCTAAAACCCTAACCATAACAATAACACCAACCCTAACCCTAAACCTCACCCTCACCCTCACCCTAACCATAACCCTAACCCTATCCCTCACCCTCAACGTCACCCTCAACCTCACCCTGACCCTCAACCTCACCCTCAACCTAACCCTCACACTACCCCTAACCCTCACCCTAACCCTAACCCTAACCCTCAGCCTCACCCTCAGCCTAACCCTTACACTAACCTAATACCAACCCTAACCCTTACCCTCACCCTAAACTTAACCTTAACCCTAACCCTCATCGTCACACTCACACTCACACTCACAGTCAACCTAACCCTCATGCTCAAGCTCTCCCTCACCCTAACCCTCACCGTCAACCTAAAAATCACCCTAACCCTAACCCTCACCCTCAGCCTAACCCTTACACTAACCCTAATCCTAACCCTAAACCTTACCCTCACCCTAAACCTAGCCTTAAACATAACCCTCATCGTCACCCTCACACTCACACTCACACTCAACCTAACCCTCATGTTCAAGCTCACCCTCACCCTAACTCTCACCGTCACCCTAAAAATCCCCCTCACCCTAACCCTAACCCTTACCCTAACCCTAAGCCTAACCCTAACCCTCACCTAACACTATCCCTAAGCCTCACCCTCACCCTAATGCTAACCCTAACCCTAAGCCTAAACCTAACCCTTACCCTAACCCTAACCCTAACCCTTAAACTAAAACTAACCCTAACCTTCACCCTAACCCTAATGCTAACCCTAACCCTCAACCTCACCCTAATCCTCACCCTAACCCTTATCCTCACACTAACCCTAACCCCCAGACTCACCCTCACCCTAACCGTAACCCTAAACCTAACCCTCAACCTAACCCTAACTCTTACCCCAACTATAAACCTAAACCTAATCCTCACCCTAACTGTAACCCTAACCCTAAAACTCACCCTCACCCTCAACCTAACCCTAATCCTCACCCTCACCCTAACCCTAACCCTAAACCTAATACTCACCCTAAATCTAACCCTTACCCTAACCCTAACCCTATCCCTCACCCTAAACCTCACATTCACCCTAACCCTATCACTTACCCTAAACCTAACCCTAACCCTAACCTTAACCCTAACCCTAACCCTAACCCTAAACCTCACCCTAAATTTTATCCTCATACTAAACCTGACTCTAACCGTAACCCTAACCCTCACACAAACCCTAACCCTCTCCCTAACACTAACCCTACCCCTCACCATAACCCTCATCCTACCCCTAACCCTCACCCTAAACCATAACCTCAATCTCACCCTCACACTAACCCTCACCTTAACACTAACCCTCACCCTAAACCAAACCCTAACCCACAACCTAAATTTTACACTCACCCTCACCCTCACCCTTAACCTAAACCTCACACTTACCCTAACCCTAACCCTCACCCTAACCCTAACCATAACCCTAAGCCTCAACCTAACCCTAACGCTAACCCTCACCCTCTCCCTAATTCTTAACCTCACCCTAACCCTATCCCTTACCCTTACCCTAACCCTCACCCTAATCCTAACATTCAGCCTAACACTAACCCTATCCCTTACGCTAACCCTCATCCTAACCCTAATCCTAACCCTAACCCTCACCCTAAAACTAATCCTAACCCTATCCCTAACCCTCAAAAACACTCTAACCCTCACCCTCACCCTATCCCTAACCCTAAACATAATCCTAACCTTCACCCTCACCCTCACCCTCACTGTAACTCTAACCCCCACCCTATTCCTAATCCTCACCCTCACCCTAACCCTAACCCTCACCCTCACCCTAACCCTAACCCTAACACTCAACCCTCACCAAAAACCTCACCCTAACACTAACCCTAACCCTCATCCTCATCCTAGCGCACAACCTAAATCTAACTCTAACCCTAACCCTAACCCTAAACCTCAACTTCACCCTCACCCTCACCCTCAACCTCAGCCTAATCCTAACCCTAACTCTAATCCTAAACCTAACCCTCACACTCACACTCACTCTAACCCTAACCCTAAACCTCACACTCACCCTAAGGCTAACCCTAAACCTCACACTCACCCACACCCTAACCATTAATCTCACCCTAACCCTAACCCTAAACCTAACCCTCACCCAACCCTAAAACTACCCCTCAGCCTAACCCTAACCCTCACCCTAACACCAACACTGATGCTAACACAAATGCTCATTCGCAACATAAGCCTCAGCCTAACCCTAACCCTGACCCTAACCCTTACCTTACCCCCACCCTCACTCTCACCCTAAACCTAACCCTTACCCTCACCATAACCCTATCCCTCACCCTCAACCTAACCCTCACACTAACCCTTACGCTCACCCTAACCCTCACCCAAACCTAACCAGAACCCTATCCCCCAACTTAACCTTCACCCTAACCCTAACTCTAACCCTAACTCTCAGTCTCAACCTAACACTCATCCTACCACTTACACTCACACTAACCCTAACCCTAACCGTAACTCTCACAGTAAGCCTAACCCTCATCCTAATCTTAAGCTTAACCCTCACCCTAACCCTAACTCTAACCCTAACCCTCACCCTGACCCTAATCCACACCCTAAACCTAACCCTAACCCTTCCCTAACCGAAAACCTCACCCTCACCCTACCTTCAGCCTAACCCTTACCCTAAACCTAATCCTAACAATAACTCTTATTCTCACCCTAAACCTAACCCTAACCCTTCCCTAACCGAAAACCTCACCCTCACCCTACCTTCAGCCTAACCCTTACCCTAAACCTAATCCTAACAATAACTCTTATTCTCACCCTAAACCTAACCCTAACCCTCACTGTCACCCTCCAACTCACCCTCACCCTAACTCTCACGCTCAATCTCACCCTCACCCTAACCCTCAACATCATCCTAAACATCACCCTAACAATAACCCTAACGCTAACCCTAACCTTACCCTAACCCTAAACTTAACCCTAACCCTCACCCTAACTCAAACCCTAAGCCTAACCCTGACCCTAACCCTAACCATAACCCTAATCCTAAGCCTAACACTAACCTTTACCCTAACCCTAACACTAACACTAACCCTAACCCTCACCCTAAACCTTATGCTAATCCTAACCCTCACCCTCACCCTAATCCTCACCCTAACCCTTATCCTCACACTAACCCTAAACCTAACCCTCAGCATCACCCTCACCCTAAACCTAAACCTAAAACTAATCCTCACCCTAAACCTAACCCTTACCCTAACCCTCACCCTAACCCTCACCATCACCCTCACACTAACCCTAACCCTAAACCTAACCCTCACCCTAAACCTAACCCTTACCCTATCCCTAACCCTACCCCTCAACCTAACCCTCACCCTCGTCCTAATTCTAAGCCTAACCCTCACTCTAAACATAACCCTAACCCTAACCCTCACCCTAACCCTAACCCTATCCCTAACCCTTACCCTAAACGTAAACCTAATCCTAAACCTAACCCTAACCCTAACCCTCACCCTCACCCTCACCCTCATCCTAAACCTAACCCTAACCCTAACTCTCAACCTAACCCTAACTCGAATCCTAACCCTAACCCTCACCGTCACCATCACCCTCACCCTAACCCTCAACCTCAAACTCACCTTCACCCTAACCCTCAAACGAACCCTAACCTTCACCCTAACCCTAACCCTCTTCCTAATCCTAACCCTACCCCTCACCCTAACACTCACCCTAAACCTATCCCTCACCCTAACCCCAATCCTAAACCTCACCCTCACCCTAACCCTCACTGTCACCCTAACCCTCACCCTAAACCTAAACCTGACACACACCCCAGCCCTCAACCTCACCCGAACTCTCACGCTCACCCGCACCCTCATGCTCTCCCTCACCCTCACCCTCACCCTAACCCTCACACTCAACCTAACACTCAACCTAAACCTCATCCTCACCCTAATCCTCACCCTAACCCTAACCGTAACCCTTACCTAACCAAAACCCTCAACCTCACCCTCACACTCACCTTAACACTCACCTTCACCAAAGCCCTCACCCTAAACCTAAACCTCACCCTAAACCTACCCTAACCCTCAGCCTAAACCTTAGCCTCAACCTAACCCTAACCCTAACCTTCACCATAACCCTAAAACTCACCCTAACCCTCACCCTAACCCTAACCTTAAAGCTCACCCTAACCCTCAACCTCCTTCTCACCCTCACCCTAATTCTCACCCTAACCCTGATCCTCACACTAACCCTAACCCTAATCCTAAACCTAAGCCTCACCCTCACTCTCACCCTAACCCTAACCATAATTCTAACCCTAATCCTAACCCTAACCCTTATGCTCACCCTCACCCTAATTCTAAACCAAACCCTCACCCTCATCCTCACTCTCACCTAATTTAACCCTAACCCTAATCCTAATTCTAACCCTCACCATCACCCTCTTCCTAAATCTAAGCCTAACCTTAACCCTAACACAGATCCTCAATCTCACACTAACCCTAACCCACACGCTCACCCTAACCCTAACCCTAACACTCAAATCTCACCCTAAACCTCACCCTAAAACTAACGCTAACCCTAACCCTCACCCTCATCCTACCGCTCAACCTAACCCTAACTCTACCCCTACCCCTAACCCTAAACATCACCTTCACCCTCACCCTCACCCTCAACTTCAGCCTAATGCTAACCCTAACCCTAATACTAAGCCTAAATCTAACCCTAACTTTACCTCTACCCCTAACCCTAGACCTCACCCTCAATCATAACCTCAACCTCAGCCTAACCCTAACCCTAATCCTAAACCTAACCCTCACACTCACACTCACCCTAACCCTAAACCTAACCCTCATCCTCACCCTAAGTCTAGCCTGAACCCTCACCCTCACCCACACCCTAACCCTTAACCTAACCCTAACCCTAACCCTAACCCTAACCCTCACCCTAACCCTAAAACTACCCCTCAGCCTAACACTAACACTCACCCTCAACTCAACCCTGATGCTAACACAAATGCTCATTCTCAACCTAAGCCTCAGCCTAAATCTAACCCTCACCATAACCCTATCCCTCACCTTCTCCCTAACCGTCACCCTACTCCTTCTCACCCAACCCTCACCCTAACCCAAACCCTAAACCTAACCTTCACCCTAACCTTCACCCTAACCCTCACGCTAACCCTAAAACTAACCCTCACCCTAACACTCACCCTAATCCTAAACCTAAACTTAACCCTCACCCTCACCCTAACTGTCATCCTAACACTTACGCTCCCCCTAAACCTAACCGTTACCCTAACACTAACCATCACCCTAAACCTAACCCTCACCCGAACCCTCACTCTCATCTTCACCCTCAACCTAAACATCACCCTAACCCTAACCATCACCCAAACCCTAACCCTCACCCTAACCCTAAACCTAACCCTCACCTTAAACCTCACCCCCACACTAATCCTCACGCTAAACCTAACTCTAGACCTATCCTAAACAAAAACATCACCTTCACACTAGCCCTCACCCTAAATCTAACCCTAAACTTAACCCTCACCATCACCCTCACCCTCAGCCTCACCTTCAGCCTCACCCTAACACTAAACCTAATCCAAACCCTAACCCTGACCCTCACCCTCACTCTAACCCTAACCTTAACCTGCACCCTAACCCTAAACTTAACACTCAACCTAACCCTAACCCTAACCTTAATGCAAACCCTAAACCTCACCCTCACCCTAACCCTGACCCTAACCCTAACCCTTACGCTCACCCTCACTCACCCTAAACCTAACCCTTACCCTCATCCTAAACCTCACCCAACCCTAACCCGAAACCTATCCCTCACCCTAACCCCCACTCTAACCTTCAAACTAACCCTAACGCTAACCCTAACAATCAGTCTCAACCTAACACTCACCCTAACCCTTATCCTCACACTAACCCTAAACCTAACCAGAACACTCACACTAAGCCTAACCCTCATCCTAACCTTAACCCTAACTCTCACCCTAACCCTCACCCTAACCCTAACCCTAACCCTCAACCTAACACTAACCCTCACCCTCATCCTAATCCTCACCCTAAACCTAACCCTAACACTTACCTAACCTCACCCTCACCCTCAGCCTAACCCTTTCCCTAACCCTAATCCTAACCCTAAATCTTACCCTCACCCTAAACCTAACCATCACCCTCACCCTAACCCTCGAGCTCAACCTCAACATCACCCTAACCCTCACCGTCAACATAAACATCACCCTAAACCAAAACCTGATGCTAACCCTAACCTTACCCTAACCCTAAACTTAACCCTAACCCTCACCCTAACCCTAACCCTAAGACTAACACTAAACCTAACACTAACCCTAACCCTAACCCTAACCCTTAACTAACCCTAATCCTTACCCTAACCCTAACCCTAACCCTCACCCTAAACCTTATGCTAACCCTAACCCTCACACTCACCCTAATCCTCACCCTAACCCTTATCCTCAAACTAACCCTAACCCTAACCCTCAGCATCACCCTCACCCTAACCCTAAACGTCACCAACACCCTAACATTCACACTCACCCGAACCCGAATCCTCATCCTCACCCTAACCCTAACCCTAACCCTCACCTCAACCCTAACCCTCACCCTAAACCTAACTTTAACTCTCACACTCACCCGAACCCTCACCTTCACCTGAATCCTCACCCACACCCTAACCCTGAGCCTCAACTAACCTCACCCTAAACCTCACTCTCACCCTAATCCTCACCCTAACCATAACTCTAAACCTTATCTAACCGAAACCCTCATCTTCACCCTCACACTCACACCCACACTCACCCTCACCCTAACACTTAACCTCACCCTAAACCTGACCCTAACCATAACCCTTACCCTCACCCTAATCCTCACCCTAACCCTAACCCTAAACCTTACATAACCGAAACCCTCACACTCACACTCACCCTAACCCTCACCCTCAACCTCACCCTAACCCTAACCCTAACCCTCACCCTCACCGTAACCCTAATACTAACTCTTCACTGTAACACTAAACCTTACACTAACCCTAACCCTAACCCTAAACCTCACCCTCACCCTAACACTTACCCTAAACCTAACCCTCACCATAACCCTAACCCTTACCCTATACCTAACCCTCAGCCTCAAACTAACCATAACCCTTACACTATACCTAACCCTCAGCCTCAAACTAACCCTAACCCTTACCCTATACCTAACCCTCAGCCTCAACCTAACCCTAACCGTAACCCTCACCGTAACCCTAACTCTCACCCTAACCCTGAGCCTCACCCTAACCCTCACCCTCACCCTAATCCTCACCCTAAACCTAAACATAACCCTTACCTAACCAAAACCCTCAACCTCACCCGCACACTCACCCTAAAACTCACCCGCACCGTAGCCCTCACTGTAAACCTAACCTTCATCCTAACTCTAAGCCTAAGCCTCACTCTCACCCTCACCGTAACCCTCACCATAACCCTATCCCTAATCTTAAACCTAAACCTCACGCTCACCCTCACCCTAATTCTATCCCAAACCCTAACCCTCACCCTCAATCTCACCTTACTCTAACCCTAAACCTAATCTTAATTCTAATGCTTACCCTCACCCTCGCCCTAAATCTAACCCTAACCCTTACCCAGACCCTAACCCTCACACTAACCCTAATCCTCAACCTATCCCTAACCGTAACCCTAACCCTCACCAAAACCCTCACCCTCAAACTAACCCTAATGCTAACCCGAACCCAAACCCTCACAATAACCCTCACCCTAACCCTTACCCTCACCCTAACCCTAACACTCACCCTCAAAATAACTCTCACTGTAATCCTTACCCTCACCCTTACCCTAACCGAAACATTAACCCTAAACCTCACCCTAACCCTCACCCTAACCCTAACCCTCACCCTCACCTCACCCTAAATATAACCGTAACCCTAACCCTCACCCTCAACGTCATTCTCAACCTCACGCTGACCCTCAACCTCAACCTAACCCTCACACTACCCCTAACCCTCACCCTAAACCTAACCCTAACCCTCACCCTCACCCTCACCCTCAGTCTAACACTTACACTAACCCTAAGCTAACCCTAACCCTTATCCTCACCCTAAACCTAACCCTAACCGTCACCCTCACACTCACCCTCACCCTCAACCTAACCCTAACGCTCAACCTCACCCTCACCCTAACCCTCACTGTCACCCTAAAAATCACCCTAACCCTAACCCTCACCCTAACCCTAACCCTTACCCTAACCGTAAGCCTAACCCTAACCCTCACTCTAACCCTGATGCTAACCCTAAACCTCAACCTCACTCTAACCATCAACATAACCGTTACCCTCACTATCAACCTCAACCTGAACCTAACCCTAATCCTAACCCTCATACTAACCCTAACCCTCACCGTAACGCTAAACCTAAACCTAGACCTCAGCCTTAACCTCACCCTAAACCTAACCCTAACCCTAATCCAAACTGTATCCCTAAGCATAACCATAACACTCACCCTAACCCTCACCCTCCCAGTAATCCTAATGCTAACATTATTCCACAACCTCAACCTAAACCTCGCCCTAACCCTTACCCTCACTCTAAACCTCATCCTCACCCTAACCCAAACCCTAACCCTAATACTAACACTAGCCCTCACCCTCACCCTAACCCTAATCCTAAGCCTAACCCTAATGCTAACCCTAAACCTCAACCTCTCAATAACCCTCACATTAACCCTAACCCTCACCCTGAACCTCACCCTAACCCTAACCCTAACATTAACCCACTCCCTAACACTCACCCTAACACTAACCCTAACCCTACCCCTCAGCCTAACTATCACTCTAAACCTATCCCTAACCTTAATCTTCACCCTATCCCTAACCCTAACTCTAACCCTCACCCTAACCCTCACCCTCACCATACCCCTAATGCTAATATTAACCCTCTGCCTCACCCTAAACCTCGCCCTAACCCTTACCCTCACTTTAATATTATCCATCACCATCAACCTAACCCTAACCCTAACCCTTACCGTCACCCTAACCCTCACTCTAACCCTAACCCTAACACTAACACTAAACCTCACCCTAACCGGCACCCTAACCCTAAGCCTAAGCCTAACCCTCACTCTCACCCTAACCCTTACGCTTACCGAACCCTAAACCTAAACCTCAGCCTAACCCTCATCCTAACCCTAAACCTAACCGTCACCCTAACCGTCACCCTCACCCTCAACGTCACCCTCAGCCTAACCCTAAACCTAACCCTAATACAAAACCTATCCCTTACCCTCACCCTCACCCTCACTCTAAACCTAACCCTAACCAAAACCCTCACCCTAACCCTAGCCCTATCCCTTACCCTCACCATAACCATATCCTTCATCCCCACACTAACCCTCACCCTAACACTTTCCCTCACCCAACCCTATCCCTAACCATAACCCTCACCCTCTCCCTAAGCTAACGCTAACCCTCACCCTCACCATAACCCTCACCCTAACACTAATCCTAACCCTCAGCCTAATCCTGATCCAAACCCTAACCCTAACCCTATCCCTCACCCTAACATTAACCCTAACCCTACCCCTAACTCTCAAACTCACCCTCACCCTTATCCTCACCCTCAGAGTAAACATAAACCTAACCCTAATCCAAAACCTAATACTCACCCTCACCCTCATCTTAACTCTATACCTAACCCTAACCATCACCCTCACACTAACCCTCACCCTCATCCTCACCCTCACCTTAACCTTCTCCCTAACCCTTACCCTCCCACTAACCCTAAACCTAAACCTACCCCTCACCCTTACCCTCACCCTAACCCTAATCCTCACCCTAACATTAACCCTAAACCTACCCCTCACCTTAACCTTCACCCTCAGCATAAACCTAACCGTAACCATCACACTAACCCTAAACTGAAGCCTAAACCTATCCCTCACCATCACGCTAACCCTTACCCTCACCCTAAGCCTAAAACTAACACTCAGCCTACCCCTCATCCTAACCCTAACCCTAACCCTAACCCTCACCCTCACCTTAACCCTAACCATAACCCTAACCCTCACCCAAACCCTAAAACTCACCCTCACCCTCAACCTCACCCTCAGCATAACCCTAAACCTAACCCTAATTCAAACGCTAACCCTCAACCTCACCCTCATCCTAACTCTAACCCTAACCCTAACCCTCACCCAAACCCTAACCCTAACACTAACCGTCACCGTAACCATCATCCTAATACTAAACCTAACCCAAACCCTCAACCAATCGCTCACCTCACCCTAAACCTAACCCTAACCCTCACTCTCACTGTAAACAAAACCCTAACCCTAACCATCACACTAACACTAAGCCTCACCCTAACCCTAAACCTAACCCTCAGCCAAACCCTCATCCTAAACCTAACCCTAACAATCAACATAACCCTAACCCTAAACCTAACCCTAACCCTCACGCTAAACCTAACCCTCACCCTCAGCCTAAGCATATGCCTAATCCTAAACCTAACTCTAACCCTCACCCTCTCCCTAACTCTAACCCTACCCCTAACTCTGACCCTCACCCAAACCCTAACCTTATCCCTAGACCTCACCCTAACCCTAAACCTCACCCTAACCCTAACCCTAACAGGCACCCTCACCCTAACCCTAACCCCCACCCTAAACCTCACCCTAACCCTAACGCTAACCCTAACCCTCACCCTCACCATAAACCTCACCCTAACCCGTACCCTCACCATAACCATAACTCTAACCCTAATCCTCACATTTCGCCTAACCCTAACCCTAAACCTAACACTCACTCTCAACCTAACACTCAACATCACCTTAACGATCACCCTAACCCTAAACTTCACCCACATTGTAAAACACACCCTCACCCTCACCCTCACCCTCACCCTAAC
The DNA here is from genome assembly GCF_024711535.1 of Dipodomys merriami. Taxonomy (NCBI): domain Eukaryota; kingdom Metazoa; phylum Chordata; class Mammalia; order Rodentia; family Heteromyidae; genus Dipodomys; species Dipodomys merriami. The sequence continues at coordinate 968,291 of NW_027202360.1, read as the reverse complement.
CCTCACCCTAACCCTCACCCTCAATTTCACCTTAACCGTAACGCTAACCCTAACCTTCAGTCTCACCCTAACCCTCACCCGAACCCTTATCCTCACACTAACCCTAACCCTAACCCTAACGTCACATTAAACCTAACCCTCACCCTAACCCTAACCCTCCCTCTCACCCTAATTCTTTCCCTAACCCTCACCCTAAACCTAACCGTAATCCTCACCTTCACCTTAAACCTCACTGTCCCCTAACCCTAACCCTAACCCTAATCCTCACCAACAACCTCACCCTCACCCTCACCCCCACCCTAACCCTCACCTTCACCCTAAACATCACCCTAAACCTAAACCTCACCCTAAACCTAACCCTAATCCTCACCCTAACCATAATCCTCGCCTTAAAACTCACCCTCACACTAATCCTCACCGTAAACCGAACCCTAAGCCTTTCCTAACCTAAAACCTCACCCTCACCCTAACCCTCACCCTAGCCCACACCATAAACCAAACCCTAACCCTAACCCTCACCCTCATCCCCATAATCAGGCTAAGCCTAACCTTAACCATAATCCTAACCCTACCCTAATCCTAACCCTCTAACTAAACCTAACCGTAACCCTAATGCTAACTCTAAATGTCACCCTCAACCTAACTCTAACACTAACCCTCACCTTAACCCTAACACTAAACCTAATGCTATCCCTAAACCTCACCCTCACCCTAACCCTCACCGTAACCTTTACCATCCCCCTTTCCCTCACTCTAACACTAATCCAACCCCTCAGTCTAAGCCTCACCTTAACCCTATCTCTAACTCTAATCCAAACACTATCCCTCACACTGAACCTCACCCTAACTCTAAATCTAACCCTAACCCTAAACCTACGCCTATCCCTAAACCTCACCCTCACCCTAACCCTAATCCTAAACCTAACCATCAAGCTCACCCTCACCATAACCCTAACTCTCTCTCTAACCGTAAACCTAACCCTAGCCCTCACCCTAAAACTTACCCTCAACCTCAACCTAACCTTAACCCTCAACCTGAACCTAACCCTCACCCTAAGCCTTACCCATACCCTGACTCTAAACCTAAGTCCAGCCCTAAATCTCACCCTAACCCTAACCCTATCCCTAACCCTCACCCTAATCCTAACACTCACACTAACCCTAACCCTAAACCTTACCCTCACCCTCACCCTAACACTAACACTCACCCTAATCCTAACCCTCACCCTAACTCTAACACTAACACTCACACTCACCCTAAACCTTACCCTAGCACTTACCCTCACCATAACAAAAACCCTAACCCTAACCTTAAATCTAACACTAACCCTAACACTAACCGGCACCCTCACCGTCACCCTAACACTAATCCTCACCCTCATCCTAAACCTTACCATCACTTAAACCCTAAACCTAACTGTCACCCACACACTCACCCTCACCCGAACCCGAACCCTCACCCGAACCCTCACTCTCACCCTAAGCCTAACCCGAACCCTCACCCAACCCTAACCCTAACTCTAACCCACACCCTCACCCTAACCCTAACCCTAACCCTAAACCTTACCCTGACCATTACTATAAACCTAACGCTAGCCCTACCCCTCATTCTCACCCTAACCCTCACCCTAACCCTTATCCTCACACAAACCCTAACCCTAAAACTAACCCTCACACTAACCCTAACCCTAACCCTAACCCTTACCCTAACCCTGACCCAAAACGTCACCCTAACCCAACATAAAACAAACGATAAGCCTAAACCTCACCCACAACCTAACCCTCATCCTAACCCTTATCCTCACACTAACCCTAACCCTAACGCTAACCCTAACCCTCACACTAAACCTAAACCTCACACTAACCCTAACCCTACCCCTCACCCTAACCCTAACCCTATCCCTTGCCTACCGAAACACTCACCCTCACACTCAACCTAAACCTCACCCTCAACCTAGCCCTCACCCTATCCCTAACCATACCCCTCAACCTAACACTTACCCTCACCGTAACCCTAACCCTCACACTAATCCTAACCCTCACCCTAACCCTAACCCTACCCCCTCACACTAACCCTCACCCTAACCCTCACCCTACCCTAAACCTCACCCTCAACCTAACCCTAACCCTCACATTCAACCTAACCCTCACCGTCACCTTAACATTCAACTTAAACCTAACCCTCACCCACACCCTAACCCTCATCCTCACCGGACCCCTAACCCCACCCTAACTCTAAACCTCACTCTAAACATAACCCTAACACCAACACTCACCCAAATCCTAACCCTAACCCTCAACCTAACACTAACACTCACACTAACCCTCAAACTCAACCTAATCCTCACCCTAAAATTAACCCTAAACCTTACCTAACCGAAACTCTTACCCTCACCCTCAGCCTAACCCTCACCCTCACCCTAGGCCTTAACCTAACCATAATCCTAACCCTCACCCTAAATCTCCCCCTCCCACTCAGCCTAACCCTAAACCTAACCCTAATCCTAACCCTAACCCTCACCCCCATCCTCACGGTAACCCTAACACTAACGCTAATGCTGAACCTCACCCTCACCCTCACCCTAACCCTAACTCTAACCCTAAAAATAACCCTAACCCTAACCGTAATGCCTCACCCACACCCTAACCCTAACCGTAACCATAAAACTCACCCTAACCCTAATACTAAACCTAACCCTCACAATCACACTCACCCTAACCGTCACCCTCACGCTCACCCTCAGCATCACACTAACCCTAACACTAAATCTAACCCGCACCCTAACACTCACCGTCACCCTACCCTCACTCTAACCCTAACTCTCAACCACAGCTTAACCCTCACGATCAACCAAACCCTCAACCTCATCCTGAAACTCAGCCTCACCCTAACACTCACCCTCACAATAAACATCACCCTAACGCTAAACTTCACCCTAACGATAACCCTCACCCTAACCCTAACCCTCACCCTAACCAAAACCCTCAACCTCACTCTAACAATAACCCTAACACTAATCCTAACACTAAATCTCACCCTCACCTTCAAACTCACCCTAACCCTAACCCTAAACCTAACCCTCACCCTAACCATCATCCTACCTCTAATGCTAACCCTAACCATCATCTTCACCGTAACCCTCACAGTGAGCCTAACCCTCATCCTAACCCTAAGCCTACCTCTCACCCTAACCTTCACCTTAATCATAACCCTAACCCTAATCCTCAGCCTAACCCTAACCCTCACACACACCTTAACCCTCACCATCACCCGAACCCACATCCTGACCCTAACATTCACACTAAGCAAAACCCTAACCCTAATCCTAAACCTAACCCTCATCCTCACACTCACCCTAACCTTAACCCTAACCCTTAACCTAACCTTCACCCTAACCCTCACCCTAACACTCACCTTCACCATAAATATCAACCTAACCCTAACCCTCAGCCTAAACCTAACCCTACCCTCACCCTAAACCTAACCCTCACCCTAACCCTCACAGTCACCTTATCCCTCAACCTAACCCTAACCGTCACCCACACATTAACACTCACACTCACCCGAACCCTCATCCAACCCCTAACCCTAACCCTCACCCCAACCCTAACCCTCACCCTAACCCTAACTTTAAACCTCACACTCACCCTAACCCTAACCCTAACCCTTACCCCAACCCTCATCCTAACCCTTAATCTAACCCTAACCCTCACTCTCACCCTAATCCTCAACCTAACCCTTATCCTTACACCAACCCTAACCTAACCCTCACACTAACCCTAATCCTCACATTATCCCTAACCATAACCCTCACCCTAACCCTCACCCTAACCCTAAACCTAACCCTCATCCTAATCCTACCCTTAACCCTAACATTCACCATCACCCTAACCCTCACCAACACACTAACTCTCACCCTCACCCGAACCCTCAATCTCAACCTAACCCTCACCACAACCCTAAGCCACACCCTCAACTGAATCCTCACTCTCACCCTCACCCTCACCATAAACATCACCCTAACCCAAACCTAACCCTACCCCTCACCCTCACCCTAACTGTCATCCTAACCCTTATCCTCAACCTAACCCTAACCCTAACCCTAACCCTCACCCTATCCCTAACCCTCACCTGAACCCTCACTCTCACCTTCACCCTCACCCTAAACATCACCCTAACCCTAAACCTCACGCTAACCCTAACCCTAACCCTCACCCTAACCCTAACCCTCATCTTAAACCTCACCCTCACCCAAATCCTCACCCTAAACCTAACAATAAACCTTTCCTAACCAAAAATATCACCCTCACCCTAGCCCTCACCCTAAACCTAACCCTAAACTTAACCCTCACCCTCACTCTCACCCTCACACTCAGCCAAACCTAACCCTACCCTAACCCTAGCCCTCACCCTCACCCTCACCCTCACCCGCAACCTAACACTAACAATAACCCTAACCCTCACCCTAACACTGAACCTCAACCTCACCCTCACCCTATCCCTAATCCTAACCCTAACTCTAATCCTAACCCTCACCCTCACCCTAACCCTCACCCTAACCCTTAACCTCACTTTTACCTAACCGTAACCCTAACCCTCACACTAACCCGAACCCTCACCCTAACCATACCACTAACCCTAACCCTTACCTTCACCCTAACCCTAACCCTAACAGTAACCCTAAACCTAAACCTAGTCCTCACACTAACCCTAACCATCACCCACAAATTAACCCAAGCACTCACCCGAACCCTCACCCTAAACCTAATCCTAACACTCCCACTAAACCTAACCATCTCCCTAACTGTAACCCTACACATCAGCCTAAACCTCACCCTAACACTAACCCTAACTCTAATCCTTATCCTATCCCTAAATAAAACCCTAAATCTCACACTCACCCTAGCCCTCACCCTAACCCTACCCCAAACCCTAATCCTCACACTAAACCTAACCCTCACCCTATCCCTAACCCTTCACCTCAGCCTAAGACTGACCCTAACCCTAACCCTAACCCTAAACCTAATCCTCACCCTATCCCTAACCCTAAACCTAACCCACTCACTCACCCTAGCCCTCACCCTAACTTCATCCTAACACTATCCCTAAACTTAAACCTCACCCTCATCCTAACCCTCACCCTAACCCTTACCCCTAACCTAATCCTATCCCTGACCCTAACCTTAACCCTAAAACTCAAACTAACCCTAACCCTCAGCTTAAACCTAACCCTACCCCACAGCCTATCACTCATCCTAATACTAACCCTAATCCTATCCCTCAACCTAACCCTAACCCTAACATTAACCCGAACCCTCACCCAAAACCTAACCCTTACCCTCACCCTCACACTCACCCTCAGCCTAATCCTAACACTAACCCTAATCCTAAACCTAACCCTCACCGACAGCCTCACCCTAACTCTAAACCCAACCCTAACCATAAACCTCCCCCTTCACCCAAACCCTCACCCGAACCCTCACTCTCACCCTACGGCTCACCCTCACCTTAACCATAACCCTAACCCTCAACCTAACCCTAAACCTCACCCTCACCCTCAAACTCATGCTAACACTAAGCCTCACTGTTACCATAAACCTCACCCTAACCCTTAAACTTACACTAACCCTAACCCTCACACTAAACCTAAGCCTCACCCTCACCCTTACCGTAACCTTACCCTCACCCTAACCCTCAATCTAAACGTAACGCTAACACTCACCCTGCCCCTACCCCTAGCCCTAACCCTCACACTAACCCTAACCCTCACCCTCAAACTCACACTAACCCTAACCCTCACACTAAACCTAACCCTCACCCTCACCCTAACCTTAACCCTACCCTTCACCCTACCCCTCACCCTCAACCTAGCCCTCACCCCTACCCTAATCCTAACCCTGATCCTAACACTCACCCTAAAGCTAACACTAAACCTAAACCTCACCCTCACCCTAACCCCCACCATCACCCTAACCCTCACCCAAACATGAACCCTCACCTCAACCTAACCCTCACTCTCACCCTAACCGTAAACCTAACCCTAATCCTCTCCCTAACCCCCACCCTCACCCTCACCTTAACCCTAACCCTAACCCTAATCCTAAAACTAACCCTCACCCTCACCCTAACCCTAACCCTAACCCTAATCCTAAACCGAACCCTCACCTTCACCCTAAACCTACCTCTAAACATCACCCTCACACTCACCCTTAACCTATCCCCAACCCTAAGCCTTAGCCTAACCCTAACCCTCACCGTAACCCTAACCATAACCCGCACCCTCACCCTCACCCTAACCCTAACAATAACCCTATCCCTCACACTAACCCTTATCCTCACACTTACCCTAATCCTAACCCTAAACCTTACACTAACCCTAAACCTCACCCAACCCTGACCCTACCCCTCACCCTAAACCTCACCCTAATCCAATCCCTAACCCTAACCCACACCCTAAACCTAACTGTAACCCTCACACTCATGCTAACCCTCATCCACACCCTAATCCTCACCCTCACCCGAACCCTCATCCTCACCCTAACCCTCACCCTAAACATCACCCTAAACCTAACCCTCACTCTAACCCTAATCATAAACCTCAACCTCACCCTCACCCTCAGCCTAACACTAGTCCTTAACCTAATCATAATACTCACCCTCACCCTAACTCTCACCCTAACCCTTACCCGATCCTTCACCTAACCCTAACCCTAATCCGCACACTAACCCGATCCCTCACACTAACCATAAAACTAACCCTATCCCTTACCCTCACCCTAATCCTAACCCTAACAGTAACCCTAACCCTAAAGCTAGTCCTCACACTAACCCTAACACTCATCCACACCTTAACCCGAACCCTCACCCGAACCCTCACCCTAACCCTAACCCTAAACCTAAACCTAACACTCCCACTAAACCTAACCCTAACCCTAACTGTAACCCTACCCATCAGCCTAAACCTCAGCCTAACACTAACCCTAACCCTAATCCTAAACCTAATCCTCACACTCACACTCACCCTATCCCTAACCCTAACATTCACCCTCACCCTAAGGCCAACACTAACCCTCACCCTCAACCTCACCAAAACCCTTAACCTCACCTTAACCCTAACCCTAACCCTCACCCTAACCCTAAAACTACCCCTCAAACTAACACTAAAACTAACCATCAACCCAACCATAATGCTAACACAAATGCTCACTCTCAACCTAACCCTTAGATTAACCTTTACCCTCAACATAACCCTATCCCTCATCCTCTCCTTAACCCTCACCCTACCCCGTCCCCTCCCCCTAAACCTCACCCTACCCCAAACCCTAACCCTAACCCTAAACTTCACCCTAACCCTAAAACTAACCCTCACCCTAACCCTCACCCTAACCCTAAACCTAACCCTAACCCTGACCCTCACCCTAGCTGTCATCCTAACTCTTACCCTCACCGTAACCCTAAACCTAACCCTCAACATAACCCTAAAACTACCCCTCAGCCTAACACTAACACTAACCCTCAACCCAACCCTGATGCTAACACAAATGCTCACTCTCAACCTAACCTTTAGATTAACCCTTACCCTCAGCATAACCCTATCCCTCACCCTCTCCTTAATCCTCACCCTACCCCTTCCCCTCCCCCTAACCTTTACCCTACCCCAAACCCTAACCCTAACCCTAACCTTCACCCTAACCCTCACCCTAACCCTCACCCTAAACCTAACCCTAAACCTCACCCCAACCCTCACCCTAACCCTAACCCTAACACTATCCCTCACCCTCACCCTACCTGTCATCATCATAACACTTACCCTCACCCTAAACCTAAACCTAACCCTAACCCTAACACTCACCCTAACCCTAACCCTCACCCGAACCCTTAGTCTCACCTTCACCGTCACCCTAAACATCAACTTAACCCTAACCCTCACCCGAACCCTAATCCTAACACTGACCCTATCCCTAACCCTCACCTTAAACCTCACCCTCACCCTAATCCTCACCCTAAACCTAACCCTAAACTTTTCCTAAACAAAAACATCACCCTCACATTAGTCCTCACCCTAAACCTAACCCTAACCTTAATCCTAACCCTCACCCTCACCTTCACCCTCGGCCTCAGCCTCAGCCTCACCCTAACCCTAAACCTAATCCTAACCCTAACCCTGAACCTCACCCTCACTCTAACCGTAATCCTAACCTGCACCCTAGCCCTAACCCTAACCCTAACCCTAACACTCAACCTAATCCTAAACCTAACCCTAATGGTAACCCTAACCCTCACCCTCACCCTAATTCTGACCCTAACACTTACCCTTACCTTCACTCTCACTCTCAACCTAACCCTAACCCTTACCCTCACGATAAACCTATCCCTCACCTTCAACCTAACCCTCACCCTAAACCTTATGCTCACCCTTACCCTCACCCAACCCTAACCCGAACCCTAACCCGAACCCTAACCCCCATCCTAAACTTCACCCTAACACTAACGCTAACCCTAACCCTCAGTATCAACCTAAACGTAACCCTAACTCTTACGTAACCGAGACCCTCACCCTCACCCTCATCCTCAACCTCACAATCAACCTAACCCTTACCATAACTCTAATAGTAACCCAAACACTTACCCTCACCCTATCCCTAACCCTAATCCTAACCCTCACACTAACCCTAGCCCTCACCCTAACCTCAGCCTAACCATATCCCTAACCATAAACCTCACCCTCATCCTAACCCTCACACTAACCCTTACCCTCACCCTAATACTAACCCTGACCCAAATCTTAACCCTAAATCTCACACTAACCCTAACCCTCACCCTAACACTAACCCTAACCCACAGCCTAACCCTCATCCTAAAACTAATCCTAACCCTATCCCTCACCCTAACCCTAACCCTAACATTAAGCCTAACTCTCACACTAACCGTAACCCTCACCCTCACCCTCACACTCACCCTCAGCCTAAACCTAACCCTAACCCTAATCCTAAACCTAAACCTCACCCACACACTCACCCTAACTCTATCCCGAACACTAACCATAACCCTCCCCATCCCCTTCCCTGTCACCAGAACTCTCACTCTCACCCTAATGCTCACCCTCACCCTAACCCTAACCCTATCACTAACCCTCACCCTAACCTTAAACCTCACACTCACCATCAACCTCACACTCACCCTAACCCTCACCACCACCCTAACTCTAACCCTAACCATAAACCTCACGCTAACCCTAAACCTAACCCCTCCCCTAACCTGAAACTTCACCCTCACCCTCACCCTAACAATAACCATCACCTTAATCCTAACCCTAACACTCACCCTAACCCTAAACCCTCACCTCAGCCCTCAACCTCATCCTAATCCTCACCCTAAACTTACCCTAACCCTTACCTAAGGTAAATCCTCACCCTCACCCTAACCCAACCCTAAAACTAACCTAAAACTAACCCTAACTCTAATCCTAAGCCTAACGTTCCTCCTAAACCTAACCCTAATCCTAACCCTCACCCTAACCCTAACCATAACCCTAACCCTCACCCTATCCCTAACCCTCACCCTCACCTTGACCCTAACCTTAATCCTAAACCTAACCCTCACCCTCACCCTAAAATTAATCCTAACCGTAACCCTCACACTCACCCTTATCCTAACCCTCATCCTAAACCTAAGCCTCACCCTAACCCTAACCGTAGCCCTAACCATCACCTTCATCCTCATCCTCACCCTTAACCTAACCCTAACCCTCACCCTAACCCTAACCGTAACCCTCACACTAAACCTAACCCTCACCCTCACCGTAACCCTCAACCTACCCCTCACCCTAACCCTCATGCTCAACCTATCTCTAACCCTAAACCTAACACTAACCCTCACACTAACCCTCAACCTAACCCTCCCCCTCACCCGAACCTTCACCCTCACCCTCACCCTAAACATCACCCTAACATTAACCCTCACCCTAATCGTAACCCTAAGTCTCACCCTAACACTAACCCTCAACTTAATCCTCAATCTCACCCTAATCCACACCCTAACCTAACCTTAACTCTTACCTAAACTAAACCCTCAACCTAACCCTCACCCTCACCCTAGCCCACACCCTAACCTTAACGCTAAATGTAAGCCTCACACTAACTCTAAACCTAACCATCAGCCGAAAACTTATCCTAAACTGAAAACTAGCCTTTACCCTAACCAAATCCTAACCCTAACATTAACCTTAACCCTAACCCTCACACTAAACCTAAACCGAACCCTCAGCCTATTGCTCATCCTAACCCTAACCCTAACCCTAACCCTAAACCAAAACCTCACCCTAAACCTCACCCTAACCTTTACTCTCAACATAACCTTAATCCTAACCCACACCCTAACCCTCACCTGAACCCTCAGCCTCACCCTCACCCTAAACCTAACCCTAACCCTCACCCCAACCCTAACCCTCACCCTAACCCTAACTCTAACCCTCACCCTCAACTGAACCCTAACCCGAACTCTAACCCTATACCTCACCCTAAACCTAACTCTAAACGTAACCCTAACACTTAATCTCATCCTAATCCTCACCCTAAGCCTTTTCCTCACACTAACCCTAAACCTAACCCTCACCTTCACCCTAACCCTCACCCTCACCCTAACCCTCACCTACACCCTAACCCGCACCTTCACCCTCACCCTCACTCTAAACATCACCCTAAACATCACCCAAAACCTAACGCTCAGCCTAACGCTAACCCTAACCCTCACCTTAACCCTAAACCTCATCTTCAACCTCACCCTCAGCCTAATCCTCACCCTAAACCTAACCCTACCCCTTCCTAATAGAAAACCGCACCCTCGCCCTCACCCTAGCCCTCACCCTGACCCTAAGCCTAAGCCAAACCCTAACCCTCACCTTCAACCTCATCCTCAACCGCAGCCTCACCCTAACACTAAACTAATCCTAACCCTAACCCTCACCCTCACCCTCACACTAATCCTAACCCTAAACCTATTGCTAACCCTAAAACTCACCCTCACCTTAACACTAATCCTAACCCACACCCGAACCCTAATCCTAACCCTAATGCTATACCTAAACCTAACCCTCACCCTAAGACTAATGCTGACCTTAATACTCAACCACAACCTAAATCTCACCCTAACACTTACCCTCATCCTAACCCTCACCCTAACCCTAAACATAAACCTAACGCTCACCCAAACACTCACCCTAACCCTTACACTAACCCTATTCCTCACCCTCACCCTAACCCTCACCATATCCCTTTTCTTCACACTAACCCAAACCCTTACCCTACACCTCATCCTAATTCTTACCCTAAACTCAACCCTAACCCTAACCCTCACCCTAACCCTAAACCTAACCATCATCCAAACGCTCACCCTAACCCCAACACTAACCGTATCCCTCACCCTCACCCTAACCCTCACCCTTTACCCTCACCCTAAGCCTAACACTACCCCTAAAACTAATCCTAACCCTAACACTCACCCTCACACTCACCCTAACTCGAACCCTAACCGTAAACCTAACCCTCAACCTAACGATAAACCTATCCCTAACCCATACCCTAACCCTAAACATCACCCTAAACCTATCCCTAACCCTCACCCTCACCCTAACCATAACACTCACCCTCACTCTTAACCTCACCTTCACCTTATCCCTCACCCTAAACCTAACCGTGACCCACACCCTAACACTCACACTCACCCGAACCCGAACCCTCAACCTCACCCTAACCCTAAGCCTAACCCTCACCCCGACCTTAACCCTCACCCTAACCCTAACTTTAACCCTCACACTCACCCTAACCCTAAGCCTAACTCTTACCCTAACCCTCACCCTAACCCTTAATCTAACCTTAACCCTCACTCTCACCCTAATCCTCAACCTAACCCTTATCCTTACACTAACCCTAACCCTAACCCTCACACTAAACCAAATCCTCACCCTAACCATAACCATAACCCTCACCCTTACCCTAACCCTAACCCTCACCCTAATCCTATCCCTAATCCTAACCCTCACTCTCACACTAACCCTCACCTTCAACCTAACTCTCACCCTAAACCTAATCCTCACCAGCACCCTAACTCTAACCCTCACCCGAAACTTCACTCTCACCCTGACCCTCACCAACAACCTAAGCCACACACTCAACCGAATGCTCACTCTCACCCACACCCTAAACATCACCCTAACCCAAACCCTCAACTTAACCCTAACCCTAACCCGCACCCTAAACCTAACCCTCAACTTAAACCTCACCCACACCCTAAACCTAATCCTAAACCATTCCTAACCGAAAACCTCACCTTCAACCTAACCCTCACCCTATCCCTCACCCTCACCCTAGCCCTCACCCTAAACCTAACGCTTAACTTAACCCTCACCCTCATGCTCACCCTCACCCTCACCCTCACTCTCAGTCTCACCCTAACCCTAAACCTAATCCTATCCCTAACCCTGACCCTCACCCTCACTCTAAACCTAACCCTAACCTGCACCCTAAGCCTAAATCTAACCCTAATGCTTACCTTAACCCTCAACCTCACCCTAACCCTAACCATAACACTCAACCTAAACCTAATCCTAACCCTAATGCTAACCCTAACCCTCACCCTCACCATAACCCTAACCATAACCCTTACCCTAACCCTCACCCTCACTCTATCCCTAACCCTAACACTCACAATAATTCTCACCCTCTCACTAACATTAATGCTAACCCTAATCATCAAACTCACCCTAACCTTCGCTCTAACCCTTACCCTCACCATAACCCTATCCCTCAACCTCAACCTAACCCTCACGGTAAACCTTACACTCACTTTAACCCTCATCCAACCCTAACCCTAACCCTAACCTTCACCCTAACCCCCACCATAACCTTCACCATAACCCTAAGGCTAACCCTAACCTTCAGTCTCACCCTAACCATCACCCTAACCCTTATGCTCACACTAACCCTAACTGTAACCATAAACTTCACAATAGGCCGAACCCTCATCCTAACCCTAAGCTTACCACTCACTCTAACACTCACCATAACCCTAACTTTTACCCTAACCCGAACCCTAACCCTAACCCTAAACCTCACCCTAACCCTCACCCTGACCCTAACCCTAACCCTCACCCTAACCCTCACCCTGACCCTAAACCTAACTCTCACCCTAACCCTCATACTCAGCCTAAACCTAACCCTAACCCTCACCCTCACCCCAACTGTCATCCTAACCCTTACTCTCACCCTAACCCTAACCCAAACCCTAACCCTCACCCTAACTCTAACATTCACGCGAACCCTCACTCTCACCTGCACCCTCACCCTAAACATCAGCCTAACCCTAACCCTCACCCTAAACCTAACCCTAACCCTCACCCTAAAACTTTCCCTCACCTCAAACCTCATGCTCACCCTAATCCTCACCCTAAACCTAACCCTAACCAAAAATTTCACCCTCACCCTAGCCTTCACCCTAAACCTAACCCTAACCTTAACCCTCACACTCACCCTCACCCTCAGCCTCACCCTCAGCCTCACAATAACACTAAACCTAATCCTAACCCTAACCCTGACCCTCACCCTCACCCTAACCCTCACCCTAACACTTACTCTCACAATAAACCTAACAGTGACACTATACCTAACCGTCACCCTAAATCTAACCATAATCCTCACCTTAACCCTCATCCTAAGCCTAACCCTAACCCTCAACCTATCCCTAATCATAAACATTACATTAACACTAACCCTAACACTCACCTTAACCCTCAGCCTAACAATAACCCTAACCCTAATCCTAACCCTAAAACTCACCCTCACACTCACCCTAACTCGAACCCTAATCGTAAACCTAACCCACACCCTAACCATAAAACTAACCCTAACTCACACCCTAACCCTAAACATCACCCTAACCCTAACCCTAACCCTCACCCTCACCCTAACCATAACCCTCACCCTAACTCTTACCTTAACCCTAACGATAACCCTAACCCTCACCCTCACGCTAAAACTCACCCTAACCCATACCCTCACCATAACCCTAAGGGTAACCCTAAACCTAATATTCACACTCACCCTAACCCTAACCATCACCCTATCACTCACGTTAACCCTAACCCTCACCCTCAACCTAACCCTCACCGTCACCCTAACCCTCACCCTAACCCTAACCTTCACCCACACCCTAACACTCACACTCACCCGAAACCTCACCCTCACCCTCATCATAACCCTAACCCTATCACTCACCCCAACCCTAACTCTCACCCTAACCCTACCTTTAAGCCTCACACTCACGCTAACCCTAACCCTATCCTTAACCCTTACCCTAACCCTAACCCTTAATCTAACCCTAACCCTCACTCTCACCCTAATCCTCAACCTAACACTTATCCTTACACTAAGCCTAACTGTAACCCTCACACTAACCCTATCCCTCACCCTAACCCTAACCATAACACTCACGTTAAACCTCACACTAACCTGAAACCTCACCAACATCCTAACCCTCACTCTCACCCTCACCCTCACCCTAACCCTCAACAACAACCTAACCCACACCCTCACCCGAACTCTCACTCTCACCCTCACCCTCACCCTAAACATCACCCTCACCCTAACCCTAACCCTCACCCTAACCCTAACTCTCACCTTAAACTTCACCCTCACCCTATTCCTCACCCTAAAACTAACCCTAACCCTTTCCTAACCGAAAACCTCACCTTCACCCTAACTTTCACTCTAGCCCTCCCCCTAACCCTAGACCTCACCCTAAACCTAATGCTAAACTTAACCCTCACCTTCACGCTCACACTCACCCTCAGCCTCACCATAACCCTAAACCTAAACCTAACCCTAACCCGGACCCTTACCCTCACTCTAACCCTAACCCTAACCTGCAACCTAACCCTAACCCTAACCCTAATGCTAAACCTTACCCTCAACCTTACCCTAACACTAACCCTAACCCTCAACCTAAACCTAACCCTAACCCTAATGCTAACCCTAACCCTTACCCTCACCCTAACCCTGACCCTAACAATAACCCTACCCCTCAGCCTACCCCTCACCTTCACCCTAACCTTCACCCTCACCCTAACACTAATGCTAACCCTAATCCTCAACCTCACCCTAACCGTTTCCCTAACCCTTACCCTCACCATAACCCTATCCCTCAACCTCACCCTAACCCTTTCGCTCACCCTAACCCTCACACAACCGTAACCCTAACCCTAACCCTCACGCTAACCCCCACCCTAAACTTCACCCTAACCCTAAGGGTAACCCTAACCCTCAGTCTCACCCTAACCCTCACCCTAAGACTTATCCTCACACTAATACTAACCCTAACCCGAAACTCTCACACTAAGCTTAACCCTCATACTAACCCTAACCCTACCTCTCACCCTAACACTCACCCTAACCCTAACCCTAACCCCAACCCAAGCCCTAACCCTAACCCTAATCCTCACCTGAACCCTAACACTCACGGTCACCCTAAGCCTCACCCTTACCCTAACCCTCACCTACACCCTAACAATTCCTCTACCCTGAACCCTAACTCTCACCCTAAACCTCACCCTCACTCTAAACATCACCCTAACCCTTACCCTCACCCTAACCCTCACCCTCACCCACACCCTAACCCTCACCGTCACCAGAAACCTCTCACTGTCTCGAAATTTCACCTTCACCTGAAACATCACCCTAACCCTCACTCTCACCCTAACCCTCACTCTAACACTTAACATCACCCTAACCCTACCACTAAACCTAACTCTCACACTAAACCTAACCCTCATCCTAAATCTAACACTAAATCTACCAGTCCCCCTAACCCTCACCCTAACCATAGCCATGAAAGCTAGGGTGAGTCTCAATCATATCCTCAACCTCACCCTCACCCTAACCATAACCCTCATCCTAGCGCTCAACCTAACCATAACTCTAACCTAAACCTAACTCTAAACCTCACCTTCACCCTCACCCTCACCCTCACCCTAAGCCTAATCCTAACCCTAACCCTAATACTAATCCTAAACCTAAAACTCAACCTACATCTACCCCTACCCCTAACCCTAAACCTCACCCTCACCCTCACCCTTACCTCACCCTCACCCTAAACCTCACATTAAATCCAATCCTCACCCTCACCCTAAACCAAACACTCACCCTCACCCTACACCTAAACCTAACCCACAACCTCACCATCACCCTCACCCTCGCACTCACCCTAACCCTAACCCTCACCCTAACCCTAACCCTAACACTCACCATAACCCTAACCATAACCCTCACCCTCACCTTAACCCGAAAGCTAACCCTAACCATCACCCTCACCCTAACCCTCACAATAACAATTACCCTCACCCTAACCCTAACCCTCACCCTCATTCTAACCCTCACGCTAACACTTACCCACAACCCAACCCTCACCGTAACCCTCACCCTATCCCTAACCCTAACCCTAAACTTCACCTTAAACCTCACCCTCACCCTAATCCTCACCCTAAACCTAACCCTAAACCTTTCCTAAACAAAAATATCACCCTCATCCTAGCCCTCACCCTAAACCTAACCCTAAACTTAATCCTCATTCTCACCCTCACCCTCAGCCTCCACCTAACCCTAAAACTAATCCTATCCCTAACTCTGAACCTCACTCTCAGCGTAACCCTAACCTTAACCTGCACCCTAACATTAACCCTAACCCTAATCCTAACACTCAACCTTACCCTAACCCTAACTCTAATGCTAACCCTAACCCTCACCCTCACCCTAACCCTGACCCTAACCCTTACTCTTACCCTCACCCTCACTCTCACCATAACCATAACACTTACCCTAACCAAAACCCTATTCCTCACCCTCAACATAATTCTCATCGTAACCCTAACCCTACCTCACACCCTAACCCTCACCCTAACCCTAACCCTAACCCTAACACTCAACCTAACCCTAACCCTAACGTCACCCTAATCCTCACCCTAAACCTAAACCAAACGCTTACCTATCCAAAAACCTCACCCTCAACCGCACCCTCTCCCTCACCCTCAGCCTAACCCTTACCCTAACCTAATCCTAACCCTAAGGCTTACCCTTACCCTAAACCTAAACCTAACCATAACCCTCACCGTCACCACCCCACTCACCCTCAACCTTACCCTAACCCTCACTCTCAAATTCACACTCACCATAAACCTCACCGTCACCCTAAACATCACCCTAACCCTAAACCTCACACTAACCCTAACCCTTACCGTAACCCTAAAATTAACCCTAAACCTCAACCTAACTCTAACCCTAAGCCTAAACATCACCCTAACCCTAACCCTAACCCTTACCTTAAGCCAAACCCTAATCCTTACCTTAACCCTAACCCTTACCCTAAACTTAACCCTAACCCTATCACACTAAACCTTATGCTAACCCTAACCCTCATCCTCACCCTAATCCTCACCCTAACCCTTATCCTCACACAAAACCTAACCATAACCCTCAGCATTAACTTCAACCTATTCCTAAACGTAAAACTATCGCTCACCCTAAACCTAACCCTTACCCTAACCGTAAACCTAAACCTCACACTAACCCTCACACTAACCCTCACCCTAAAATTATCCCTCACACTCACCCTAACCCTAACCCTAACCATAACCCTTACCCTATCTCTAACCCTGCCCCTCAAACTAACCCTCATCCTCACCCTAATCCTAACACTAACCCTCACCTTAAACCTAACACTAACCCTAACCCTCATCCTAACCCTAAACCTAAACCTCAACCTTACCCTAACCCTTACCCTCAACCTAACTCTAATCCTAAACCTAACCCTAACCCTAACCCTCACCCTCACCCTCACCCTAACCCTAAACCTAAACCTAACCCTCACCCTAACCCTTACCCGTATGTTATCCCTAAACCTTACCGTCACCATCACCCTCACCCTAACTCTCAAACGCAAACTCACCTTCACCCTAACCCTCAAACTAACCCAAACCCTCACCCTAACACTAACCTTCTTCCTAACCCTAACTCTACCCCTCACCCTCACCCTAAACCTTACCCAGACCCTTACCCACAACCTAAACCTCACCCTATCCCTAATGCTAAATCTAACCTTAACCCTCACCCAACCCTTAACCTCACCTTAACCCTAACCCTAAGACTAACCCGAATCCTCACACTAAACCTAAACCTAACACTACCGCTCAGCCTAACTCTCACCCAAATCATAACACTAATCCTCACCCTATCCCTAACCCTAACCCTAACACTCACCCTCACCCTAGACCTCACCCTAATACTAACCCTAAACCTAACCATCACCCTCACACTAACACTCACACTAACCCTAAACCTAACACTAACCTAAACTCTCACCCTAACCCTCACCCTCACCCAAACCCTAACCGTCACCCTTTCCCTCACCCAAACTCTAATCCTAACCCTCACCCTCACTCTAACCCTCACTCTAAACCTTACCCTCACCCTCACCCTAACCCTAACCCTCACCATAACCCTCACCCTAAACTTAACCCTAACCATAACCCTAACCCTACCCATAACCCTCACCTAACACTAACCCTAAAACTAAACCTCAACCTAACCATACCCCTCACCCTCACCCTAACCTTCAACCTCACCCTAACCCGCACCCTAACCCTAACCGTCACACAATCGTTAACTCTCATGAGAAACCGAACCCTTACCCTTAGCCTCACCCTCACCCTAAACATCACACTAACCCTAACCCTCACCCTAACCCTAAACCTAACACTCAGCCTATACCTAACGGTCACCCTAACCCAAAACTTCACCCTAATACTCAAACTAACCCTAACCCTAACCCTAACCCTAACCTTCACCCTCACCCTAACACTAAACTTCAACCTCACCCTCACCCTAACACTAACCCTGACCCTCACCCTCACCCTCACCCTCAACCTAAACCTACCCCTAAACCTAAACCTCAACCTAAACCTAACACTCATCACAACCCTAAACCTAACCCTCACCCTCACCCTCACCCTAACCCTAACTCTATACCTCACCTTCACCCTCACCCTCACCCTCATCCTCAGCCTAAACCTAACCCTAAACCTAAACCTAACCCTACCTCTATCCCTCACCCTAACCCTAACTCTCAACCTAACCCTCAAACTAATGCTTACCCTCACACTCACCCTAAACCTCACATTAATCCTAACACAAAAACTAACCCTAACCCTAACCCTAACCCTCACCCTCACCCTCACCCTAACCCTAACCATCACCCACACCCTCACCCTAACCCTAACCCTAACCCTTACCCTAACCCTAAACCTAAACCTAAAACTAAACCTCACTCTCACCCTCACCCTAAACCTAACTCTAACCCTCACCCTCACCCTCACCCTCACCCTAAACCTCACCCTCACCCTCACCCTCACCCTCACCCTAATCCTAACCCTAATCCTAACCCTCACCCTTAACCTAACACTCAACATAACCCTAAACCTAACCCTCACCCTCACCCTCACCCTAACCCTAACCATAACACTCACCATAACCCTCACCCTAACCCTAATGCAAACCCGAAACCTCACCTCACCCTAAAACAAAAGCTAACCCAAACTGTCACCCTCACCCTAAACCTCACAGTAACCCTTACCCTCACCCTAACTCTAACCCTAACCCTCACACTAACCCTAACCTTCAACCTAACCCTAAACCTACCTGTGACCCTAACCCTCACCCAATCCCTCACCCTAACCCGATCACTCTCCCTAAACCTAACCCTAACCCTCACCCTAAACCTAACCCTAAACCTCACCCTAAGCCTAACCCTCACACTCAGCATCTGCCTACCACTAACCATAACCCTAATCCTAACCCTAAAACTCACCCTAATACTCACCCTAACTCAAACCGTAACCCTAACCCTAAACCTCACAATAACCCTAACCCTATCCCTAAACCTCATCCTAACCCTAAACCTCATCCTAACCCTAATCCTAATTCTAACCCTAACCCTCACCCTCACCCTCACCCTAACTCTAAACCTAAACCTAAACCTAACACTCACCCTCACCCTCACCCTAACCTAAAAATATCCCTAACCCATACCCTAACCTTAAAACTCACCCTATACCTCACACTCACCCTAATGCTAACCCTAACTCTAACCCTCAACCTAACCCTCACCCTAACCCTAACAATAACCCTAACACTCATCCACACACTAAACCTCACCCTAACACTTACCCTCAACATAACCTTAACCCTAAGCCTAAACCTAAACCTAACCCTCACCCTCAAATTCAACCTACCCCTAACTCTAACCCTAACCCTCACCCTAACCCTAACCCTCAACCTAACCCATAACCCTCACACTCACCCTAAACCTCACCCGAACCCTAACATTACCCCTCTCCCTAACCCTCACCCTCACCCTCACCCTAACCCTAATCTTTACCCTAACCCTCACCCTAACACTAACCCTTACCCTATCCCTAACCCTGCCCCTCAACCTAACCCTCATCCTCACCCTTATCCTAACACTAACCCTCACCTAAACCTAAAACTAACCCTAACACTCCCCGTAACCCTAAACCTAACCCTCACCCTAACTCTATCCCTTACCCTAAACCTCACCTTAATCCTAAACCTAACCCTAACCCTAACCCTCACCCTCACCCTCAACCTCACCCTAACCCTAAACCTAACCCTAACCCTAACCCGTATGCTATCCCTAAACCTTATCGTCACCTCACCCTGACCCTAACTCTCAACCTCAAACTCACCTTCACCCTAACCCTCAAACTAACCCAAACCCTCACCCTAACACTATCCTTCTACCTACCCCTAACCCTACACCTCACCATCACCCTACCCCTTACCCAGACCCTTACCCACACCCTAACCCTCACCCTATCCCTAATGCTAACCCTAAACTTCACCCGCACCCTAACCCTCAACCTAACCCTAACCCTCACCTTAACCCTAATCCTAACCCTAATCCGAATCCTCACACTAAACCTAACCCTAACCATACCGCTCAGCCTAACACTCACACAAAGCATAACACTAATACTCACCCTATACCTAACCATAACACTAACACTAAACCTCACCTTCACGCTAGACCTCACCCTAATACTAACCCTAACCATAACCATCACCCTCACACTAACACTAACCCTAAACCCTAACACTAACCAAAATTCTCACCCTAACCTCACCATCAACCTAACCCTAACCCTCACCCTTTCCCTCACCCAAACCCTAACCTAACCCTCACCCTCAATCTAACCCTCATTCTAAACCTTACCCTCACCATAACCCTAACCCTAAACCTCACCGTAACCCTCAACATGAACTTAACCCTAACCCTAACCCTCACCCTCACCCTCACCCTCACCTAACACTAACCCTAAACCTAAAAATCACCCTAACCCTAACCCTACCCCTCACCCTCACCCTTTCAACCTCACCCTGACCCTAACCCGAACCCTAACCGTCACACAAAAGCTAACCCTCATGAGAACCCGAACTCTCACCCTCAGCCTAAATATCACACTAACACTAACCCTCACCCTAACCCTAAACCTAACACTCAGCCTATACCTAACGGCCACCCTAACCCAAAACCTCACCCTAATCCTCAAACTAATCCTAACGCTAACCATGACCCTAACCCTAACCCTCACCCTCACCCTAACTCTCACACTAACCCTTACCCACATCCTCACCCTAAACTCACATTAACCCTAACCCTCAAACTAACACTAACCCTAACCCTAACCCTCACCCTCACCCTAACCCTTACTTTCACCCTCACCCTCACCCTAAACCTAGCCCTAACCCTCACCCTCACCCTCAACCTTAACCTCACCCTAACCCTCACTCTCACCTTCAGCCTAATCCTAACGCTAAACCTAACCCGAACCCTACCTCTACCCCTCACCCTAAACTTAACCCTCTCCCTAACCCTCACACTAACCCTTACCCTCACCCTCACCCTAAACCTCACATTAACCTTAACCCTCAAACTGATACTAACCCTAACACTAAACCTCACTCTCACCCTCACCCTAATCCTAACTCTCACCCTCACCCTCACCCTAAATCTAACCCTAACCCTAAATCTAAACATAAACCTAAACCTCACACTCACCCTCACGCTAAACCTCACCCTCACCCTCACCCTCACCCTAATCCTAACCCTCACCCTCACCCTCACCCTAACCCTAACCCTAACCCTCACCATAACCCTCACACTAACCCTAATGCAAACCCAAAACCTCACCTCACCCTCAACCTAAAGCTAACCCTAACTGTCAACCTCACCCTAAACCTCACAGTAACCCTTACCCTCACCCTAACACTAACCCTAACCCTCACACTAACCCTAATCCTCAACCTAATCCTAAACCTACCCGTGACTGTAACCCTCACCCTATCCCTCACCCTAACCCTATTCCTCTCCCTAACCCTAACCCTACCCCTCACCCTCACCCTAACCCTAAACCTGACCCTAACCCTAAACCTCACCCTCACCCTCACCCTCACCCTCTGCCTAACACTAACCCTAACCCTAATCCTAACCCTAAAGCTCACCCTCATATTCACCCAACTCAAAACGTAACCCTAACCCTAACCCTCACCATAACTCTAACCCTATCCCTAACCCTCACCTTAACCCTAAACCTCATCCTAACCCTAATCCTAAACCTCAACTTCACCCTAACCCTAACCCTAACCCTATCCCTCACCGTAACCCTAACGCTAACTCTAACTCTCACCCTCACCCTAAACCTCACCCTGATCCTTACCCTCTCCATAACCTTAACCCTAACCCTAAAGCTAATACTCACACTAACTCTAACCATCACCCTCATCCTAACCCTCACTGTCACCTTGAACCTCACCCTAACACTAACCGTCACCCACACCCTAACCCTCACCCGAAACCCAACCCTCACCATCACCCTCACCCTAACCGTAGCCCTAAAACTCACCCCAAACCTAACCCTCATCCGAACCCTAACTCCAACCCTCACCCTCAACGAACCCCTAACCTGAACCCTAACCCTAAACCTCACCCTAACCCTAAAGCTAAACCTAACCCTAAATCTTACTCTCACCCTAATCCTCACCCTAACCCTTTTCTTCACACTAACCCTAAACCTAACCCGTACACTAACTCAAACCCTCACCCTAAACCTAACCCTAACCCTCACCCTGAACCGAACCTAACTTTTTTCCACACCCTCATCTTAACCCTCACCGTCACGCTAACCCTCACCCTAAACCTAACCCTCACCTATACCCTAACCCTCACCCTCACCCTCACACTTACCCTCACCCTAATCATCAACCTAAACCTAACCCTCAGCCTAACCCTAACCCTAACTCTCACCTTAACCCTAACGCTAATCCTAACCCTCACCCTCACCCTAAACCTCAAACTAACCTATACCCTCACCATAAACCTAAGGGTAACACTAACCCTAAACCTCACCCTCACCCTAAACCTCACCCTAACCCATAACCTAACCATAACCCTAAGGGTAACCCTAACCCTAATCCTCACACTCACCCTAACACTAACCCTCACGCTATCGCTCACCCTAACCCTAACCCTCACCCTCAACCTAACACTCAACGTCACCTTAACCCTCACCCTAACCCTAACCTTCACCCACAACCTAACACTCACACTCACCGGAAACCTCACCCTAAGCCTCACCCTAAACCTAACCCTAAACCTCACCCCAACCCTAACCCTCACCCTAACCCTAACTTTAACCCTCATACTCACCCTTACCCTAACCCTAACCCTTACCCTAACCCTCACCCTAAACCTTAATCTAACCCTAACCCTAACCCTAATACTCACTCTAACCCTAACCTTCATCCTAACACTCACCCTCACCCTAATCCTCACCCTAACCCTAACTCTAACCGTAAACCTCACCTTAAACATAACATTAACCCTGACCCTCACCGTAAGCCTCACCCTAGCCCTAATCAGAACGTTAAAACTCACCCTAACCCTCACCCAAACCTTTAATCTCACCCTCACCCTCACCCTAACCCTCACAACTAATATTAAACCTCACCCTAACCCTAACATTAACACTAAACAAAACCCTCATCCTATCCCTCAAACTAAGCCTAAACCTAACCCTAACCCTCACGCTCACCATCACCCTAAAACTAACACTAACCCTCACCCTCACCCTAATCCTTAACCTCACCCTAACCCTAACCCTTACCCTTTCCCTAACCCTCTCCCTAATCCTAACATTCACCCTACCCCTAAACCTACCCCTTACCCTAACCCTCATCCTAAACCTAATCCTAACCCTAACCCTCACCCTAACACTAACCCTAACCCTATCCCTAACCCTCAAAAACACCCTAACCCTCACCCTAACCCTAATGCAAACCCGAACCCTAAACCTCACTCTAACCCTAACCCTAACCCTAAACCTCACACTAACCCTAACCATCAGCCTAACCCTAAATTTCATCCTATCCCTCTCACCCTAATCCTCACCCTGACCCGAATCCTAACACTTACCTAACTGACACGCTCTCCCTCACCCTCTTGCTCTCCCTAACCCCCAACCTCATATTAGACCTCACCATAAACCTTACACTAAACCTAACAAAAACCTTCACACTAACCCTCACCCTCACACTAAACCTCACCCTAATCCATACCCTCACCCTAACACTAACCCTAACTCTAAACCTCACACTAAACCTAACCCTCTTCCTAACCCTACCCCTCACCCTAAGCCTCACCCTATAACTAACCCTAACCCTAAAACCTAACCTTAACTCTGACCATCACCCTAACCCTCACCCTCAACCTAACCCTAACATTAACCCTAACCCTAACCCTAACCCTCACCTAAACCTAACCCTAACCCTAAACCTCACACTAACAAGCACCCTAACCGTAAACCTAACCCTCAACTTAATCCTAACACTCACACTAACCCTAACCCTCACCCTAATTCTAAACCTAACCCTATCCCTCACCCTCAAGCTCACCATCAGGGAACCCTAACCCTAACACTAATCCTAACCCTAACCCTCACACACACCCTCACCCTCACCCTAACCCTATCCTTAACCCTCAACCTCACCCTCAGCCTCAACATAACACTCACCCTCACCCTAACCCTAACCCTAACCCTATCCCGATTGCTCACCCTAACCCTAATCCTAACCCTAATGCTAACCCTAACCCTAACCCTAACTCTAACCCTAACCTTAACACTAACACCAACCCTAACCCTCACCCTCACCCTGACCCTCATCCTAACCTAATCCTAACCCTCACCCTCACCCTAACGCTGACGCTAACCCTAACCTGTACTCTCACCCTAACCCTCTCACCAACCCTAACCCTCAACCTAAACCTAACCCTCACATGAAAGGTAAGCCTCACCGTAACCCAAACCCTCACCCAAACCCTAAATCTAATGCTCACCCTAAACCTAACCCTCACCTTAGCCCTAATCCTAACCCTCACCCTAACCCTAATGCTATAACTAAACCTAAACCTCACCCTAAGAATGATGCTAAGCCTAATACTCAACCTCACCCTAAACCTCACCCTAACACTTACCTTCAGCCTAACCCTCACCCTAACCCTATCCCTAAGCCTAAACCTAACACTCAGCCTAAACATTATGCTAACCCTAACCCTAACCTTAACCCTCATCCTAACCCTAACCCTAACACTAATCTTAACACTCACCCTCACCCTCACCCTAACTCTAAACCTAAACCTAAACCTAACACTCACCCTCACTCTCACTCTAACCTAACACTATCCCTAACCCTCACCCTAACCCTAATCCTCACCCTATACCTCACCCTCATCCTAATGCTAACCCTCACCCTAACCCTCACCCTAGCCCTAATAATAACCCTAACCCTCATCCACACACTAAACCTCACCCTAACACTTACCCTCACCATAACCTTAACCCTAAGCCTAAACCTAAACCTAACCCTCACCCTCAAATTCACCTTACCCCTAACTCTAACCCTAAACCTCACCCTAACCCTAACCCTAAACCTAACCCTCAACCTAACCCTAACACTCACACTCATCCTAAACCTCACCCTAACCCTAACATTACCCCTCTCCCTAACCATCACCCTAAACCTAACCCTAACACTCAACCTAACCCTACCCCTACCCCTCACCCTCACTGTCACAATAACGCTAAACCTAATGCTAACCCTCACCATAACCTAATCCCACCCACACCCTAACCCGATACCTCACCCTCACCCAAATCCTCATCCTCACCCTAACCCTCATCCTCACCCTAAACATCACCCAAACCCTAACCCTCACCCTAACCCTGACCCTCACTCTCAGCCTAACCCTAACACTAACCCTATTCCTAATCCTAACTCTCACCCTAACACTCACCCTAAACCTAACCCTAACCCTCACCCTATACCTCACCCTCACCCTAACCCAAACCCTAACCCTAACCCTCACCCTAACACTCACCCTAACCCTCACACTAACCCTAATCCTCATCCTCAAACTAAACCTCACCTTAACCCTCACACTCACCCTAACTCTAATGCTAAGCCTAACCCTCACCTTCACACTCACTCTCAACATAACCCTTACCCTTAACCTAACCCTAACCCTCATCCTCAACCTAAACCTCACCCTAACCTTTACCCTCACCATAACCCGCAAACTAACCGTAACCCTAAACCTACCGCTCACCCTAAACATAACCCTAAACCTAACCCTAACGATCACCCTAACCCTAAATTTGACCCTCACGCTAACACTCACCCTAACCCTTACCCTCACAATAAACTTATCCCTGACCCTAACCCTAATCCTAACTCTCAGCAGAACACTCACCCTCATCGTAACCCTCACACGGACCCTAAACATCACCCTAAAGTTAACCCTCACCCTAATGCTAAACCTAACCCTCACCCTCACCCTAAACCTCACCATAATCCTAACCCTCACAGTAACCCTAACCCTAACGCTCACCCTACCCCTCACCCCTACCCTCATCCTAACTCTAACCTTCACCCTCACCCTCACCCTAACCCTAAACCTAACCCTAACACTCATCCTAAACCTAACGCTAAAACTAATGCTAACCCTAAAACTCACATTCACCCTAAACCTCACACTAACCCTTACCATCACCCTAACCCTAACCCTAACTCTCACACTAATCCTAACCTTCACCCTAACCCTAAACCTAATGCTAACCCTAAACCTCACACTCACCTTACCCTCACCCTAATCCTAACCCTAACCCTAATGCTATACCTAAACCTAAACCTCACCCTAAGAATGATGCTAAGCCTAATACTCAACCTCACCCTAAACCTCACCCTAACACTTACTGTCAGCCTAACCCTCATCCTAACCCTATCCCTAAGCCTAACCCTAAACCTCAGCCTAAACATTATGCTAACCCTAACTCTAACCCTAACCCACAGCCTAACCCTCATCCTAACCCTAACCCTAACACTAATCCTAACCCTCACCCTCACCCTCACCCTAACTCTAAACCTAAACCTAAACCTAACACTCACCCTCACCTAACACTATCCCTAACCCTCACCCTAACCCTAAACCTCACCCTATACCTCACCCTCACCCTAACGCTAACCCTAACCCTAACCCTCACCCTAACCCTCACCCTAGCCCTAATAATAACCCTAACCCTCATCCACACACTAAACCTCACCCTAACCCTTACCCTCACCATAACCCGCAAAGTAAACCTAACCCTAAACCTACCGCTCACCCTAACCCTCACCCTAAACATAACCCTAAAACTAACCCTAACGATCACCCTAACCCTAAACTTGACCCTCACCCTCACACTCACCCTAACCCTTACCCTCACACTAAACTTATCCCTGACCCTAACCCTAATCCTAACTCTCAGCAGAACACTCACCCTCATCCTAACCCTCACCCGGACACTAAATATCACCCTAAAGCTAACCCTCACCCTAATGCTAAACCTAACCCTCACCCTCACCCTCACCCTAAACCTCACCATAATCCTAACCTTCACAGTAACCCTAACCCTAACCCTCACCCTACCCCTAACCCCTTCCCTCATCCTAAATCTAACCTTCACCATCACCCTCATCCTAACCCTAAACCTAACCCTAACACTCATCCTAAACCTAACGCTAAAGCTAATGCTAACCCTAAACCTCACACTCACCCTAACCCTCACAATAAACCTTACCATCACCCTAACCCTAACCCTAACTCTCACACTAAACCTAACCTTCACCCTAACCCTAATCCTACCCCTCCTCCTAACCCTCAACTTAAACCTAACTCTAAAGCTAATCCTCACCCTATCTTTAAACTTAACCCAAACCCTCACCCTAACCCTCATCCTCACCCTAAACTTAATGCTAACCCTAATCCTAACCCTCACCCTAACCCTCACCCTTACACTAACCCACACTCTAACCTTTACCCTAACCCTAACCGTAAACCTAACCTTCACCCTAACCCTCACCCTAACCCTAACCCTCACACTCACCCTAACCCTCACCCTAAACATTAGACTTACCCTAACCCTACACCTAACCCCAGACTAACCCTAACCTTAACCCTCAGCCTAACCCTTATGCTAACCCTAAATAAAATCCTAACCCTCACCCAAAACATAAACCTAACCCTAACCCACACACTAAGCTTAACCCTCACTCTAACTATAACCCTAACTCGAACTTTCATCCTTACCCTGACCCTAACCTCAGCCTGACCCTAACACTAACCCTATTCCTAATCCTAACTCTCAGGCTCACCCTCACCGTAACCATCACCCTAACCCTAACCCTCACCCTCACCCTAACCCTAACCATCAGGCTAAACCTACCCTCAGGTTAACCCTCACCCTCACCCTAATCCTCACACTAACCCTAACACTTACATAACTGAAACACTCACCCTCACCCTCACCCAAACCTCACACTCACCCTAGCCCTCACCCTAACTCTAACACTAATCCTAACCCTAACCCTCAACCGACCCTCAACCTAACCCTAAACCTAACCCTAATGCTGAACCTCACCCTGACCCTCACCCTAAACCTAACCATAACCCTCACCCTAAACCTAACCCTCACCCTTAAGCTCACCCTATCCCTAACACTAACCCAAATCCACACCCTCACTCTAACCCTCACCCTAACCCTTATCCTCACAATAAACTTAATCCTAACCCTCACACTAACCGTAATCCTCACCCTATCCCTAACCCTGACCCGAAACCTCACCCTAACCCTCACCTTAACCCTTACCCTGACCCTAACCTTAAACCTCATCCTAAACCTAAAATTCACCCTAATCCTTACACTCGCGCTAACTCGCAAAATAAGCCTAACGGTAAACCTACAGCTCACCCTAACCCTCACCTTAAGCATAACCCTAACCCTAACCATCACCCTAACCTTAACCCTCACCCTCACCCTAACCCTCACCCTAACACTTATCCTCACACAGACACTAATCCTAACCCTCACCCTAACTCTCACACTAACACTAATCCTTACCCTATCACTAACCTCACCCTAACCCTCACCCTAACCCTCACCCTAAACCTTAATCTCACCCTAACCCTAAAACTCACCCTCACCCTTAACCTCACCCTAACCCTTACCCTCATCCTAACCCGCAAACTAACCCTAACCCTAAACCTACGGCTCACCCTAACCCTCACCCTCATCATAACCCTAAACCTAACACTCACCCTAACCCTAAACCTCACCCTCACCCTAACCCTCACCCTAACACTTACCCTCACACTAACCCAATCCCTAACCCTAACCCTAATTCTCAACAGAACACTCACCGTCACCCTAACCGTCACCCTCACACTAAACATCACCCAACCCTAACCCTCAACGTAACCCTAACCCTACTCCTCACCCTAACCCTAACACTCACCGAAACCCTAAATCTCACACTAACCCTAACCCTAAACCTTACCCTCACCCTCACCCTAACCCTAACCCTAATCCTCATCCTAACACTAACCTTGACCCTCAGCCTCACCCTAACCCTAACCCTAACCACAACCCACACCCTCACCCTACACCTCACCCTAACTCTAACCCTAACACTTAATTAAATGAAAACCTCACCCTAACCCTCACCCTCACCCTTAAACTCACCCTCACCCTAACCCTCACCCTCACCCTTGCCCTCACCCTAAAACTAACCCTAACCCTAAACCTAACCCTAACCCTCACCCTCACCTTAAGCCTAACCCTAAACATAACCCTAACATTCATCCTAACCCTAACTCTAAACCTAAAGCTAACCATAAACCACACAATCACCCTAACCTTCACCCTAACAATTACCGTCACCCTAACCCTAACCCTAAACCTAACACTAAACCTCACCTTGACCCTCACACTAAACCTAACCATAACCCTAACCCTCACCCTAACACTTACCCTCACCATCACCCTAAACCTAACCCGAACCCTTACCTTAACCCTAACCCTCATCCTAAACATCAGCCTCACCCTCACCCTCACCCTAACCCTAACCCTAACCCTCATCCTAACCTTAAACCTAAACCTAACGCTAACCCTAAAGCTCACCCTCACCCTAAACCTCACCCTAACACTTACCCTCACCCTAACACTAACGCTAACCCTCACACTAAACCTAAACCTCACCCTAAACCTAACCCTAATCCTCACACTAAACCTAACCCTCACCTTAAACCTAACACTACCCCTCAGCCTAACCCTCAACCTATTCCTAACTCTAACCCTAATCCTCACCTTATCCCTAACCTTAACCCTAACCCTCACCTTAACACTCACCCTAAACCTAACCCTCACCCTCACCCTAAACCTAATGCTAACACTAACCCTCACCTTCCTCCTAACCCTCACCCTCACCCTAACCCTCACTCTAACACTTACCCACACCCTAACCCACACCCGAAGCCTAACCCTAAACCTAACCTTCACCCAAACCCTCACGCTACCCCTAACCATAACCCTAACCCTAACCCTCACCCGAACCCTCACGGTAACCCTAACCCTCATCCTCTCCATAAACCTTACTCTAAACTTTACCCTCAACCTAACCCAAACCCTTTCCCTAAACCTAACACTCACACTAACCCTAACCCTTACCCTCAGCCTAGCCCTTATACTAACCCTAAACCTAACAGTAACCCTCACCCTAACCGTAACCCTAACCCAAAACCTCACACTCAACCTCCACTTCCCCCTCAGCCTTACCCTTTACATAATCCTAACCTTAAACCTGAACCCCACCCTCACCCTAACCCTAACCCTAACCCTAACGCTAAACCTCACCCTCACCCTCACCTAACCCAAACCCTAAACCTAACAATAAACCTAACCCTAACCCTCACCCTAAAACTCACCTTAATCTAATCCTAACCATAACCCTCACCCCCAACCTCAACCTCATTCTAACACTCACCCTCAGCCTGACCCTCACCATCACCCTAACCCTCCCACTAACTCGAATCCTCACCCTAACCCTAACCCTAACCCTCGCCCTCACTTTCATCCTCACCCTCAGCCTAACCCTAACACTAATCCTAACCCTAACCCTCACCCTAAACCTAACACTAACCCTCACCCTCACCCGCACCCGCACCCTCACACTAACCCTCAACCTCACCCTAAACATCACCCTAACACTAAACCTCACACTATCCCTAATCCTAAACCTCACCCTAACCCTAAACCTCACCATAATGCTCACCCTAACCCTAACGCTAACCCTAACCCTCACCCTCACACTAACCCACCCCCTAACTCTTATCCTCACACTAACGCTAAACCTAACCCTAACTCTAACCTTCACACTAACCCTAACCCTCACTCTAACCCCATACCTTCACTTCACCCTGACTCTCATACTAACCCTAACCCTCAACCACACCCTAATCCTCACCCTCACCTGAACACTCACCCTCACCTGAACACTCACACCCGCCCTAACACTCACCCTCACAATAAACATCACCCTAACCCAAAATCTCTCCCTAACCCAAACCCTAAACCTCACCCTATATCTAATCCTCAACCTAAACCTATACCTCACCCTGACCCTCACCCTAATCCTAACCCTAACCCTCACCCTTTCCCTAACCCTAATACTCACCCTAAACCTAACCCTCACCCTCACACTAAACCTAATCCTCACCCTCACACTAAACCTAACCTTCATCCTAACCCTTATCCTCACCCTCACCCTCTACCTCAACCTAACCCTCATCCTAACCCTAACCTTAAACCAAATGCTAACCCTAAACCTCACCCTCACCCTAACCCTTACCCTCAACCTAACCCTAACCCTAACCAACACACTAAACCTAACCCTCACTCTAACCCTAACCCTGAACCTCACACTAAACCTAACCCTCAACCTAACCCTAACCCTACCGCTGAGCCTAACCCTCACCCTAAATCTAACCTTAACCTGAATCCTCACCCTATCTGTAACCATAACCCTAACGCTCACCTTCAACCTCTCCTTCCCCTTCAGCCTTACCCTAACCATAACCATAATCCTAACACTCAACCTAACCCTCACCATAAACCTATCCCTCAGCCTCACCCTAACCCTCACCCTAACCATTACCCTCAACCTAACCTAAACCTAACACTCATATTAACCGTAACCCTAAACCTCACCCTATCCCTTATACTAACCCAAAACCTAAATCCAACCCTCACCCTAACCTGAACCCTCACAGTAACCCTAAACCTAACCCTAACCCTCAGCCTAAACCTCATCTTAACCCTAAACCTAACCCTAAAACTCAAGCTAACCCTAATCATCACCCTCACCCTAAATTTAGCTAAACCCTAACCCTATCCTTAACCCTAACCCTTACCCTAACTCTACCTGAACACTCACCCACACCCTAATCCTCACCCTCACACTAAACATCAACCTAACACTAACAATCAACCTAACCCTAACCCTATCCCTCACCCTAACCATAACCCTCACCATAAACCTAAACCTCAAACTAACCCTAAGCCTAACCCTCACCAACAACCGCAACCTCACCCTAACCCTATCCCTAACCCTCATCCTAACACTAACCCTGACCCTCACCCTCACCCTCACCCTAACCCTAACACACAACCTCACCCTAATCCTCACCCTAACCCTAACCCTAAAACTTACCTAACCTAAAACCTCACACTCAATCTCACCCTCAACCTAACCCTCAACCTAGCCCTCCCCCTAAAACTAACCCTCACCCTAACCCTAACCCTCACACTGAGCCTAACTCTCACCCTAAACCTAACCCTAACTCTCAGAATAACCCTCACCTTTACCCTAACTCTAACCCTCACCCTAACCCTAACCCTATCACTAACCCTCACACTAACCCTAACCTTAATACTGAACCTAACCCTCACCCTCACCCTCACCATAAACCTAACACTCACCCTAATACTAAACCTAACACTAGTCCTCATGCTAACACTTACCCTCACCCTCACCCTAACCCTAACTCTCATCCTCACCCTAACCCTCACCCGAAGCCTTACTGTCACCCTAACTCTAATCCTAACCCTAACCCTAACCCTCACCCTAACCCTAAACCTATCCCTAAACCTCACCCTTACCCTAACCCTCATCCTACCTCACACTCAACCTAACCGTCACCCTAACCCTTACCATCACACTAAATCAACCCTAACCCTCACAGTAAACCTAACCCTCACCCAAACTCTAATGTTACCCCTAACCCTAACCCTCACCCTCAACCTAACCCTAATCCTCACCATATCCTTAACCTTAACCCAAAGCTACACCCTAAGCCTCACCCTCACCCTCAGGCTAACCATAACACTCAGCCTCACCGTAACTCACTCCCTAACACTTTACCCTCACCCTAACCCTCACCCTCACCCTAAAACTCACCCTAACACTCACCCAAACCCTAACCCTCACCTTAACCCTAATCCTAATCTTAACCTTGACTCTAACCCTCACCCTCACTCTAAACCTCACCCTAACACTTACCCACACCCTTACCCTCACTCTAACCCTAACCCTAAACCTAAAATTGACCCTAACCCTCAACCAAACCCTAAACTTCACCCTCACCCTAACCCTCACCCTAAACTTTACCCTCACCCTAACTCTTACCCTGACACTAAACCTAACCCTCACACTAACCCGAACCCTAATCCCCAGCCTAATCCTTATCTTAACCCTAAACCTAGCCCTAAACCTCACCCTAACCCTAACCCTAACCCTTAGCCTAACCCTCATCCTAACCATAACCCTAATCCTAACCCTCACCCTAACCCTAACCGGAAACCTAAACCTCACCCTAACCCTCATCCTCTTGATCAACCTCAGCCTAACCTTAAATCTTACCTAATCCTAACCCTCACCCTCACCCTCACCCTAACTCTATCCCTAAACGTAAACCTAACACTCACCCTCACCCTTACCCTAACCCTAACACTATCTCTAACCCTCAACCTAACCCTAACACTCACCCTAATCCTAAACCTAACCCTCACCCTCAAACTCACCCTAAGTCTAACGCAAACCCTAACCCTAACCCTCACCCTCACCCTCAAGCTAACCCTCACACTCACCCTAAACCTCACCCTAAACCTGACCCTACCCCTGTCCCTACCCCTCACCCTAAACCTAACCCTAACCCTCAACCTAACCCTAAAACTACCCCTAATGCTAACCCTCACCCTAAACCTAATCCTCACCCACACCCTAACCCTCACCCTTAACCGAACCCTCACCCTCACCCGAACCATCATCCTCACCCTAACCCTCACGCTCATTCTAAACATCACCCAAATACTAACCCTCACCCTAACTCTAACACAAACCCTAATCCAAACCCTCACACTCACCCTAACCCTCACCCTAATCTTTACTCTCACCCTAATCCTTACCCTCACCCTAACCCTAACCATTACCCTCACACTAACCGTAACCCTCACTCTAACCCTAATCCTAACCCTGACCTTAACATTCACCCTAACCCTGACCCTCAGCATCAGCTTAACCCTAACCCTAATCCTATTCCTAATCCTAACCCTCACAATCACCCTCAACCTAAACCTAAACCTAACACTAACCCTCACCCTCACCCTCACCCTAACCGTACACTCACCCTCACAATCAACATCACCCTAACCCTAACCATCACCCTAACACTAACCTCAGCTTAACCCTCACCCTCAACCTAATCCTCACCCTAACCGTAACACTAATGTAACGGAAACCCTCACCCTCACACTAACCCTCACACTAACCCTCACCCTCAACCTAGCACTATCCCTAACCCTAACCATAACACTTAACCACAATCTGACCCTCACCCTCATCCTCACTCTAACCCTAATCCTAACCCTAATGCTCACCCTGCCCCTCTCCCTAATTCTAACTGTAACCCTAACCCTCAACCTCATCCTAACCCTCATGCTCACCCAAAAACTCACCCTCACCCTAAACGATACTCTCACAATAAACATCACCCTAACCCTAACCCTCAATCTAACCCTAACCCTAACCCCCACCCTAACCCTAAACCTCACGCTAACCCTCACCCTAACCCTTACCCACAACATAATCCTATCCCTCACCCTCAACCTTACCATCACCCTAACACTTACCCTCACCCTAACCCTTATTCTAACCCTCACCCTAACCCTCACCCTAACCCTAACCCTCACCCTCGCCCTAACCCTCACACTAACCTTTACCCTCACCCTCACCCTAAACCTCACCCTAACTTTACCCTGACCCTAACCCTACCCTAACCCTTAACTTAACCCTCACACTAACCCTAAACCTAACCCTCAACCTAACCCTGATCCTAACCCTAAACGTAAACCTAACCCTCGCCCTAACCCTAACCCTAACCCTCACATTAACCTTAACCCTCACCCTCACCCTAAGGCTAACTCAACCCTCACCCTCAGCCTAACTCTAAATCTAAACCTAACCCTAACCCTCACCCTCACCCTCACCCTCAACCTAACCCTAAAACTATCCCTAACCCTCACCCTAACTGTAACCCAAAACCCATACCTCACCCTCACCCTAACCCTCACCCTCACCCTCACCCTCAACCTAACCCTAAACCTATCCCTAACCCTCACCCTAACTGTAACCCAAAACCCATACCTCACCCTCACCCTAACCCTAACCCTAACCCTCACACTAAACCTCACCCTAACCCTTACCCTCAACATAAATCTAACTCTAACCCTAATTTTCACCCTAAACCTAACATTCACCCGCACCCTAACCCTAACCCTATTCCTAAACCTAAACCTCACCCTTAATCTCACCCTAACCCTACACCTAACATTATCCCTAACCCACACCCTCACCCTATCCCTGACCCTCACCCTAAACCTCACCCAAACCCTAAACCTACCATTCACCCTCACCCTCAGACTCACCCTAACCCTAATCCAAACCCTCAACCTAACCCTAATGCTACCCATAACCCTCACCCTCACACTAAAACTAAACCTAACACTAACACTCAACCTAACCCTAATCCTCACCCACCCCCTGACCCTCACCCTCACCTTAACACTCACCCCCATGCTAAACATCACCCAAACCCTAACGCTCACCCTAACCCTAGCCCTAACCCTCATCCTAACCCTAACCCAAAACATAATTCTCAACCTCACCCTATTCCTCACCATAACCCAAATCCTTGGCTAAAATAAACCCTCAACCTAAAACTCACCCTAACACTCACCCTCACCCTAGCCTTCACCCTAACCCTAACAATAACCCTAACCCTAACCCTAACCATAACCTTCACAGTAACCATTACCCTCACCGTAAACCTAAACCTAACATTAACCCTAAACCTAACCTTCAGCGTCAACCTCACCCTCACCCTCACTTTCAGCCCAAACCTAACCCTAACCTATTCCCAATCCAAACCCTCACACTGACACTTACCATAACCCCCACCCTCACCCTAACCTTCACCCTCACCCTAAACATCACACTAACCGTAAACCTCAGGTTAAACCTTAGCCTAACCCTTACCCTAACCCTAACGTCATCTTAACCCTAAACCTCACGTAAACAAAAACCTCACCCTCACCCTCACCCTCACCCTCACCCCAACCCTAACCCTAACCCTATGACTCACCCCAACCCTAACCTTCACCCTAACACTAACCCTCACCCTCAACCTCACCCTAATCTTAACCCTAACTCTAATCCTAACCCTCACCCTCACCGTAACCCTCACCCTAACCGTTACCCTCACCCTCACGCTTAGCGTAACCCTAAACCTCACAGTAAACCTAACCCTAACCCTAACCCTTTCCCTCACCTTAACCCTCAACCTCACCCTAATCCTCAACCTAACCTTACTTTAACCCTTACATAAACTAAACCCTCACCCTCACCCTAGCCCACACCCTAACCCTAACCCTAAACCTAACCGTCACAATAATCCTTACCATAAGACTCAGGATAAAACTTATCCTAACCCTAAACCTAAAAGAAAACTTCACCCTAACTAAACCCTAATCCTAACCCTAACCCTAATCCTAACCCTCACACTAACCCTAACCCTAACCCTTAGCCTAACGCTCATCCTAACCCTAACCCTAACACTAACCCTCACCCTAAACCTAAAACTAACCCTAACCCTCACCCTAACCCTAAACCTCACACTCAACCTCACCTTCACCCTCAGCCTAAACCTAGTTCTAAACCTACTACTAACCCTCAAACTCACCCTAACTCTAACCCTAAACCAAACCCTCACACTCCCCCTCACCCTCACCCTAACCCTCACCCTAACCCTAACCCTAACCCTAACCCTCACCCTCACCCTAAATCTCACCCAAACATTTACCCTGACCCTAAACCTAACTCTAACCCTAAACCTAACACTCACACTAACACTAAAACTAACCCTCAAACTAAACCTTATGCTAATCCTAAACCTAACCCCAGCCCTCACCCTAACCCTAACCCTAACCCTAATTCTTAACCCTCAAACTAACCCTAAACATAAACCTCAGCCTAACGCTCATCCTAACCCTAACCCTAACCCTAACCCTCACCCTAAACGTACCCCTAACCCTAACACTTACCCTAAACCTAACCCTCACCCTAACCCTCAGGCTAACTCAAATATTAACCCTAATACTAACCCTCACCCTCACCCTAACTGTAACCCTAAACCTTACCCTAACCCTCACCCTCACTCTCACCCTAACCGTAAACCTATTGCTAACCCTCACCCTAACCCTAACCCAAACCCTATACCTCACCCTCACCCTCACCCTAACCCTAACCCTAACCCTAAGCCTCACACTAAACCTCACCCTAACCCTTACCCTCACCATTAACCTAACTGTAACCCTAATCCTTACCCTAAACCTAAACCTCACCCATACCCTTACCCTGATCCTCACTCTAACACTCACCGACACCCTAACACTCTTCCTAACACTAACCCTAACCCTACCCTGCACCCTAACAATCCTACTAAACCTAACCCTAATCCTAACCGTCAACCTAAACCTAATCCTAGCCCTAACCCTCACCCTCACACTAACCCTAAATCTAATGCTAATACTCAACCTAACACTAATCCTCAACCACACCCTAACTCTTACCCTCACTCGAACCCTGACCCTCACCCGAAAACTCATCCTCACCATAACCCTCACCCTTATGCTAAACATCACCCAAACCATAACCCTCACTCTAACCCTTGCCCTAACCCTCACCCTAAACCTAACCCTCAACCTAACACTCACCCTCACCCTAATCCTCACCATAACACCAAACTCTGGCTAAAAGAACACCTCACCCTTACCTTTACACTAACCCTCACCCTCACACAAGCCCTCACCCTAAATCTAACCCTAACCCTAAACCTCACCCTCACCCTAAACCTCACTCGAACCCTTCCCCTCACCCTAACCCTAACCCTAACCATAACCATAACCCTCACAGAAACCGTAACCCTCACCCTAACCCTAAACGTAACCTATCCCAAACCCTCACCCTCACCCTCACCCTCAACTTCAGTCTAACCAAATCCCTAACCGTATTCCCAATCTTAACCCCCACCCTCACCCATACCGTAATCCTCACCCTCACCCTAACCCTCACCCTCACCCTAAACATCACCTAACACTAAACCTCACCTTACCTCTAAACCTAACACTCACCCTAAACCTAACCTCAGATTAACCCTATCCTTGACATAAACGAAAACCTCAACCTCATCCTCACAATAACCATCACCCTCACCCTATCCCTCACCATCACTCTAACCATAATCATAACGCTCAACGTCGCCCTCACCCTCACCTTCAGCCTATTCCAAACACTAACCCTAACCCTAAACCTCACCCTCACCCTAACCCTAACCCTAACCCTAACCTTCACCCCAACCCTAACCCTCACCCTAACACTAACCCTAATCCTCTACCTCACCCTAATCCTAACCGTAACTCTAATCCTAAACAGCATCCTCACCCTAACCCTCACACTAACCCTTACCCTCACCCTCACCCGCACCCTAACCCTAACCCTCACCTTAACCCTCAACCTCACCATAATCCTCACCCTAACCTACTCTTAACACTTACCTAAATTAAACCTTCACCCTCATCCTCAACCTAGCCCTCACCATCAGCCTAGCCCACACTCTAACTCTAACCCTAAACCTAACCCTCACACTAACCCTAACCCTAAACCTCAGCCTAAACCTTAATCTAAGCCTAAACCTAAAATTAACCTTCACCCTAACCAAACCCTAACTCTAACCCTAACCCTAAACCTCACTCTAAAACTAACCCTAACCCTAAACCTCACCCTAACCCTAAAACTCACCCTGAACCTCACCCTCACCCTCCGCCTAAACCTAGTGCTAACCCTAATCCTAAACCTTACCCTCAACCTAACTCTAACCCTAAACCAAAATCTCCCCCTCTTTCTCACCCTTAATCTAACCCTCACTCTAACCCTAACCCTCACCCTCAACGTCATCCTCACCCTCAGCCTAACCCCTAGTCCTTAACCTAATCCTAATCCTTAACCTACCCCTGAACCTATCTATAACCCTAACACTAACCCTAACCCTCACCCTCACCATAGTCCACACCCTAAACCTAACCCTAAACATATCCCTCACACTAACCCGTACCCTAACCCTCAGACTAAACCTTATGCTAACCCTAAACCTAAAACTAAACTTCACCCTAAACAAACTCTAAACGTAACCCTAACCTAAACCTAACCCTCACACTAACCCTAACCCTAACCCTCAGCCTAACGCTCATCCTAACCCTAAACCTAACCCTAACCCTAAACCTCAACCTAACATTCATCCTAACGCTAACCCTAACATTAACCCTAACCCTGACACTCAATTTAACCCTCCCCATAACCCTAACTCTAACACTAAACCTCACCCTCACCCTAGCCCTAATCCTAACACTAACCCTAAACCTCACCCTAACTCTCACCCTAACCCTCA
Organism: Dipodomys merriami; assembly: GCF_024711535.1. Lineage (NCBI taxonomy): Eukaryota > Metazoa > Chordata > Mammalia > Rodentia > Heteromyidae > Dipodomys > Dipodomys merriami. The sequence continues at coordinate 927,685 of NW_027202360.1, read as the reverse complement.
CCCTCACCCTAAACATCACAATAACCTTAACCCACAACTTAACCCTAACCCTAATCCTCACTGTAACCCTAACCTCATTTAACCCTAACCTGATGTAAACGAAACCCTCACCCTCACCCTCACCCTAATCCTCACCTTAACCCGAAACCTGACATAAACGAAACCCTCACCCTCACCCTCACACTAACTCTCACCCTCACCCTAGCCCTCACCCTTACCCGAACACTGTCCATCACCCTCACCCTCAGAATAAACCTAACCCTACCCTAACCCTAACCCTCACCCTCACCCGCACCCTCACCCGCACCCTAACCCTAACAATACCCCTAACCCTCACCCTAAAACTAAACCTCAAGTTCACCCTAACCCTAAACCTAACCCTAATTCTAATCCTAACACTCACCCTCACCCTAACCCTCACCCTAACCCTTACCCTCACCTTCACCTAACCCTAACCCTAACCCTCACACTAACCCAAACACTCACCCTAACAGTAACACTAACCCTAACCCTTACCCTCAAAATCACGCTGACCCTAACCCTTACCCTCAGCCTAACCCTAACCCTAACAGTAACCCTAACCCTAAAACTAGTCCTCACACTAACCCTAATCCTCAACCACACCTTAACCCGAACCCTCACCCGAACTCTCACCCTAATACTAACCCTAAACCTAAACCTAACCCTCCCACTAAACCTATCACTCACACTAACTGTATCCCTACCCATCAGCCTAAACCTCACGCTAACCCTAAACCTAACCCTAATCCTCACCCAATCCCTAAACCTAAACCTCACCCTCACACTCACCCTAGCCCTCACCCTAACCCTACACCAAACCCTAACCATCACACTAAACTTAACTCTCACCCTATACCTAACCCTACACCTCAGCCTAAGACTCACCCTAACCCTAACCCTAACCCTAAACCTAATCCTAACCCTATTCCTAACCCTAACCTTAACCCTCACACTCAACCTAGCTCTCACCTTAACCTCACCCTAATACTACCCCTAATCCTAAACCTCACCCTCAATGTAACCCTCAAGCTAAACCTTACCCTCACCCTAATCCTAACCCTGACCCTAACCTTAACCCTAAAACTCACACTGAACCTAACCCACACCCTAACCCTAACCCTACCCCACAGCCTAACCCTCATCCTAAACCTAACCCTAACCCTATTCCTCAACTTAACCCTAACCCTGACATTAACCATAACCCTCAACCTAACCCTAAACCTCACCCTCACCCTCACACTCACACTCAGCCTAACCCTAACCCTAACATTAATCCTAAACCTAACCCTCACCCACACCCTCACCCTAACTCTAACCCGAACCCAAACCGTAACCCTTCCCTTATCCCTCACCCTCAACTGAACCCTCACTCTCACCCTAATGCTCACCCTCACCCTAAACCTAACCCTAACCATTACCCTCAATCTCACGCTCATGCTCACACTAACCCTAATCCTCACACTAACCCTCACCCTCACCCTAACCCTAACCCAAACACTAAACCTAACCCTCACCCTCACCCTAACCATAAACTTACCCCTCACCCTAACCCTCACGCTCACCCTACCTTTAACCCTAACCCTAACCCTCCCTCTCACCCGAACCGTCACACTCAACCTCACCCTAAACATCACCCTAACACTAAACCTAATCATAACCCTAATACTCACCCTAATCCTAACCCTCACCTTAACCCTCACCCTCACGCTAATCCTCACCCTAACATAACCTTTACCCTTACCTAAACTAAACAATCAACCTAACCTTCACCCTCACACTAGCCCACACCCTAACCCTAACGCTAAACATAACCCTCACACTAACCCTAACCCTAACCGTCAGCCTAAACCTTATCCTAACGCTAAACCTCAACCTCAACCTCAACATCAGCCTAAACCTAGTCCTAAACTAAACCTAAACCTCAACCTCACCCTTACTCTAACCCTAAACCTAACCCTCACCCTCTGACTCCCACTCACCCTAACCCTCACCCTAACCCTAAACCTCACCCTAAACCTCAGCCTCATACTCAGCCTAATCCTCGTCCTAACCCTCATGCTATACTTCACCCTCAAACTAACCCTAACCCTAACCCTAACCCTCAACCTCAACCTCACCATCACCTTACCATAACTCTATCCGTCACCCTCAACCTAAACCTGACCCTAACACTTGCCCTCACCCTAACCCTCACCCTAACCCTAACCATGCAACTAACAGTCACCCAAATGCTCACCCTAACCCTAACACTAAACCTAACCCTCACCCTCAGTCTAACCCTCACACTAACGCTTACCCTCACACTAAACCTAATCCTCAAACTAACCCTAAACCTAACCCTAACCCTAACCCTCAACTTAACCCTCACATTAATATTAACCCTGACCCTAACCGTCACCCTAACTCTAACACTAAACCTAAACCTCACCCACAGCTAACCCTCACCGTCACCCTAACCCTCACCCTAAACCTAACCCTCACCCACACGCTAAACCTCAGCTTCACCCTCACCCTCACCCTTACCCTAAACCCAAACCTAAGCCTCAGCCTAACCCTAACCCTCACCCTAACCCTCAAACTCCCCCTCACCCTAACCCTAATTATAACCCTAACCCTCACCCTAAACCTCACCCTAATCCTAACCCTAACCCTAACCCACACCCTAAACCTAACCCTACCCTAAACCTCACTCTCAGCCTAACCTTCACCCTCACACGAAACCTCACCCTCATCCTAACCCTCACCCTCACCCTAAACATCACCCTAACCCTAACTCTCACCCTAACCCTAAACATAACTCTCACCCTCACCCAAACACTAACCCTAACCCTAACCCTCCCCCTCAAACTCATGCTAACCCTAAACCTCACTCTTATCTTAAACCTCACCCTAACCCTTAAACTTACCATAACCCTAACACTAAACATGAGCCTCACACTAAACCTAACCCTCACCTTCACACAAACCCTAACCTTACCCCTCACCCTAAACCTCAGCCTAACCCTAAACCTCACCCTAAACCTAGCCCTCACCCTTACCCTAATCCTAACACTTACCCTAACCCTAACCATAAACCTAACCCTCACCCTCACCCTCACCCTAAATCTAACCCTAACCCTAACCCTCACCCTCACCCTAACCCTAACCCTAACCCTAACCCTCACCTTAACCCTCCCCCTAATCCTAAACCTGATCCTAACCATCACCCTAAAGCTAACACTAAACCTAAACCTCACCCTCACCCTAACCGTCACCGTCACCCTAACCCTCACTCAAACCTGAACCCTCACCTCAACCTAATCTTCACACTCACCCTAACCATAAACCTAACCCTAATCCTCTCCCTATCCCTCACCTTCACCCTCACCTCACCTAAAGCCTAACGTAAACCTAATCCTAATCCAACCCTCACCCTCACCATAAACCTAACCCTAATCCTAATCCTATACCGAACCCTCACCTTCACCATAACCTAACAGTAACCATCACCCTCACACGCACTCTTACCCTAACCTTAATCCTAAGCCTTACCCTAACCCTAACCCTCACCCGAACCCTTACCCTAACCATAACCCTGACCCTCATTCTCACCCTAACCCTAACAATAACCCTATCCCTCACGCTAACCATTATCCTCACACTTACCCTAAACCTAACCCTAAACCTCACACTAACCCTAAACCTCACCCTAAACCTGACCCTACCCCTCACCCTAAACCTCACCCGAATCCTAACCCTAACCCTAACCCACACCCTAAACCTAACCCTAACCCTCACCCTCACCCTAACCCTCATCGACACCCTAATCTGAACCCAAACCCGAACCCTCACAGTCACCCTAACACTCACCTCTCTCTGAAAATCACCCTAAACCTAACCCGCACCCTAACCCTGAACATAACCCTCACCCTCACGCCAACCCTAATCCTAACTCAAACACGAACCCTCACCGTAACCCTCACCGCACACTCACACTAACCCTAACCCTCTCTCTCATCCTAACCTTCACCCTAAACATTACCCTAACTCTACCTCTCACAATAACACTTACCATAACCCTAACCCAAACCCTAATCCTCACCCTCACACTAACCCTCATCCATACGCTCAACCTAACCTTAACAATCACCCTATCGCTCACCCTCACCCTAACCCTCACCCTAACGCTTACCCTCACCCTAACCCTAACCCTCACACTAAATCTAACCCTCACCCGAACCATAACCATAATCCTCACCGTATCCCTCATCCTAACCCTAAACATAACCCTCAACTTAAATCTAAACCTAAACATTACCCTAACCCTAACCCCCACCCTCACCCTCACCCTCAACCTCAGCCTAACACTAACCCTAACCCTAATCCTAAACCTAACACTCACCCTCACACTCACCCTAATTCGAACCTAACCATAAACCTAACCATCACCCTAAACATAAAACTATCCCTAACCTACACCCTAAACCTAAACATCACCCTAACCCTAAACCTAACCCTAACCCTCACCCTCACCCTAACCCTAACTCTCAACCTAACTGTCATCTTAACACTAACGCTAACCCTAACCCTCCCCCTAACTTTAACCCTCACCCAATCCCTCACCATAAACCTCACCCTAACCCTAACCCTCAAACGGACCCTAACCCTTACCCTAACCCTTGTCCTCAACCTAAATGTAAACCTAACCCTAAGCCTCACACTAACCCTAACTCTAACCCTCAGCCTAACCCTCATCCTAAACCTAACCCTAACACTAATCCTAACCTTAACCCTCACCCTCACCCTCACTCTAACCATAACCCTAACCCTAACCGACATGTTAACCCTCAACCTCACTCTCACACTAAACCTAACATTAACAATAAAACTAAGCCTAACCCTAACGATCACCCTCACCCTAACCCTAACCCTAACCCTAACACTAACCCTAAACCTAATCCTAATTCTTATACTCACCCTAAACCTAACCCTAACCGTCAAACTCACACTCAACCTCACCCTCACCCTAACACTCACGCTCAAACTCACCCTCACCGTAAACCTCTCCGTCACCCTAAAAATCACCCTACCCCTAACCCTCACCCTAACCCTAACCCTTACCCTAACCATAACCCTAACCCTTACCATAACCCTAACCCTAACTCTCACCCTAACCCTAATGCTAACTCTAACTCTCCACCTCAACCTAAACCTCACCGTAAACCTTATCCTCACACTAACCCTAAACCTAACCCTCAGCCTCACCCTAACCCTAACCCTAACCCTAAACCTAAACCTCACTCTAACCCTAACCCTTACCCTAGCCCAAACCTAACCCTAACCCTCACCCTAACCGTAACCCTAACACCAACCATCACCCTCACCCTCACCATAAACCTAAGCCTAAATATAACCCTCACCCTAATCCTAACCCTTACCCTAACCCTAACCCTACCCCTCAACCTAAACATCACCCTGACTCAAAACCTAACCCTGACCCTCACCCTAAACCTAACCCTAACCCTAATGCTAACCCTAAAACTAACCCTCACCGTAACCCTAACACTTACCCTAAATGTAACCCTAACCCTAACCCAAACGTTAATCCGAACCCTAACCCTCACCCTAACCCTCATCCTAAACTTTATCCTCATAGTCACCCTAACTCTAACCCTAAACCTAACCCTCACACAAACCCTAACTCTCTCCCTAAACTTAACCCTACCCCGCACTCTAACCCTCACCCTAACCCTTATCCTAACCCTCACCCTCAACCTAACGCTCACCTTCACCCTACCCCTCACCCTAAACTGAACACTAAAGAACACCCTAACCCTCAACATCTCCCTCACCCTCACCCTCACCCTCAACCTCACCCTCAACCGAACCCTCACCCTAATCCTAACCCTAACCCTAACCCTCACCCTCACACTAATCCTTAACCTCACCCTAACCCTAACTCTTACCTTGACCCTAACCCTCACCCTAATCCTAACATTCAGCCTAACCCTAACCCTACCCCTTTCCCTAACACTCATCCTAACCCTCACTCTCACCCTAACCCTAACCCTCAAAAACACCCTATCTCTCATCCTGAACCTGATCCTATCCCTAACCCTAAGCCTAATCCTAACCTTCACCCTCACCCTCACCCTCACTGTAACTCTAACACCCAGCCTCACCCTAATCCTAACCCTCATCCTAACCTTAAACCTAAACCTAATGCTAACCCTAAACCTCAGGCTCACCCTAAACCTCTACCTAACCCTTACCCTCACCATAACCCTAACCCTAACCCTCACACTAAACCTAACCCTCACCGTAAACTTAACCCTAACCCTCAGCCCTGACCCCACCCTATACATAACCCTAACCCTAATCCACACCCTATCCCTAAACTCAACCCTAATCCTCAACCTAACCCTCACCCTCACCCTAACCCTAATGCTAACACTAACCCTCCCCCTCCCCCTAACACTAACCTCACCCTAACCCTCACTCTAACACTTACTGACACCCTAACCGTCACCCTAACACTAAAAATAAACCTAACCTTCCTCTTACCCTCACGCTAACCCTAAAAATAACCCTAATCCTAACCATAACCCGAACCCTCACCATAACTCTAATCCTCACCCTTTCCCTAACCCTCACCCTAAACTTTACCCTCAACGTAACCCAAACCCTAACCCTAAACCTAACACTCAAACTAACCCTAAGCCTTACCCTCAGCCTAAGCCATATACAAAGCCTAAACCTAACAGTAACCCTCACCCTAACCCTAACCCTCAACGTAGACCTCCCTCTAACACTAATGCTCACCCTAACCCTAACCCTCACACTCACCATCACCCTAAACCTAAACCTAACCCTAACCCTCACCCTAAACCTAACCCTCACACTAAGCCTAACCCTCACCCTAACCCTAACCCTACTTCTCAGACTAACCCTCACCTTAACCCTAACTCTAACCCTCACCCTAAGCCTAACCGTATCACTAACCCTCACACTCACCCTAACCCTAATACTGAACCTAACCCTCACCCTCACCCTCACCATAACACTAACACTCACCCAAATCCAAACCCTAACCGTAGTCCTCACGCTAACACTTACCCTCAAACTCACCCTAACCCTAACCGTCAACCTAACCCTAACACTCACCCTAAGCCTTACTCTCACCCTAACTCTAATCCTAACCCTAACCCTCACCCTCACCCTAATGCTAACCCTAACCAGCAGACTCACCATAACCCTCACCCTAACACTTACCCAAACCCTAACCCTAACCCTCACCCTCACCCTAAACCTCACCCTAACACTTACCCAAACCCTAAAACTCACCCTAACCCTAACCCTAAACCGAATCTTGACGCTAACCCTCACCCTCACCTTAAACCTCACCCTAACACTTACCCAAACACTTACCCTCACCCTAAACCTAACCCTAAACCTAAACTTGACCCTAACCCTCACCCTAACTCTCACCCTAATGTTTACCCTCTCCCTAACTCTTACCGTAACCCTAAACCTAACCCTCACACTAACCCTAACCCTAACCCTCAGCCTAACACTTATCCTAACACTAAACCTAGCCCTAAACCTCACCTTAACCCTAACCCTAACCCTCAGCCTAAACCTCATCCTAACCCTAACCCTAATCCTAACCCTCATCCTAAACCTAACCGTAAACCTAAACCTCACCCTAACCCTAACCCTCACCCTCACCCTCCCCATCACCGTCAGCCTAACCCTAATCCCAACTCTAACCCTAAACCTAACCCTAACACTCACCCTCACCCTTACCCTAAGCCCTCCCCTCTCCCTAACCCTCATCCTAACCCTAACCCTCAACCTAACCCTAACCCTACCCCTAACGCTAACCCTCACCCTAACCTAATCCTCATCCACAAGCTAACCCTCACCCTCAACCGAACCCTCACCCTCACCCAAACACTCATCCTCACCCTAACCCTCACACTCACTCTAAATGTCACCCAAACACTAACCCTCAACCTAACCCTAACCCAAACCCTAATCCAAACCCTCACCCTCACCCTAACCCTCAGCCTAACCCTTACCCTCACCCTAAACCTAACCATAACACTCACAATAACCGTAACCCTCACTCTAACCCTAACCCTAACCCTCACCCTAACCTTCATCCACACCCTGATCCTCACACTCAGCTTAACCCTAACCCTAAACCTAACCCTCACCCTAAACCCTAAACCTAACACTAACCCTAAACCTCACCCTCACCCTCAACCTAACCCTAACCCTCACCCTAAACATCACCCTAATCCTAACACTCACCCTAACCCTAACCCGAAGCTTCACCCTGAACCTAAACTCAGCATAATCTTCAACCTAACCCTAACCTTTACCTAATCGAAACCCTCACCCTCACCCATCGCCTAACCCTCACCCTCACCGAAGAACTCACCCTAACCCTAACCTTAACCCTAACCCTCACCCTGAAACTCCCCTACACCCTCAGCCTTACCCAAACCATAACCCTAATCGTAACACTAACGCTCAAGCCCAACATCACCCTAACCCTAACTATAACCCTCACCCTCATCCTAACCCTAACAATAACTCTAACCCTAACCCTAACCCTAAAACTCATCCTAACCCTAATCCTAACCCTAAATCTCAACCTCATCCTCACCCTCACACTAACCCTCAACCTCACCCTAAATATCACCTTAACCCTAACCTTCACAATGAACCTAACCCTAACGCTCACCCTAACTCTCACCCACAAACTAACCCTCAGCCTAAACATTATCCTCACACTAAACCAAACCCTAACCCTAACCTTCACACTAACCCTAACCCTCAAGCTAACCGTATCCCGACACCTCACCCTAACTCTCACCCTAACCCTAACCCTAACCCTAACACTCACCCTAACCCTAACTCTAAACCTAACCCTCACCCTCACCCTAACCCTCACCATCACCCTAACGCTTACCCTAACCCTAACCCTCACCCTAAACCTAACCCTCAACCTAAACATAACCCTCACCCTGACCCTCGCCCTAACCCTAACCCTAACGCTAAACCTCACCCTAACCCTTACTTTAACCCTAACCCTCACCCTAAACCTAATGCTCACCCTAACAATAACCCTCACACTAACCCTAACCCTAGCCCTCACCCTCATCCTCAACCTCAACCTAACCCTAACACTCATCCTAACCCTAACCCTAAACCTAAACCTCACACTAAACTTAAACTTCAGCCTAACCCTAATCCTCACACTAAACCTAACAGTCACTCTATCCCTAAACCTACCCCTCAGCCTAACCCTCACCCTAAACCTAACCCTAACCCTAATCCTCACCCTATCCCTAACCTTAACCCTAATCCTAATCCAAACATTCACCCTCACCCTAACTCTAAACCTAACCCTCATCCTCACCCTTACCCTCACCCTAACCCTTATCCTCACCCTAACCCTAACCATAACCCTCACAATAACCGTAACCCTCACTCTAACCCTAACCCTAACCCTCACCCTAACCTTCATCCACACCCTGATCCTCAAACTCAGCTTAACCCTAACCCTAAACCTATCCCTCACCCTAAACCCTAAACCTAACCCTAACCCTAAACCTCACCCTCACGCTCACCCTAACCCTAACCCTCACCCTAAACATCACCCTAATCCTAACACTCACCCTAACCCTAACCCGAAGCTTCACCCTGTATCTAAACTCAGCATAATCCTCAACCTAACCCTAACCTTTACTTAACCGAAACCATCAACCTCACCCTTAGCCTAACCCTCACCCTCACCGAAGAACTCACCCTAACCCTAACCTTAACCCTAACCCTCACCCTCAAACTCCCCTACACCCTCAGCCTTACCCTAAACATAACCCTAATCGTAACACTAACGCTCAACCCCAACCTCACCCTAACATTAACACTAAACCTAACTATAACCCTCACCCTCATCCTAACCCTAACCCTAACCCTAACAATAACTCTAACCCTAAACCTAACCCTAAAACTCATCCTAACCCTTATCCTAACCCTAAATCTCAACCTCACCCTCACCTTCACACTAACCCTCAACCTCACCCTAAATATCACCTTATCCCTAACCTTCACAATGAACCTAACCCTAACGCTCACCCTAACTCTCAGCCACAAACTAACCCTCAGCCTAAACATTATCCTCACACTAAACCACACCCTAACCCTAACCTTCACACTAACCCTAACCCTCAAGCTAACCGTATCCCGACACCTCACCCTAACTCTCACCCTAACCCTAACCCTAACCATAACACTCACCCTAACCCTAACTCTAAACCTAAACTTCACCCTCACCCTAACCCTCACCATCACCCTAACGCTTACCCTAACCCTAACCCTCACCCTAAACCTAACCCTCAACCTAAACATAACCCTTACCCTGACCCTCGACCCTAACCCTAACGCTAACCCTCACCCTAACCCTTACTTTAACCCTAACCCTCACCCTAAACCTAATGCTCACCCTAACAATAACCCTCACACTAACCCTAACCCTAGCCCTCACCCTCACCCTCACCCTCAACCTAACCCTAACACCCATCCTAACCCTAAACCTAAACATAAACCTCACACTAAACTTAAACTTCACCCTAACCCTAATCCTCACACTAAACCTAACTGTCACTCTATCCCTAACCCTACCCCTCAGCCTAACACTCACCCTAAACCTAACCCTAACCCTAATCCTCACCCTATCCCTAACCTTAACCCTAACCCTAATCCTAACACTCACCCTCACCCTAACTCTAAACCTAACCCTCAACTTCACCCTAACCATATACCTAACCCTCACCCTAACACTAACACGCACTCTATACCTCACCCTCACCCTAACCCTAAACCAAACCCTAACCCTAACGCTAAACCTAATCCTAACGGTAAACCTGACCCTCACCCTCACTCTAAACCTCATCCTAAGCATAACCCTAACCCTAATGCTAACCCTAACCCTCAACCTCACCCTAAACCTAACCCTAACCCTGAAACTAAACCTAACCCTAACCCTAATGTTAACCCTAACCCTCACCCTAACTCTAATCCTGAACCTAACCCTTATCCTAACCCTCACCCTCACCCTATCTATAACACTAACACTCACCCTAACCCTAACTCTAATCCTAAACCTAATCCTACCACTCAGCCTAACCCTTACCCTCACTCTAACCCTCACCCTCTCCCTAACATTAATGCTAACCCTAAATATCAACCTCATCCTAACCGTCGCCCTAAACCTTACCCTCACCATAACCCTATCCCTCAACCTCAACCTAACCCTCACCCTAACCCTTACACTCACCCTAACCCTCACTCAAACCTAACCCTAACACTAACCCTCACCCTAACCCCCACCCTAACCTTCACCCTAACCCTAATGCTAACCCTAACCCTCAGTCTCACCCTAACCCTCACCCTAACTCTTATCCTCACACTAAACCTAACAATAACCCTAAGCGTAACCCTCACACTAAGACTAACCCTCATCCTAACCCTAACCCTACCTCTCACCCTAACACTCACCCTAACCCTAACCTTAACCCTAACCTGAACCCTAACCCTAACCCTAATTCGCCCCTGAACCCGAACCCTCACCTACACCCTAACCCTTCCCCTTCCCTGAACCCTAACTGTCACCCTAAAACTCACCCTCACCCTAAACATCACCCTCACACTTACCCTCAACCTAAAACTCAACCTCACCCACAACCTAACCCTGCCCCCCACCATAATCCTCACCCTAAACTTAACCCTAACCCTTACCTAACCGAAACCCTCACTCACAACCTCATTCTCTCCCTCAACCTCAGCCTAAACCTTACCCTAACCCTAATCCTAACCCTAACTCTTACCCTCACCCTAAACTTAACCCTAACCCTAATCCTCACCGTCACCCTCCCACTCACCCTCACACTCACCCTAACCCTCACCGTCACCCTAAACATCACTCTAAACCTAACCCTCACGCTAACCTAACCCCTACCCTAACCCTAACCCTAAACCAAACTCTCACCCTTACATTAACCCTCACCCTAACACTTACCCTCAACCTAACCCCAACCTGAACCTTAACACTAACCCTCACCCGAACCCTCACCCTAACCCTAATTCTAACCCTAACCCTAACCTTTACCCTAACTCTAACTCTTACACAAACCCTAAGCCTAACCCTAAACCTCACCCTAACCCTAAACTTAACCCTCATCCTCACCCTAACACTTGCCCTAACCCTAACCCTCACCATAACCCGAACCCTTAACCTATACCTAAACCTCATCCTCAACCTAACCCTAACCCTAACCCTCACTGTAACCCTAACCCTCACCCTAAACCTCAGCCTCACCCTAACCCTCACCCTAAACCTAACCCTCAGCCTAAACCTCACCCTCACCCTAATCCTCACACTAACCCTAACCCTAAATCTTACCTAACCGAAACACTCAACCTCACCCTCACCCTCTCCCTAACCCTCATTCTCACCATAGCCCTCACCCTAACCCTCACCCTCACCCTCATCCTAACCCTTACACGAACCCTAATCCTAACCCTAACCATTATCCTCACCCTAAACCTAACCCTAACCGTCACCCTCACACTCACCCTCACCCTCACCCTAACCCTCATGCTCAACCTCACCCTCACCCTAACCCTCACCATCACCCTAAAAATCACCCTAACCCTAATGCTAACCCTAACCCTCAACCTCACCCTAAACCTCACCGTAATCCTTATCCTCAAACTAACCCTAACCCTAAACCTCGACCTCACCCTCACTCTAACCCTAACCAAAAACATAACCCTCACTCTAACCGTAACCCTTACTCTAAGCCTGAATCTAACCTTAACCCTCACCCTAACCATAACCCTAACCCTAACCCTCACCCTCACCCTAAACCTAACCCTAAACATAACCCTCACCCTAACCCTGTCCCTTACTCTAACCCTAACCCTACCCCTCACCCTAAACCTCACACTCACCCAAACCCTAACACTGACACTCACCCTAAACCCAACCCTAACCTTAACCCTAACGCTAACCCTAAACCTAACCCTCACCCTAACTCTAACACTTACCCTAACCCTAACCCTAACCCTCACACTAAGCTTAACCCTCACCCTAACCCTCACCCTAACCTTTATCCTAATACTAAACCTAACTCTAAACCTAACCCTAACCCTCACACAAACCCTAACCCTCTCACTAACCTTAACCCTACTCCTCGCCCTAACCCTCAACCTAACCCTAACCCTCACCGTAACCCTTATCCTAAACCTCACCCTCACCCTAACCATCACTGTCACCTTAACCCTCAACCTAAACCGAACTTTAACCCACACCCTAACCCTCACCCTCACCCTCACCCTCACCCTCACTCTAAACCTGAACCTAACCCTCATCCTAACACTAACCCTCACCCTCACCCTCACACTAACCCTAACCCAAAGCCTCACCCTAACCCTAACCCTAAACCTTACCTAACCGAAAAGCTCACCATCACCCAAACCCTAACCCTCTACCTAGCCCCCCCAACACTAACCCTCACCTTAACCCTCACCCTCACCCTCACACTCACCCTCACCCTCACCCTAAACCTAACCCTAACCCTATTGCTAACCCTAAACCTACCTCTCAGACTAACCCTCACCCTAACCCTAACCCTATCACTAACACTCACACTAACCCTAACCCTAATACTGAACCTAACCCTCACCCTCACCATAACCCTGACACTTACCCTAACCCAAACCCTATGCGTAGTCCTCACCCTAACACTTACACTCACCCTCAACCTCACCCTAACCCTCACCCTAAGCTATACCCTCACCCTAACTCTAATCCTAACCCTAACTCTCACCCTCACCCTCACCCTAATGCTAACCATAACCCTCAGACTCACCCTAACCCTCACACGAACACTTACCCTCACCCTAACCCTAACCCTCACCCTCACCTAAACCTCACCCTAACACTTTCCCAAACCCTAACCCTCACCCTAACCCTAACCCTAAACCCAACCTTGACGCTAACCCTCACCCTCATTTTAAACTTCACCCTAACACTTACCAACACCCTTACACTCACGGTAACCCTGACCCTAAACCTAAACTTGACCCTAACCCTCACCCTATCCCTAAACCTCACCTTCACCCTAACTTTCACCCTAACATTTACCCTCACCCTAACTCTTACCCTAACTCTAAACTTAACGCTCACACTAACCCGAACCCTAATCCTCAGCTCAACCCTTATCCTAACCCTAAACCTCACCCAAACACTAACCCTAAGCCTCAGCCTAACCCTCATCCTAATCCTAACCCTATACTAACTCTCACCCTAAACCTAAACCTCACCATCATCCTAACGCTCACCCTAACCCTCACCCTAACCCTAACCCTCACCCTAAACCTAACCCTCAACCTAAACATAACCCTCACCCTAACCCTAACCCTCATCCTAAACCTAACCCTCAACCTAAACATAACCCTCACTCTGACCCTCACCCTAACCCTAACCCTAACGCTAACCCGCACCCTAACCCTTACTTTAACCCTAACACTCACCTTAAACCTAACGCTCACCCTAACACTAACGCTCAAACTAACCCTACAAATAGCCCTCACCCTCACCCTCACCCTCAACCTAAACCTCACCCTAAACCTAATCCTCACACTAAACCTTACAGTCACTCTATCCCTAAACCTACCCCTCAGCCTAACCCTCACCCTAAACCTAACCCTAATCTAACCCTCACCCTAACCCTAACACTAACCGTAACCATAAGCCTAACCCTAACCCTAACACTAACACTAACCGTAACAATAAGCCTAACCCTAACCCTTACCCTAACCCTAAACCTAACCCTAACCCTCACCCTAAACCTTATGCTAAACCTAACACTCACCCTCACCCTAATCCTCACCCTAACCCTTATCCTCACACTAACTCTAACCCTATCCCTCAGCATAAACCTCACCCTAACCCTAAACCTGAAACTAACCCTCACCATAAACCTAACCCTTACCCTAAACCTAAACCTAACCCTAGCCCTAACCCTAATCCTCACCCTCACCCTTATCTTAACCCTAACCCTAAACCTAACCCTCACCCTAACCCTAACCCTTACCCTATCCCTAAACCTACCCCTCAACCTAACCCTCACGGTCACCCTAATCCTAACCCTAACCCTCACCCTAAACCTAAACCAAACCCTAACCCTAAACCTAACACTCAACCTGACCCTAACCCTTACCCTAAACCTAACCCTAATCCTATCCCCAAACCAAACCCTAACCCTCATCCTCAACCTCACCCTCACCCTAACACTCACCGTCACCCTAACCCTCACCCTAAACCGAACCTTAACCCACACCCTAAGCCTCACCCTCACCCTCACCCGAACCCTCACACTCACCCTAAGCCTAAAGCTAACCCTCATCCTAACACTAAGCCTGACCCTCACCCTCACCCTAAACCTAACCCACAACCTCACCCTAATCCTCACCCTAACCCTAACCCTAAACCTTACCTAACCGAAAACCTCACCCTCACCCAAACCCTAACCCCCAACCTAGCCCTCCCCCTAACACTAACCCTCACCCTAACCCAAACCCTCACCTTCAAACTCACCCTCACCCTAATCCTAAACCTAAACCTAACCCTCACACTAAGCCTAAACCTCACCCTAACCCTAACCCTACCTCTCAGACTAACCCTCAAATTAACCCTAACTATGACCCTCACCCTAACCCTAACCTTATCACAAACCCTCACACTAACCCTAAACCTAATACTGAACCTAACCCTCACCCTCACCCTCACAATAAACCTAACACTCACCCTAATCTTAACCCTAAAATTAGTCCTCACCCTAACACTTACCCTCCCACTCACCCTAACACTAACCCTCAACCTCACCCTAACCCTCACACTAAGCTTTACTCTCACACTAACTCTAATCCTAACCCTAACCCTCACCCTCACCCTAATGCTAACCCTAACCCTCAGACTCACACTAACCCTCACCCTAACACTTAGCCTCACCCTAACCCTAACCCTCACCCTCACCCTAAACCTCACCCTAACACTTACCCAAACCCTAACTATCACCCTAAACCTTACCTTGACGCTAACCCTCATCCTCACCCTAAACCTCACCCTAACACTTACTCACACCATTACCCTCACCCTAACCCTATCCCTAAACCTAAATTTTACCCTAACCCTCACCCTAACCCTAAACCTCACCCTCACTCTAACTCTCACCCTAACCTTTACCCTCACCCTAACCCTAAGCCTATCCCTCAAACTAACCCTAACCCTAACCCTCAGCTTAACCCTTATCCTAAACCTAAACCTAGCCCTAAACCTCACCCTAATCCTAACCCTAACCCTCAGCCTAACCCTCATCCTAAGCCTAACACTAATCCTAACTCTCACCCTAACCCTAACCGTAAACCTAAACCTCACCCTAAACCTAAACCTCACCCTCACCCTCTCCTTCACCTTCAGCCTAACCCTAATCCTAACCTAATCATAACCCTCACCCTCACACTCACCCTAACTCTAACCCTAAACCTAACCCTAACACCCACCCTCACCCTAACCTTAACCCTAACAATATACCTAAACCTCAACCTAACCCTAACCCTCACCCTAATCCTAAACCTAACCTTCACTCTCAAATTCACCCTATCTCTAACCCAAACTCTAACCCTAACCCTAATCTTCACCCACACCCTAACCCTCACCCTCAACCGAACCCTCACCCTCAACCGAACCCTCATCCACACCCTAACCATCACCCTCACTCTAAACATCACCCAAAACCTAACCCTCACCCTAACCCTAACCCAAACCCTATTCCAAACCCTCACACTCACCCTAACACTCACCCTAACCCTTACCCTCACCCTAACCCTTAACCTCACCCTAACCCTAACCATAACCCTCAAAATAACCGTAACACTCACTCTAGCCCTAAACGTAACCCTGACCCTGACCTTCACCCACACCCTGATCCTCACCCTCAGCTGAACCCTAACCCTAATCCTATTCCTATTCCTAACCCTAAGCCTCACCCTCACTCTAACCTTCACCTTCACCCTAAACATCATCCTAACCCTAAACCTCCCCCTAACCCTAACCCGAACCCTCACCCTGAACCTAACCTCAGCTTAATCCTCACCCTCGCCCTAATCCTCACCATAACCCTAACCTTTAACTAACCGAAACCCTCACCCTCAATCTCAGCCTAACCCTAACCCTCACCCAAGCCCTCACCCTAACCCTAACCTTAACCCTAACACTCACATTCAAATTCCCCTTCCCCCTCAGCCTTACCCTAACAATAACCCTAATCCTAACACTAACCCTCAACCCCACCCTCACCCTAACCCTAACCCTAACAATAACCCTCACCCTCAACCTAACCCAAACCCTAACCCTAACAATAACTCTAAACCTAATCCTAACCCTAAAACTCACCCTAACCCTAATCCTAACCCTAAACCTCAACCTCACCCTCACCCTCACACTAACCCTCAACCTCACCCTAAACATCACCTTAACCCTAACCCTCACACTGAACCTAACCCGAGCGTTCACTCTAACTCTCACCCTAAAACTAAACCTCACCCTAAACATTATCCTCACACTAATCCTAACCCTAACCTTCACACTAACCCAAACCCTCAACCTAACCATATCCCGACACCTCACCCTAACTCTCACCCTAACCCTAACCCTAACACTCACCCTAACCCTCAGCATCACCCTAACGCTCACCCTAACCCTAACCCTCACCCTAAACCTAACCCTCAACCTAAACCTAACCCTCACCCTGACCCTCACCCTAAAACTAACCCAAACGCTAACCCTCACCCTAACCCTTACTTTAACCCTAACTCTAACATTAAACCTAACGCTCACCCTAACACTAAGCCTCAAACTAACACTAACCCTAGCCCTCAACCTAACCCTCACCCTCAACCTAACCCTAACACTCATCCTAAGCCTAACCCTAAACCTAAACCTCACACTAAAACTAAACCACACCCTAACCCTAATCCTCACCCTATCCCTAAACTTAACCCTAACCCTCACCCTAAACCTCAACCTCACCCAAACCCTAATGCTAAACCTAACCCTCACCCTGAACCTAACCCTCAACCTAACCCTTACCCTCATCCTAACCCTTATCCTCACCCTAACCCTAACCCTCAACCTCGCCCTAACCCTCACCCTAACACTTTCCCACACCCTCACCCTAACCCTATCACTCACCCTAATGCTAACCCTAACCATAGTTCTCACCCTAAATCTTACCCTCACCCTCACCCTAACCCTAACCCTCAACCTCACCCTAACTCTCACCCTAAGCCTTACCCTCACCCTAACTCTAATCCTAACCCTAACACTAACCCTCACCCTCACCCTAATGCTAACCGTAACCCTAAGACTCACCCTAACCCTCACCCTAACACTTACCCTCACCCTAACCATAACCCTCACCCTCAACCTAAACCTCACCCTAACAATTACCCAAAACCTAACCCTCTCCCTAACCCGAACCCTAAACCTAACCTTGATGCTAACACTCACCCTCACCCTAAACCTTACCCTAACACTTACCCATACCCTTACCCTCACCCTCACCCTAACCCTAACCCTAAACCTCTCCCTTCCCCTGACTCTCACCATTACCTTTACCCTCACCCTAACTCTTACCCTAACCCTAAACCTAACCCTAACCCTACCCCTAACGCTTACCCTCACCCTAAGCCTATTCCTCACCCACACACTAACCCTCACAGTCAACCGAACCCTCACGCTCACCCAAACCCTCATCCTCACCCTAACCCTCACCCTCACTCAAAACATCACCCAAACACTATCCCTCACCCTAACCCTAACACAAACACTAATCCAAACCGTCACACTCACCCTAACCCTCACCCTAACCCTTACCCTCACCCTAACCCTTACCCTCACCCTAACCCTAACCATAACACTCATAATAACCGTAACCCTCACTCTAACCCTAACCCTAACCCTGAGCCTAACGTTCACCCTCACCCTGATCCTCACACTAAGCTTAACCCTAACCCTAATCCTAGCCCTCACGCTCACCCTAACCCTCACCCTCAGCCTAAACATCACCCTAACCCTAACCCTCACCTTAACGCTAACCCGAACCCAAACCCTGAACCTAACTTCAACTTAATCCTCACCCTAATCCTGACCCTAACCCTAAACTTTATGTAACATAAAACCTCACCCTCACCCTCAGCCTAACCCTCACCCTCACTCAAGCCCTCAACTTAAACCTAACCTTAACCTAACCCTCACCCTCAAACTCCCCTTCCCCCTCAGCCTTACCTTAACCATAACCCTAATCCTAACACTAACCCTCAACATCACCCTCACCCGAACCCTAACCCTAAACCTAACAATTACCCTCACCCTCATCCTAACCCTAACCCTAACAATAACTCTAACCCTAACCCGAACCCTAAAACTCACCCTAACCCTAATCCTAACCCTAACCCTCACCCTCACCCTCACCCTCACACTAACCCTCAACCTCACCCCAAACATCATCTTAAACCTAACTCTAAACCTAACCCTCACCCTCACCGTAACCCTCACCATCACCCTAACGCTCACCCTAACTCTAACCCTCACCCTAAACCTAACCCTCACCCTAAACCTAACCCTCACCCTGACCCTCACCCTAACCCTAATCCTAACTCTAACCCTCACCCTAACCCTTTCTTTAACCCTAACCCTCACGCAAAACCTAACGCTCACCCTAACACTAAACCTCACACTAACTCTAACCCTAGCCCTCAACCTCACCCTCACCCTCAACCTAACCCTAACACTCATCCTTACCCTAACCCTAATCCTAAACCTTACACTAAACCTAAACCTCACCCTAACCCTAATCCTCACACTAAACCTAACAGTCACTCTATCCTTAACCCTACCTCTCAGCCTAAACCTCACCCTAAACCTCATCCTAAACCAAACACTAACACTAACCCTCACAATAAACCTCATCCTATACCGTACCCTCAACATAACCCTAAACCTAACTCTAACCCTAATCCTCAAACACACCCTAACCTTCACCCTCACCCTAAACATCAGCCAAACCTTAACTCTCACCCTAACCCTAACCCTAACCCTTACCCTAAATCTAACCCTCACCCTCAAGCTAATCCTCACCATAAACCTAACTATGACCTAAAAGAAACCCTCACACCCTTACCCTCACCCTAGCCCTCACCCTAACCCTAACCCGAACCCTAACACTCACCTTCACCCTAACCCTTACCCTTACTGTAACCCTAAACCTAACCCTAATCATAACCCTCACACTAACCGTAACCTTCACACTAACCATAACCCTAACCCTAACTTAAGCTTCACCCCCACACTGACCCTCACACAAACCCTAACCCTATTCCTAATCCTAAGCCTCACAATCACCCTCAACCTAAACCTAACTCTAACACTAACCCTCACCCTCAACCTCACGGAACACTCACCCTCACCCTAAATATCACCCTAACCCTAACCCTCACCCTAAACCTAACCTCAGCTTAACCCTCACCCTCAACCTAATCCTCACCCTATCCCTAACCCTAACTTAAACAAAACCCTCACCCACACACTAACACTCACCCTCACCCTAGCCCTAACACTAACCCTAACCATAACACTTACCCACACACTAACTCTCACACTCATCCTCACTCTAACCCTAATCGTAACACTAATCCTAACCCTAATGCTCACCCTACCCCTGTCCCTAACCCTAACTGTAAACATAACGCTCACTCTCATCCTAAACCTCATGCTGACCCGAGCACTCACCCTAACCCCAAACCATACTCTCACATTAAACATCACCTTAACCCTAACCCTCAACCTAACCCTAACCCTAACCCCCACTCTAACCCAAACCCTCACCCTAACACTTACCCACAACATAATCCTATCCCTCAAACTCAATCTTACCATCACCCTAACCCTTACCCTTACCCTAACCCTCACAATACCCCTCACCCTAAACCTAAACCTCAGCCTCGCCCAAACCCTCACACTAAACTTTATCCTCACATTCACCCTAACTCTCACCTTCACCCGAGCCATCACCCTCACCCTAACCCTAACTATAACCCTCAACCTCACCCTCAACCTCAGCCTAAACCTAATCCTAACCCTAACCCTAAACCTCACCCTCACCCTCACCCCAACCCTAACCCTCACCCCAACACTAAACCTCACCCTAACACTAACTCTCACACTCACCCTCACCCTAATCCTAACCCTAACTCTAATCCTAACCGTCAACCTCACCATAACCCTCACCCTAACCCTTACCCTCACCCTCACCCTAAGCGTAACCCTAAACCTCACAGTAACCCTGACCCTCACCCTAACCCTAACCCTCACCTTAACCCTCATCCTCACCCTAATCCTCAACCTAACCTTACCTTAACCCTTACCTAAACTAAACCGTCACCCTTACCCTCACCCTAACACTCACCCCCACCCTAGCCCACACCCTAACCCTAACGCTAAACCTAACCCTCACACTAACCCTAACCATAACCCTCAGAATAAACCTTATCCTAACCCTAAACCTAAAACAAATCTTCACCCTAACCAAACCCTAAACCTCACCCTAACCCTAACCCTCACACTAACCCTAACCCTAACCCTCAGCCTAATGCTCATCCTAATCCTAACCCTAACCCTCAACCTAAACCTAATCCTAACCCTAACCCTCACATTAACCCAAAACCTCACCCTCAACCTCAACCTCACCCTCACCCTAAACCTAGTGCTAACCCTTATCCTAACCCTCACACTCACCCTAACTCTAACCCTAAACTAAACCCTCACACTCCCCCTCACACTCACCCTGAAACTCACCCTGACCCTAAACCTCACCGTAATCTTTACCTTCACCATCACCCTAACCCTCACCCTAACCTTTACCGTGACCCTAACCCTAACCCTAAACCTAAACCTAACCCTCACACTAACCCTAAACCTAACCCTCAACCTAACCCTTATCCGAAACCTAAACCTAACCCTAACACTCACCCTAACCCTAACCCTAAACCTCACATTAACTCAAACCCTAAACCTCAGCCTAACGCTCATCCTAACCCTTACCCTAATCCTAACCCTCACCTTCACCGTACCCCTAACCCTAACACTCACCCTAAACCTAAACCTTACCCTCATGCTCAGGTTAACTCTAATACTAACCCTAATACTAACCCTCACCCTCACCCTAACTCTAACACTAAACCTAACCCTAACCCTCACCCTCACCCTCACCCTAACCCTAAACCTATCCCTAACCCTCACCCTAACCCTAACCCAAACATTATACCTCACCCTCACCATCACCCTAACCCTAACCCTAACTCTCACACTAAACCTCACCCTAACCCTTATCCTCACCATAAACCTAACTCTAACATTAATGCTCTCCCTAAAACTAACCCTCACCCACACCTTAACCCAGACCCTCACCCGAACCCTCACCAATACCCAAACTCTCTTCCTAACACTAACCATAATCCTCATCCTAAACCTAAGCCTCACCCTCAAATTCACCCTAACCCTACACCTAACCCTAAACCTCACCAACACCCTCACCCTAATCTTCACCCTCACCCTAACCCTCACCCTCACCCTAACCCTACCCTTCACCCTAACCCTCATACTAAGTCTAACCCTAATCTTAACCGTCAACCTAACCCTATCCCTAGCCCTAACCCTCACCCTAACACTAATCCTAAACCTAACCCTAACACTCAACCTAACACTAATCCTCATCCACACCCTAACTCTCACCCTCACTCGAACCCTTACCCTCACTCGAACCCTCATCCTCACCCTCACACTAAACATCACCCAAACCCTAACCCTCACCCTAACCCTTGCCCTAACTCTCACCATAACCTTAACCCTAACCCTAAACCTCACCCTCACCCTAATCCTCACCATAACACTAAACCTTGGCTAAAAGAAACCCTCACACTAACCTTCACCCTCACCCTAGCCCTCACCCTAATCCTAACCCTAACCCTAAAACTCACCCTCAGCCTAAAGCTCACTCTAACCCTTCCCCTCACCCTTACCCTAACCCTAAACCTAACCATAACCCAAACCCACAACCTCACCCTACCCCTCACCCTCACCTTATCCTAAACCTTATCCTAACCCTAAACCTAAAAGCAACCTTCACCCTAACCAAACCCTAACCCTAACCCTCAGTCTAATGCTCATCCTAACCCTAACCCTAACCCTAACACTTACCCTAAAACTAACCCTAACCCTAACCCTCACCCTAACCCTAAACCTCAACTTCAAACTCACCCTAGCCCTCAGCCTAAACCTAGTGCTAACCCTAATCTTAACACTCACCCTCAACCTAACTCTAACCCTAAACCAAACACTGCAACTCCCCTTCACCCACACTCTAACCCTCACTCTAACAGTAACCCTCACCCTCAACCTCACCCTCAACTTCAGCCTAACCCTAGTCTATACCCTAATCCTAACCCTCAGCCTACCCCTGACGCTAACCTCAGCCCTAACCCTAACCCTCACCCTAACCCTCACCCTCACCATAGTCCACACCCTAACCCTAAACCTAACCCTCAGACTAATCCTAAACCTAACCCTCAGCCTAAACCTTATCCTAACCCTAAACCTAAAACTAACCTTCACCCTAAACAAACCGTAACCCTAACCCTAACCTAACCCTAACCCTCACACTAACCGTAACCCTAATCCTCAGCCTAACCCTCATGCTAACCCTAACCCTAACACTAACATAAACCCTGACCCTCAATTTAACCCTCCCCATAACCCTAACTCTAACCCTAAACCTCACCTTCACCCTAAACCTAATCCTAACACTAACCCTAAACTTCATCCTAACTCTGACCCTAACACTCACCCTCACCCTAAACATCACCCTAAACTTAACCCATACCCTAACCCTAACCCTAACCCTCACCCTAACCCTAACCTCAGCTTAATCCTAACCCTGATGTAAACGAAACCCTCACCCTCACCCTTACCCTAATCCTCACGCTAACCCTAACCCTGACTTGAACGAAAGCATCATCCTCAATCTCACACTAACCCTCACCCTCACCTTAGGCCTCACCCTCACCCTAACCCTAACACTAACCATCAACCTCACCCTCACCCTCACCCTCAGCCTAAACCTAACCCTACCCTAACCCTAACCCTCACCCTCCCCTGCACCCTAACCCTAACAATAACCCTAACCCTCGCCCTAACCCTAAACCTCAACCTCACCCTAACCCTAATTCTACCACTAACTCTAATCCTAACCCTCACCCTCACCCTAACCCTCACCCTAACCCTTACACTCACCTTGACCTAAACCTAACCCTAACCCTCACACTAACCTGAACCCTCACCCTACCGGTAACACTAACCCTAACCCTTACCCTCACACTCACCCTCAGCATTACCATAACCCTAACCCTAATCCTAAACCTAACCCTCACCCACACCCTCACCCTAACTCTAAACCGAACCCTAACCATAACCCTCCCCCTCCCCCGCACCCTCCCCCGAACCCTCACTCTCACCCTAACGCTCACCCTCACTCTAACCCTCACCCTAACTCTCATGCTAACCCTCACCCTCAACCTCACACTCACCCTAACCCTCACCATCACCCTAACCATAACCATAACCCTTACGCTAACCCTAACCCTAAGCCTCCCCTTCACCCGAACCTTCACCCTCACCCTCACCCTAAACATCACCCTAACAATAACCCTCACCCTAATCCTAACCCTAACGCTCACCCTAACCGAAACCCTCACCTTAACCCTCAACCTCATCCTAAACGTCACCCTAATCTTACCCTAAACGTTACCTAAACTAAACACTCGCCCTCACCCTAACCTTAACCCTAAACCTAACCTGCACACTAACCCTAACCCTAACCCTCAGCATAATGCTCATCCTAACCCTAAACATACCCATAATCCTCACCCTAACCATAACCATAACCCTAACCCTCACCCTAACCCTAACCCTCACCCACATCCTCACTCTCACCCTCACACTAAGCCTAACCCTAACCCTAATCCTAAACCAAAACATCACTCTCACCCTAAACCTAACACTAACCATTACTCTGATCCTCACCCTCAACTTAACCCTAACCCTAACCCTCACCATCACCCTAAACCTCACCCAAACCCGAACCCTCACCTCAACCTAACCCTCACTCTCACCCTAACCCTAAACCTAACCTTAACCCTCTGCCTAACCCTAACAATAACCCTATCCCTCACCCTAACCGTTATCCTCACACTTACTCTAAACCTAACCCTAAACCTCACACTAACCCCAAAACTCACCCTATCCCTGACTTTACCCCTCACCTTAAACCTAACCCACATCCTAAATCTAACCCTAACCCTCACCCTCACCCTAACCCTCATCCACACCCGAACCATCACTGTCACCCTAACCCTCACCTTCACCCTAAACATCACCCTAAACCTAACCCTCAACCTAACCCTAAACATAACCCTCACCCTCCCCCCAACCCTAATCCTAATCCTAACATGAACCCTCAACCTAACCCTGACCCTCACACTCACGATAACCCTAACCCTCACCCTCACCCTAACCCTAACCCTACCGCTCACACTACCCCTCACCCCAACACTTAACCTCACCCTAACACAAACCCTAACCCTCACCCTCACCCTAGCCCTCACACTAACACTAAGCCTAACCCTAACCCTAACCCTAAACCTTACCCTCACCCTAACCCTCACCTTGACCCTCACCCTAACCCTAACCCTAACCCTCACCCTCACCCTCACCCTAACCCTAACTCTAATTCAAACCCTAATATTCACCCAGACCCTAAACCTCACCCTAATCCTTAGCCTCACCCTCACCCTAACCGGAACCCACACCTTAACCTTAACCCTCACTCTACCCTTAACCCTAACCCTCAACCTCCCACTCACCCAAACCCTAACCCCAAACCTCACCCTCACCCTAACCCTAAACCTAATGCTAACCCTAACCCTCATCCTCACCCTAACATTAACCCTACCCGTCACCCTAACCCAAAACCTAACCCTAATGCTAAACCTAACCCTCACCCTCACCATAACCCTCACCCTAACCCTTACCCTCAACCTCTCCCTAACCCTTACTTTAAATATACACATGAGCCTAACCCTCACCTTAACCCTTACCCTCACTATAAACCTAACACTAACCCTAATCCTCACACTAACCCTAAACCTAAGCCTAACCCTAACCCTCACTTTACCCTCACCCTAATCCTAACCCTGACTCTCACCCTCACTGTAACACTAACACTAAACCTAAACCTCACCCTCACCCTAACCCCCACTGTCACTCTAACCCTCAATGTCACCCTAACCCTAACCCTCACCCTAAACCTCACCCTAACCCTTACCCTAACCATAAACTTAACCCTAACCCACACCCTAAACCTCACCCGAACCCTCACCGTCACCCTCACCCTCACCCTAACTGTAAGCCTAAGACTCACCACAACCCTAACCCTCACTCTAACCCTAAGTCTAACCCTAACCCGAACTCTAACCCTATACCTCACCCTAACCCTAAGGCTAAACCTAACCCTAACTCTTACTCTCATCCTAATCCTCACCCTAACCCTTTTCCTCACACTAACCCTAATCCTAACCCTCACACTAAACCTAACCCTCAAACTAAACCTCAGCATCACCTTAACCCTCACCCTAACCCTAACCCTCACCGACACCCTAAACCTCTCCCTCACCCTCACCCTCACCCTCACCCTAAACATCACCTTAACCCTAACCCTCACCTTCAACCTCACTTTCAGCCTAATCCTCACCCTAAACTTAAACCTAACCCTTTCCTAACCGAAAACCGCACCCTCAACCTAACCCTCACCCTAACCCTCGCCCTCACCCTAACCCTCACCCTAAGCCAAACCCTAACCCTAACCCTCAAACTCAACCTGATCCTCAACCTCAGACTCACCCTAACCCTAAACATATTCCTAACCCTAACCCTCACCCTCACCCTCACTCTAACCCTAACTGTAAACCTAATGGTAACCCTAAACCTCACCCTCACCTTAACCCTAATTCTAACCCTCACCCTAACCCTAACCTTAACCCTAATGCTATATGTAACCCTAACACTCACAATAAGAATAATGCTAACCCTAATACTCAACCACAACCTAAACCTCACCCTAACCCTTACCCTCATCTTAACCCTCAACTTAACCCTAAACCTAAACCTAAACCTCACCCAAACACTCACCCTAAACTTTACCCTAAACCTCACCCTCACCCTGACCCTCACCCTAACCTTTACCCACACCCTCACCCTAAACCTAACCATAACCCTCACACTAAACCTAACCCACACCCTAACCCTAACCATAATCCTCACCCTAAACCTCATCCTAACCCTAAACCTAACGCTCAAACTAACCCTAACCTAAAACATTACCCTAACCCAACCCTCACACTCACCCTCAGCCTAACACTAACCCGAACCATAATCCTAACCCTAAAACTCACCCTCACACTCACCTTAACTTGAACCCTAACCGTAAACCTAACCCTCACCCTAACCATAAACCTATCCCTAACGCACACCCTAACCCTAAACATTACCCTAACCCTAACCCTAACCCTCACCCTCACCCTAACGCTAACTCTCACCCTAACACTCACCTTAACCCTAACGCTAACCTTAAACCTCACCCTCACCCTAAACCTCACCCTAACCCAAACCCTCATCATAGCCCTGAGTAACCCTAACCCTAATGCTCACACTCACCCTAACCCTAACCCTCACCCTCACCCAAAACCTCACCCTCACCTTAACCCTCACCCTAATCCTAACTCTAACCCTCACCCCAACCTAAACCTCACGCTAACCCTAACTTTAACCCTCACCCTAAACCTTAATCTAACCCTAACCCTCACTCTCACCCTAATCCTCAACCTAACCCTGACCCTTACAATAACCCTAACACTAACCCTCACACTAAACCTAATCCTCACCCTAAACCTAAATATAACCCTCACCCTAACCCTAAACATAACACTCACCCTAATCCTAACCCTAAACCTAAACCTCTCCCTAACCCTAAACCTACCCCTCACCCTACCCCTCACCTTAAACCTAACCCTCACTCTTACCCTTATCCTAACCCTCAACCTGACCGTAACCCTCACCTTCACCCTAACCCTCACCCTAACCCTACCCCTCCCCAACACCCTAACTCTCACCCTCACCCGAACCCTCACTCTCACCCTAAGCTTCACCAACACCCTTAGCCACACCCTCAAACGAATCCTCACTCACCCTCACCCTCACCCTAAACATCACCCTAACCCTAACCCTCAACTTAACCCTAACCCTAACCCTCCCCCTAACCCTAACCCTAAACTTAAACCTCACCCTCACCCTAATCCGCACCCTAAACCTAAATCTAAACCTTTCCTAACCGAAAACCTCACCTTCACCCTAAACCTCACCTTAGCCCTGACCCTCACCCTAGCCTGCACCCTAAACCTAACGCTAAACTTAACCCTCACCCTCATGCTCACCCTCA
This sequence comes from Dipodomys merriami, assembly GCF_024711535.1. Classification (NCBI taxonomy): domain Eukaryota; kingdom Metazoa; phylum Chordata; class Mammalia; order Rodentia; family Heteromyidae; genus Dipodomys; species Dipodomys merriami. The sequence goes on along the minus strand of NW_027202360.1, from coordinate 898,940 downwards.
CCCTCACCCTCACCCTCAGCCTCACCCTAACCCTAAACCTAATCCTAACCCTAACCCTGACCCTCACCCTCACTCTAAACCTAACCCTAACCTGCAACATAAGCCTAAACCTAACAGTAATGCTAACCCTAACCCTCAACCTCACCCTAACCCTAACCCTAAACCTAACACTGAACCTAAACCTAACCCTAACCCTAATGGTAACCCTAACCCACTCCCTCATCCTAACCCTGACCCTAACCCTTTACCTAACCCTCACCCTCACCCTATCCGTAACCCAACACTCACCCTAACCCTACCTCTAACACTAACCCTAATCCTACCCCTCAGCCTAACCCTCATCCTCACCCTAACCCTCACCATCTCCCTAATATTAAAGATAAGCCTAAACATCAACCTCACACTAACCGTCGTCCTAACCCTTACCCTCACCATAACCCTATCCCTCAACCTCATCCTAACTGTCACCCTAACCCTTACACTCACCCTAACCCTCACCCAACCCTAACCCTAAACCTAACCCTCACCCTAACCCCCACCCTAACATTCACCCTAACCGTAAGGCTAACCCTAAACCTCAGTCTCACCCTAACTCTTATCCTCACACTAACCCTAAACATAAACCTAACTGTAACCCTCACACTAAGCCTAAACCTCATCCTAAGCCTAACCCTACCTCTCACCCTAATACTCACCCTAACCCTAACCTTAACCCTAACCCGAACCCTAACATTAACCCTAATCCTCCCCCGAACCCTAAAACTCATGGTCACCCTAAGCCTCACCCTCACCCTAACCCTCACCTACACCCTATCCCTTCCCATTCCCTGAAGCCTAACCTTCACCCTGAACCTCACCCTCAACCTAAACATCACCCTAACCCAAACCCTCACCCAAACCCAAACCCTCAATCTCACCCACAACCTAACCCTCACCCCCACCCGAAACCTCTCACTCTCCCTAATTTTCACTTTCACCTTAAACATCACCCTAACCCTAACACTCACCCTAACCCTAACCATAACCCTCACCCTCACCCTAACGCTAACCCTAACCCTTACCCTAACCCACAAGGTAACACTTAGGCTAAACTTAAGCCTCACTCTCACCCTAACCCTCACCCTAACAATTACCATCACCCTAACCCTTACTCAAACCCAAACCCTCACACTAAACCTAAGCCTCACCCTAACTCTAACCCTAAATCTACCCCTCACCCTAACCCTAGCCGTGAGGGCTAGCGTGAGCCTCACTCATACCCTCAACCTCAGCCTAACCCTAACCCTAACCCTAATCCTAAAACTAACCCTCACATTCACCCTAAACCTAACCCTAACCCTCATCCTCACACTAAGGCTAACCCTAACCAACCCTCACCCTCACACTCACCCTAACCCTTAATCTCACCCTAACCCTAACCCTAACCCTAACCCTAACCCTCACACTAACCCTAAAACTAACCCTCAGTCTAACCCTAACGCTCACCCTAAACCCAACACTGATGCTGACACAAATGTTCACTCTCAACCTAAGCCTCAGCCTAACCCTTACCCTCACCATAACCCTATCCCTCACCCTCTCCCTAACCCTCACCCTACCCCTTCCCCTCACCCTATCCCTCACCCTAACCCAAACCCTAACCCTAACCCTAAACTTCCACCTAACCCTCACCCTAATCCTCACCCTAACGCTAACCCTAACCCTCACCCTAACTCTAAATCTAAGCCTAACCGTCACCCTCACCCTAACTGTCATCCTCACCCTAACCCTAACCCTAAACCTCACCCTAAACCAAACCCTCACTTAAACTTCACCCTCACCCTAATTCTCACCCTAAACCTAACCCTAAACCTTTCCTAACCAAAAATATCACCCTCACCCTAGCCCTCACCATAAACCTAACCCTAAACTTAACCCTCACCCTCACCCTTAGCCTCACCCTCAGCCTCACCATAAACCTCACCCTTACTCTCACCCTAACCCTAACCCTTACCCTCACCATAACCCTATACCTAACCCTCAACCTAACCCACACCCTAACTCTTACGCTCACCCTAACCCTCACACAACCCTAACCCGAACCCTAACCCTCACCCTAAACCCCACCCAAACCTTCACCATAACCCTAACGCTAACCCTAACCCTCAATCTCAACCTAACCATCACCCTAAACCTTATCCTCACACTAACCCTAACCCTTACCGTAACGGTCACACTAAGCCTAACCCTCATCCTAACCCTAAACCTACCTCTCACGCAAACCCTCACCCTAACCCTATCCCTAACCGTAATGCTCAACCTAACCCTAACCCTCACCCTCACCCTAATCCTCACCCTGAACCTAACCCTAACCCTTACCAAACCGAAAGCCTCACCCTTAACCTCACCTTCGCCCTCACTCTCAGCTTAACCCTTACACTAACCCTAATCCAAACCCTAACTCTTTCCCTCAACCTAAACCTAACCCTAATCCTCACCGTCACCCTATCACTCACCCTCACCCGCACCCTAATCCTCACGCTCTACCTTACGCTAACCCTAACCCTCAAAGTCACCCTTAACATCACCCTAAACCTAACTCTCACGCTAACCCTAACCCTTACCATAATCCTAACCCTAACCCTAACCCTCACTCTAACACTAAACCTAAGCCTAACCCTCACCCTAACTCTAACAATAAGCCTAACCCTAAACGTCAACCTAACCCTCACCCTCACCATAACCCTAACACTAACCCTAACCCTGACCCTCAATCTAACCCTCCCCTTAACCCTCACCCTCACCCTAAACATCACCCTCACCCTAAACCTAACCCTAACACTAACCCTAAACTTCTCCCTAACAATAACACTCACCCTAACACTAACCCTAACCCTCATGTTCAGGCTAAGCCTAAGCCTAAGCCTAAGCCTAACCCTAACCCTCACCCTCACCCTAACCCTAACCCTAACACTAACCCTAACTCTAACCCTAAACCTCACCCTCACCCTAACCTAACTCTAACCCCAAACCTAAACCTAAACCTCATCCTAACCCCAACCCTAACCGTCAACCTTACCCTCTCCATAACCCTAACCCTCACACTAACCCTAACTCTAACCCTAACACTAACCCTGACCCTCACTCTAACCATAACCCTCACCCTAAGACTAACCCGCACCCTAACATTAACCCGAACCCTAACACTAACCCTCACACCAACCCTAACCATCACTCTAACCCTAAACCTCACCTTAACAATAACCCTAACCCTCATCCTCACCTTAACCCTAACCCTCATCCTCGGCCTAACCCTCAATTTTACCCTTACCGTCACCCCCACCCTAACCCTCACCCTAATCCTAACCCTCACCCTAAACCCCACCCTAACCCTAACTCTACGCCTAAACCTCACCCTCACCCTAACCCTAAATCTAACCCTAACATTAAACCTCAGCCTAACCCTAACCCTCACATTCACCCTCAACGTAAATGTAACCCCAAACCTAACCCTAACCATAAACCTCACCCTAAACCTAACCCTCAACCTAACAATTACCCTCGCCTAACACTAACCCTAACCCTCACACTAACCCTAACTCTCACCCTAATCCTAAACCTCACCCTAACCCTAACCCTAACCCTCACCCTCACACTATCCATCATGCTAACCCTAATTCTAACCCTCACCCTCAGGCTAACCCTAATCCTCATCCTCACCCTAAACCTCACACTAACCCTAACCCTAATCTTCAATTTAACACTCACCCTAAACCTAACCCGAACCCTTACCCAAACCCTCACCCTAAACCTAACCCTCACCCTTATCTTAACCCTCACGCTCAGCCTAACCCTCACTTTTACACTTAATATTACCCTCAAACTAACGCTCACCCTAACCCTAAGCCTCATCCTAACCCTCACCCTCAGTTTAACCCTAAGCCTAAGCGTCACCCTAACCCTAACCTTCACACTCACCTTAACCCTAACGCAAAACCTAACCCTAACCCTAAACCTCAACCTAATCCTCACCCTAACCCTAACCCTAACCCTAACCATAACCCTGAACCTAACCCTAACCCTAACCTTAACCCTAACATTACACCTAACCCTAATCCTCTACCTAACACTCCCCCTAACCATAAATGTAACCCTAAAACTCACCCTAACCCTAAACCAAATCCTAACCCTAACACTCACCCTACCCCTAAACCTCACTCAAACTGGAACCCTAACCCTCATCCTACCCCTAACCCTAATCCTAAACCTCACCCAAACACTAACCCTAGCCCTCACCCTCACCCTAGCCCTCAAACTAAGCCTAATCCTAACCCTAATCCTCATCCTAACCCTCACCATAACCCTAACCCTAATTCTCACCCTATCCCTAAACTTAACCTGAACCCTAAATTTCACCCTAACCCTGCCCCTAACACTCACCCTAACCCTAACCATCACCCACACCCTCAGCCTAAACCTAAGCCTAAGCCTAACCCTAACACTAAACCTCACACTCACCCTAACCCTCACCCTAACCCTAATCCTAACCCTAACTCTAACCTTAAACCTAAACCTCAAGCTAACCCTCACCCTAAACTTAAACCTAACACTAACCCTAACCCTAAACCTCGACGTAACCATCACCCTAACCCAAACTCTAACCCTAACCCTAACCCAACCCTCACGCTCAGCCTCACCCTAACCCTAATTCTAACCTTAAATCTCACACTCAACCTAACACTAACCCTAACCCTAACCCTAAATTTCACCTTAACTCTAACACGAAAACTCAACCTCACCCTGGCCCTCACCCTAACCCTAATCCTAACCCTAACCCTCATCCTAATCTTCACCCTAACACTAACCCTAACCCTTACCCTCACACTCACCCTTACCCTAATCCTAACCCTAACCCTCAACCTAACCCAACCCTTACCCTGAATATAACCCTTACCCTAACCCTCAACCTAACCGTAAACTTAAACCAAACCCTAACTCTCACCCTAACCCTAACCCTAAACCTCACCCTAACCCTAACACTAAACCTCACCCTCACCCTAGCCCTCACACTAACCCTAATCCTAACCTTAACACTCATCCTAACCATCCAACTAACCCTTACCCTAAACCTCACCCTAACCCTAACCCTCACCCTCAACCTCACCCTCATCATAAACCTAAGCCTAAGCCTAAACCTAACCCTAACACACACACTCAACTTAACCCTAAACCTAATCCTAAACCTAACCCTAACCCTAACCCTCCTACTAACTCTCACCCTAACCCTAACCCTAACACTAACCCTAACCCTAACCCTCAACCTAACCTTCACCCTAACCCTAACTTTAACCCTAAACCTCACCCTCACGAAAAACCTAACTCTAACCCTAACGCAAAACCTAAAACTCACCCTAACCCTAACCTTAACCCTCACCCTCACCCTCACTGTAACCTTAAACCTAAACCTATCCCTAACAATAACCCTAACCCTAATCCTAACCCTCCACCTAACCATAACCCTCACCCTAACCCAAACCCTGACCCTAACACTTACCCTCACAGTAACACTAACCCTAACTCCAACTCTAACCCTCACACTAACCCTAACCTCACCCTAACCCTAAACCTAACCTTCAACCTAACCCTAACCCTTAAGCTCAGCATAACCATAACCCTAACCCTAAACCTCACCATTACCATAACTTTCACACTAATCCTAACCCTCATCCTAAAACTTACCCTCAGCATAACACTAACCCTAACCCTAATCCTGAACCTCACCCTCACTCTCACCGTAACTGTAACCCTAAACGAAAGGCTAACAATAACCCTAATCCTAACCCGAACCCTCACCCTAACCATAACCCTCACCCTAAACCTAACCCCCATCCTAACACTTACCCTCACCTTAACACTAACCCTCATCCTCACACTAAACCTCACACTAACCCTAACACTTATCCTCAATCTAACCATCACACTCACCCTAACACTAACCCTCACCCTAACACTAACCCTCACCCTTATCATAACCCTAACTCTCAGTCTAAACCTCACCTTTACCCTTACCATCACCCCCAACCTATACCTCAACCTAACCTTAACCCTCACCCTAACCCTAATTCTACCCCTAAACCTCACACTCACCCGAACCCTAAATCAAACCCTAACCCTAACACTAAAGCTCACCCTAACCATAACCCTAAGCCTCACCATAAAAGAAACCCTCAGCCTAACACTAAGCCTAACCCTAACACTCACTTAACACTAACACTCACACTAACCCTCACCGTCACCCTAACCCTAATCCTAACCCTAACCCTCATCCTAACCCTCATCCTAACACTAACCCTAACAATCACCCTAAATCTAATCCTCACTCCCAACCTCACCCTCAGCCTAACCCTAAGCCTAAGCCTATGCCTAACCCTAACCCTCACACTCACCCACACCCTAACACCAATCCTAACCCTAACTCTAACACTAACCCTAAACCTCAACCTAAACCTCACCCTAACCTTAACCCTAAAAGTAACCCTAACCCTAACCCTCGAACTAACCTTCCAACTAATCCTAAACCTAACCCTAAACCTAACCCTCACCCTAACCCTACTCCTAAGCCTAAACCTAAACCTCAACCTAAACCTAAACCTAACCCTCACCCTCACCATAACTCTAACCCTAACCCTAACAATAACACTAATTCTAACCCTAAACCTAACCCTAAACCTAACCCTAATACTAACACTCACCCTCACCCTAACCCTAATCCTAACCCTAACCTTCACCCTAACACTAACCCTCACTCTCACTGTAACCCTTACCCTCATCCTAACCCTCCCCCTAAACGTAACCCTAAACTTAATGCTTACCCTAACACTAAACCTAATCCTCACTCTCACTCTAGCCCTCAACCTAACCCTAATCGTAACTTTAATCCTCATCCTAACCCTCACCCTAACCCTAATCCTAACCCTCACCCTAACACAAACCCTAACCCTCAACCGAACCCTAACCCTAACCCTCACCGTAACCCTTACCCTAACCCTCACCCTAAACATAAACTTAACTCGAATCCTAACTCTCACCCTAAACCTAACCCTAACCCTCACCCTAACCCTAACCCTAAACCTCACCCTAACCCTAGCCCTCACCCTAACCCTAATCCTACCCCTAACTCTCATCTTAACCTTCCCTCTAAACCTTACCCTAACCCTCACCCTAACCCTAACCTTCACCCTCAACCTCAGCCTCAGCCTAAACCTAAGCCTAAGGATAACCCTCACCCTAACCCTCACACTCACAATCACCCTAACCCTAATCGTAAACCTAACCCTATCCCTAAACCTCAACCTAACCCTCACCCTCACCCTAACCCTAACACTAACCCTAACCCTAATCCACACCCTAACCCTCCCCCTAAACCTAACTCTAACACTAAACCTCATCCTCAACCTTACCCTAACCCTAAACCTAATGCTAAAGCTCACCCTAAACCTCAGCCTAAGCCTAACCCTCACCCTCACCCTCAACCTATTCGTAACTGTAACCCTAACCCTAACAATAACACTAAACCTAACCCCAAATATAACCCTAACCCTCACCCTAACCCTAATAATAACCCTAACCATAAACCTCACCCAAACCCTCACCCTAACCCTCACCTTCACCCTCACTTTCACCCTCAACCTCACTGTAAGTCTAACCCTAACCCTAACAATAACACTAATCCTAACACTAAACTTAACACTAACCCTAATCTTAAAACTCACCCTCACCCTAACCCTAATTCTAACCCTCACCCTCACCCTATCACTAACCCTCATGTCACGGTAACCCTAACTCTCATCCTAACCCTCACCTTAAACCTAAAACTCACCCCAACAGTAAACCTAAACGTCACCATCACCCTAGCCCTCACCCTAACTCTAATCCAAACCCTAATCCTCATACGAACCCTCATCCGAACCCTAACCCTAAATCTCACCCTAACCCTCTCTTCAACCTTAACTCTAACCCTCAACCTCACACTCACCCCAACCCTAACCCTAACCCTAACCCTAAACCTCACCCTAAAAATCACCGTAACCCTAAAATTCACACTCACCCTCAAACTCAGAATAACCCTAACAATAATCCTAACCCTAACCCTCACCCTAACTATAACCCTCACCCTAACCCAAACCCTCACTCTAAAACTTACCCTCACCATAAAACTAACCCTAACACTAACACTAACCCTCACACTAACCCTAACCCTAACCCTAACCCTAAACCTCAACCTAACCCTCAAACTCACCATAACCCTAACACTAACCCTAACCCTCACCCTCACACTAACCCTCCCCCTAACCCTATACCTAACCCTAAACCTCACCCTCACAATAACCCTAACAATAACCCTAAACCTAAACCTCACACTAACCCTAAAACTAACCCTCACCCCCACCCTCACCCTCAGAGTAACTCTAACCCAAACCCTAACAACACTAACCCTCACCCTTACCATCTGCCTAACCCTAATCCTCACCCCCACCCTCACCCTCAGCCTAACCCTCAGCCTAAGCATAACTCTCACCCTAACTCTCACACTCACCCTCACCTGAACCCTAATCCTAAACCTAAACCTAACCCTGAAACTCAAAGGAACCCTCATCCTCACCCTAACCCTAAACTTAAACCTCCCCCTAACCCTCCCCCTAACCCTAATTCTACCCCAAAACATCATCCTCAACCTAACCCTAACCCTAACCCTAACCCTAAACCTCACTCTAAACCTCACCCTAACCCTAACCCTCACCCTCACCCTCAACCTACCCTTAAATCTAACTCTAACCCTAAATATAACACTAACCCTAAACCTAACCCTAACCATAACCCTCACCCTCAGCCTCACCCTCACCGCAAACTTAACCCTAACAATAAAACTAACAATAACCCTAAAAAAAACAACAGCCCTAACCCTAACTCTAACCCTAACCCTAACACTAACCCTAACCGTAAACCTCACCCTAACCCTGCCCCTAAACCTAACTCTAACCCTAAACCTCACCCTCACCCTAATCCTAAGCCTAACCCTAAAATTCAACCTAACCCTAACCCCCAAGCTTACCGTAATCGTAACCCTAAGCCTCACCCTAACACTAACCCTAAACCTCATCCTCACCCTAGACCTCACCATAATCCTAACCCTCATCCTCACCCTAAACCTCACGATAACCCTGACACTAATCCTCAATCTAACCCTCACCCTCACACTAAACCTAACCCTATCCCTCACTCTAACCCTAACACTAACCCTTACCGTAACCATCACCCTCAGCCTAACCCTCACCTTTACCCTTATCCTCACAACCACCCTAAACCTCACCCTAAGCCTATCACTCACCCTAACCCTATATCTACCCCTAAACCTCACACTCACCCTATTCCTAACTCTAACCCTAACCCTAAAATTAACACTAACCCTAACCCTTACCATCAACCTAACCTTAATCCTCACCCCCAGCATCACCTTCAGCCTAACCCTAAGCCTCACCCTAACCCTCATACTCACCCTCACTCTAACCCTAATCCTAAACCTAACCCTACGACTAAACCTCAACCTAACCCTTACCCTCATTCTAACCCAAACCCTAAACCTAACCCTAACCTTCCCCTCAACCTTAACTCTAACCCTAAACCTCACCCTCACCCTAACCCTAACCCTAACCCTAACCCTAAACCTCACCCTACAACTCACTCTAACCCTAACACTCACCCTCACCCTCACCCTCAATCTAACTTTAACTCTAAACCTAACCCTAACAATAACATTAACCCTAACCATAACCATAACCATAACCATAACCATAACCCTCACCCTCAGCCTCAGCCTCACCGCAAACTTCACCCTAACCATAACACTAACAATAACCCTAACCCTAACCCTAACCCTAACACTCACCCTAACCTTAACACTAACCCTAACTGTAAACCTCACCCTAACCCTGCCCCTAAACCTAACTCTAACCCAAAACCTCACCCTAAACCTCACCCTAACCCTAAACCTAACCCTCAACCTAATCCTAAACCAAACCATAACCCTCAACCTAACCCTAACCCTCACGCTCACCATAACCCTAACCCTAAACATCACCCTAACCCTAAGTTTAACCCGAACCCTAAATCTCAAACTAACCCTATCCCTAAACCTTACCTTATCCCTAACCCTCATCCTCACCCTCACCCTCACCCTCATGCTAACCCTTACCCTAATCCTAATACTAACACTAAGCCTAACCCTCACTCTCACCCTAACCCTCACCGTAAACCTAACTCTAACACTAACCTTAACCCAAACCCTCACCCTCAGCCTCAACCTAACCCTAACTGTAACCCTAAACCTGACCCTCACCCTATCCGTAACCCTAAACCTAAACCAAAACCTCACCCTAACCCTAACCCTAAACCTCACCCTCACCCTACCCCTCACCCTAAACCTAATCCAAACCCTAATCCTCATCCTAAACCTCACCCTAACCTTAACCCTAACCCTCAACCTAAAACTAACCCTCACCCTTACTGTAACCCTTACCTTAATCCTCACTCTAACACTAAACTTAAACCAAAACCTAACTCTCACCCTAACCCTAACCCTAACCCTCACTCTAACAATAACCCTCACCCTCACCCTCAGCCTAACCCTAAGCCTAACACTAACGCTAACCCTAAACCACACACTCTCCCTAACCCTAAACCTATACCTAATCCAAACCCTAACCCTAAAACTCACCCTCACCCTAACCCTCACCTTAAGCCTAACCCTCACATTAATCCTAACCCTAAACCTAACACTTAACCTCACCCTAACACTAACCCTAACCATCACCCTAACCCTAAACCTCACTCTAACACTAACCCTAATCCTCATCCTCACCCTAGACCTCACCCTAACCCTAACCCGCATCCTCACCCTATACCTCACACTAACCCTAACACTAATCCTCAATCTAACCCTAACCCTCACCTTCATCCTAACACTAACCCTATCCCTCACCCTAACGGTAACCCAAACCCTTACCGTAAACCTCACCCACAGCCTAAACCTCACCTTTACCCTTACCGTCACCCCCACTCTAACACTCACCCTAAGCCTAACACTCACCCTAACCCTATCTCTACCCCTAGAACTCACCCTCACCCTAATCCTAACTCTAAACCTAACCCTAACAATAACACTAACCCTAACCCTTACCATCACCCTAACTTTAATCCTCACCCCCACCATCACCCTCAGAGAAACCCTAAGCCTAAGGCGAACCCTCACCCTAACCCTCACACTCACCCTCACCCTAAACCTAATCCTAAACCTAACCCTATCCCTAAACCTCAACCGAACCCTCACCTTCATCCTAACACTAACCCTAAACCTCACCCTAACCCTCCCCTCAAAACTAACTCTAACCCTAAACCTCACCCTCACCCTAAACCTAACTCAAACCCTAACCCTAAACCTCACCCTAAAACACACCCTAAACCTAACACTCACCCTCACCCTCAACCTAACCTTAACTCTAACCCTAACCCTAACAATAACACTAACACTAACCCTAACCATAACCATAACCATAACCATGACCCTCACCCACAGCCTCACCCTCATCGCAAACTTCACCCTAAACATAACACTAACAATAACCCTAACCCTAACCCTAAACCTCACCCTAACCTTAACACTAACGCTAACCCTAACCCTCACCCTAACCCTGCCCCTAAACGTAACTCTAACCCAAACCTCACCCTAAAACTCACCCTAACCCTAACCCTACCCCTCACCCTAATCCTAAGCCTAACCCTAACCCTCAATCTAACCCTAACCCTCACGATCACCGTAACCCTAACCCTAACCCTCACCCTAACCCTAAACTTAACCCGAACACTAAATCTCAAACTAACCCTACCAATAAGCCTTACCCTATTCCTAACCCTGACCCTGACCCTCACCCTCACCCTCACCCTAACCCTTACCCTAATCCTAATCCTAACACTAAGCCTAACCCTCACTCTCACGCTAACCCTCATCATAAACCTAACTCTAACACTAACCCTAACCCTAACCCTCACCTCAGCCTAAACCTAAACCTAACTCTAACACTAAACCTCACCCTCACCCTAACCCTATCACTAACCCTAACCCTAAACCTCACCCTAACACTAAACCTCACCCTCACCCTAGCCCTCACCCTAACCCTAATCCTAACCCTAACCCTCATCCTAACCCTCACCCTAACACTAAACCTAACCCTCACTGTCACACTCACCCTAACCCTAATCCGAACCCTAACCCTCAACCTAACCCTAACCCTCACCCTCACCGTAACCCTTACCCTAACCCTCAACTTAACCCTAAACTTAACCGAAACCCTAACTCTCACCCTAACCCCAAACCTAACTCTCACCCTAACAATAACCTCAACTTCACCCTCAGCCTAACCCTAATCCTAACCCTAACCCTCATCCTAATCCTCACCCTAACCTAACCCTAACCATCACCCTAACCCTAATCCTCACCCCCAACCTCACCCTCAGCCTAACCCTAAGCCTAAGCCTAACTCTAACCCTAACACTCACCCTTACCGTAAACCTCAACCTAACCCTCAACCTTACCCTAACCCTAACACTAACCCTAACCCTAACTCTCAAAGTAACCCTCGCCCTAACCCTATATATAAAACTAAACCTCTCCCTCACCCTTATCCTAATCCTAACCCTAACCCTAAACCTGACCCTAACCCAAACACTAATCCTCACCCTCACCCTCACCATAACTCTAAACTTAACCCTAACAATAACATTAATCCTAACCCTAAACCTAACCTTAACCGAAATCCTAAACATAATCCTAACACTCACCCAACCCTAACACTAATCCTAACCCTAACCCTCAAGCTAACTCTACCCCTCACCATAACCCTAACCCTCATCCTAACCCTCATCCTAACCCTCACCCGAATCCTAATCCTAACCCTAAACCTTACCCTAACACTAACCCTAACCCTCACTCTCACCCTAGTCCTCACCCTAACCCTAATCCTAACCCTCATCCTCACCCTAACCTTAAAATTAACCAAAACCTAACACTCACCCTAAACCTAACCGTAACCCTCAACCTAACCCTAACCCTCAACCTCACCCTCACCCTCAGCCTAACCCTAAGCCTAAGCCTAACCCAAACCCTAACCCTCACACTCACCCTAACCCTAACCCTAAGCTTAATCCTAACCCAAACCCTAAACCTCACGCTAACCCTCACCCTAACCCTAAACTTAACAGTAACCCTAACCCTAACCCTAACCCTCACCCTCAGCCTCACCTTAACCCTAACTCTAAACCTAAACCTCACACTCACCCTAACCCTAACCCTAACACTAACACTAAACCTTACCCTCAACCTAACCCTAAACCTCATCTTCACCCTAGCCCTCACCCTAACCTTAAACCTAAAACTAACCCTAACCCTCACACTCACCCACACCCTCACCCTCACCGTAACTCTAACCCTAACCCAACCCCTAACCCTAAAGCTCACTCTAACCCTAACCCTAACCCTAACTCTAACACTTACCATCACCGTAACCCTAACACTAACCCTAAACCAAACCCTTCCCCTAACCCTCTCCTAACCCTATATCTAACCCTAAACCTCACACTAAACCTAACCCTAACCCTAACCCTAAACCTAACCCTCAACCTCAGCCTCACCCTCACCATCACCCTCACCATAACTGTAAAACTAACCATAAAATTAACACTAACCCTAACCCTAAACCTAACCCAACCCTAAACCTAATGCTAACACTCACCCTCACCCTAACCCTAATCCTAACCCTAACCTTCACCCTAAACCTAACCTCAAACTCACGGTAACCCTAACCTTCATCCTAACCCTCACCCTAAACCTAACCCTAACCTTAAACCTTACCCTAACACTAACCCTAATCCTAACCTCACCCTAACCTAACTGTAACCCTCAACCTAACCCTAGCCCTCACGCTAACCATAACCCTAACCCTAACTCTCACCCTAACCCTTAACTTAACCTGAAACCTAACTCTCAAGCTAACCCTAACCCTAACCCTCTCCCTCAGCCTAACCCTAAGCCTAAGCCTAACCCTAACCCTAAACCTAACATTCACCCTAACCATTACCTTAATCCTAATCCTAACCCTAAGCCTAACCCTCACCCTCTCCTTAACCCTCACCCTAACCCTAACTCTAACACTAACCCTAAACCTAACACTCAACCTCAGCCTCACCCTTACCCTAACTCTAACCCTAAACCTCACCCTCAGCCTAACCCTAATCCTAACCCTCATCCTAACCCTCACCCTAACACTAACCCTAACCCACACCCTCACCCTCACCCTAACGCTAATAACTAACCCTAACCCTCAAACTAACCCTAACCCTCACCCTCACCATAACCCTTACTCTAACCCTTACCCTAAACATAAACTTAACCTGAATCCCAACCCTCACCCTAACCCTAACCCTCACACTAACACTAACCATAAACCTCACCCTCACCATAACCATAATCCTAATCCTAACCATTATTCTAACCCTCCCCATAACCCTTACCCTAACCCTCACCCTAACCCTAAACCTCACCCTCAACCTCACCCTCACCCTAACCCTAAGCATAAACCTAAGCCTAACCCTAACACACACACTCACCCTCACCCTAACCCTAATACTAAACCTTACCCTCACCCTCACCCTCATTCTCAGTGTAAACCTAAGTCTAATCCTAACACTAAACCTAACCCTCACACTCACCCTAACCCTTACCCTAATCCTAATCCAAACCCTAACCCTCACCCTCACCCGCAGCCTAACCATAACCTTCACCCTAAACCTAACCCTCACCCTAACACTTACCCTCACCCTAACACTAACCCTAACCATAACACTAACCCTAACCATCACCCTAACCCTAAACCTCACCCTAACACTAACTCTCACCCTCAACCTAGCCCTCAACCTAACCCTAACCCTGATTCCCACCCTGAACCTCACACTAACCCTAACACTATTACTGAATCTAACCCTCACCCTCACCCTAACCCTAACCCTCACCCTTACCGTAATCCTCACCCTCAGCCTAACCTTCACCTTTACCCTTACGGTCACCCTCACCCTAATCCTCACCATAACCTAAATCCTCATCCTAACCCTCACCGTAAAGGCAAACCCAACCATCACCCTAACCCTAACCCTCACAACACCCTCAGCCTCAGCCTAACCCTAAGCCTAAGCCTAACACTAACCCTAAACCTAAACCTCAACCTAACCCTCCCCCTAACCATAACTCTAACCCTAATCCTCACCCTCACCCTAACAATAATCCTAACCCTAAACCTCACCCTAACCCTGATCCTAACCCTCACGCTCACCCTCACCTTATTGTAAATCTAATCCTAACCTTAACTCTAACACTAACCCTAAACCTAACCCAAACCCTGACCCTCACTGTAACTCTAACCCTAATCCTTACCCTCAGCCTCACCTCAACCTTTAACCTAACCCTAACCCTAAATCTCACCCTAAGGCTAACCCTAAACCTCACCCTAACTCTAGCCCTCACCCTAACCCTAATGCTAAACCTAAACCTCATCCTAACACTCACCCTAACCCTAAAACCCTAACCCTAACCCTCACCCTCACCCTCACGCTCTGCCTAAGCCTCCGCCTCAGTCTAAGACTAACCCTGACCCTCACACTCACCCTCATCCTAACCCTAACAGTAACAATAACTCTAACCCTAACCCTCACACTAAACCTTACCCTAACGCTAACTCTAACCCTAAACCTCACCCTCACCCTAACCCTAACCCTCACCCACACCTTCCCCATCCACCTAACATTAAGCCTAACCCTAACCCCAACCCTAACCCTAACACTAACCCTACCCCTTAACCTACCCCTCACCCAAACCCTAACCCTCACCCTCACCCTCACGCTCTGCCTAAGCCTCCGCCTCAGTCTAAGACTAACCCTGACCCTCACACTCACCCTCATCCTAACCCTAACAGTAACACTAACCCTAACCCTAACCCTCACACTAACCCTTACCCTAATGCTAACTCTAACCCTAAACCTCACCCTCACCCTAACCCTAACCCTCACCCACACCTTCCCCATCCGCCTAACATTAAGCCTAACCCTAACCCCAACCCTAACCCTAACACTAACCCTACCCCTTAACCTACCCCTCACCCAAACCTAACCCTCACCCTCACCCTAGCCCATACCCAAACCATAAGCCTAAGCCTAACACTCACCCTAAGCCTCACTCTAACCCTAACCCCAACACTCACCCTAACCGTAACCCTCACCCTCACCCTCACCCTAACTCTAAACCTAACCCTAACCCTAACCCTAACCCTAACCCTCACACTCCCCCTCACCTTAACCCTAACCCTAATCCAAACTAACACTAACCCTCAACCCCACACTAAAACTCACCCTATCCCTAACCCTAACCCTAACACTAACCCTTACCCTCACCCTACCCCTCACACTAACCCTAACACTAACCCTTCCCCTCAACCTAGCCCATACCCAAACCCTAAGCCTAAGCCTAAACCTCAACCTAACCCTCATTCTAACCCTAACCCCAACACTCACCCTACCCGTAACCCTCACCCTCACCCTCACCCTAATTCTAAACCTAAACCTAACCTTAACCCTAACCCTCACACTCACCCTCACCTTAACTCTAACCCTAATCCTAACCCTAACACTAACCCTCACACCCACACTAAACCTCACCCTAACTCTAACCCTAACACTAACCCTAACCCTAACCTTAAACCTCAGCCTCACCCTAACCCTAACTCTAACCCTAAACCTCACCCTCACCCTAAACCTAACCCTAACGCTAATCCTAAACCTCACCCTAAAACTAAACCTTACCCTAACAGTTACCCTTACCCTAACATGTACACTAACCTTAATACTAACCCTCACACTAACGCTAACAATCACCCTAAACCTAAACCTCACCCTAACCCAAACCCTAACCCTCAACTTCACCCTAGCCCTCACCCTAAACCTAACACGCATCCTCAACCTAAACCTCACACTAACCCTAACACTAATCCTCAATCTAACCCTCACCCTCACCCTAACCCTAACCAGAACCCTCACCCTTACAATAACCCTCACCCTCAGCCTAACCCACACCTTTACTCTGTCACCCTCATCCTAACCCTCACCCCAAATCTAACCCTCATCCTAACCCTCACACTAACCGTAACCCTAACCATCATCCTAACCCTAACCCTCACCCTCGACTTCAGCCTCAGCCTAACCCTAAGCCTAAGCCTAACCCTAACCCTCATCCTAACTCTCAACCTAACCATTAACGGAACCATCACTCTAAACCTAATCCTCATCCTCAACATCACCCTCAACACAACCCTATTCCTAAACCTAACCCTAACCCTAAACCTAAACCTCAACCTAACCCTCACCCTAACCGTAATCCTAACCCTCACCCTCACTTTAGTACTCAACATAACCCTCACCTCAAACCTAACCCACACCCTCAATGTAACCCGAAACTTAACCCTCCCCCTAACCCTCCCCCTAAACCTAAACCTCACTCTAACCCTAACACTAAACCTCACCCTCACCCTAGCCCTCACCCTAACCCTAATTGTAACCCTAAAACTCATTCTAACCCAAACCCTAACCCTAACCTTAAACCTCAACCTAATCCTAAACCTAATTGTAACCCTCAAACTAATGCTAAACCTGACACTCACTGTAATCCTAACCCTAAAACTCAAACTAACACCAACCCTCACACTCACCCTCGCCCTCAGCCTAAACATAAGCCAAACCCTAATCATAACCCTAACTCTCATACTCACCCTCACCCTAAACCTAATCCTAACCCTGACACTAAACCTCACCCTAACCCTAACCCTAACCCTCATGCTTACCCTCACCCTCACCTTCACCGGAACTCTAACCCTAACCCTAACAATAACACTAATCCTAACTCGAAACCTAAACCTAACCCTAATCCTATCCCTAACCCTCACCCTCAGCCTCACCATCTCTGCCTAGGTAACCAGAACCATAACACTAACAATAATCCTAACCATAACCCTAATCCTAACACTCACCCTCACCCTAACCCTCATCCTCAACCTAACTCTCACCCTAACCCTAACCCTCTCCCTCACCATAACCCTAACCCTCATCCTAACCCTCACCCTAACCCTAACCCTAACCCTTAACCTCTCCCTATCAATAACCCTAATCCTCACCCTCAACCTAGCCATCGCCCTAACCCTAATCCTAAACCTAATCGTCATCCTAACACTCCCCCTAAGCCTTAACCGAAAACCTAATTCAAAACCATCACCCTAACCCTAAACTTAACCCAAACACTAACTGTCACCCAAATGCTAACCCTAACCTGAACCCTAAACCTAACACTCACCCTCACCCTCAGCTTAATGCTAAGCCTAATCCTAACCCTAAGCCTAACCAAAGCACTCACCCTAACACTACCACTAATCATAATCCTAACCCTAACCCTAACCCTCACCCTCATCCTAACCCTCACCCTAACCCTAACCCTAACACTAACCCTTACCCTAACCCTCACCCTAACCCTAACACTAACACTGACCCTAACCCTACACCTCACCCTAACCCTAACCCTAACCCTCAAGCTCACCCTAACCCTAACCCTAACACGAACCCTCACACTCACCCTCAACTTAATCCTAATCCTAATCCTAACACTAATCCTCACCTTCACCCCAACCCTCACCCTAACCCTACCCCTAACACCAACACCAGCCCTAACCCTAACCCTAACTCTCACCCTAACCCTAAGCCTAACCCTACCCCTAACCATAACCCTCACACTCACCTTCAATCTAAACCTGATCCTTACCCAAACCCTCACATTTACCCTTACTGTCACCCTCACCCTAACCCTACCCCTAACACTATCACTAACCCTAACCCAATCCTCACCGTAACCATAAACCTAAACCTCACCCTAACCCTAACCCTAACCCTCACACTCACGCTCGGTCTAAGCCTAAGCCTAACCGTAAGCTTAAGCCTAACCCTAACCCTCACACTGACCCTCACCCTAACCCTAACACTATCACTAACGCTAACTCTAAATCTAAACTTAACCCTCACCCTAAACCTAACTCTAACCCTAACCCTAAACATACACCACACCCTGACCCAAACCCTAACTCTCACCCTCACCGTAAATGTAACACTAACCCTGACCTAACAATAACCCTTACCCTAACCCTAACCCTCATTCTAAACATAACCCTCACCCTAAACCTAACCCTCAAACTAACTCTTACCCTCACCCTAACATTAACCCTAACCCTAACAATAACACTCACACTAACCCTAACCATCACCCTAACATTAAACTTCACCCTTAGCCTAACCCTAACCCTCACCCTCAACCTACCCTCACCCTAACCCTAACCCTCATCCTCATTCTAAACCTCACACTAACCCTAAACTTAATCATCAATCTTAACCTCACCCTCACCCTAACCCTAACCCTCACCCTAACCCTAGACCTTACCTTAATCCTCACACTCAGCCTAACCCTCAGCTTTACCCTTACCATCACCCTCACCCAAATAACTCACCCTAACCATAACCCTCATCCTAACCTTCACCCTGACCATAATCCTAAGCATCACCCTAACACTAACCCTGACCCTCAACCTCACCATCAGCCTAACCCTAAAGCCTGAGCCTAACCCTAAAACTAACCCTCACCCTCACCCTAGCCCTCACCCTAACCCTAATCCTAACCCTAAACTTAATCATAACCCTAAACATAACACTAACACTAACCATCACCCAAAACCTAATCCTCATCCCCACTCTCACCCACAGCCTAACTCTAAGTCTACGCCTAACCCTAACCCTAACCCTCACACTCACCCTCACCATAACCCTAATCCTAAACCTTACCCTAACCCTAACCCTAAACCTCAACCTAACCCTCACCCTAACCCTAACCCTAACACAAAACCTAACCCTAACCCTCACCCTAACTATCTCCCTAACCCTAATTCTAAACCTAAACCTTACCCTCACCCTCAACCTAAACCTCAAACTCACCCTCACCCTCACCATAACTCTAACCCTAATCCTAACAAAAACCCTAACCCTAACACTAAACCTAACCCTAACCTTCACCCTAACTCTCCCCCTAACCCTAATTCTAACAATAAACCTAACCCTCACCCTAACCCTAAACCTCACCCTCACCCTCACCCTCACCATAACTCTAAACCTAACCCTAACAATAACCCTAACCCTAACACTAACCTTAACCCTCACCCTCACCGTAACCCTAAACCTAACCCAAGCCCTCACCCTAACCCTAACCCTAAACCTAACACTCACCCTCAGCCTCACCCTCATTGAAAACTTAACCATAACACTAACAATAACGCTAATCCTAACCCTAATCCTAACCATCACCCTCACCCTAAACCTAACCCTAACCTTCACCCTAATCCTAAACCTCAACCTCACCGTAACCCTAATCCTAACACTCACCCTAGCCCTAAACCTAATCCTAATCCGAAACTTTGCCATAATGCTAACCCTAACCATCAAACACACCCTTGCCCTCATCCTAACCCTAATCCTAACCCTAAACCTCATCCTATCCCTCACCCTAATCCTAACCCTAAACCTCACCCTAAACCTAACCCTCACCCTCACCCTCAGCCTAACCCTAAGCCTAACCCTAACCCTAACCCTCACACTCAACCTCATCCTAACCCTAATCCTAATCCTAACACTAACACTAACCCTAACACTAGCCATCCCCCTAACCCTCCCCCAAACCTAACTCTAAACCTAAACCTCACCCTCAACCTAACCCTAACCCTCACCCTCATCCTCACCCTCAGCCTAACCCTAAGCCTAACGCTAACCCTAAGCCTACCCCTCACCCTAACCGACCCACTAACCCTAACTCTAAACCTAATCCTCACCCTCAACCTAACCCTAACCCTAAACCTCACCCTAAATCTCACCGTAAGTCTAACCCGCACCCTCACCCTCACCCTCACCATAACTCTAACCCCAACCCTAACAATAACACTAACCATAACCCTAACCCTAACCATAAATCTCACCCTCAGCCTCACCCTCACTGCAAACTTAAACCTAAACATAACACTAATATTAACCCTTACCCTAACCCTAACCCTAACGGTAACTCTAACCCTAACCCTAACTCTAATCCTCACCCCACCCTCACCCTCAGCCTAACCCTAAGTCTAACCCTAACCCTATCCCTACCTTTAACCCTAAACCTCACCCTCACCCTAACCCTATCTCAAACCTAACCCTAAACCTCAGCTTAACCCTAACCCTAACCCTACCCGCACACTCACCCTCATGGTAATTCTAACTCTAACCCTAACAATAACACTAACCCTAACCCTAACCATCACCCTAACCCTAATCTTCACCCACAGCCTCACCC
This sequence comes from Dipodomys merriami, assembly GCF_024711535.1. Taxonomy (NCBI): domain Eukaryota; kingdom Metazoa; phylum Chordata; class Mammalia; order Rodentia; family Heteromyidae; genus Dipodomys; species Dipodomys merriami. The sequence continues at coordinate 877,399 of NW_027202360.1, read as the reverse complement.
GCAGCCTATCTTTAAGCCTAAGCCTAAACCTAACCCTCACCCTCACCCTAACCGTAATTATAACAATAACCCTATCCCTAAAACTCAACCTAACTCTCACCCTCACCCTAATGCTAACACTAAACCTAACCCTAACCCTCACACTCACCCTCACCCTCACCCGAATTATAACCCTAAACCTCACGAGCACCCTAACCATAACCCTAACCCTAACCCTAAACCTCACCCTAAAACTCACCCAAACCCTCACCCTCACTCTCACCATGACCTTAACTCTAACCCTAACCCTAACAATTATACTAACCCTAACACTAACCCTAACCCTAATACTAACCGTATACCTCACCCTGAGCCTCACCCTCACCGCAAACTTAACACTAACCATAACACTAACAATAACCCTAACCCTAACGCTAAACCTAAACCTCACCCTAACCCTAAACCTTACCCTTAACCTCACCCTCACCGTAACCTTAACCCTAACCCTAACCTTTACAATAACCCTAAACCTAACACTAACCCTAACCATAACCATAACCCTCACCATAAAACTAACAATAGTCCTAACACTAACCCTCACCATAACCCTAACCCTCATCCTCACCCTAAACCTCACTCTAACCTTAACACTACTCCTCAATCTAATCCTCACCATCACCCTAACCCTAACCCTAATCCTCACCCTAACCCTCAACTTGACCCTTAATATCACCCTCACCCTAACCCTAATCCTCATCCTAACCCTCACCCTAACCATGACCCTAACCATCATGCTAACCCTAACCCTCAACCTCACCCTCAGCCTCAGCCTAACACTAAGCCTATGCCTAACTCTACCCTAATCCTCACCCTCACCCTAGCCCTCACCCTAACCCTAATCCTAACCCTGACTCTCATCCTAACCCTAACGCTAACCCTAAAAATAACCCTAAACCTAACCCTAAAACTCATTCTAAACATAAACCTCACTCTAACACTAAATCTCACCCTAACACTTACCCTCACACTAACCCTAACAATCACCCTAACATTAACACTCACCCTAACCCTAAACCTAACCCTCATCGTCACCCTAGACCTCAACTTAATCCTAACCCTCATCCTCACTCTAAACCTCACACTAACCTCAAAAACGAATCCTCAATCTAAAGCACACCCTAACCCTAACCCTAAACCTCACCCTAACCCTAACCCTCACCCTTACTGTAATCCTCATTCTCAGCCTAACCCTCACCTTTACCCTTACTGTCACCCTCACCCTAACCCTCACACTAACCCTAACCCTCATCCTAACCCTCACCCTGATCATAAACCTAAGCATCACCCTAATCCTAACCCTCACCCACAACCTAACCCTAACACTCACTCTCACACTAACGCTCAAATTAACACTAACTCTACCCCTAAACCTCACCCTCACCTTAACCCTAAACCTCAACCTCACACTCACCCTCAGCCTAACCCTAAACCTAACCCTAACCCTCACCCTAACCCTCACACTCACCCTCACAGTAACCCTAAACCTAATCCTAAACATAACCCTAACCCTCACCCTAACCTTAACACTAACCATAACATTAACCCTAACACTAATCCTAACCCTAACCCTCACCCTAACACTAACTCTAAAATTGAACCTCACCCTCAACCTAACCCTAACCCTAAACCTCACCATAAACCTAACCCTAAACCTCACCCTCAACCTAGCGCTCAGCCTAACACTAATCCTAAACCTAACCCTCACCCTAAACCTCACCCTAACCCTCACCCTAACCCACACCCTAAACCTAATTCTAACATTCATCCTAAACCTACACCTCACCCTCAACCTCACCCTCAGCCTAACCCTAAGCCTAACCCTTAACCTAACCCTAAACCACACACTCACCCTCACCCTTACCCTAATCCTAACTCTAACCCTAACTCTAACCCTAACCCTCACACTAACCCTCATCCTAACCCTAACCTAACACTAACCCTAACCCTAATCGTCAACCTAACCCTCACCACAAGCCTATCAAACCCTAAACCTCACCCTACCCCTAATCCTACCTCTAACTCTAATCATAACCCTAAACCTCACACTAACCCTAACCCTAACCCTCACCCTCACCCTCACCCTCAACGTAACCCTAAACCTAAAATTAAAAATAACCCTAACACGAACCCTAACCCTCAACCTAACTGTAACCCTCACCCTAACCCTAACCATCACCCTAACACTAACCATAACCCTAACACTAACCCTCACTGTAACCCTAACACTCACACTCACCCTCACCCTAAACCTCACCCTAACCCTAACTCTAACCCTAACCATCAACCTCACCCTAGCCCTCACCCTAATCCTAATTCTAACTCTTACCCTCACCTAACACTCAACCCTTATCCTCACCCTAAACCTCACACTAACCCTAACCCTAATCCTCAATCTAACCCTCCCCCTCCCCCTAACCCCTAACCCTCACACTTACGCTAACTCTCACCCTAACCCTCACACTTATCTTAACCCTCACCTCTACAGCCTAACCCTCAACTTTACCCTTACCTTCACCCTCAACTTAACACTCAATGTATCCCTAAACCTCATCCTAACCTTCAAGCTAATCATAACACTAACCATCACCCTAACCCTACCCCTCACCCTCAATCTCACCCTCACCCTAACCTTAATCCTAACCATAACCCTAATCCTAACCATAACCCTCACCCTCAGCCTCATGCACACTCCAAAAGTAACCTTAACCATAACACTAACAATAAACCTAACCCTAACCCCAATACTAACCCTCAACCTCACCCTAACCCTAATCCTAACCCTAACCCTCACCTTAACCCTAACGGTCCCCCTCACTGTAACTCTAACCCTCATCCTAACCCTCACACTAACCCTAATCCTCACCCTCAGTGTAACACTAACCCTCACCCCCAACATCACCCTCAGCCTAAGCCTGAGCCTAACCCTAACCCTAACCCTAACCCTCACACACAACCTCAACCTAACCCTAATCCTAACCCTAACCCTATCCCTAAAATTCAACCTAACCCTAACCCTCAACCTAACCTTCCCAATAGCCCAAACTCTAAACCTAATCCTCACTCTAAACCTAAGCCTAACCCAAACCTTACAATAAATCTCACCGTAACCCTAACCCTCACCATCACCCTCACCCTTACCAAACTCTAACCCTAACCCTAACAATAACACTAACCATAACCTTATCCCTAACCATAAACTTCACCCTCAGCCTCACTCTCACTGCAAACTTAAACCTAACCATAACATTAACATTAACCCTTACCCTAACCCTAACCCTAACCCTAACAATCACCCTAAACCAAATCCTCAAACCCAGTCTCACCCTCAGCTTAACCCTAAGCCTAAGCCTAAACATAACCCTCACCATCACCCTCACCCTAAACTTAATCCTAACCCTAACCCTATCCCTAAACCACAACCTAACCCTCACCCTCACCCTAATACTAACACTAAACCTAACCCTAACCCTCACCCTAAACCTCCCCCTCCGCCTAACTCTAACCCTAAACCTCACCAGTACCCTAAACCTAACCCTAACCCTCACCCTAAACCTCACCCTAAACCTCACCCTAACCCTCACCCTCACTCTGACCATGACCGTAACTCTAACCCAAACCCTAATAATAATACTAACCCTAAACCAAACACTAACACTAACCATTACCCTCACCCTGAGCCTCACCCTCGCCGCAAACTTAACACTAACCATAACATTAACAATAACCCTAACCCTAACCCTAAGCCAAACCCTAACCCTTACCCTAAACCTAACCCTCACACTAACCTTAACCCTAACCCTAATCCTAACCCTAAAACTAACCCTAACCCTAAACCTAACCCTAAACCTCATCCTAAACCTCACCCTAAACATAACCCTAACCCTCACCCTAAAGCTAACCATAACCGTCACTCTAACCCACACCCTAAACCTCACACTAACCTAACCCTAACACTAACCCTAACTCTAACCTTAAACCTCTCCATAACCCTAAACCTAACTCTAACCCTAACCCTAAACCTAAACCTCACCCTAACCCTAACCTAACCCTCACCCTTACCCTCAGCTTAACCGTTACCCAAACCCTAAAATAACCCTAACCCAAACCCTAACCCTAAACCTCACCCTCACCGTAACCCTAACCCTAACCCAAGCCATCACCCTAAACCTAACCTTAAACCTAACCCGAAACCTCACCATAACCCTAACCCTAAACCTCACCCTGAGCCTCACCCTCACCTTAAATTTAACCTTAATCATAACACTAACAATAACCCTAACCCTAAACCTAATCCTAACCCTCACACTCACCCTAACACTAACCCCAACCCTAACCCTCACCCTAACCCTAAACCTAACCCTAATCCTAAACCTCAACATAATTCTAACCCTAACGCTCACCCTCACACTTGCCCTCAAGCTAACCCTAATCCTAACACTAAACCTCATCCTAAACCTCACCTTAATCCTAACCCTAACCCAATCCCTCACCCTAACCCAAACCCTCAACCTCACACTCAGCCTAACCCTAACACTAACCCTCAAATTCAACCTCACCCTAACCCTAATCCTAACACTAAACCTAACCCTAACGCTAACCCTTACAGTAACCCTAACGTTCACCCTAACCTTAACTCTAAACCTAAACCTCACCCTCACCCTAACCCTAACTCTAACCCTAATCCTAAACCTAAGCCTCACCCTAATCCTAACCCTTACCCTCACCCTCACCTTCACCGTAAACTTAACGCTAACCCTAACCCTAACAATAACCCTAAACCTAACACTAACACTAGCCCTAACCATAACCCTCACCCTAACTCTTCCCCTAACCTTAACTCTAACCCGAAACCTCACCATCACCCTAATCCTAAACCTCACCCTCACCCTCACACTCACCCTATCTCTAACCCAAACCCTAAAAATAAACCTAAACCTAACACTAACCCTAACCCTCATCCTCACTGTAAACCTAAACCTAACCCAAGCCCTCACCCTAACCCTAACCCTAACCCTCACCCTAACCCTAAACCTCAACCTCACCATAACCCTAACCCTAACACTCACCCTAACCCTAAACCTAACCCTAATCCTAAACCTTGCCATAATTCCAACCCAAACCCTCAAACTCACCCTTGCCCTCATCCTAACCCTAATCCTAACCCTAGACCTCATCCTAACCCTCACCCTAACCCTAAACCTCATCATAATCCTAACCATAAGCCTAACCATCATGCTAACCCTAACCCTCAACCTCACCATCAGTCTCAGCCTAACCCTAAACCTAACACTAACCCTAACCCTAAAAATAACACTAAACCTAACCCTAACCCTCATTCTAACCATACACCTCACACTAACCCTAACCCTCACGGTAAACCTAACCCTCATCCTTACTGTAATCCTCATTCTCAGCCTAACCCTCACCTTTAACCTTACAGTCACCCTCACCCTAACCCTCACACTAACCCTAACGCTCCTTCTAAACCTCACCCTTTCCGTTACCCTAAGCATCACCCTAACCCTAAACCTCACACAAAACCTAACCCTAACACTAACCCTCACACTAACACTAACTTTAACCCTAAACCTCGCCCAAACCCTAAACCTCACACTCACCCTAACCCTCAACCCAACACTAAGCCTAACCATAACCCTAAACGTCACACTCACCCTCACCCTCACCCTAAACCTAATCCTAACCATAACCCTAACCCTCAACCTAACACTAACACTAAACCTAACCCTAACCTAAACACTAACCCTAACCCTAACCCTTACCCTAACCCTAACTCTAAAATTAAACCTCACCCTCACCCTAACCCTAACCTTACACCTCACCCTAACACTAACCCAAAACTTCACCTTCACCCCAGCAATCACCCTAACCCTCATCCTATCCCTAACCCTCATCCTAACCCTCACCCTAACCCTAATCCTAACACTCACCCTAAACCTAAACCTCACCATCAACCTCATCATCAGCCTAAACCTAAGCCTAACCCTAAACCTAACTCTAACCCACACACTCACCCTCACACTAACCCTAATCCTAACACTAACCCTAACTCTAACCCTAACCTCACACTAACCCCCACTCTAACCGTAACATAACACTAACCCTAACCCTAACCCTCACCCTAAGCCTAACTCTAACCCTAAACCTCACCCTAAACCTAACCCTAACTCTAACACTAATCCTAACCCTAAAGCTCAACCTAACCCTAACCCTAACCCACAACCTGACCCTCACCCTATATGGAACCCTAAACCTAAAATTAAAAATAACCTTAACACTAAACCTAAACCTCACCCTAACTGTAACCCTCACCGTAATCCTAACCCTCACCCAAAAACTTACCCTCACCCTAACCCTAACCCTAACACTAACACTAACCCTCACACTTACCATAACATTCACCCTAACCCTAAACCTCACCCTAACCCTAACCCTTACCCTAACCCTCACCCTCACCCTAGCCCACAACCTAACCCTAATTCTAACCCTTATCCTCACCTAACCCTAACCCTCATCCTCATCCTAAACCTCACATTAAACCTAACCCTCATCCTCACCCTAACCCCTAGCCCTCACACTTACCCTAACCCTCACCCTAACCCTAAAACTCACCCTTATCTTAACCCTCACCCACACCTTAACCCTCAACTTTCCCCTTACCCTAACACTCACCCTATCCCTAAACCTCATTCTAACCTTCAAGCTAACCGTAACCCTAACCAACAACCTAACCGTAACCCTCACTCTCAATCTCACCCTCAGCCTAAACCTCAGCCTAAGCCTAACCCTAACACTAACCCTCACCCTCACCCTAGCCCTCACCCTAATCGTAACCCTAAACCTCATCCTAACCGTCACTTTAATTCTAAACCTAACTATCACCAAACACTAATCCTCACACCCACCCTCACCCTCGGCCTAAGCCTAACCCTAACCCTAACCCTGACCCTAACCCTAACCCTGACCCTAAACCTAACCATAACCCTAACACTAACCCTCACACTAACCCTAACCCTCACCCTAAACCTAAATCTCACCCTAAACCCAACCCTAACCCTCAACCTCACCCTTAACCCTCAACCTCACCCTAACCCTAATCCTAACCCTAACCCTCACCCTCACTTCAAAGGTAACCTTAACTATAACACTAACAATAACCCTAACCCTAACCCTAACTCTCACCCTCACCCTAACCCTAATCCTAACCCTAACCCTCACCCTAACCCTAAACCTTACCCTCACCATAACACTAACCCTCATCCTAACACCCTAACCCTAATCCTCACCCTCAACATGACACTAACCCTAACCCCCACCCTCACCCTCAGCCTAACCCTAAGCCTAATCCTAACCCTAACCCTAACCCTCACACTCACAGTCACAGTAACACTAATCCTAACCCTAACCCTAACCATAAACCTCACCCTCAGCCTCACTCTCACTGCAAACTTAACCCTAACCATAACACTACCAATAACCCAAACCCTAACCCTAACCCTAACCCTAACCCTTAATCTAACCATAACCCTAAACCTAACCCTAATCTTCACCCCCACCCTCAGCCTCAGCCTAACCCTAAGCCTAACCCTAACACTAACCCTAACTCTAATCCTAAACCTCACCCTCACCCTAACTCTATCTCTAAACCTAACCCTAAACCTCACCTTAACCCTAACCCTAAACCTCACCCGCACCCTCACCTTCACCGTAACTCTAACCCTAACCCTAACAATAACACTAACCCTAAGAATAACCATCACACTAACCCTAATCATCATTCCCATTCTCACCCTTAGCCTAAGCCTAAGCCTAAGCCTAAGCCTAACCCTAACCCTCACCCTCACACTGACCCTAACCCTAACCCTAACCCTAACCCTATCCCTGAACCTTATCCTAACCCTCACCCTCACCCTAATGCTAACACTAAACCTAAACCTAACCCTCACCCTAACCCTCCCCTTAACCCTAACTCTAAACCTAAACCTCACCAGCACCCTAACCTTAACCTTAAACCTAAACCTCACCCTAAAACTCACCGTAACCCTCACCCTCACCCTCACTCTCACCGTGACCGTAACTCTAACCCTAACCCTAACAATAACACTAACCTTAAACCTAACCCTAACCATAACCCTCAAATGAGCCTCACCCTCACTGCAAAATTAACACTAACCATAGCACTAACAATAACCCTAACCTTAACCCTAAACCTAAACCTAAACCTAACCCTCACCTCAACCCTAACCATAAACCTAACCCTAACCCTGAAAGTAACACTAACCCTAACCATAACCAAAAACCTCATCCAAAACCTCACCCTAAACCTAAGGCTAACCCTCACCCTAACCCTAACCCTCACGTTGAAAATCCTCATAAGCCTAACCTGAACCCTAAACCTTACCCTAACACTAACCCTAACTCTAACCTTAAACCTCACGATCAACCTAACCCTAACTCTAACTCTAACCCTATACCTAAACTTCAACCTAAACCTAACCCTAACCCTCAGATTAACCCTCACCCTAACCCTAACCTAACACTAACCCTAACCCTAACCCTCACACTAACCCTCACTCTAAGCGTAACCCTAACCCTAACCCTAACCCTAACCCTCACCCTCACCCTCAACATAACCCTAAACATAAAATTGAAAATAATCCTAGCAGGAACCCTAACCCTCAACCTATCTTTAACCCTAATCCTAAACCTAACCCTCACCCTAACCCTCCTCTTAACCCTAATTCTAAACCTAAACCTCACCAGCACCCTAATCCTAACCTTAAAACTAAAGCTCACCCTAAACCTCACTCTAACCCTCACCCTCACCCTCACTCTCACCGTGACCGTAACTCTAACCCTAACCCTAACAATAACACTAACCTTAACCGTAAACCTAACCCTAACACTAACCATAACCCTCAACCTGAACTTCACCCTAACTGCAAAATTAACACTAACCATAACACTAACAATAAACCTAACCTTAACCCTAAGCCTAACCCTAACCCTAAACCTCTCCTTAACCCTAACCATAAACCTAAACCTAACACTAACCCTAACCCTAAAAGTAACATTAACCCTAACCATAACCAAAAACCTCATCCAAAACCTCACCCTAAACCTAACGCTAACCCTCACCCTAATCCTAACCCTCACCCTCACAATCTGCCTAAGCCGAACCCAAACTCTAAACCTCACACTGATCATCACCCTAAACCTAACCCTAACACTAACCCTAACTCTAACCCTAAACCTCACAATCAACCTAAGCCTAACTCTAACCCTAACCCTATACCTAAACCTCAACCTAAACCTAACCCTAACCCTCACACTAACCCTCACCCTAACCATAACCTAACACTAACCCTAACCCTATCCCTCACACTAACCCTCACGCTAAGCCTAACACTAACCCTAAACCTGACCCTAACCCTAACCCTAACTCTAACCTAATCCTAACCTTAAACCTCACCCTAACACTAACCCTAACCTTCACCCTCACCCTCACCCTCAGCGTAACCCTAAATTTAAAAATAAAAATAATCATAGCAGAATACCTAACCCTCAACCTATCTGTAACCCTAACCCTAAACCTAGCCCTCACCCTAACACTTACCCTCACCCTAACCCTAACCCTAACTCTAACCCTAATCCTAAACCTAAATCTCTCCCTAACCCTAACCCAAACCCTCACCCTCACCCTCAATCTCACACTCACCCTAACCCTAATCCTAACCCTAACCCTAATCCTAACCATAACCCTCACCCTCAGCCTCACGCTCACTCCAAAAATAACCTTAACCATAACACTAACAATAAACCTAACTCTAAACCTAATCCTAAACCTCACCCTCACCCTAACCCTAATCCTAACCCTAACCCTCACACTAACCCTAACCCTCACACTCACTGTAACCCTAACCCTCATCCTAACCCTCACCCTAATTCTAATCCTCACCGAAACTGTAACACAAACGCTCACTCCCACCCTCACCCTCAGACTAACCCTAAACCTAAGTCTAACCCTAACCCTAACCCACACACTCACCCTCACCCTAAACCTAATCCTAACCCTAACCCTATCCCTAAAAATCAGCCTAACCCTAACCCTCACCCTAACCCTCCCACTAACCCTAACTCTAAACCTAATCCTCACCCTCAACCTAACCCTAACCCTAAACCTCACCCTAAATCTCACCTAACCCTCACCCTCACCCTCACCCTCACCCTCACCCTCACCGTAACTCTAACCCTAACCCTAACAATAACACTAACCATAACCCTAAACCTAACCATAAACCTCACCCTCAGCCTCACCCTCACTGCAAACTCAAACCTAACACTAACCATAACACTAACATTTACCCTTACACTAACCCTAACCGTAACCCTAACCCTAACTCTAACCCTAACCCTAAACCTAACCCTAATCCTCACGCCCATGCTCAGCCTCATTCTAACCCGAAGCCTAACTCTAACCCTAACCTTAAACCTAACCCTAATCCTCCCTCCCACGCTCAGCCTCATTCTAACCCTAAGCCTAACCCTAACATTAACCCTAAACCTCACCCTCACCCTAACCCTATCTCAAACCTAACCCTAAACCTCAGCTTAACCCTAACCCTAACCCTACCCGCACCCTCACCCTCACTTTAACTCTAACCCTAACCCTAACAATAACACTAACCCTAACCCTAACCATCACCCTAACCCTAATCCTCACCCCCAGCCTCACCCTCAGCCTAACCCTAAGCCTAAGCCTAACCCTAACCCTCACCCTCACCCTAACCCTAATCCTAACCCTAACCCTCACCCTCACTCTCACCATGACAGTAACTCTAACCCTAACCCTAACAGTAATACTAACCCTAACCCAAACCCTAACACTAACCATAAACCTCAACCTGAGACTCACCCTCACCGCAAACTTAACACTAACCAAAACAATAACGATAACCCTAAACCTAACCCTAATCCTAAACTTAACCTTAACCCTAACCCAAACCCTCACCCTAACCCTAACCCTAAAACTAACCCTAATCGTAACCCTAAAAGTAACCCTAACCATAACCATATCCACAAACCTCATCTTAACCCTCACCCTAAACCTAACCCTAACCCTCACCCTAAACGTAACCCTAACCCTCACCCCCACGCTCGGCCTAAGCCTAAGCCTAAGCCTAACCCGAACCCTAACCCTCACCCTAATCCTCACAAACCCTCACCCTAACCCTAACTCTAACACTAACCCTAACTCTAACCCTTAAACTCACCCTCAACCTAACCCTAAATCTAACCCTCACCCTAACCCAAAACCTCACCCTCACTGTAACCCTAACAGTAACCCTCACCCTAACCATAAACCTAACCCTAATCCTAAACCTCACCATAATGCTAACCCTAACTCTCACCCTCACACTTACCCTCATCCTAACCCTAATCCTAACCTTAACCTCATCCTAAACCTCACCCAAATCCTAAACCTCTCCCTCACCCTCACCCTCAGACTAACCCTAACCCTAACCCTAACCCTAACCTCACCCTAAACCTAATCCTAACACTAACCCTAACCCTAACCCTCACCCTCACCCTAACCCTCCCCCTAACCCTAACTATAACCTAAACCTCACCCTCACCCTAAACCTAACTCTAACCCTAACCCTAAACCTAAACCTCAACCTAACCCTAAACCTTAACCTCACCCTCACCCTCACCATAACCTTAACCCTAACCCTAACCCTAACAATAACCCTAAACCTAACACTAACCCTAACCCTAACCATAACCCTCACTCTAACGGTAACCCTCACCCTAACAGTTACCCTAACTCTCACCCTCAACGTAACCTTAACCCTAACCCAAACAATAACCCTAAAGCTAACACTAACCCTAACCATAACCATAACCCTCACCCTAATGCTATAACTCACCCTAACACTAACCCTCACCCTAAAACTAACCCTAGTCCTAACACTAACCCTCACACTAGCCCTAATCATCACCTTAACCTTAAACCTCAACCTAAACCTATCCCTAACCCTCAACCTCACACTAGCCCTCACCCTAACCCTAACCCTCATTATCACCCTAAAACTCACTCTAACCTTAACACTATCCTCAATCTTATCCTCACCCTCACCCTAGCCCTCACCCTAACCCTAACCCTCATTATCACCCTAAAACTCACTCTAACCTTAACACTATCCTCAATCTTATCCTCACCCTCACCCTAACCCTAACCCTAATCCTCACTCTAACCCTCATCTTGACCCTTACTGTCACCCTCACCTTAAACCTCACCCTAAACCTAACCCTCATCCTAACCCTCACCCTAACCATGACCCTAACCATCATGCTAACCCGAACCCTCAACCTCACCCTCAGCCTCAGCTTAACCCTAAGCCTAAGCCTAACCCTAAACCTAATCCTCACTCTCACCCTAGCGCTCACGGTAACCCTAATCCTAACCCTGACCCTCATCCTAACCCTAACCCTAACCCTAAAAATAACCCTAAACCTCACCCAAATCCAAATGAGGGTTAGGGTTAGCCCTAACCCTCATTCTAACCATAACACTCACCCTAACCCTAAACCTCACCGAACACTTACCCTCACCCTAACACTAACCCTAAACCTAACACTAACCCTCACACTAACCCTAACGATCACCCAAAACCTAACACTCACCCTAACCCTAATCCTAACCCTCATCCTCACCCTAGCGCTCAACCCAACCCTAACCCTCATACTCACCCTAAACCTCACACTAACCCCAAAAACGAATCCTCAATCTAAACCACACCCTAACACTAACCCTAACCCTAACCCTCACCCTAGCCCCAACACTCACCCTTACCGTAATCCTCACTCTCAGCCTAACCCTCAACTTTACCCTTACTGTCACCCTCACCCTAACCCTCACACTAACCCTAACCCTCATCCTAACCCTCACCCTGATCATAACCCTAAGCATCACCCTAATCCTAACCCTCACCCACAACCTAAACCTAACACTCACTCTCACACTAACCCTCACACTAACACTAACTCTAACCCTAAACCTCAACCTCACCCTAACCCTAACCCTCACCCTCATCATCACCCTCAGCCTAACCCTAAGACCAACCCTAACCCTCACCGTAACCCTCACACTCACCCTCACAGTAACCCTAATGCTAATCCTAACCATAACCCTAACCCTCACCCTTACCCTAACACTAACCCTAACACTAACCCTCACCCTAACACTAACTCTAAAATTAAACCTCACCCTCAACCTAAACCTAACCTTAAACCTCACCCTAACCATAAACCTAAACCTCACCCTCAGCCTAACCCTAATCCTAACCCTAACTCTCACCCACCCTCACCCTAACCCTAATCCTAACACTCACCCTTAACCTAACCCTCATCTTCAACCTCACCCTCAGCCTAATGCTAAGCTTTATTCTAAACCTAAGCCTAGCCCACACACTCACCCTCACCCTAACCATAATCCTAACCCTAACCCTAACACTAACTCTAACCCTAACCCTCACACTAACCCTCACCCTAACCTTAACCCTAACTCTAACGCTAACCCTCACCCTAACCCTAACCCTAACTCTAACCCTAATCCTAACCCTAAACCTCACACTAACCCTAACCCTCACCCTCACCCTCACCCTCAACCTAACCCTTAACCTAAAATTAAAAATAACCCTAACACGAACCCTAACCCTCAACCTAACTGCAACCCTCACCCTAACCCTAACCATCACCTAACACATACCCCCACCCTAACACTAACCATAACCCTAACACTAACCCTCACACTAACCCTAACACTCATCCTAACCCTAAACCTCACCCTAACCCTAACCCTAACCCTAACCCCCAGCCTCACCCTAACCCTAATTCTAACTCTTATCCTCACCTAACCCTAAACCCATATCCTCACCCTAAACCTCACACTAACCCTAACCCTAATCCTCAATCTAACCCTCACCCTCACCCTAACCCCTAACCCTCACACTTACCCTAACCCTCACCCTAACCCTAACCCTGACCCTTTTCTTAACTCTCACCCATAGCCTAACCCTCAACTTTACCCTTACCTTCACCCTCACCCTAACAATCAATCTATCCCTAACCCTCATCGTAAAATTCAAGCTAACTGTAACACTAAACGTCACTCTTACCCTAAACTTCACCCTCAATCTCACCCTCACCCTAACACTAATCCTAACCCTAAACCTAATCCTAACCCTAACCCTCACCCTCAGCCTCACACTCACTCCAAAAGTAACCTTAACCATAAAACTAACAATTAACCTAACTCTAACCCTAATCCTAACCCTCACCCTCACCCTAACCCTAATCCTAAACGTAACCCTCACTCTAACCCTAACCTTCACCCTCACTGTAACCCTAACCCTCATCCTAACCCTCACCCTAACTCTAATCCTCACGGTCACTGTAACACAAACGGTCACTCCCACCCTCACCCTCAGCCTAATCTTAAGCCTAAGCCTAACCCTAAACCTAACCCTCACACTCACCCTCGCCCTAACCCTAATCCTAACCGTAACCCTATCCCTAAAAATCAACCTAACCCTAACCCTCACCCTAACCCTCCCACTAACCCTAACTCTAAACCTAATCCTCACCCTCAACCTAACCCTAACCCTAAACCTCACCCTAAATGTCACCTAACCCTAACCCTCACCCTCACCCTCACCCTCACCGTAACTCTAACCCTAACCCTAACAATAACACTAACCATAACCCTAACCCTAACCATAAACCTCACACTCAGCCTCACCCTCACTGCAAACTTAAACCTAACACTAACCATAACACTAATATTAACCCTTACCCTAACCCTAACCCTAACCCTAACTCTAACCCCAACCCTAACCCTAACCCGAATCCTCATGCCCACGCTCAGTCTCATTCTAACCCTAAGCCTAACCCTAACATTAATCCTAACTTTAACCCTAAACCTCACCCTCACCCTTACCCTATCTCTAAACCTAAACCTAAACCTCAGCTTAACCCTAACCCTAACCCTACCCGCACCCTCACCCTCACTTTAACTCTAACCCTAACCCTAACAATAACACTAACCCTAACCCTAACCATCACCCTAAACCTAATCCTCACCCCCAGCCTCACCCTCAGCCTAACCCTAACCCTAAATCTAAGCCTAACCCTAACCCTCACCATCACCCTAACCCTAATCCTAACACTAACCCTATATTTAAACCTCAACCAAACCCTCACCTTCACCCTAATGCTAACACTAAACCTAACCCTAAACGTCACCCTAATACTCCCCCTCACCCTAATTCTAACCCTAAACCTCACCAGCACCCTAACCCTTACCCTAACCCTAAACCTCACCCTAAACCTCACCCTAACCCTCACCCTCACTCTCACCATGACCGTAACTCTAACCCGAACCCTAACAATAATACTAACCCTAACCCAAACCCTAACACTAACCATAACTCTCACCCTGAGCCTCACCCTCACCGCAAACTTAACACTAACCATAACACTAACAATAACCCTAACCCTAACCCTAATCCTAAACTTAACCCTAAACCTAACCCAAAACCTCACCCTAACCCAAACCCTAAAACTAACTCTAATCGTAACCCTAAAACTAACCCTAACCATAACCATAACCACAAACCTCATCCTAAACCTCACCCTAAATCTAACCCTAACCCTCACCCTAAACCTAACCCTAAACCTCACCCCCACGCTCAGCCTAAGCCTAAGCCTAAGCCTAACCCGAACTCTAACCCTCACCCTAACCCACACCCTAACCCTCACCATAACTCTAACCCTATCACTAACCCTAACTCTCACCCTAAACCTCACCCTCACCCTAACCCTAACACTAACCATCACCCTAACACTAAACCTCACCCTCACTGTAACCCTTACAGTAACCCTCACCCTAACCATAAACCTAACCCTAATCCTAAACCTCACCATAATGCTAACCCTAAACCTCACCCTCACACCTGCCCTCATCCTAACCCTAATCCTAACCTTAACCTCATCCTAAACCTCACCCAAATCCTAAACCTAACCCTCATCCTCACCCTCAGATTAACCCTAACCCTAACCCTCACACTCAACCTCACCCTACGCCTAATCCTAACACTAACCCTAACCCTAACCCTAACCCTCACCCTAACCCTCCCCCTAACACTAACTCTAAACCTCACCCTCACCCTCACCCTCACCCTAACCCTAACTCTAACCCTAACCTTAAACCTAAACCTCAACCTAACCCTAAAACTTACCCTCACCCTCACCCTCAACGTAACCTTAACCCTAACCCTAACCCTAACAAAAACCCTTAACCCAACACTAACCCTAATGCTAACCATAACCCTCACCCCAATGGTAACCCTCACCCTAACAATTAACCTCACCCTCACCCTCAAAATAACCTTAACCCTAACCCAAACAATAACTCTAAAGCTAACACTAACCCTAACCCTAACCATAACACTCACCCTAACGCTATAAGTCACCCTAACACTAACCCTCACCCTAAAATTAACCCTAGTCCTAACACTAACACTCACACTAACCCTAACCATCACCTGAAACCTAAACCTCAACCTAAACCTATTCCTAACCCTCACCCTCACCCTAGCCCTCACCCTAACCCTTACCCTCATTCTAACCTTAAACCTAACCCTCACACTAACCTTAACGCTAAACCTCACATTAACCCTAACCCTCATCCTCAACATCAAGCTCAGCTTAACCCTAACCCTAACCTTAATCCAAACGCTAACCCTCACCCTCACTGTCACCTTGACTCTAAACCTAACCCTAAACAAAATCCTCACCCTTATCCTAACCCTATCCCTGACCTTCACCCTAACCCAAACCGTAATACTACCCCTAACCCTCACCCTCACCCTAAACTTTACCCTCACCCTAACCCTAAACCTAACCCTCATCCTAACACTAACCATAACCCTAACCCTCACACTAACCTTAACCCTAATACTATCCCTCACCAAAACCTTAACCCTCAACCTCACCCTCAATCTCACCCTAACCCTCACCCTCACTCTCACCCTAAAAATAAACATAACCCTAACCCTCACACTAAATCTAACTCTGACACTCACCCTCACCCTCAACCTAAGCCTAAGCCTACACCTAAGCCTAATCCTAAACCTAACTCTCACTCTCACCCTCACCCTAAACCTAAACCTTACCTTATCCCTAAACCTCACCCTAGTACTCACCCTAACCCTTACCCTCACCGTCACCCTAACCCTAAACCTAACCCTCACCCTAACCCTAACCCTAACCCTCACCCTCACCCTAACTTTTACCCTCACCCTAACACTAAAACTAACACTGGGCCTAACTATCATCCTAACCCTCACACTAACCCTAAACCTCACCCTAACCATAACCGTAACCTTCAGCCAAACCCACTTCTTAAACCTAACCCTAACCCTCAACCCAACCCTAACCCTAACCCTAACCCTAACCTTCATCCTAACCCTAAACCTCACCCTCACCTTCACCCTCACCCTCAGCCTAACCCTAACCCTAAACCTAAACCTAAACCTAACCCTCACACTCATCCTCACCCTAACTCTAACGCTAACCCTAACCCTGACCCTGACCCTAACCCCAACCCTATCAATAACCCTCACCCTCACCCTAAACCTAAACCTCACTCTCACCCTAATCCTAACCCTAACACTCACCCTAAACCTAAGCCTTAAACTAAACCTCACCCTCACCCTAAACCTCACCCTAACCCTTACCCTCACCTGAACCCTAAACCTAACCCTCAGCCTAACCCTCATCCTAACCCTAACCCTAAACCTAACCCTCACCCCAACCTTAACGCTAATCCTAACCCTAACCCTCACAATAACCCTAACCCTCAACCTCACCCTCAACCTCACCCACATCCTAACCCTAACCCTACCCCTAATCCAAACACTAACTCTAACCCTCACCCTAACTCTAAACCAAACCAAAACCCTCACACTAATCATAAATCTAACCCTAAACCCTCACCCTAACCCTAACCCTAATCCAAAACCTAACCCTCACCCTCACTCTAACCCTTACCCTCACTCTAAACCTTACCCTTACCATAACCCTAAACGTAACCCTCAGCCTTACCCTCATCCTAACCCTAACCATCACCCTAACATTAACCCTAACCATAAACCTGACCCTCACCTAAACCCTAACCCTCAACCTCACCCTCACCCTTACCCTCATGCTCACACTAACCCTCACACTAACCCTCACTCTAACCCTAACCCTAACTCTAATCCTCACCCTAAACCTAACTATAACCCTCACCCTCATACTAACCCTAAACCTCACCTTAACGCTCATCCTAAACCTAACCCTAACCCTAACGCTAACCCTAACCCTCACTCTCAACCTAACCCTCACCCTAACACTTATCCTCACAGTAACCCTAACCCTAACCCTAACCCTCACCCTAACCCTAACCGAAGCCTCACCCTCACCTTTACCCTAACCCTCACCATCACCCCAACCATCACCACCACCCTAACACTCACCTACACCCTCACACTCACTCTCAGGCTCACCCCGACCCTAACCACCACCCTCACCCTAAACATCACTCTAACCCTAACCCAAACACTAACGTTAACCCTAATCCTCACCCTAACCCTAATCCTCAACTTAAACCTCACCCTCAACCTAATCCTCAACCTAACCCTAACCCTAAGCCTTTCCTAAGCAAATCCCTCACCCTCACCCTAACCCTAATCAGAACCCTAACGCTAATCCTAAACCTAACACTAATGCTAACCTTAAACCTCAACCTCTCCATAACCCTCACCCTAACCCTTACCCTCACTCTAAACATAACCCTAATCCTAACCCTCACCCTCACCCTAACCGTAATACTCACCCTAACCCTAATCCTAAACATCACCCTAACTCTAACCGTCAACCTAACCTTCACACTCACCCTAACCCTAACCCTAATCCTAGCCCTAACTCTAACACTAACCCTAAACCTCAACCTAACCCTCACCCTAACCTTAACCCTAAAACTAACCCTAACCCTAACCCTCAACCTAACCCTCAAATTAACCCTAAACCTAACCCTAAACCTCACCCTCAGCCTCACCCTAATCCTAACCCTAAAACTAAACCTCACCCTAACCCTAAACCTAAGCCTCAACCTCACCCTCACCCTCACCATAACTCTAACACTAACACTCAAAATAACACTAATCCTTACCCTAAACCTAACCCTAACCCTAACCATAATGCTAACACTCACCCTCACCCTAACCCTAATCCTCACCCTAACCCTCACCCTCACAGTAACCCTAACCCTCATACTAACTCTCACCCTAAACCTAATCCTAACCTTAAACCTTACCCTAACACTAACCCTAATCCTCACCCTCACCCTAGCCCTCAACCTAACCCTAATTGTAACCCTAATCCTCATCCTAACCCTCACACTAACCCTAACCCTAAACCTAACCCTCACCCTAACCCTAAACCTAACCCTAAACCTCACCCTAACCCTAAACCTAATCCTCACCCTCACCCTTACCCTCAACTTCACTCTAACCCTAACACTAACAATAAACCTATCACTAAACCTAACCCTAAACTTCGCACTCACCTTCACCCTTACCTGAATCATAACCCTAAACCTAACCCTTACCCTAACCCTCCCCCTAACTCTCACCCTAATACTAACCCTAACCCTAACCCTGACCCTCACCCTAACGCTAATACTAACCCTAAACTTCACCCTCACCCTAAACCTAACTCTAACCCTAACCCAAACCCTAAACCTAACCCCAACAATAACCCTAACACAAATCCTAACCCTCACCCTAACCATAAACATCACCCTAACAAAAATATCACCCTAACACTTACACTCACACTAACACTAAACCTAACCCTAAAACTAACCCTCACACTAAGTCTAACCCTAAGCCTAACCCTAAACTTCATTGTAACCCTCACCCTCACCCTAAACCTAACACTAACCCTATCCCTAAAGCTCACCCTCCCCCTCCCCCTAACACTATATCTAACCATAAACCTCACCCTCACCCTCACTCAAAACCTAACCCTAAACCCCACCCTAACCCTAAACCTAACCCGAACCCTCACCCTCACGCTCACTGTAACTCTAACCCTAACCCTAACAATAGCATTAACCCTAACCCTAACCATCACCCTAACCCTAATCCTCACCCCAAACCTCACCCTCAGCCTAACCCTAAGCCTAAACTTAACCCTCACCCTAACCCTCACAGTCAACCTCACCCTAACCCTAATCCTAAACTTAATCCTATCCCTAAACCTCAACCTAACCCTCACCATCACCCTAACCCTAACACTAATGCTATCCCTAAACCTCACCCTAACCCTCCCTCTAACACTAACTCTAACCCTAAACCTCACCCTTACCCTAACCCTAAACCTCACCCTAAACCTCACTCTAACCCTAAACCTCACCCTCCACCTCACCGTAACTCGAAACCTAATCCTAACAATAACACTAACCCTAACAGTAGCACTAACCCTAACCGTAACAGTAACCCTAAGGGTAACCATAAAACTCACCCTCAGCCTCATCCTCAGCCTAACCCTAAGCCTAACCCTAACCCTAACCCTCACCATAAACCTAACCCTAACCTTAACCCTATACCTAACCTTAACACTAAACCTAACCCTGACACTAAACCTAACCCTAATCCTCAGCTTCACCCTCACCCTAATGCAAACCCTAATCCGAACCCTCACCCTAACCCTAAGCCTAAGCCTAACCCTAATCCTAACCTTCAAACAAACTCTACCCTAAACCTAATCCTAAACCTAACCTTATCCCTAAACCTAACCCTCACTGTAACCCTCAACCTAGCCCTCACCCTAACCCTAATCCTAACCCTAAACCTCATCTTAACTCTCACCCTAACCCTAACCCTAACCCTCACACTCATGCTCGGCCTAAGCCTAAACCTAAGCCAAACCCTAACCCTAAACCTCACCAGAACCCTAAACCTACCACTAACCCGAACTCTAACCCTAAACCTCACTGTCATGCTAACCCTAAATCTAACCCTAACCCTAAACCTCATCCAAACCCTCACCCTCAACCTAACCTGAACCGTAACCCTAACCCTAACCCTAACAGTACCCCTAACCCTAACAGTAACCCTCACCCGAACAATAACCCTCACCCTAACACTAATACTAACACTCACACTAACTCTCAAACTAACCCTAACCATCACCCTAACCCTAAAACTCACCCACCCTAACCCTAACACTAACCCTCACCATCACCCAAGCCCTCACCTTAAACACTAAGCCTCATCCTCACCCTAAACCTCACCCTAATCCTAACACTAATCCTCAATCTAACCCTCACCCTACCCCTAACCCTCACCCTAACACTAACTCTAGCCATAAACATCACCCTCACACTAACCCTAACTATAACCCTAACCCTAACACTAAACTTCACCCTAACCCTAACACTAACCCTCACATTAACCCTAAAACTCACCCTCACTCTCACCCTCAGCATTACCCTAAGCCTAAGCCTAACACTAACCCTAACCCTCAAACTAACCCTAAACCTAACACTAACCTTAACCCTAACCCTCAACTTCAACCTCACCCTCAGCCTAACCCTAAACCGAACGCTAAATCTAACGCTCATACACACACTCACCCTCACCCTAATCCTAATCCTAACGCTAACCTTAACCCTAACTCTAACCATCCCCCTAACTCTCACCCTAACCCTAACGCTATCACTACCCCTAACCCTAACCCTCAACCTAACCCTCATCCTAACCCTACTCTAACCCTAAATCTCACCTTCAGCCTAACCCTAACTCTAACCCTAACCCAAACCTTAAACCTCACCCTAACCCTAATCCTAAACCGCATCCTTACCCTCACCCTCACCCTACCCTTAACCCTAAACCTAACCCTAACAATAAACCTAACCCTATTCCTAACCCTCACCCTAACCATAAACCTCACCCAAAACCAAACCCTCAACCAAAAACTTACCCTCACCCTAACACAAACTCTAACCCAAAAACAAACCTTCACCCTAACCCTCCCCCTAACCCTATATCTAACCCTCAAACTGACCCTCACCCTCACCCTAACCCTAACCCTAAACCCCACCCTAACCCTAACCCTAGCACTCAACCTCATGTTCAGCCTAAGCCTAAGCATAAGCATAAGCCTAACCCTAACCCTAACCCTCACCCTAACCCTAATACTAACACTAACCCTAACTCTAACCCTAAACCTCACACTCACCATAACCCTAACTATAACCCTAACCCGAAACCTAAACCTAACCCTCAGCCTCACCCTCACCATAACCCTAACCCTAACCCTAACCCTAACAACCCTCATCCTAACCATAACCTTCACCCTAAACCTAACCCTCACCCTAACACCCACCCTTACAATAACCCTAACCATCACCCTAACCCTAAAACTCACCCTAACCCTAACCCTCACCCTCAACCTAGCCCTCAACCTAACCCTAAACCTAACCATCATTCTAAACCTAATCCTCATCCCCACCCACACCCTAAGCCTAACCCTAAGCCTAAGCCAAACCCTAACCCTAACCGTCATATTCACCTTCACTGCAAAACTAATCCTAAACCTAACCCTAACTCTAATATTAAACCTCAACCTAAACCTCACCCTAATTCTAACTCTAAACCTAACCCTAACCATCCGCCAGACCCTCCCCCTAACCCTAACTCTAACCCTAAACCTCACCCTCACCCTAACCATAACCCTAATCCTAAACCTCAACCTAACCCTGATCCTAAACCTCACCCTCACCCTCACTCTCACTGTTACTCTAACCCTAACCCTAACAGTAACACTAACCCTAACCCTATCCCAAACCCTGACCCTCACCGTAACTCTAACGCTAACCCAAACCCTCACCCTAACCCTAATCCTAACCCTCACCCTAACCCTAACACTCACCCTCACTGTAACCCTAACCCAAATCCTAACCATATACCTCACCCTAACGCTAACCCTAACCCTCACCCTAACTCTAACCCTCACCCTCACACTAATGCTAACCCTAAACCTTATCCTAACACTCACCCTATCCCTAAAACCCTAACCTTAACCCTCACCCTCACCGTCACACTCAGCCTAAGCCTTAGCCTAAGCCTAAGATTAACCCTAACCCTCACACTCACCCTCACCTTAACCCTAACCATAACACTAACCCTAACCCTAACCCTTAGACTAACCCTCACCCTAATGCTAAATCTAACCCCAAACCTCACTCCCACCCTAACCCTAACCCTCACACTCAGCCTCAACCTCCGCCTAACATTAAGCCTTACCCTAACCCCAACATTAACACTAACACTAACCCTAACCCTCACCCTACCCCTCACTCTAACCCTAACCCTAACCCTCACCATCAGCCTAGCCCATACCCAAACCCTAGGCCTAAGCCTAACCCTCACCTTAACCCTCACTCTAACCCTAACCCCAACACTCACCCTAACCATAACCCTCACACTCACGCTCACCCTAACTGTAATCCTAACCCTAACCCTAACTGTAACCCTCATACTCACCCTCACCTTAACCCTAACCCTTATCCTAATCCTAACAGTAACCCTCACCCCTACACTAAACCTCACCCTAACCTTAACGCTAACAATAAACCTAACCCTAAGCCTAACCCGAAACCACACCCTAACCCTAACTCTAACCCTAAACCTCACCCTCACCCTAACCCTAACACTAACACTAATCCTAAACCTCACCCTAAACCTAAACTTTACCCTAACACTTACCCTCACCCTAACACTAACACTGAACCTAACACTAACGCTCACACTAATGCTAACCATCACGCTAAACCTAAACCTAACCCTAATCCTAACCCTAACCCTCAACTTCACCCTAGCCCCACCTAAAACTAACACTCATCCTCACCCTAAACCTCACACTAATGCTAACACTAATCCTCAATCTAACCCTCACCTTCACCCTAACCCTAACCCTCACGCTAACAATAACCCTCATCCTCACCCTAACCCTCATCTTTACTATTACTGTCACCCTCATCCTAACCCTCAGCTTAAACCTTACCCTCATCCTAACCCTCACCCTAACCATAACCCTAACCATCACCCTAACCCTAACGCTCACCCTGACCTTCAGCCTCAGCCTAACACTAAGCCTAAGCCTAAAACTATCCCTAAACCTCACATTCACCCTAGCCCTCACCCTAACACTAATCCTAACCCTAACCCTCATCCTAACCCTCAACCTAACCATAACCAGAACCATCACTCTAAACCTAATCCTCATCCCCACCCTCACCATCAGCCTAACCCTAAGCCTAAGCCTAACCCTTAAACTAACCCTCACACTCACCCTCAGCCTAACCCTAATCCTAACCCTAACCCTAATCCTAACCCTAAACCTAAACCTAAACCCCAACCTATCCCTCACCCTAACCCTAACCCTCACCCTCACTTTAGTCCTCACCCTAACCCTCAGCTCAAAACTAACCCACACCTTCACCGTAACCCGAACCCTAACACTCACCCTAACCATATCCCTAACCCTAACCCTCACCCTAACCCTCACCCTCCACCTAACACTAAGCGTAACCCTAAACCCAAACCTAACCCTAACACTAAACCTAACCCTAACACTAACACTAAACATAAACCTCACCCTGAGCATCACCCTCACTGCAAACTTAAAACTAACCATAGCACTAACAATAACCCTAACCCTAACCCTAACCCTAACCCTAACCCTCACCCAAACCCTAACCCTAACCCTAAACCCAAACCTAAACCTAATCCTAAACCTAAACGTAACCCTAAGCCTAACCATAAACCTCATCCTAACACTCACCCTAAACCTAACGCTAACCCTCACCCTCCACCTAACACTAAGCCTAACCCTAAACCCAACCATAACCCTAACACTAAACCTAACCCTAACACTAAACATAAACCTCACCCTGAGCATCACCCTCACTGCAAACTTAAAACTAACCATAGCACTAACAATAACCCTAACCCTAACCCTAACCTTAACCCTAACCCTCACCCAAACCCTAACCCTATCCCTAAACCCAAACATAACCCTAATCCTAAACCTAAACCTAACCCTAAGCCTAACCATAAACCTCATCCTAACACTCACCCTAAACCTAACGCTAACCCTCACCCTAACCCTAAACCTAACCCTCACTATCATGCTCGGCCTAAGCCTAAGCATAAGGCTAAGCCTAACCTGAACTCTAACCCTCACCCTAAACCTCACCCTAAACCTAACCCTAACTCTAACCCTAAATCTCACCATCACCCTAACCCTAACTCTAACCCTAACCCTAAACCTCACCATCAACCTAACCCTAACTCTAACCCTAACACTAAACCTAAACCTCACCCTAACCCTAACCCAAACTTCACCATCAACCTCACCTTAACTGTAACCCTAACCCTAACCCTAACAATAACCCTAAAACTAAACCTAACCCTCACCCTAAACATAACCCTCAACATAACCCTAAACTTCAATCTAAACCTCACCCTCACCCTAACCGTAACCCTCAAACTCACCCTAACCCTCAGCCTAACCCTAACCCTCATCCTCACCTTAACCCTCACCCTAATCCTAACCCTCATCTTTACCCTTAATGTCACCCTCACCCTAACCCACCCCCTAACCCTAACTCTCATCCTAACCCTCACCCTAACCGTAACCCTAACCATCACCCTAACCCTAACACTTACTCTCAACCTCAGTCTCAGCCTAACCCTAATCCTAAGCCTACCCTTAACCCTAACCCTCACCCATACCTTAGCCCTCACCATAACCCTAATCCTAACCCTAACCCTCACCCTAACGCTCAACGTAACCATAACCTTAACCATCACTCTAAACCTAATCCTCATCCCCACACTCACCATCAGCCTAACCTAAGCCTACCATACCCCTAAACCTAAACCTAACCCTCACTGTAACCCTAACCCTAACCATAACCCTACCCCTAATCCTCACCCTCATCCTCACCCTAAACCAAATCCTAACCCTAACACTACCTTCATCCTAACCCTCACCCTAACACTAATCCTCACCCTCACCATAACACTAACCCTCACCCCCACCCTCACCCTCAGCCTAACCCTAAGACTAAGCCTAAGCCTATCCCTAACCCTCACACTCACACTCGACCTAACCCTAATCCTAACCCAAACACTATCCCTAAACCTCAACCTAACACTCACCCTCACCCTAAGACTAACACTAACTCTAAACCGAACCCTCACACTAACTGTCCCACTAACCCTCACTCTAACCCTAAACCTCACCCTCAACCTAACCCTAACCCTAAACCTCACCCTCACCCTCAACATAACTATAACCCTAACCCTATCAATAACAGTAACCCTAACCCTAACCCTAAACCTAAACCTAACCATAAACCTCAACCTCAAACTCACCCTCACTGCAAAATTAACCCTAACCATAACACTAACAATAACTCTAACCCTGAAGCAAACTCTAACCCTAATCCTCACCCCCACCCTCACACTCAGCCTAACCCTATCTCTAACCCTAACCCTAAACCTCACCCTAACCCTAACCCTAACGCTCACCTGCAACTTCACCCTCACCGTAATTCTAACCCATACACTAACAATAACACTAACCCTAAACCTATCCATCAACCTAACCCTAATCCTCACCCCCACACTCACCCTCAGCCTAACCATAACCCTAAGCCTAATCTTAACCCTAACCCTCACCCTCAATCTCACGCTAACCTTAATCCTAACCCTAACCCTATCCCTAAACCTCAACCTAACCCTCACCCTCACCCTAATGCTAACACTAAACCTAAATCTAACTCTTTCCCTAACCCTCCCCCTATCCCTAACTCTAAACCTAAACCTCACCAGCACCCTAACCCTAACCCTAAACCTCACGCTAAACCTCACCCTAACCCTAAACCTCACCCTCACTCTCACCCTGACCGTAACTCTAATCCTAACCCAACAATAATGCTAAACCTAACCCTAACCCTAACACTAACCATAACCCTCACCCTGAGCCTCACCCTCACCACAAACTTAACCCTAAACATAACACTAAAATAACCCTAAACGTAACCGTAACACTCACTGTAACCCTAACCCTAAACCTAACCCTAACACTAACCCTAACCATGATCCTCACCCTCACCCTAACCCAAACCCTAACCCTAACCCTCACCCTATCCCTAACCCTAATCCTAAACCTAACCCTAAACCTAAACCTAACCCTAACACTAACCCTAACCCTAACCCTAAACCTCATCCTAACCCTCAACCTAAACGTAACCCTAAAACTAACCCTAACCCTCACCCTCATGCTCAGCCTAAGCCTAAGCCTAACCTGAACTCTAACCCTCACCCTAACCCTCACCATAACCCTAACCCTAACACTAACCCTAACTCTAACCCTAAACCTCACCCTCACCCTAACCCTAACTCTAACCCTAACCCTAAACCTAAACCTCACCCTAACCATCACCCTGACCCTCACCCTCACCCTCACCTTAACCGTAACCCTAACCCTAATGCTAACAATAACCCTAAACCTAAACCTAACCCTTACCCTAAACATAACCCTCAACATAACCCTAACCCTCAATCTAACCCTCAATCTCACCCTAACCCTAACCCTAACACTCACCCTAACCCTTACCCTAACCCTAAGCTTAACACTCAACCAAACCCTCACCCTAACCCTAACCTTAATCCTAGTCCTCACCCTAAAGGTAACCCTAACCATCACTCTAAACCTAACCCTCACCCTCAGCCTCAGCCTCAGCATAACCCTAATCCTAAACCTAACCCTCACCCTAAACCTCACCCACACCTTAGCAGTCAACATAACCCTAATCCTAACACAAACCCTCACCTTAACACTCAATGTTACCATAACCCTATCCATCATTCTAAACCTTAACCTCATCCCCACCCTCACCATAAGCCTAACCCTAAGCCTAAGCCTAAACCTAACCCTAACACTAACCCTAACCGTCACTCTAACCCTAAACCTAACCCTCACACTAACACTAACACTAACCCTAATCCTCAACCTCACCCTCACCCTAAACCAAACCCTAGCCCTAACCCTAAGCCTAAGCCTAATCCTAACCCTAACCCTAACCCTCAGACTCACCCTCACCCTAACCCTAATCCTAAACCTAGCACTATCCCTAAACCTAACCCTCACACGAAATGTCACCCCAGCGCTCACCCTAACCATAATCCTAAACCTAACCCTCATCCTAACCCTCAACCTAACCCTAAGCCTAACCCTCACTCTAAACCTAACCCTCAACCTCAACCTCACCCTTAGTGTAAATCTAAGCCTAACCTTAACCTAACCCTAACTCACAGACACACCCTCACCCTAACCCTAACCCTAACCCTAACTCTAACCCTAACCCTCACTCTAACCCTCACCCTAACCCTAACATTAACCCTAACCCTAACCCTCAAACTAACCCTCACCCTAAGACTAACTCTAACACTAAACCTCACCCTCACCCTCACCCTAACCCTAACTCGAACCCAAATCTTAACCCTAAACCTCACCCTAACCCTAACCCTAACCCTCAACCTCACCCTCACCCTAACCCTAACCCTAACCCTAACCCTCACCCACACCCTAACCCTAATGCTAATCCTAACACTTACCCTCACTGTAACCCTAACACTAACTCTCACCCTAAACGTAACCTTAACTCTAATACTATCCATAACCCTAACCCTCACCTTAAACCTCACTCTAACCCTTACCCTAACCCTAACCCTCACTCTAACCCTAACCCTAACACTAACACTAAACCTCACCCTAACCCTCACCCTATCCCTAAACCTAAACCTAACCCTCACCCTAAAGCTCACGCTAACCCTTAACCTAAACCTAAACCATACCCTCCCCCTAGCACTCACCCTAATGTTAACCCTAACCCTAACCCTCACCCTAAATTTAACCCTAACCCTAACCCTCACACAAACCCTAACTTACCCTCAACTTACCCTCAACCTCAGCTTCACCCTCACCCTAACCCTCACCCTCAACCTTGCCCTAGCCCTAACCATAACCCTAACCCTCACACTAAACCTGACTCTGACACTCACCCTCATCCTCACCATAAGCCTAAACCTACACCTAAGCCTAATCCTACACCTAACCCTCACCCTCACTCTCACCCTAAACGTAAACCTTACCCTAAGCCTAAACCTAGCCCTCACCCTAAACCTAACCCTAAACCTAACCCTCACCCTAACTCTAACCCTAACCCGAATGCTAACCCTAACACTCACCCTCACCATAACCCTATCCCTAACCCTCACCCTAAACCAAACCTTAACCCTAATACTATCCGTAACACTCACCCTCACCCTAATCCTCACTCTAACCCTTACCCTAACCCTAACCCTCACCCTAAACCTAACCTGACCACTAACACTAAACCTCACCCTAACCCTCACACTATCACTAAACCTAAACCTAACCTCACCCTAACGCTCACCCTAACCCTCACCTAAACCTATACTACAGCCGCACCCTAACCCTCACCCTAAAACTTACCCTCACCCTAACCCTAACACTAACCTTAACCCTAATCCTCACCGAAACCCTAACCCTGAACCTCACTCTAATCCTCACCGTCACCTTAACCCTCACCCTATCCCTAACCGTCACTCTCACCCTAAAACTCACCCTCTCCAGAACCCGACCCTCACCCTAACCCTACCTTAAACCTCACCCTAACCCTAACCCTCACCCTAAACCTAACTCTAAACCTCACCCTCATACTAACCCAAAACCTCACCATAAACCTCACCCTAACCCTCACCCTTAACCCTAAGGCTAACCTAACTCTCACTCTCACCCTAACCCTCACACTAAACCTTATCCTCTCACTTACCCTAACCCTAAGCCTCAAATTCACCCTAATCCTCATCCTAACCCTAACCCTACCCCTCATCCTACCCCTCACCCTAACCGTAAATCTAACCCTCAGTCTAGCCCTATCCCTAACCCTCCCCTTCGCACTACCCTCAATATCACACTCACCCTCACCCTCACCCTCACCCTAACCCATACCCTCACCCTAAACGTTACCCTAATCCTAACAATCACCCTAAACCTAACCGCAACCCTCACCCTAACACTAATGCTCACCTAAAAGCTCACCCTAATCCTCACCCTCACACTAACCCTAACCCTAAGCCTTTCCTAACCCAAACCCTCAACCTAACCCTCACACTAAACCTCACCCTCACCCTGGCCCTCAGGCTAAAAATAAGCCTAAACCTAATCCTCACCCTCAACCTCACCCACCCCAGTTTAACCCTAAAACTAATCCTAACCCTAACCCTAACCCTCACCCTGAACCCCACTCTAACCCTAACCATAACCCTAACCCTAATGCTAACACAATCCCTCACCCTCACCCTAACCCTAATCATAACCCTAACCCTCACCCTAACCCTTAACCTAACCCTAATGCTAACACTAATCCTCAAACTCACCCAAACCCTCATCCTAACCCTTACACTCACCCTCAACCTCAGCCTCACCATAACTTTAACCCTAACCCTAAACCTCACCCTAACCCTCAACCTAACCCTAACCCTAACCCTCAGCTTAACCCTCACCCTAAACCTAACCCTAACCCTAATCCTCAAGGTATCCCTAACCATAACCCTAACACTCACTCTAAACCTCTCCCTCACCTTAACCCAAATGCTAACATTAATCCTCAACCTCACACTAAACCTCGCCCTAACCCTTACACTCACCTTAATCCTATCGCTTACCCACACACTAACCCTCAACCTAACGCTTCCCCTCACCCTAACCCTCACTCTAACCTTAACCCTAACCTTCACCCTAACCCTCACCCTAACACTAACACTCAACTGCACCCTCACCCTAACCCTCACCCTCACCCTAAACCTCACCCTAACCCTTACCATCACACGAACCCAAACTCTCACCCTCACACAAACCCTCATCCTAAACCTAAACCTAACCCTAACCCTCACCCTAACCTTAACTCTAACCCTAACCCTAACCCTCACCTTAACCCTAACCCTCGCCCTCACCCTCAACCTCACCCTGAGCCTAACCCTAACCCTAACACTAATCCAAACACAACCCCTCAACCTTACCCTAACTCTAAACCTAACCATAACCAAAACCCTCACCCTAAACCTAACCCAATTCCCCACCCTCATCCTTAGCCTAACCCTAATCCTAAACCTAACCCTCACCCTCACCCTAACCCTTACCCTCACACTAATCCTAACCTTAACCCTCAGCCTAACCCTCATCCTAACACTAACACTAAACCTCACCTTAACCCTCACCCTAAACCTAAACCTAAACCTAACCCTCACCCTAAAGCTCACCTAACCCTCACCTAACCATAACACTAACCCTAACTCTAACCCTCACCTTCACCCTAATCTAACCCTCACCCTAACCCACACCCTAACTCTAACGCTATCCCTAAACCTCAGCCTCACCCTAAACCTCATACTAACCCTTACCTCACAATAACCCTAAAACCAACCCGAACACTAATCCTCACCGTAACCGTAACCCTCAACCTCACTCTAACCCTCAACATCACCTTAACCCTCATCCTAACCCTGTCACCCACACCCTAAAACTCACACTAACCGAACCCTCACGCTCACCATAACCCTACCCTAAACCTCACCCTAACCCTCATCCTCACCCTACCCTCACCCTAAAACTAACCTTAACCCTATCCTTCACACTTAACCTCAACCCCACCCTCACCCTCACCATCACCCTCAGCCTAATCCTCAAACTAACCCTAACACTAAACATTACACTATCACTAACACTCACCCTCAGCCTCACCCTCACCCTTAACCCTCACCATCACCCTAAACCTAACATTAACCCTAACCCTCACTCTAATCCTTAACCTCACCCTAACCCTATCCCTTACCATTACCCTAAACTTCACCATAATCCTAACATATACCCTAATCCTAACCCTACACCTTATCCTAACCCTCATCCTAACCCTAACCCTAAACCTCACCCTCACCCTAACACTAATCCTAACCCTAACCCTAACCCTCAAAAACACCCTAACCCTAATGCAAACCCGAACCCTAAAACTCACCCTAACCCTAACCCTAATCCTAAACCTCACACTAACCCTAACCATCACTCTAACCTTAAACTTCATCCTATCCCTGACCCTCACCCTAATCCTCACCCTAACCCTAATCTTAACCCTTACCTAACCGAAAAGCTCACCCTCACCCTCACCTTCACCCTAACCCTCAACCTCACATTAGACCTCACCATAAACCTTACCCTAAACTTAACAATAACCCTCACACTAACCCTCAACTTCAACCTAAACCTAACCCTAAGCCTTACCCTCATCCTAGCCCTAATCCTAACTCTAACGCTCACACTAACCCTAACCCTCACCCTAACCCTAAACCTAACTCTAACCCTCAAACTAACCCTAACCCTCATCCTAACCATCACTCTAACACTTATCCACAACCTAACCCTAACCCTAACCCTAACCCTCACACTAACACTCACCCTAACCGTAACATTAACCCTCCCCCTCTGCCTAACGCTCACACTAACCCTAACCCTCAACTTAAACCTAAACCAAACCCTCACCCTCACCCGCAAGCTCACCCTCAGCTTAACCCTAACGCTAACACTAATCCTAACCCTAACCCTCACCTACACCCTCACCCTCACCCGAACCATAATCCTAACCCTCAACCTCACACTCAGCCTCACCCTAAAACTCACCCTCACCCTAACCCTAACCTTAAACCTATCCCTATCGCTCACCCTAACCCTAATGCTAACCCTAACCCTCACCCTCACCCTAACCCTAATGCTAACCCTAACACTCAACCTCACCCTAACCCTCACCCTAACCCTAACACTAAAACTAACACCAACCCTAACCCTCACTCTCACCCTCACCCTCACCCTCACCCTAACCTAACCCTAACCCTCACCCTCATCCTAACCCTAATGCTAACCCTAACCCTCACCCTCACCCTAACCCTCTCACCAACCATAACCCTCATCCTAAACCTAACCCTAACCCTAACCCTCACATGCAACCTAACCCTCACCCTAACACAAAACCTCACCCTAACCATATCCCTAAACCTAACCCTCACTTCACCCTAATCATCACCCTAACCGTTATAGTCACCCTCACACTAACAATCACACTAACACAACCCTCAACCTAACCCCAACCCTAACACTCACCTCACCCTCACCTCAGCCTAACAAAAACCCTAACCCTAAACCTCTCACTCACCCTCACCCTAACCCTAACCCAAACCCGAACACTCACCCTAACCCTCATCATAAACCTAAGTCTCACCCTCACCCTAAACCTAAACCTAACCTTCACCCTAACCCTCACGCTAACCTTAACCATAACCCTAACCCTAACCCTCACCCGAACCCTCAACATAACCCTAAACCTCAACCTCTCCCTAACTTTCACCCTAATCTTTACCCTCAACCTAACCCAAACCCTAACCCTAAACTTAACACTCACACCAACCATAACCCTCACCCTCAGCCTAACCCTTATACTAACCCTTAACCTAACAGTAACCTTCATGCTAACCCTAACCCTAACCGTAAACCTCACCCTCAACAGCCCCTTCCCCCTCAGCCTTACCCTAACCCTAACCCTAATCCTAACCCTAACCCTCAACCACACCCTCACCCTAACCCTAACCCTAACCAAAACGCTAACACTCACCCTTACCCTCACCTAACCCTATTCCCAACCCTAACAATAACCCTAACCCTAACACTAAAACTCACCCTAACCTAATCCTAACCCTTACCCTCACCCTCACCCTCACCCTCATTCTAACACTCACCCTCATCCTGACCCTCAACATCACACTAACCCTCCCCCTCCCCCTAACCCTCACACTAACCCTAACCCTCACCTTAAACCTAAACCAAACACTCACCCTCACCCTAACCATAATCCTAACCCTCAACCTCACACTCAGTCTCACCCTAACCCTCACACTATCCTGATACCTCACCCTAACTCTAACCCTAAACCTCACCCTCAATTTCATCCTCACCCTCAGCCTAACTCTAACCCTAATCCTAACACTAACCCTCACACTCACCCTAAACCTAACCCTAACTCTCACCCTCACCCTCAGCCTCACACGCACCCGCACCCTCACCCTCACCCTCACATTAATCCTCAACCTCACCCTAAACATGACCCTAACCCTAACCCTCACACTAACCCTAAACATAACACTCACCCTTACCCTAAATCTCATCCTAAACCTCACCCTAACCCTAAAGCTAACCCTAACGCTCACCCTCACACTAAACCACACCCTAACTCTTATCCTCACACTAACCCTAACCCTAACCCTAACCCTAATCTTCACACTAACCCTAACCCTAACCCTATCCCTACACCTCACCCTGACTCTCATCCTAAACCTAACACTCACCACACCCTAATCCTCACCCTAACCAGAACCCTCACCCTCACACGAACACCCACCCTCACACGAACACTAACCCTCACAATAAATATTACCCTAACCATAACTCTCGCCTAACGCTAACCCTAACGCTCACCCTAACCCTAAGCCTCAACATAAACCTAACCTTCACCCTGACTCTCACCCTAAGCCTAACCCTCACCCTAACCTTCACCCTAACCCTAACCCTCACCCTAAACCTAAACCTCACCCTCACACTAACCCTAACCCTCATCCTAACCCTAAACCTCACCCTCACACTCTCCATAACCCTAAACCTCATCCTAATCCTAACCTTATACCTAATGCTAACCCTAAACCTCACTCTCTCCCTAACCCTTACCCTCACACTAACCCTATCCCTAACCAACACACTAAACCTAACCCTCACCCTAACCCTAACCCTAAACCTCACACTAAACCTAACACTCACCCCTAACCCTAACCCTACCCCTCAGCCTAACCCTAAACCTAAATCTAACTGTAACCCAAATCCTCACCCTATCCCTAACTTTAACCCTAACCTTCACCCTCAACCTCCCCTTCCCCCTCAGCATTACCCTAACTGTAACCCTAATCCTAAACCTGAACCTAACCCTCACCCTAACCCTAACCCTCAGCATCACCCTAACCCTCACCCTAACATTTACCCTCAACCTAACCCAAATCCTAACCATAAACCTAACAATCACACTAACCGTAACCCTAATCATCACCCTATCCTTTATACTAACCCTAAACATAACCCTAACCCTCAACCTAACCTGAACCCTCACACTACCCTAAACCTAAACCTAACCCTAACTCTCTCGCTAACCCTAAACCTCACCCTCAACCTAACTCTCACCCTCACCCAAACTCTCACTCTAAACCTTACCCTCAACCTAACCCTATCCCTAAAGCTAACCCTAACCCTAAACTCTCACCCGAACACTCACCCTCAACCTAACCCTCACCCTCACACTAAACATCACCCTAAACCTAACCCTCACACTACCCCTAACCCTAACCCTCACCCTAACCATAACCCTCACCATAACCCTAACCCTCACACTAACCCTATGCCGAACCCTCACCCTCACCCTCACCCTAACCCTAACCCACAAACTCACCATAATCCTCACCCTAAACCTAACCCTAAACCTTACCTAACGGAAAACCTCACCCTCACCCATACCCAAACCCTCAACCTAGCCCTCCCCCTCACACTCACCCTCACCCTAACCCTGAACTTAACCCTAATGCTCACCCTAACCATAATCCTCACACTAAGCCTAACGCTCACCCTAACCCTAACCATACCTCTCAGACTAACCCTCACCTTAACCCTAACTCTAACCCTCACAATAACCATAACCCTATCACTAACCCTCACATTAACCCTAACCCTAATACTGAACCTAACCGTCACCCTCTCCCTCACCATTACCCTAACACTCACCCTAACCCTAACCCTAACCCTAGTCCTCACAATAACACTTACCCTCACCCTCACCCTAACCCTAAACCTCAACCTCACCCTAACCCTCACCCTAAGCCTTACCCTCACACTAACTCTAATCCTAACCATAACCCTAACCCTCAACCTAACCCTAAACCTATCCCTAATTCTCACCCTAACCCTAACCCTCACCCTACTTCACACTCACCCTAACCATCACCCTAACCCTTACCATCACCCTAACCCTAACCCTAACCCTCACACTAAACCTAACCCTCACCCAAATTCTAATGTTACCCCTGAACCTAACCCTCACCCTCGACCTAACCCTAACCCTATTCCTAACCCTATCCATAAACTTAACCCAAAACTTCACACTAACCCTCACCCTCACCCTCACCCTAATGCTAACCCTAAACCTCAGCCTCACCCTAACCCTCACCGTAACACTTACCTTCACCCTAAACCTCACCCTCACCCTAACCCTAACCCTAAACCTCACCCTAATACTAAGCTTCACCCTCTCCTTCACCCTAACCCTAACACTCATCCTAACCCTAAGGCTAAACATGATGCTAACCCTAATCCTCACACTCACCCTAAACCTCACCCTAACCCTTACCATAACTCTAACCCTAACCCTAACCCTAACACTAAACCTAACCCTCACCCTAACCCTAAGGCTACCATTCTGCCTAACACTCACCCTAAACCTAAACCTAAACCTAATCCTCACCCTATCTTTAACCTTAACCCAAACCCTCACCCTAACCCTCACCCTCACCCTAACCTTAATGCTAACCCTAACCCTCACCCTCACCCTAACCCTCACCCAAACACTTAGGCACACCCTAACCTTCACGCTAAGCCGAACCCTAAACCTAACCTTCACCCTAACAGTCACCCTAACCATAACCCTCACACTCACCCTAACCGTCACCCTAAACTTTACCCTCACCCTAACCCTAAACCTAACGCTCACACTAAGTCTAACCATAACCCTCAGCCTAACACTTATTCTAACCCTAAACCTAGCCCTAAACCTCACCCTAACCCTAACCCTAAACCTCAGCCTAACCATCATCCTAACCCTTACCCTAATCTTAACCCTCACCCTAACCCTAACCCTCACTCTCACCCTAAACCTCACCCTAACCCTTACCCTCAACATAACCCTAACCCTAACACTAATCCTCACACATAAACTCACCCTAACCATAACCCTAAAGCTCACCGTAACCGTAACCCTCACCCTCACCCTCACCCTAACCCTAACCCTGTCCCTAATCCTAACTCTAACCTTCACCCTCACCCTAACATTAACCCTAACACTAATCCTAACCTAAACCTTCACCCTCACCTTCGCCCTCATCCTAACCCTCACCCTCACCCTAAACATAAACCTAACCCTCAACCTAACCCTAACCCTAATCCTTCCCCTTACACTAATCCTCACCCTAAACCTAACCCTCACCCTAAACATCACCCTAACCCTAACCCTCACCCTAACCCTAACCCTCACCCTCACCCTAACCCTCACCGTCACCTTAATGCTCACCCTAACAATAACCATCAAATATACCCTAAAACTCACCCTCATCCTAACCCTCACCCTCACCCTAACCCTAATCCTAACCCTAATCCTAACACTAAACCTAAAACTAATGCTAACACTAAACCTCAACCTCACCATAACCCTCACCCTAATCCTTACCCTCACCCTCAAGCTCACCCTAACCCTAACCCTAACATTAACCCACACCCTAACCCTCACCCTAACACTAACCCTAACCCTTACCCCTCAGCTTCACTGTCACCCTAACCCTAACCCTAACCCTAATCCTCACCCTATCCCTAACCCTAACCCTAAACTTCACCCTAACCCTCACCCTCACCGTACCCCTAATGCTACATTAACACTCAGCCTCACCCTAAGCCTCGCTGTAACCCTTACCCTCACCTTAACCCTATCCCTCACCATCATCCTCAACCTCACCCTTACCCTTACCCACACCCTAAAGCTCAATCTAACCCTAACGCTAACCCTAAAACTAAACCTCACCCTAAACGTCACCCTAACCCTAAGCCTAACCCTAACCCTCACTCTCACCCGAACCCTTACACTTACCCGAAACCTAACCCTAACCCTCAGCCTAACCCTCATCCTAACACTAACCCTAACCCTAACCTTCACCCTAACCGTCACCCTCACCCTAACCCTCAACCTCACACTCAGCCTAACCCTAACCATAATCCAAAACCTAAACCTAATTTTCAACCTCACCCTAACTCTAAACCTAACCCTAACCAAAACCCTCACCCTAAAATTAACCCTAACCCTAATCCTAACCCTCACCCTCACCCTAACCCTTACCCACACCCTAACCCTAAACCTAACCCTCAGCCTAACCCTCCTCCTAACCCTAACCCTAACCCTCAAGCTAACATTAACCCAAACCCTAAACTTAACCTTCACCCAAATCCTAACCCTCACCCTCACCCTTAACCTCACCATCAAGCTCACCGTAACCCACACCCTCACACTCACCCTAACCGTAACCATAAGCCTATCCCTCCCCGTAAACCTAACCCTCACCCTCACTCTCACCATCACCCTCACCCTAACCCTCATCCTCACCCTAACGCTATCCATAAACCTAACCCTCACCCTAAACTAACTCTGACCCTCACCCTCACTCTCACACTAAATCTAAACCACACCATAACCCTAAACCTAACCTTAGCCCTCACCCTAACCCTAACCCGCACATAAACCCTAACCCTCACCCTCACCCTCACCATAACTGTAACCCTAACCCTAATCCTAACAATAACCGTGAACCTAACCCTAACACTAACCCTATCTATAACCCTCACCCTAACGCTAACCCTCACCCTAACATTTACCCTCACCCTAAGTCTAAACCTAGTCCTAACACTAACCCTCACACTAACCCTAACCTTCACCTTAACCCTAAACCTAAACCTAACCCTATCCCTAACCTCACCCTCACCCTAGCCCTCACCCTAACCCTAACCCTCATCCTCACCCTAAACCTCACTCTAAACTTAACATTAATCCTCAATCTAATCCTCACCCTCACCTTAACCCTAACCCTAATCCTCATCCTAAACCTCTCCTTTACCCTTACTGTCACCCTAACTCTAACCCTTACCCTAACTGTAACCCTAACCCTACCCCTCAACCTACCCCTCACCGGAAAACTAATCCTAACCCTAATCCTCACCATATCCCAAAACATAAACCTAACTCTAACCCTAACCCTCACACTCACCATAACCCTAATGTTAACAATAGCCCTCAACCTCACACGAAACCTCACCCCTAACCCTTCCCTTGACCTTAAGCCTATCCCTCACTCATACCCAAAACTTCACCCTAACCCGTACCCTCACACTAACCCTAACTCTAACCCTAACACTAACCCTCACCCTAACCCTAAGCCTAAACCTAACCCTCACCCTCACCGTAACCCTCACCCTAACCCTTACCCTCATCCTAACCCTAACCCTAACCCTCACCCTAACCTTAAAGCTAACCCTAACTCTAACCCTCACATTAACCCTAACCCTCACGCTCAACATCAACCTCAGCCTAACCCTAACCCTAATCCAAACGCTAACCCTCACCCTCACCTTCACCCTAACTCTAAACCTAACCCTAAATAAAACGCACACCCTAATCCTAACCCTATCCCTAACCCTCGCCCTAACCCTAACCCTAATCCTAAGCCTAACCCTCACCCTCACCCTAACACTTACCCTCACCCTAAACCTAAACCTAACCCTCAGCCTAATCATAATCCTAACACTAACACTAACCCAAACCCTCACCCTAAACTTAACCCTAACCCTAACCCTCACCCAAACCCTAACCCTCACCCTCACCCTCAACCTGACCCTCACCTCACCCTAACCCTCACCCTCACCCTCACCCTAAAAATAACCATAACCCTAACCCTCACCCTTAACCTAACTCTGACACTCACCCTCACCCTCACCCTAAGCCGAACCCTACACCTAAGCCTCATCCTAAACCAAACCCACAACCTCACACTCACCCTAAACCTAAACCTCAACCTAATCCTAACCCTAAACCTAGCCCTCACTCTGACCTTTGCCCTCACCGTCACCCTAACCCTAACTCTCACCCTCACCGTAACCCTAACACTAACCCTAACCCTTACCCTAAACCTAACTCTGACACTCACGCTCACCCTCACCCTAAGCCGAACCCTACACCTAAGCCTAATCCTAAACCTAACTCTCACTCTCACCCTCACCCTAAACCTAAACCTTACCCTAAACCTAAACCTAATCCTAGTCCTCACCCTAGCCCTTACCCTCACCGTCAACCTAACCCTAACCCTAACCCTCACCCTAACCCTAACCCTAACCCTCACCCTCACCGTAACCCTATCACTAACCCTAACCCTCATCCTAAACCTATCCTTAAAGCTAATGCTATCCCTAACCCTCAACCTCACCAAAAACCTCACTCTAACCCTTACCCTCACCCTAACCCTAATCCTAACAATAACACTAAACCTCAATCTAAACCTCATCCTCACCCTAAACCTAACCCTAAGTCTCACCCTCAACCTCAACCTCACCCTAACCCTAACCCTAACCCTCAAC
The DNA here is from genome assembly GCF_024711535.1 of Dipodomys merriami. Taxonomy (NCBI): domain Eukaryota; kingdom Metazoa; phylum Chordata; class Mammalia; order Rodentia; family Heteromyidae; genus Dipodomys; species Dipodomys merriami. Next base: position 836,551 of record NW_027202360.1, on the reverse strand, counting down.
TGAAATCTCACCCTAACGCTCACCCTAGCCCTCAACTTAACCCTAACCCTCACCCTCACCCTAACGCTCACCCTAAATCTTACCCTCACCCTAAACCTAACCCTAAACCTAACGATAACGCTTACCCTCACCTAAACTAACCTGGATCCTAACCCTCACCCTAACACTAAAGCTATCCCTAAAACTCACCCTCACCCTAAACCTCATCCCAACCCTTACCCTCACTATAACCCTAACCCTAACCCTAACCCTAATCCTCACGGTAACCCTAACACTCACCCTAACCCTAACCGTCACCCACACCCTAAAACTCACCCGAACCCGAACCCGAACCCTCACCCTAACCGGAACCTAAACCTCACCCTAACCCTAACCCTCAATCTAAACCTAACTCTAATCCTCACCCTCATACTAAACCTAACCCTCACCTTAATCTTCACAATAACCCTCACCTTAACCCTAATGCTCACCCTAAACCTCACTCTCACCCAAAACCTCAATATTATACTTATCCTCACACTAACACTAACCCTAACCGTAATCCTCACATTAACCCTATCCCTCAACCTAACCCGAACCCTACCCCTCACCCTAATCCTAACCCTAATCCTAACCCACACACTAACCCTATCCCAAACCCTCAACTTCACCCTAACCCTCACCGTCACCGTCACATTAACCCTCACCCTAACCCTAACCCTCAACTACACCTTCACCCTCACCCTCACACTAAACCTCACCCTCACCCTAAGTATCACCCTAATCATAAACCTCACCCTAAACCTAATCCTAGTCATCATCCTAACCTTAACCCTCACCTTAAACCTCACCCTCACCCTAATCCTAACCCTAACCCTAACCCTCACCCTAATCCTAACCCTATCCCTTACCCTCACCCTAATCATAAACCTAATCCTAAAACTAAACTTCACTCTCACCCTAACCCTTACCCTCACTCCAACCCTAACACTAACACTCAGCCTAACCTTCATCCTAACCCTCACACTAACCCTAAACCTTACCCTAACCATAAACATAACCCTCAGCCAAACCCACTTCCTAACCCTAAACCAAACCCTCAACCCAACCCTAACCCTAACCCAAAATCTAACCCTCATCCTAACCCTAAACCTCACCCTCACCCTCACCCTCAGCCTAATCCTAACCTAACCCTAAACCTAACCCTAAACCTCACACTCACCCTCACCCTAACTCTAACCCTAACCCTAACCCTAAACTTCAACCTAACCCCAACCCTATCCCTAAACCTCACCTAAACCTAACCCTCACCCTCACCGTCACCCTAAACCTCACCCTCACCCTTACCCTAACCCTAACCCTCAACCTAACCCTAAGCCTTAACCTAACCCTCACCTTCACGCTAAAACTCACCCTAACCCTTACCCTCACCTGAAACCTAAACCTAACACTCAGCCTAACCCTCATTCTAACCCTAAACCTAAACCTAACCCTCACCCTAACCTTAAAGCTAATCCTAACCCTAAACCTCACATTAACCCTAACCCTCACCCTCACCCTCAACCTCACCCTCAGCCTAACCGTAATCCTAACACTAATCCAAACACTAACTCTAACCCTCACCCTAACTCTAAACCTAAACCTAACCAAAACCCTCACACTAATCATAACCCTATCCCTAACCCTAACCCTAATCCAAAACCTAACCCTCACCCTCACCCTAACCCAAAACTTAACTCTCAGCCTAACCCTCATCCTAACCCTAACCCTCACACTAACCCTCACACTCACCCTAACCATAACCCTAACCCTCACCCTAAACCTAACTCTAACCCTCAACCTCATACTAACCCTAAACCTCACCTTAACCCTCATCCTAAACCTAACCCTAACCCTAACGCTAACCCTAACCCTCACTCTCACCCTAACCCTCGCCCTAACACGTATCCTCACACTAACCCTAACCCTAACCCTAACCCTCACCCTAACCCTAACCGAACCCTAACCCTCACCTTTACCCTAACCCTCACCATCACCCCAACCATCAACATCACCCTAACCCTCACCTACACCCTCACCCGCACTCTCAGCCTCACCCTCACCCTAACCATCACCCTCACCCTAAACATCACCCTAACCCTAACCCAAACCCTAACCTTAACCCCAATCCTCACCCTAACCCAAATCCTCAACTTAAACCACACCCTCTCCCTAATCCTCACCCTAACCCTAACACTAAGCCTTTCCTAACCAAATACCTCACCCTCACCCTAACCCTCAAACTAACCCTCTCCCTCACCCTAAACCTCACCCTCACCTTAACCCTAATCCTAACCCTAATGATAACACTAGCCCTCACCCTCACCCTAACCCTAATCTTAACCCTAACCCTAACCCTAAACCTAACCCTAATGCTAACCCTTAACCTCAACCTCACCATAACCCTCACCCTAACCCTTACCCTCACCCTCAACCTCACCCTAACCCTAACCCTAACGTTAACCCACACCCTAACCCTCACCCTAACACTAACCCTAACCCTACCCCTTAGCATAACCGTCACCCTAAACCTAACCCTAACCCTAATAGTCACCCAATCCCTAACACTTATGCTAAGCCTCACCATAACCCTCACCATCACCGTACACCTAATGCTACATTAACCCTCAGCCTCACCCTAAAACTCGCCGTAACCCTTACCCTCAACTTAACCCTATCCCTCACCATCACCCTAACACTCATCCTAACCCTTACACTAACGCTAACACTAACACTAACCCTAAACCTAAACCTAACACTAAACCTCAAACTAACCGTCACCCTAACCCTAAGCCTAACCCTAAACCTCACTCCCACCCTAACACTTATCCTTTCACAAACAATAACCCTAACGCTCAGCCTAACCCTCATCCTAAACCTAAACCTAAACCTAACCCTCACCCTAACCGTCACCCTCATCCTCAACCTCACCCTCAGTGCTTACACTAACCCTAAACCTAATACAAAACCTAACCCTCACCCTCACCCTCACCCTAACTCTAAACCTAACCCTAACCCTCACCCTCAGACTAACCCTAACCCTATCACTTACCCTCACCCTAAAACTAACCATTATCCCAATCCTAACCCTCACCCTCACCCTAAACCTCACCCTAACCCAAACCTTAACCCTAACCCTCACCTTCACCCTAACCCGAACCATAACCCTAAACCTCATCCTAAACCCTAACTCTGACCTCACACTAAGCCTAACCCTACACCTAAGCATAATCCTATACCTAACCTTCACCCTCACCCTCACGCTAAACCTAAACCTCACCCTAACCATAATACTAACCCTAGCCCTCACCCTAACCCTAACCCTCACCTACACTTAACCCTCACCCTCACCCTCACCCTCGCCCTAAACATTACCCTCACCCTAAACATCACCCTAATTCTCACCCTTAACCTAACCCTAACTCTAATCCTCACCCTAACCCTAATCCTCAACTTAAACCTCAGCCTCACCCAAATCCTCACCCTAACCCTAACTCTAAGCCTTTCCTAACCGAAACCAATACCCTCACAATATCCCTCAACCAAACCCTCACCCTCAACCTAGCCCTCAGGCTAAAACTAACCCTAACCATAACCCTCACCCTCACCCTCACCATAATCCTAACCCTTACCCTCATCCTTACCATAAGCCTATCCCTAACCCTCACACTAACCCAAATCCTAAACCTAACCCTATTGCTAACACTAGCCCTCACCCACACCCCAACCCTAATCCTAACCCTAAAACTTAGCCTAAGGCTAACTCTAAACCTAATGCTAACCCTAAACCTCAACCTCACCCTAACCATCACCCTAAACCTTACCCTCACCCTCAACCTCACCCTAACGCTAACCCTAACCCTAACCCTAACCCTAACCCTCACCCTAACCCGAAACCTAACCTTCAGCGTAACACTCACCCTAAACTTAACCCTAACCCTAATCCTTACCCTATCCCTAACCCTAACCCTACACTTCAGCCTAAACCTCACACTCATCCTCAACTTCACCCTCACCCTAATCCTAACGCTAAAACTCAGCCTAACTCTAACCCTTATCCTAATGCAAACCCTAAACCTCAAACTCACTCTAACACTCACCCTAAACCTCACCCTCACTTTAACCATAACCCTAACCCTCACCCTATACCTAACCCTCAACCTCACCCTCACCCTTACCATCACCCAAACCCTCACCCTCACCGTAACCCTAACCATAACACTAACCCTCACGCTAAACCTAACTCTTACCCTCAACCTCACCCTCACCCAAAGCCTAACCCTAAACCTAAGCCTCATCCTAAACCAAACCCTCAACCTCACACTCACCCTAAACCTTAACCTCAACCTAACCCTAACCCTAAACCTAGCCCTCACCCTAACCCTTACCCTCACCGTCACCCTAACCTTAACCCTCACCTTAATCCTAACCCTCACCCTAAACCTAACCCTAACCCTCACCCTCACCCTCATCCTAACCCTAACCCTATCCCTAACCCTCATCCTAAACCTAACCCTAACCATAAGGATAACCATAACCCTCACCCTCAACCTAATCCCAAACCTAACCCTAACCTTAACTGTAAAACTAATCCTAACCCTTACACTATCCCTAACCTTCAGTCTCTCCCTAACCCTCACTCTAACCCTAAACCTCCCCCTAACGCTCACACTAACCCTAACCCTAACACTAACACTAAACCTCACCCTAACCCTCACCCTAACCCTAAACCTAACCCTAACCCTCACTCTAATGCTCAACTTAACCCTCACCCTAACCCTAACCTTAACCCTGACCCTAAACCTAAACCTCACCCTAACCCTATCCCTAAACCTACTTCTCAAACTAACCCTCACCCTAACCCCCACACTAACCCTAACCCTCACCCTCACCCTAAGCCTAACCCTCAACCAAACCCTCTTCCTAATTCTAACCCTAAGCCTCAACCTGACCCTTACACTAACCCTAATCCTCAACCTATCCCTATCCTTCACCTTCAGACTCACCCTCAGCCTAACCCTGACCCTAACCCTAATCCTAACCCTAAACCTCACCCTCACGCTCAACCTAACTCTAAACCTCACCATAACCCTGACCCTCACCCTAAACCCAACCCTATCCCGAACACTCACACTAACTCCAACCCTCACCCTAACCCTAACCGTAATCCTCACCCTCACCATAAGCCTAAACCTCACCGTAACATCACCCTAACCATAAAACTAACCCAACCCTCAACCTCAACCTAACCATAAACCTCACCCTAACCATTACCATCACCATAACGCTAACCCTAACCCTAATCCTCACACATACCCTAATCCTAACCCTCACCCTAATGCTCACCTTAACCGTAACTGTCACCCTCACCCTAACCCTAACCGTCACCTTAACCCTCAACCTAATCCTAACCATCACCCACAACCTAACACTCAAGCTCACCTGAACTCTAATCCTCACCCTAAACCTAATCCTAAACCTCACCATAACCCTAACCCTCACTTAAACCTAACTCTAACCCTCAGCCTCAACCTAAGCCTCACCCTCATCCTAACCCTCACCCTAACCCTCACCCTAACACTAAAGCTAACCCTAATCCCCACTCTCACCCTAAGCCCCACCTAACCTCACACTAACTCTAACCCTAACCCTAACCCTAACTGTAACATTAAACATAATCCTCACCCTAACCCTAACCCTACCCCTCACCCTAACCCTCAGCCTAAACCTAACCCTAACCCTCACCCTAAACCTAACCCTAACCATCACCTTCACCCTAAACCTCACCATCACCGTTACCCTCACCGTAACCCTAACCCTCACCTACACCTTCACACTTACGTTCATCCTCACCATCACCCTAACCCTTACCCTCACCCTAAACATAACCCTAATCCTCACCCTCACCCTCACCCTAACCATAATCCTCACCCTAACCCTAATACTCAGCCGAAACCTCACTGTCAGCCTAAATATCACCCTAACCCTAACCCTCAACCTAACCTTAACCCTAACCCTCACACTAACCCTAACGCTAACCCTAACCCTCACTCTCACCCTAAACCTCACCCTAACCCTTACCCTCAACATAACCCTAACCCTAACACTAATCCTCACACATAAACTCACCCTAACCCTCACCCTAAAACTCACCGTAACCGTAACCCTCAGCCTCACCCTCACCCTAAACCTAACCCTAAACTTCACGGTAACCCGAACAATGTCCATAACCCTAACTCTAACCCTCACCCTCACCCTAACATTAACCCTAACCCTAAACCTCACCTAAATAGTCACCCTCAGCCTCACGGTCATCCTAACCCTAACCCTCACCCTAAACATAAACCTAAACATAACCCTCATCCTAACCCTAACTGTAATCCTCCCCCTTACACTAATCCTCACCCTAAACCTCACCCTCACCCTAAATATCACCCTAAACCTAACCCTCACCCTAACCCTCACCATCACCTTAATCCTCACCCTAACCCCAACTGTCACATACACCCTAAAACTCACCCTCATCCTAACCCTCACCCTCACCCTAACCCTAATACTAACCCTAACCCTAAACCTAACCCTAATGCTAACACTAAACCTCAACTTCACCATCACCCTCACCCTAACCCTTACCCTCACCCTCAACCTCACCCTAACCCTAACCCTAACATTAACCCACACCCTAACACTAACACTAACCCTACCCCTCAGCCTAACCATCACCCTAAACCTAACCCTAAACCTAATCCTCACCCTATCCCTAACCCTAACCCTATCCTTCACCCTAACCCTCACCCTCACCGTAACCCTAATGCTACATTAACCCTCAGCCTCACCATAAGCCTCGCCATAACCCTTACCCTCTCCTTAAACCTATCCATCACCATCATCCTCAACCTCAACCTAACCCTTACCCACAACGTAACGCTCAATCTAATCCCAACCCTAACCCTAAACCTAACACTAAACCTCACCTTATCCTTCACCCTAACCCTAAGCCTAACCCTAACCCTCACTCTCACCTGAACCCTTATCCTTACCCGAACCCTAACCCTAACCCTCAGCCTAACCCTCATCCTAAGACTAACCCAAACCCTAACCCTCACCCTAACCGTCACCCTCAGCCTCAACCTCACACTCAGCCTAACCCTAACCCTAATCCAAAACCTAACCCAAAACCTCACCCTCACCCTAACTCTAAACCTAACCCTAATAAAAACCCTCACCCTCAACCTAATCTTATCCCTTACCCTCACCCTAAAACTAACCCTAATCCTAATCCTAACGCTCACCCTCACCCGAAACCTTACCCTCACCCTAAACCTAAACCTAACCCTCACCCTAACAATCATCCTAACCCTAACCCTAACCCTCAACCTAACCTTAACCCAAACCCTAAAATTAACCTTCACCAAAAACCTAACCCTCATGCTCACCCTCAGCTTCACAATCACCTTCACCGAAACCCACACCCTCACCCTCACCCTAACACTAAACATAACCCTATCACTCACTCTAAACCTAACACTTACCGTCACCCTCAACATCACCCTCACCCTAACCCTCACCCTCACCCTAACCCTATCCATAATCCTAACCCTCACCCTAAACCTAATTCTGACCCTCACCCTCACCCTCACCCTAAGCCTAACCCTACACTTAAGCCTAAACCTAAAGCTAACACTCACCCTATCCCTCACACTAAACCTAAACCTCACCCTAACCCTAAACCTAACCCTAGCCCTCACCCTAACCCTAAACCTCACCTAAACCCTAACCCTAACCCTCACACTCATCCTCACCCTAAAACTCACCCTCACCCTAAACATCACCCTAATCCTAAACCTCAACCTAACTATAACCCTCAGCCTCACCCTAACCCTAACCATCACCTTAAACCTCACCCTCACCCTAATCCTCACCCTAACACTAACCCTCACCCTAACCCTCACCCTAATCCTAAACCTATCCCTAAACTACACCCTAACCCTAACCCTAATCCTAAAACTATTCCTCACCCTCACCCTAACCCTTAACCTCACCCTAAACCTAACCCTAACCCTCAGCCTAACCCTCATCCTAACCCTCACAATAACGCTAAACCTCACCCTAATCATAAAACTAACCCTGAGCCAAACCCTCTTCCTTACGCTAACCCTAAACCTTAACCCAACCCTAACCCTAAACCTAACCTTAACCCTCACCCTAACCCTAAAACTCACCCTCACACTCACCCTCACCCTCATCCTATCCCTAATCCTAACCCTAAACCTAACCCTAACCCTCACATTCACCCTCACCATAACTCTAACCCTTACCCTAACCCTGACCCTAACCCTAACCCCCACCCTATCCTTAACCCTCACCTAACCCTAACACTCACACTAACCCTAACCCTAACCCTCACTCTCACCCTAACCATAACTCTCACTTTAACCCTAAGCCTAAACCTAACCCTCACCCTCACCCTAAACCTCACCCTAACCCTTACCCTCGCCCAAATCCTAACCCCAACTCTCAGACTAACCCTCATCCTAACCCTAACCCTAAACCTAACCCTCACCCTAACCTTAACGCTAACCCTAACCCTAGCCCTCACTTTAACCCTAACCTCACCCTCACCCTCAACCTCACCCTCAGCCTAACCCTAACTCTCATCCAAACACTAACCCTAACCCTCACCCTAACTCTAAACCTAACCCTAACCAAAACCCTCATCCTTATCCTAACCCCAAACTTAACTCTCAGCCTAACCCCCATCCTAACCCGAACCCTAACCCTAACCCTCACCCTAACCCTAACCCTGACCCTCACCTAAACCTTAACACTCACTCTCACCCTCAACCTCACCCTCACACTCACCCTCACTCTTACCCTAACCATAACCCTATTCCTCACCCTGAACCTAACCCTTACCCTCACCCTCACCCTCACCATCACCCTCACCCTAACCCTCACCCTCATCCTCAACCTATCCCTAACCATACCATAACCCTAATCCTAAACCTAACTCTGAACCTCACCCTCACCATCACCCTAAGCCTAACCCAACATCTAAGCCTAATCCTAAACCTAACTCTCACCCTAAAGTTAACCATAACCCTCACCCTAACCCTAACCCTCACACTAAACGTAACCCTAAGCCTCACCCTCACCCTCAACCTAACCCTAAACCTCAACCTTACGCTAAACCTAACCCTAATGCTAACCTTAACCCTCACTCTCACTGTAACCCTAACCCTAACCCTCACCCTAAACCTAACCTTAACCCGAATGCTATCCCTAACACTCACCCTCACCCTAACCCTCACTCTAAACCTTCCCCACACCCTAACCCTTACCCACACCCTAACCCTTACCCACACCCTAAACCACACCCTAACCCCAACCCTAACCCTAACACTAACCCACACCCTAATCCAAGCCTAAACCTAAACCTCACCCTCACCCTAACCCTCACCCTAACTCTTACCATCACCCAAACCTAACCCTAACTCTCAGTCTAACCCTCATCCTAACCCTAACACTAACCCTAACCGTCACATTAACCCTAACCCTCACCCTCACCCTCAACATAATCCTAAGCTTAACCATAACCAAAACGTTCACCCTAAAACTAACCCTATCCCTAACCCTCACCCTAATCCTAAACCTAATCCTAAACCTAACCCTCACACTGACCCTAAAACTTACCCTCACCCTAACCCTAAACCTAACCCAAGCCTAACCCTCATCCTTACCCTAACCCTAACCCTAACCCTCACCCTAACCTTAACCCTAAACCTAACACTCAACCAAACCCTAACCCTCAACCTCACCTTCAACTTCACACTCACCCTCACCCTAAGGCTCACCCTCACCCTATACCTAACTCTGGCACTCACCCTCACGCTCACCCTAAGCCTAACCCTACAGCTAAGCCTAATTCTAAACCTAACTCTCACACTCACACTTACCCTAAACCTAAACCTTACCCTAACCCTAACCCTAACCCTAACCTTAGTTCTCATCCTAAAACTTACCCTCACCATCACCCTAACCCTAACACTCACCCTAACCCTAAACCTAACCCTAAACCTCACTCTAACCCTTACCCTCACCCTAACCCAAGACCTAACCCTAAACCTAACAGTAACACTAAACCTCACCCTAACCCTCACTCTAACCCTAAACCTAACCCTAACCCTAACCCGCACCCTAACACTAACTCTAAACCTAAACGTCACCCTAACCCTAAACCTCATCCTAACACTTACCTTCACACTAAAACTAAACTTAACCCGAACCCTAACACTCACACTAACCCTAATCATCACCCTAAACTTAAAACTCACCCTAACCCTAACCCTAACCCTCAACCTCGCCCTAACCCTAACCATTACCCTAACCCTAACCCTCACCCTAACCGTAACCCCCACCCTCACCCTGAAGCTGGGCCTTAGCCTAAGCATAAGCCTAAGACTAACCCTGACCCTCACAATCAACCTCACCCTAACCCTAACCGTAACCGTAACCCTAACCCTAACGCTCACACTAACCCTCACCCTAACGCTAACCCTAACCCTAACCCTAAACCTAACCCTCACCCTAACCCTCACCCTAACCCTAACCTTCAACATTACCATAACACTCACCCTCAGCCTAACCCTCACCTTAACCCTTACTGTCCCCCTCACCCTAACCCTCACTCTAACCCTAATACTCATCCTAACCCTCACCCTAACTGTAACCCTAACCCTAACCCTAACCCTAACCCTCACCCTCAAACTCACCCTCAGCCTAACTCTAAGCCTAACTCCAAACCTAACCCTAAACCACACCCTCACCTTCACCCTAACCCTAATCCTAACCCTAACCCTAAACCTAACCCTCCTCCTAACTCTCACCATAACACTAACCCTAAAACTAATATGAACACTAAACCTTAACATCATCCTAACCCTAACCCTAATCCTCACCCTCACCGTTATTCTAACCCTAACCCTAATGATAACACTAACCCTAACCCTCACCCTCACACTCACCCTCACCCTCATCCTATCCCTAAACCTAACCCTAAACCTAACCCTAACCCTCATATTCACCCTCAACCTCACCCTCAGCCTAACCCTAAGCCGAACCTCAACCATAACCCTAAACCACACCCTCACACTCACCCTAACGCTAATCCTAACCCTAACCCTAACCCTAACCCTCCTCCTAACTCTCACCCAAACCCTAACCCTAACACTAACACTAACACTAACCCTTAACCTCATCCTAACCCTAAACCTAAACCTCACCCTCATCGTTATTCTAACCCTAACCCTAACCATAACACTAACCCTAACCCTAACCCTAACCCTCACCTTCACCATAACCCAAACCCTCCTCCTAACCCTAACCCTAACTCTAACCCTAAACGTCACCCTAACAATAAGCCTAACCCTCACCCTCAGCCTCACCCTCAACATAAGATTAACCCTAATCATAACACTAACAATAACCCTAATATCCCTAATCCTAACCCTCACCATCACCCTAACCCTAAACCTAACCCTCACCCTAACCCTAAACCTCACCCTCAATGTAACCCTGACCCTAACCCTAACTTCACCCTAATGCTAACCCTAACCCTCACCCTCACTATAACCCTCACTGTAACCCTAATCCTAACCCTAAACCTCATCCTAATCCTCACACAAATCCTAACACCCTAACCCTCACCCTAACCCTAACCCTCAACCTCACCCTTAAGCTCGGCCTAAGCCTAAGCCTAAGCCTAAGACTAACCCTAAACCTCACACTCACCTTCACCCTAACCCTAACCATAAGACTAACCCTAACCCTAACCCTCACACTAACCCTAACCGTAATACTCACCCTTATGCTCGGCCTAAGCCTAAGCCTAAGCCTAAGCCTAACCTTCACCCTAACCCTCACCCTAACCCTAAAACTAACCCAAACTCAAACCCTAAACCTCACCCTTAACCTAAACCTAACTCTAACCCTATTCCTAAACCTAAACCTCACCCTATCCCTTACGCTAACCCTCACCCTCAGAGTAACATTCAACCTAACCCTAATCTTACCAATAACCCTAACCCTAAAGCTAACCCTCACCCTGTCCATAACCCTAACCCTAAACCTAACCCTAAACCTCACCCTTAGGCTCAGCCTAAACCTAACCCTAAGCCTAAGACTAACCCTTACCCTCACACTCACCCTCAACCTAACCCTAACAGTAACACTCACCCTAACCCTAACCCTCCCACTAACCCTCACCCTAATGCTAACACTAACCCTAAACCTCACCCGCACCCTAACCCTAACCCTCACCCGCACCCTAACCCTAACCCTCACCCTCACCCTCACCCTCCGCCTAACACTAATCCTATCCCTAACCCCAACCCTAAACTTAACACTAACGCTAAACCTAACCCGCATCCTAACCCTCAACCTCACCCTAGCCGATACCCTAACCCTATGCCTAACCCTAACCCTAACACTAAACCTAACCCTAAACCTAACCATAAACCTCACCCTCAGCCTCACCCTCACTGTAAACTTAACACTAACCTAACACTAACAATAACCCTAACCCTAACCCTAACCCTCACTGTAACCCTAACCTTAACCTTTAGCCTTACCCTCAACATAACCCTCACATTAACCCTAACCCTCAACCTAAACCTAACCCTAACCCTCACTCTCACCCTCATGCTCACCCTCAGCCTAACTTTAAAACTAACGCTACTCCTAAAACTAACCCTCAACTTCACCCTCACACTAAACCTAACCCAAACCCTAAGCCTGTCACTCTCACACTCATCCTCACCCTAAACCTAACCCTAAAACTATACCTAACTCTAACCCTAAACCTCACCCTTACCCTAACCCTAACTCTAACCCTATCCCTAACCCTGAACTTCACCCTAACCCTAACCCTTACACTCACCCTCACAGTAACTTACAACCTAGCCTAATCCTACCAATAACCCTAACCCTAACGCTAACCCTCACCCTGTCCATAACCCTCAACCTAACCCTAACCCTCACCCTCACCCTTAGGCTCAGCCTAAACCTAAGCCTAAGCCTAAGACCAACCTTACCCTCACACTCACCATCACCCTAACTCTAATAGTAACACTCTCCCTAACCCTAACCCTCACCCTCACCCTCACCCTCCGCCTAACACTAAGCCTATCCCTAACCCCAACCCTAAACTTAAAACTAACCCTCACCCTAACCCTCACCCTCACCCTAGCCCATACCTTAACCATAAGCCTAATCCTAACCCTAACCCTAACCCTAACCCTAAACCTAACCATAAACCTCACCCTCAGCCTCACCCTAACCGCAAAAATTAACACTAACCTAACACTAACAATAACCCTAACCCTAACCCTAAACCTCACTGTAACCCTAACCTTAACCTTTAGCCTTACCCTCACCATAACCCTCACAATAACCCTAACCCTCAACCTAACCCTAACCCTAACCGTCAACCTCACCCTCACGCTCAACCTCAGTCTAAATTGAAACCTAACGCTACTCCTAAAACTAACCCTCAACTTCACCCTCACCCTAACACTAACAAAACCCTAACCCTAACCCTCACACTCACCCTCACCCACACCCTAAGCCTCACTGTCACCATCACGCTCACCCTCACCCTAACCCTAACCCTCACCCTCACACTAAACCTATCTCTCACCCTAACCATAAACCTCACAATCACCCTCACCCTCACCTCACCCAAAACCTAAACCTAATCCTAACCCTCACCCTAAACCTCACCCTAACCCTAATGCTAACTGTAACCCTCACACTCATCCTAAACCTCACATTAATCCTAACTCTCACCATAAATCTAACCCTAACCCTAACCCTCACCCTGACCCTAACTCTCACCCTAACACTTACCCTAACCATAATCTTCACCCGAACCCTGACCCTAACCCTAAACCTAACCCTAACCCTCATCCTAAACCTCACCCTAACCCTATTCCTATCCCCAACCCTAACGTTAACCCTAACGCTCATCCTAACCATAACCGTACCCCTCAAACTAACTCTCATCCTAAACTTATCCCTAACACTAACCCTCACCCTAACCGTAACCATAGCACTCAACTTAACCGTAATCCTCACCCACACCCTCAGACTCATCTTCAGCCTAAACCTAACCCTAACCCTAATCTTAAACTAATCCTCACCCTCATCCTAACTGTAACACTAAACTTCACCCTCAACCTTACCCCCACCCTCACCCGAACCCTAACCCGAACCCCAAAACGAACCCTCACCCTAACCCTCATCCTAACCCTCTCCCAAACCCTCATTCTTACCCTAACCCTATCCCTTATCATAACCCTAAACCTCACCTTCACCCTAACCCTAACCCTAAATCTAAATCTCACACTCACCATAACCCTCACCCTAAACCTTACCCTCACCCTAACACTCATCCCAACCCTCAACATATCCCTAACCCTAACCCTCAACCTAACCCTTACACTCACTCTAACACTAAGCCTAACCCTAACACTAACTCTCACACTAACCCTCACCCTAAATATTACCCTATCATTAACCCTAATCCTAACACTCACCCTAACCGTAACCCTCACCCTCACCCTCAGCCTAAAACTCAGCCTAAAGCCTAACCCTAACACTAACTCTAAGAGTCACCCTCACCCTCATCCTAACCCTAAGCCTCACCCTCACCCTCAACCTCACCCTAAACCTAAAGCAAACCCTCAAACTAACCCTCACCCTCACCATAAACATCACCGTAACTCTAACACTCACCCTAATCCAAACCATAACCCGAACCCTCACCCTAACGCTAACCCTCACCCTCACCCTAAACCTAACACTCACCCTAACACTAACCCTGACCCTCATCTATACCTCACCCTAAACCAAACCCTAACCCTCACCCTAACCGTCAACCACACCCTCACGCTAAACCTAACCCTAATGTTCACACTCAACATAACCCTAACCCTCACACTCACCCTCACCCTAAACCTGATCCTAACCCTAAACCTAACACTCTCACTCACCGTCACGCTCAACCTAAATCTAACCCAAACCCTCAACCGAATCTTCACCCTCACCCTAACCCTAACCCTCACCCTCACCCTCAACCTAAACATCACCCTAAACCTAACACTCACCTTAACCCTTAGCTTAACCCTCACCCTAAACCTAACCCTCACCCTCACCCTCATCCTCAGGCTCACCGTAATCCTAATCCTAACCCTAACCCTCACCCTCACCCTCAACCTAACCCTACCCCTAACGCTAACCCTCACCCTAACACTAACCTCCAACCTAACCCTAACCTTAACCCAAACCCTAACCCTCACCCAAACCCTAATACTCACACCTAACCTTAAGCTCACCATGACCCCAGACCTAATTCTCACCATAACCCTAACCCTCAAGCTCACAATCACCCTCAGCCTAACCCTAAAACTAAGCCTTACTCTATCCCTAAACCTCACACTCACCCTCACCCTAATCCTAATCGTAAACCTATCCCTAACCCTAACGCTCCTCCCAACTCTCACCCTAACCCTAACCCTAACACTATCACTAACATTATCCTAAAACTCACCCTAACCCTAACCTAATCCTCACCCTCACCCTTATTCTAACTCTAACCCTAATGATAACACTAACCCTAACCCTAAAACTCATCCTCACCCTAAACCTAACCCTAAGTCTCAAACTCACAGTAATCCTAACACAAACCCTCAACTGAACCCTCACCCTCAGCCTCACCCTAACCCTCACCCTCACCCTAAACATCACCCTAACCCTAACCCTCACCCTTACCTTCACCCTAGCCCTAACCCTCATACTAACCCTAAACCTCACCCTAACCTAACCCTCAACCTAATGCTTATCCTCACCCTAACACTAAGGCTAAATCTAACACGAACCCTCACAGTAACCCTAAACCTCAGCCTAACCCTAACCCTCACACTATCCCTAACCCTCACCCTAACGCTAACCCTCACCCTCACCCTAACCCTAACCCTCACCCTCATCTAACCCTCACCCTAACCCTCACCCTAACATTCAACCACAACCTCACCCCAAACTTAACCCTAATGCTCACACTCAACATAACCCTAAACCTCACACTCACCCTCACCCTCAGCTTAAACCTAAGGCTAACAATAAACCGAACCCTAACCCTCACACTCACCCTCACCCTAACCCTAATCCTAACCCTAAACTTAACCCTCTCACTCACCCTCACCCTCAACCTAAACCTAAACCAAACACTCAACTGAAACTCACACTCACCCTAACCCTAACCCTCACCCTCATCCTAGCCCTCACCCTAACCTTAATCCTAACCCTAATCCTAATCCCAAACTTCAACCTAACCATAACCCTAACCATCACTCAAAAGCTAATCCTCATCCCCACACTCACCCTCAGCCTAACCCTAACCCTCAGCCTAACCCACACCCTAACCCTAACCCTAAACCTAAACCCTCACCCTCAGCCTCACCCTCACTGTGAACTTAACCCTAACCATAAAACTAAAAATAACCCTAACCCTAAACCTAATCCTAACCCTCACCCTCACCGTATCCCTAAACTTAACCCTCACCTTAACCCTAACTCTCACCCTCAACGTAATCCTAACCCTAACACTAAACCTCACCCTAACGCTAACCCTGATCCTCACCCTCACTCTAGCCCTCAAACTAACAATAATCCTAACCCTAAACCTCATCCTAACCCTCACCCTAACCCTAAAACCCTAACCCTCTTCCGAAACCTAACCCTCTCCCTCACACTCATGCTCCGCCTAAGCATAAGACTAAGACTAACTGTAAACCTGACACTCACCCTAACCCTCACCCTAAACCTAACACTAACCCTCACCCTCACCCTAGCCCATACTCTAATCCTACGCCTAAGCCTAACCCCCACCCTAACCCTCACCCTCACCCTAAGTCTAAACATAACCCTAACCCTCACACTCACCCTCACCCTAACCCTAACTTTAACACTAACCCTAACTCTAACACTAAACCTCACCCTAATGCTAACTCTAACCCTAAACCTCATCCTCACCCTAACCCTTACCCTAACCCTCACCCTCAACCTCACCCTCCGCCTAACACTAAGACTATCCCTAATCCCAACCCTAACCCTAACACTAACCCTAAACATAACCCTCACACTAACCCTCACCCTAACCCTGACCCTAACCCTCACACTCACCCTAGCCCATACCTTAACCCTAAACCTAATCCTTACCCTCAACCTAACGCTCACCCTCAGCCTAAACCTAGGCCTAACCCTAACACTAACCCTAAACCTCACACTCACCCTAACGCTAATCCTAACCCTAAACTTAACCCTCACCCTCACCCTAACCCTAACTCTAACACTAAGCCTAACCCTAACCCTCAACCTCAGCCTCACACTCAGCCTAACCCTAAGCCTAACCCCAACCGTAACCCTAAACGACACCCTCAACTTCACCCTAACCCTAATCCTAACCCTAATCCTAAACCTAACCCTCCTCCTAACTCTCACCCTAACCCTAACCCTAACCCTAACCCTAACCCTAACACTAACACTAACCCTTAACCTCATCCTAACCCTAACCCTAATCCTCACCCTCACTGTTATTCTAACCCTAAACATAACGATAACACTAACCCTAACCCTAACCCTTACCCTCACCCTCACTTTAAACCAAACCCTCCTCCTAACCCTAACCCTAACCCTAACCCTAAACGTCACCCTAACCCTAACCCTATCGCTCACCCACAGCCTCACCCTCAAAATAAGCTTAACCCTAACCATAACACTAACAATAACCCTAACCATATCCCTAATTCTAACCCTCACCATCACCCTAACCCTAACCCTAACCCTCACCCTAACCCTAAAACTCATCCTCAATGTAACCCTAACCCTAACCCTAACCCTAACTTCACCCTAATGCTAACTCTAATCCTCACCCTCACACTAGCCTTCACCCTAACCCCAATCCTAACCCTGAACCTCATCCTAACCCTCACACAAATCCTAACACCCTAACCCTAACCATAACCCTAACTCTCACCGTCTCCCTCACCTGCCACATAACACTAAGACTATCCCTAACCCCAACCTTAACCCTAACACTAACCTTAAACCTAACACTCACACTAACCCTCACCCTAACCCTGACCCTAACCCTAACCCTCACCCTCACCCATATGCTCGGCCTAAGCCTAAGGCTAAGACTAACCCTAAACCTCACACTCAATTTCACCCTAACCCTAACCCTCACACTAAAACTAAACCTAAAACTCACCCTCATGCTAGGCCTAAGCCTAAGCCTAAGCCTAAGCCTCAGCCTAAGCCTAAGCCTAAACTTAACCCTCACCCTAACCCTCACCCTAACCCTAACCCTAACACTAACCCTAACTCTAACCCCAAATCTCACCCTTGCCCTAACCCTAACTCTAACCCTTTCCCTAAACCTAAATCTCACCCTATCTCTAACCCTAACACTCACCCTCACAGTAAATTTCAACCTAAACCTAAACCTACCAATAACCCTAACCCTAACGCTAACCCTCACCTTGTCCATAACCCTCACTCTAATCCTAACCCTCACCCTCTCCTTTAGGCTCAGCCTAAACCTAAGCCTAAGCCTAAGACTAACCCTTACCCTCACACTCACCCGCACCCTAACCCTAACAGTAACACTCACCCTAACCCTAACCCTTACACTAAACCTCACCCTATGCTAAAACTAACCCTAAACCTCACCCGCACCCTAACCCTAACAGTAACACTCACCCTAACCCTAACCCTTACACTAAACCTCACCCTATGCTAAAACTAACCCTAAACCTCACCCGCACCCTAACCCTAACCCTCACCCTCACCCTCACCCTCCACCTAACACTAAGCCTATCCCTAACCCCAACCCTTAACCTAACACTAACCCTAAACCTAACCCTCACCCTCACCCTAGGCCATACCCTAACCCTAAGCCTAATCCTAACCGTCACCCTTAGCCTCACTCTAACCCTAACCCCAACCCTCACCCTAACACTAACCCTCACTCTCACCTTCACCATAACTCTAATCCTAACCCTAAACCTAACCCTCACCATAAACCTCACACTAACCTTAACCCTAACAAAAACCCTAACCCTAAATCTAACCATAAAATTCACCCTCAGCCTCACCCTCACCGCAAACTTAACACTAACCTAACACTAAAAATAACCCTAACCCTAACCCTAACCCTCACTGTAACCCTAACCTTAACCTTAACCCTGACCCACACCATAACCCTCACACTAACCCTAACTCTCAACCTATACCTAACCCTAACCCTAACCGTCACCCTCACCCTCACGTTCACCCTCAGCCTAACTTTAAACCTAACGCTACTCCTAAAACTAAACCTCAACTTCACCCTCACACTAACCCTAACCCTAACCCTCACACTCACCCTCAACCACACCCTAAGCCCTCAGGCTCACCCTCACCGTAACCCTAACCCTAACCCTCATGCTAAACCTATCTCTCACCCTAACCATAAACCTTACAATCACCCTCACCCTCACCTCACCCTAACCCTAAACCTTACCCTAAACCTCACCCTAAACCTAATGCTAACTTTAACCCTCACACTCACCCTAAACCTCACGCTAACCCTTACTCTCACCATAAAGCTATCACTAACCCTAACCCTCACCCTGACCCTAACCCTCACCCTAACCCTAACCCTAACCATAACCCTAACGCTCATCTTAACCGTAACCATACCCCTCAAACTAACTCTCATCCTAAACTTAACCCTATCCCAAACCCTCACCCTAACCCTAACCCGCACCCTAAACCAAACCCTCAACCTAACCCTCATCCTAACCCTCTCCCTAACCCTCATCGTAACCGTAACCCTAGCCCTTACCATAACCCTAAACATCACCCTCAACCTAAAACTAACCCTAACCCTAACCCTCACCCTAACACTAGCCTGAACCCTAACCCGAACCCTCACCCTAACCTTCATCCTAACCCTCTCCCTAACCCTCATCCTAACCCTGACCCTAGCCCTTACCATGACATTAAACCTCACCCTCACCCTAACCCTAACCCTAACACTAACCCTCACACCCACCATAACCCTCACCCTACACCTTACCCTCACCCTAACCCTCATCCCAACCCTCACAGTATCACTAACCCTAAACCTAAACCTAACCCATTCCCTCACTCTAACAATAAACCTAACCCTAACACTAACTCTCACACCAACCCTCACCCTAAATATCACCCTATCATTAACCCTAAACCTAACCCTCACCCTAACCCTAACCCTCACGCTCACCCTCAGGGTAACCCTCAGCCTAAAGCCTAAGCCTAACCCTAACCCTCAGAGTCACCCTCACCCTAAGCCAAACGCTAAGCGTCACCCACACCCTCAACCTCACCCTAAACCTAACGCAAATCCTCAAACCAACCCTCACCCTCAACATAAACATCACCATAACCCTAACACTCACCCTAATCCAAACCATAACCCGAACCCTCACCCTAACCCTAACCCTCACCCTCACCCTAACCCTAACCCTGACCCTAACCCTAACCCTCACCCTCATCTAACCCTCACCCTAACCCAAACCCTAACCCTCACCCTAACCCTCAACCACACCCTCACCCTAATCCTAACCCTAATTCTCACACTCAACATAACCCTAAACCTCACACTCACCCTCACCATCAGCTTAAACCTAAGCCTAACAATAAACCAAACCCTAACACTCACACTCAACCTCACCCTAAACCGAATCCTAACCCTAAACCTAATCCACTCACACAACCTCACACTCAACCTAACCCTAACACAAACCCTCAACTGAAACTTCACCCTCACCCTAACCCTAACCCTCACGCTCAACCTAAACATCACCCTAAACCTAACCCTCACCCTAAACCTTAGCCTAACCCTCACCCTAAACCTAACCCTCACCCTCACCCTCATCCTCAGGCTCACCTTAAACCTAATCCTAACCCTAACCTTCATCCTCACCCTCAACTTAAACCTACCCCTAATGCTAACCCTCACCCTAACACTAACCTCCAACCTAACCCTAACCCTAAACCTAACGCTAACCCTCACCCAAACCCTAAAACTCACCCCAACCGTTTCCCTCACCCTAACCCCAAACCTAATGCACACCATAACCCTAACCCTCAAGCTCACAGTCACCCTCAGCCTAACCCTAAACCTAAGCCTAACCCTATCCCTAAACCTCACAATCACCCTCACCCTAACCCTAATCCTAAGCCTAACCCTAACCCTAACCCTCCTCCTAACTCTCACCCTAAACCTAACCCAAACACAATGAATAACATTAAGCCTAAAACTCACCCTAACCCTAACCCTAATCCTCACCCTCACCGTTATTCTAACCCTAACCCTAACGATAACACTAACACTAACCCTAAACCTCACCCTTACACTCACCCTAGCCCTAACCCTCATACTAACCCTAAATCTCACACTAAACCTCACCCTCAACCTAACCCTCAACCTAACCCTTACACTCACCCTAACACTAAGCCTAAACCTAACATGAAACCTCACAGTATCCTTAAACCTCACCCTAACCCTAACCCTCACATTAACCCTAACCCTCACCCTAACCCTAACCCTATCCCTCATCCTAACCCTCACTCTAACCCTAACTGTAACCCAAACCCTCAACCTCACATTAACTTTAAACCTAACCCTAATCCTAACAATAACCCTAACCCTGACCCTAACCCTCACCCTGTCCATAAACCTCACCCTAACCCTAACCCTCAGCCTAACCCTAACCCTCACCCTCTCCCTTAGGCTCAGACTAAGCCTAAGCCTAAGACGAAGACTAACCCTTAACCTCAAACTCACCCTCACCCTAACCCTAAAAGTAACAGTCACACTAACCCTAACCCTCACACTAACCCTCACCCTAACCCTAACCCTCACGCTCACAGTCACCCTCAGCTTAACCCTAAACTTAAGGCTAACCCCATACCAAACCCTCACACACACCCTCACACTAAACCTAACCCTACGACTCACCCTCACCCTCAACCTCACCCTAACGCTAACCCAAACACTCAACTTAACCCTCACACTCACCCTAACCCTAACCCTCACCCTTATCCTAAACATCACCCTAACCCTAACCCTCAACCTTACCCTCACCCTCATACTAACCCTAAACCTCACCCTAAACCTAACCCTCATCCTAACCGTAACCCTAACCCTAACACTAAGCCTAAACCCTCAAAGTAACCCTAAACCTCACCCTAACCCTAACTCTTACACTAACCCTAACCCTCACCCTAACCCTAATACTAAACCTACCCTTCACCCTACCCCTCACTCTAACCCTTAACCCAAGCTGAACCCTCACCCTCACCGTCACCCTAACACTCACCCAACCCTAACACTCAACCAAACCCTAAACCTCATACTTTCCCGAACCCTAACCCTCACTCTATCACTCACACTCATCCTCACCCTAAACCTCACCCTAACCCTAACGCTCACCGTAACCTCACCCTTACCCTCAACCTAACCCTCTCCCTCAACCTAAACCAAACTGTAACCCTAACCCTAAGCCTCACCCTAACCCACACCCTAACCCTAAGCCTAACCCTCACTTTCACCCTAACCTTTAACATTACGCTCACCCTAACCCTCACACAAATCCTCACCCTCAACCTAACCCTAACTCTAACCGTCACCCTCACCCTCAGCCTAACTGTAAACCTAACCCTATTCCTAACACTAACCTTCACCTTCACCCTCACACTAACCCTAATCCTAAACCAACCCTAAGTCTAAGCCTCACACTCACCCTCACCCTCACCCTGACCCTAAGCCTCACTGTCACATTCACGCTCACCCTCACCCTAACCCTAACCATAACTCTAACTCTAAACCTCACCCTAACCCTAACCCTAACACTCACCCTCACTCTAACCTTTAACCTTACCCTCACCCTCACCCTAAATCTCACCCTCACCATAGCCCTCACCCTAACCCTAATCCTAACCATAACCCTCACCCTAAAACTAAACCTCAACCTAACCCTAACTCTCACCCTCATCTAACCCTCACCCTAACCCATACATAACCCTCACCCTAACCCTCACCTTAACCCTACGTCTCACACTAACCTAACCCTAACACTCACCCTAACCCTCACACTAACCCTAATGCTAACCCTAATCCTAACCATAACCCTCACCCTAAACCTAACCCTCAACCTAACCCTAACCCTCACACTCATCTAACCCTCACCCTAACCCAACCCTAACCCTCAGCCTAACCCTCAGCCTAACCCTAACCCTCACCCTAACCTAACCCTAACACTCACCCTAACCCTCACACTAGCCCTAATGCTAACCCTAACCCTCACCCTCACACTAACCCTCAACCTAACCCTAAACCTCACCCTAACCCTCACCCTAACCCTAAACCTAACCCTCACCCTCTCGCTAAACTTTAGACTTACCCTCACCCTACCACTCACACTAAACCCAACCCTCAGCCTAACCCTAACCCTAACCGTCACCCTCACCCTCACGCTCACCCTCAGCCTAACTTTAAACCTAACGCTACTCCTAACACTAACCCTCAACTTCACCCTCACACTAACCCTAACCCTAACCCTAAGCCTAACCCTCACACTCACCCTCACCCACAACCTAAGCCTCACTGTCACCCTCATGCTCACCCTCACAATAACCCTAACCCTAACCCTAACCCTCACGCTAACCCTATCTCTCACCCTAACCATTAACCTCACAATCACCCTCACCCTCACCTCAACCTAACCCTAAACCTAAACCTAACCCTCACCCTAAACGTCACCCTAATCCTAATGCGAACTCTAACACTCACACTCACCCTAAACTTCATGCTAACCCTTACTCTCACCGTAAATCTAAAACTAACCCTAACACTCACTCTGACCATAACCCTCACCTGAAACCTAATCCTAACCCTAGCCCTCACCCTCACCCTCAACCTAACCCTACCCCTAACGCTAACCCTCAACCTAAATCTAATCTCCAACCTAAACCTAACCCTAACCCAATCTCTAACCCTCACCCTAAACCTAACCCTCATCCTAACCCTAACCCTCACCCTCACAGTCACCCTCAGCGTAACCCTAAACCTAAGCCTAACCCTATCCCTAATCCTCACACAGTCACCCTAAACCTAACCCTAAGTCTCACCCTCACCCTCAAACTCACCCTAACCCTAACCCAAACCCTCAACTGAACCCTCACCCTCACCCTAACACTCACCCTAACCCTAACCCTCACACTCACCGTAACCCTCAAATTAAACCTTACCCTCACCCTAACCCTAACCCAACCCTCACCCTATCCCTAACCATAACCCTCAACCTAACACTTACACTCACTCTAACACTAAGCCTAACCCTAACACTATCTCTCACACTAACCCTCACCCTAAATATCACCCTATCATTAACCCTAACCCTAACCCTATCCCTCAACCTCACGCTCAGCCTAACCCTCAGCCTAAAGCCTAACCCTAACCCTAACCTTCAGAGTCACCCTCACCCTAACCCTAACCCTAAGCCTCACTCTCACTCCCAACCACACCCTAAACCTAACGCAAACCTTCAAACCAACCCTCACCCTCACCATAAACATCACCGTAACCCTAACACTCACCCTAATCCGCACCATAAACCTAACCCTCACCGTAACACTAACCGTCACACTCACCCTAACCCTAACCCTCAACCTAACCCTACCCTCACCCTCATCTAACCCTCAACCTAACCCAAACCCTAACCCTCACCCTAACCCTCAACCTCACCCTCACCATAAACCTAACCCTAATGCTCACACTCAACATAACCCTAAACCTCACACTCACCGTCACCCTCAGCATAAACCTAAGCCTAACAATAACACGAACCCTAACCCTCACATTCACCCTCAACCTAAACCTAACCCTAACCCTAATCCTAACCCTCTCACTCACCCTCACACTCACCCTAACCCTAACCCAAACTCTCAACCTAAACATCACCTTAAACCTAACCCTCACCCTTAACCTTAGCCTAACCCTCACCCTAACCCTAAACCTCACCCTCACCCTCACCCACAGGCTCACCCTAAACCTAATCCTAACTCTAGCCCTCCCCCTCCCCCTCATCCTAACCCTACCCCTAACGCTAACCCTCACCCTAAACCTAACCTCCAACCTAAACCTAACCCTAACCCTATCGCTAACCCTCACCCTAAACCTAACCCTCACCCTAACCCTAACCCTCACGCTCACAGTCACCTTCAGCCTAACCCTAAACCTAAGCCTAACCCTATCCCTAATCCTCACACCATCACCCTAAACCTAACCCTGAGTCTCACCCTCACCCTCAACCTCACCCTAACTCTAACAGAATCCCTCAACTGAACCCTCACCCTCACCCTCACCCTAACCCTAAACCTAACCCTCACACTCACCATAACCCTCACCCCAAACCTTACCCTCACCCTAACCCTCATCCCCACCCTCACCCTATCCCTAAACCTAACCCTCAACCTAACCCTTACACTCACTCTAACACTAAGGCTAATCCTAACACTAACTCTCACACTAACCCTCACCCTAAATATCACTCTATAATTAACCCTAACCCTAACACTAACTCTCACCCTCAATCTCAGCCTAACCAACAGCCTAAAGCCTAACCCTAACACTAACACTCAGAGTCACCCTCACCCTAAAACTAACCCTAAGCCTCACCCTCACACCCAACCTCAACCTAAAACTAATGCAAACCCTCAAACCAACCCTCACCCTCACCATAAATATCAGGGTAACAACACTCACCCAAATCTGCACCATAACCCTAACCCTCACCCTAACGCTAACCCTCACCGTCACCCTAACCCGAACCCTCACCCTAACCCTAACCCTCACCCTCATCTAACCCTCACCCTAACCCAAACCCTAACCCTCAAACACACCCTCAACCTAAACCTAACCCTAATGCTCACACTCAACATAACCCTCACCCTCACACACACCCTCACCCACCCTCAGCTTAAACCTAAGCCTAACAATAAACCTAACCCTAACCCTCACATTCACCCTCACCCTAAACCTAATCCTAATCATAAACCTAACTCTCTCACTCACCCTCACCCTCAACCTAACCCTAACCCTCAACCTAAACATCACCCTAAACCTAACCCTCACCCTAACCCTTAGCCTAACCCTGACCCTAACCCTAACCCTCACCCTCACCCTCACCCTCAGGCTCACCTTAAACCTAATCCTAACCCTAACCCTCACTCTCACTCTCAACCTTACCCTACGTCTAATGCTAACCCTCACCTAACCTAAACTCCAACCTAACCCTAACCCTAAACCTAACGCTAACCCTCACCCAAACCTTAACACTCACCCCAACACTTAACCTCACCCTAACCCCAACCCTAATGCTCACCATAATATTAACCCTCAAGCTCACAGTCACCCTCAGCCTAACCCTAAACTAAGCCTAACCCTATCCCTAAACCTCACACTCCCCCTCACCCTAAACCTAACCCTAAGTCTCAACCTCACCCTAACCCTAACCCAAACCCTCAACTGAACCCTCACCCTCACCCTAACCCTCACCCTCACCCTAAACATCACCCTAACACTAAACCTCACCCTTACCCTCAACTTAGCCCTAACCCTCATACTAACCCTAAACCTTACCATAAACCTCACCCTCATCCTAACACTTACCCTCACCCTAACACTCAGCCTAACCCTAACATGAACCCTCACAGTAACCCTAAACCTCACCCTAATCCTAACCCTCACATTATCCCTAATCATCACCCTAACCCTAACCCTAACCCTCACCCTAACCCTAACCATCACCCTCACCCTCACCCTCAGCCTAACCCTCAGCCTAAAGCCTAACCCTAACCCTAACCCTCAGAGTCACCCTCACCTTAACCCTAAATCAAAGCCTCACCCTCACCCTCAACCTCAACCTAAACCTGACGCAAACCCTCAAACCAACCCTCACCCTTACCCTAAACATCACCCTAACATTAACCCTCACCCTACTCCGCACCAAAAACCTAACCCTCACCCTAACGCTAATCCTCATCCTCACCCTAACCCTAACCCTCACCCTAACCCTAACCCTCACCCTCATCTAACCCTCACCCTAACTCAAACCCTAACCCTCACCCTAACCCTCAACCTCACCTTCACCCTAAACCTAACCCTAATGCTCACACTCAACATAACACTAAACCTCACACACACTCTCTCACCCTCCGCTTAAAATTTAAGCCTAAAAATAACCAGAACCCTAACACTCACACTCACCCTCACCCTAAACCTAACCCTAACCCTAATCCTAACCCTCTCACTCACCCTCACACTCACCCTAACCCTAACCCCAACTCTCAACCTAAACATCACCCTAAACTTAACCCTCACCCTATCCCTTAACCTAACCCTCACCAAAACATTAACCCTCACCCTCACCCTCACCGACAGGCTCAACCTAAACCTAATCCTAACCCTAGCCCTCAACCTCACGCTCAACCTTACCCTACCCCTAACGCTAACCCTCACCCTAAACCTAACCTCCAACCTAACGCTAACACTAACCCTAACGCTAACCCTCAACCTAAACCTAACCCTCACCCTAACCCTAACCCTCATGCTCACAGTCACCCTCAGCCTAACCGTAAACCTAAGCCTAACCCTATCCCTAAACCTCACACTCACCATCACTCTAAACCTAACCCTAAGTCTCACCCTCACCCTCAACCTCACCCTAACCCTAACCCAAACCCTCAACTGAACCATCACCCTCACTCTCACCCTCACCCTAACCCTAAGCCTCACACTCACCATAACCCTCACCCTAAACCTTACCCTCACCCTAATCCTCATCCCAACCCTCACCCTATCCCTAACCCTAACCCTCAACCTAACACTTACACCACTCTACCACTAAGCCTAACCCTAACATTAACTCTCACACTAACCCTCACCCTAAATATCACCCTTTCATTAGCCCTAACCCTAACCCTCACCCTCAACCTAACCCTCAGCCTAAAGCCTAAACCTAACACTAACCCTCAGAGTCACCTTAAACCTAACCCTAAATCTAAGCCTCACCCTCACTCTCAACCTCACCCTAAACCTAACGCAAACCGTCAAATCAACGATCACCCTCACCCTAAACATCACCCTAACATTAACCCTCACCCTAATCCGCACCAAAACCCTAACCCTCATCCTAACGCGAATCCTCACCCTCAACCTAACCATCACCCTCATCTAACCCTCACCCTAACCCTAACCCTCACCCTCATCTAACCCTCACCCTAACCCTAACCCTCACCCTCATCTAACCCTCACCCTAAACCAAACCCTAACCCTCAGCCTAACCCTCAAACACTCCCTCACCCTAAACCTAACCCTAATTCTCACACTCAACCTAACACTAACCCTCACATTCACCCTCACACTCAGCTTAAACCTAAGCCTAACAATAACGCGAACCCTAACCCTCACACTCACCCTCACCATAAACCTAACCCTAACACTAATCCTAACCCTCTTACTCACCCTCACACTCACCCTAACACTAACCCAAACCCTCAACCAAAACATCACCTTAAACCTAACCCTCACCCTAACCCTTAGCCTAACCCTCATCATAACCTTAACCCTCACCCTCATCCTCACCCACAGGCTCAACCTAAACTTAATCCTAACCCTAGCTGTCACCCTCACCCTCAACCTAACCCTTCCCCTAACGCTAACCCTCACCCTAAACCTAACCTGCAACCTAACGATAACCCTAAACCTAATGCTAACCCTCACCCTAAACCTAACCCTCACTCTAACCCTAATCCTCACGCTCACAGTCACCCTCAGCCTAACCCTAAAATTAAGCCTAAACCTATCCCTAAACCTCACACTCACCCTCACCCTAAACCCAACCCTAAGTCTCAACCTCACCCTAACCCTAACCCAAACCCTCAACTGAATCCTCACCCTCACCCTAACCCTAACCCTCACCCTCACTCTAAACATCTGCCTTAAACTAACCCTCACCCTTACCCTCACCTTATCCCTAACCCTCATACTAACCCTAAACCTCACCCTAAACCTGACCCTCAACCTAATCCTTACCCTCACCCTAACACTAAGCCTAAACCTAACATGAACCCTCACAGTAATCCTAAAACTCACCCTAACCCTAACCCTCACACTATACCTAACCCTCAAATTAACCATAACCCTACCCCTCACCCTAACC
Organism: Dipodomys merriami; assembly: GCF_024711535.1. NCBI lineage: Eukaryota > Metazoa > Chordata > Mammalia > Rodentia > Heteromyidae > Dipodomys > Dipodomys merriami. The sequence continues at coordinate 807,167 of NW_027202360.1, read as the reverse complement.
TTAACCATCACCCTCACCCTCAACCTCAGCCTAACCCTCAGCCTAAAGCCTAACCCTAACCCTAACCCTCACAGTCACCCTCACCCTCACCCTCACCCTAACCCTCACCCTCACCATCACCCTAGCCCTAACCCTAATACTAACCCTAAACCTGACCCTAAACCTGACCCTCAACCTAACCCTTACCCTCACCCTAACACTAAGGCTAAACCTAACATGAACCCACACAGTAACCCTAAACCTCACCCTAACCCTAACCCTGACACTATCCCTAACCCTATCCCTAATGCTAACCCTCACCCTCACCCTAACCCTAACCCTCACCCTCATCTAACTCTCACCCTAACCCAAACCCTAACCGTCACCCTAACCCTCAAATACAACCTCATTTAAACCTAACCCTAATGCTCACATTCAACATAATCCTAACCCTCACACTCAGTCCTCACCCTCAGTTTGAACCTAAGCCTAACAATAACCTTAACCCAAACCTCACACTCACCATCAACCTAAACCTAATCCTAACCCTAAACCGAACCTTCTCACTCAACCTCACCCTCAACCTAACCCTAACCCTCAACCTAAACATCACCCTAAACCTAACCCTCACCCTAACCCTTAGCCTAACCCTCACCCTAACCCTAACCCTCACCCTCACTCTCACCCTCAGGCTCACCTTAAACCTAATCCTAACCCTAACGCTCACCCTCACGCTCAACCTAACCCTACCCCTAACACTAACCCTCACCCTAACCCTAACCTCCAACATAACCCTAACCCTAAACCTAATGCTAACCCTCACCGAAACCCTAACACTCACCCCAACACTTACCCTCACCCTAACCCCAACCCTAATGCTCACCATAACCCTAAACCTCAAGCTCATAGTCACCCTCAGCCTAACCCTAAACCTAAACCTAACCCTATCCCTAAACCTCAACCACACCCTCACCCTAAACCTAACCCTAAGTCTCAACCTCACCCTAAACCTAACCCAAACCCTCAACTGAACCCTCACCCTCACCCTCACCCTCACCCTCACCCTAAACATCACCCTAACCCTAACCATCACCCTTAACCTCACCCAAGCCCTAACCCTCATACTAACCCTAAACATCACCCTAAACCTGACCCTCAACCTAACACTTACCCTCACACTAACACAGAGCCTAAACATAACATGAACCCTCACAGTTACCCTAACCCTCACCTGAACCCTAACCCTCACACTATCTCTAACCCTCACCCTAACCCTAACCCTAAACCTCACCCTAACCCTAACCATCACCCTCACTCTCACCCTGAGCCTAACACTCAGCCTAAAGCCTAACCCTAACCCTAACCCTCACAGTCAGCCTCACCCTAACCCTAACTCTAAGCTTCAACCTCACCCTCAACCTCACCCTAAACCTAACGCAAACCCTCAAACCAACCCTCACACTCACCCTAAACATCACCCTAAACCTAACCCTCACCCTAACGCTATTCCTCACCCTCACCCTAACCCTAACCCTCACCCTAACCCTAACCCTCACCCTCATTTAACCCTCACCCTAAATCAAAACCTAACCCTCACCCTAACCCTAAACCTCACCCTCACCCTAAACCTAACCCTAATGCTCACACTCAACATAACCCTAACCCTCACACTCACCCTCACCCTCAGCTTAAACCTAAGCCTAACAATCACCCTAACCCTAAACCTCACACTCACTCTCACCCTAAACCTAAACCTAACCCTAATCCTAACCCTCTCACTGACCCTCACACTCACCCTAACCCTAACCCAAACCCTCAACCTAAACATCACCCTAAACCTAACCCTCACCCTAACCATTAGCCTAACCCTGACCCTAAACCTAACCCTCACCCTCAGCCTCACCCACAGGCTCACCCTAAACGCAATCCTAACCCTAACCCTCACCCTAACCCTCAACCTAACCCTCACCCTAACTGTAACCCTCACCCTAACCCTAACCCTCACGCTCACAGTCACCCTCAGCCTAAAACTAAACCTAAGCCTAACCCTATCCCTAATCCTCACATTCACCCTCACCCTAAACCTAACCCTAAGTCTCACCCTCACCCTCAACCTCAACCTAACCCTAACCCAAACCCACAAGTGAACCCTCACCCTCACCCTCACCCTAACCCTCACCCACACCATAAACATCACCCTAACCCTAACCCTCACAATTACCCTCACCCTGGCCCTAACCCTCATACTAACCCTAAACCTCACCATAATCCTAACCCTCAACCTAACCCTTACTCTCACCATAACACTAAGCCTAAACCTAACATGAACCCTCACAGTAACCGTAAACCTCACCCTAACCCTAACCCTCACACTAACCCTAACCCTCACCCTAATCCTAACCATACCCCTCACCCTAACCCTCACTCTGACCCTAAACCCAACCCTAACCCTCACCCTCACCATCATCCTAACACTCACCCAACCCTTACCCTCACCCAAACCCTAACCCTCATACTCTCCCTCACCCTCACCCTCACTCTAACTCTCACCCTCATCCTCACCCTAACCCTCACCCTAATCCTAACCCTATCAGTCACCCTCACCCTCACCCTCACCCTCAGCCTAACTCTAAACCTAACACTACTTCTAAACCTATACCTCACCCAAACCCTCAACTTAACCCTAAACCTAACCCTCACCTTCACCCTAATCCTAACCCTCACTGACAAGCTAGTATTCACCATAACCCTAATCCTAACCCTAACCCTCACCCTAACCCTAACGCTCACCCTAACACTCACCCTTACCCTCACCCTAACCCTTACCCTCACCCTAACCCTAACCCTCACCCTAACCTTTAACTTTACCCTCACCCTAACCCTCACACTAACTCTAACCCTCAACTTAACCCTAACGCAAACCCTTACGTTAACACTAACCCTAACACTCAACCTAACCCTAATCCTCACCCACACCCTCAGCCTTATCCTCAGCCTAAACCTAACCCTAACCCTAACCCTAATCCTCACCCTCATCCTAACTCTAACCCTAAACTTCACTCTCACCCTCACCTCCACCCTCACCATAACCCTAACCCGAACCCTAAACCGAACCCTCACCCAAACCCTCATCCTAACCTTCTCCCTAACCCTCATCCTAAACCTAACCCTAACCCTAACCATAACCCTAAACCTCATCCTAAACCTCACCCTAACCCTAAACCTATCCCTAACCCTAACGCTAACCCTAACGCTCACACTAACCATAACCGTACCCCTCAACCTAACCCTCATCCTAAACTTAAGCCTAACCCAAACCCTCACGCTAACCTTAACCCTAAAACTCACCCTAACTCTAATCCTCACCCACACCCTCACCATCACACTCAGCCGAACCCTCAGCCTAAGCCTAAACCTCACCCTAACACTCACACTCACCCTCACACTCACCCTAACCCTAAGCCTCACCATCACCCTCAACCTCACCCTTACCGAAACCCTAACCCTCACATTAACCCTAACCCTCACCCTAATGCTAATCCTCAACCTAACCCTTAAACTCACCCTAACACTAAGTGTAACCCTAACACCTACTCTTACAACAACCCTCACCCTAAACATCACCCTATCCCTAACCCTAACCCTAACCCTCACCCTAACCCTAACACTCACACTCAACCCCACCCTCAGCCTAACCCAATGCCTAAGCCTAACCCTAACCCTAACCCTCACACTCACCCTCACCCTAAACCTAAGCCTAATCCTCACCCTATCCCTAACCCTCACACAAACCCTATCCCTCACCCGCAACCTAAACCTCAATCTAAACATTACCCTCAACCTAACACTAAGCCTAACCCTAACACTAACCTTCACTAACCCTAAACCTCACCCTAACCCTAACCCTCACCCTAACTTAACCCTAACACTCACCCTAACCCTCAACCTAACCCTTAATCTCATCCTAACACTAACCCTAACACTAAACCTCAACCTCACCCTAAACCTCACCCTAACCCTAAACCTAACACTAACTCTCAACCTCACCCTCAACCTCACCCTAACCCTAACCCTCACCCCAACACTTACCTTCACCAAAACCCTGACCCTAACGCTAACCCTAACGCTAAACCTCACCTCACCCGCAACCTCACTTTAACCGTAACCCTAACCCTAACAATAACCCTAACCCTAACCCTAAACCTAATCCTTACCCTAACCCACACCATCACTCTCAACTTCACCCTAAACGGAACTCTAATCTTCTCCATCAACCTAAATCTCTCCCTAAACCTAACCCTCACACTCACCCTAACCCTCACCCTAAAACTTACCCTCACCCTAACCCTCAGCCTAAACCTAAACCTATCCCTAACCCCCACCTTAACCTTCTCCCTAAACCCAACCGTAACGGATACCCTCAAACTAACCCTGAACCTCACCATAACCCTAACCCTGCCCCTCATCCTAACCATCATCCTAACCCTCACCCTAACCCTAAATCTAACCCTAAAACTTACCCGCACCCTAACACTCACCCTCACCCTCACCCTAAGCCTCACCCTCACCCCCACCCTAACCATGACCCTATCCCTAACCCTCACCCTCACCCTAAGCCTAAGCCTCACACTAACCCTAACCCTAACTCTCACACTCACCCTCACCCTCAGCCTAATCCTAAGCCTAATATTAACACTGACCCTAACCCTCACACTCACTCTCACCCTAAACCTAACCCAAACACTCAACCAAAACCTCACCCTCACCCTCACCCTAACCATCACACTCACCCTAAACATCACACTAAACCTTATCCTCACCCTCACCCTAACCTTAACCCTAAAAATAACCCAAACCCTAACCCTAAACCTAACAATCACCCTAACCCTAAACCTCACACTAACCCTCGCCCTCACCCTCACCCTCATTTTAACCCTAAGCCTAACCTTAACCCTCACCCTTACACTCACCTTAACACTAATCCTAACACTAAACCTCACCCTAACAGTAACCCTAACCCTCACCCTTACTTTATCCTCACCCTAACCCTAACCCTCACATTAACCTTTATGCTCACCCTAACTCTAACCCTACCCTTCACCCTAACCCTCACCCTAATTCTAAACTTAACCCCTAACCTAACCCTCTCTCTAACCCTAATCCTAACACTCACCCTCACCCTAACCCTCACCCTAATTCTAACCTTAACCCCTAACATAACCCTCTCTCTAACCCTAAACCTAACCCTCACCCTCACCCTAACTCTCACCTAATCCTCACCCTAACCCTAACCTCTACCTAACCGAGACCCTCACCCTCAACCTCGCCCTCATCTTTACCCTAACACTCACCCTCACACTACCCCTCACCCTAAACCTAACCCTAATCCTAAACCTCACACTCACCCTCACTCTCACCCTCAGCCTAAACCTAACTCTAAAGCTAATCCTAAACATAACCCTCAGCATTACCCTAACCCTCACCCTTAACCCTAACCCTCACCCTCACCCTAACCCTAACCGTAACCCTCACACTAAACCTAACCCTCACTCTAATCCTAAACCTAAACCTCACCGTATCCCTCACCCTAAACCTAACCCTAACTCTCACCCTAACCCTAATCATCACACTAATCTAGCCATCACCCTAACCCTAACCCACACCCTAAACCTGACCCTCACCCCACCCTCAAATTAACACTAAGGCTAACTCTCACCCTAACCCTAACCCTCACCCTAAACCTAAACCTCACCCTAACCCTCAACCTAACCCTAACCCTAAACATCACCCTCACCCTCACCTTAACCAGAACCCTAATCCAAACCCTCAACCTATTCCTAACCCTCACCCTAACCCTAATCGTCACCCTAACACTTTCCCTCACCCTAACACCAACCCTAACCCTAACACTAAGCCTCACACTAACCATAACAATCACCCTAAGCCTAACATTAACCCTAACCCTAACCCTCACCCTCACTCTAAACCTAACCCTAACCCTAACCCACACCCTCACCCTCACCCTCATCCTCACCCTCACCCTAAATCTAACCCTAACAATAACCCTAACCCTAACCCTAAACCTAACCCTCACCCTAATGCTAACCCTCACTCTAACCCTCATCCTCACCATCACCCTCACCTTAACCCTAAGCCGAACACTAACCCAAACCCTCACCCTCAAATTAACACTAAAGCTAACTCTAACTCTCACCCTAACAGTAACCCTAACCCTCACCCTCACCCTAACCGTCACCCGAACTTTATCCTCACCCTATCCCTACCCCTCAAATTAACCCTAATGTTTACCCTAACCTTAACAGTACACCTCACCCGAACCCTCACCCTAACTCTAATCCTAACCCTAAACCTAACCCTCATCTAAACCTAACCCTAATTTTCAACGTTACCCTAACCTTTACCATCACTCGAAACCTCACACTAACCCTAACGCTCACCCACACCCTAATCCTCAAGCTCACCCTAACCCTAACCCTCACCTAATCCTCACACTTACCTTAACCATTATCTAACAAAGACCCTCACCCTCACCCTCACCCTAAACTTCACCCTAACCCTCACCCTCACACTAGCCCTCACCCTAAACGTAACCCTTACTCTAATCCTCACCCGCACCCTCACCCTCGTATTCAGCCTTACCTTACCCTACCCCTAATCCTAACCCTAACCCTCAACCTGATCATAACACTCACCATAACCCTTACCCTCACCCTCACAATATCCCTAACCTTAACCCTCACACTAAACCTTACCCTCACCCTAAACCTAACCCTACCCCTCACCCCAAACCTCAACCTAACCTAAACCTAACCCTCACCCTAACACTAACCCTCACCCTCACCCTAACCCTCACCCTAATCCTAACCCTCATCTTAAACTTCACCCTCACACCACCCTCAAACTAACCGTAACCCTAACACTCACCCTAACCCTAACCCTAACCCCCACACTAGCCCTCACCTTAAACTGAACCCTAACCCTCCCCCTCACCCAAATCCTAACCTTAACCCTAACCCTAACCCTCACCCTAACCCTCACCCTAACACTAACCTTAACCCTAACCCTCACCCTTACCTTAACCCTCACCCTAAACCTTAACCTCATCCTCACCCTAAACCTCACACTAAACCTAAACCTCACCCAAACTCTAACCCTAACCGTCACCCTCACCCTCACCCTCATGCTAACCCTAACCCTAACCCTCACCCTAACCCTAAAACTCACCCTAACCCTAACCCTAACAATCACCCTCAAGCTCACCTTATCCCTAACCCTAACCCTTACCCTAACCTTCACTCTAACCCTGCTGGTAACTCTAACACTCACCCTAACCCTCACGCTATCACTTACCCACACCATAAACCTAAACCTAACCCTCACCCTCACACTCACCCTAAATCTCACCCTAAACTTAACCCTAACCCAAACACGAAAGCCTAACCCTAACCTGAACCCTAACCCTCACCCGAAACCTTAACCCTAACCCTAAACCTAACCCTCAAGCTAAGTGTCACCCTATCCCTAACCCTATCCCAAACCCTAACCCTCACCCTAACCCTCACCCTAAACCTTATACTCACCCTCACCCTAACCCTAACCCTAACGCTGACGCTTACAATAACTCTAACCCTCACCCTAAACCTAACCTTACCCCTCACCCTAACCCTCATCCTCCCTAAATCTAACTCAAAACCTATCCCTAACACTAATCCTAACCCTAACCCTCACCCTCATCATAACTAACCCTAACCCTAACACTCTCAACCTCACCCTCACCCTCAGCCTAACCCTTACCCTCACACTAACCCTAACCATCACGCTAACCCTCAACCTAATCCTTAACACTAAACCTAACCATAACCCTTACACTAACCCTAACCCTAAACATCACCAAAATCCTCAATAACCATAAATCTAGTCCTAACCCTAACCCTTACCCTCACCCTAACCCTAACACTCACCCTAACCCTAACCTTCACCCTAATACTAAGCCTAACCCTAACACAAACCCTCACACTAAACCTAACCCTCAGCCTAAACCTAACCCTCAACCTAAACCTAACCCTAACCCAAATCCTCACCCTCAACTTATCCCTCACACTAACCCTTTTCCTAACACTAACCCTAACCCTCACCCTTTAAGTAACCCTAACCCTCACCAAAAACCTCTCCCTTACCCTTACCTTACCCTCACCCTAACCCTCACACTAACCCAAAACCTCAACCTAACCTAATCAAAACACTCACACTAAACCTCACCTTAAACCTAATGCTAACCCTAACACTCACCCTCACCCTAACCCTCACCCTAAACCTGAACCTCACTCTAACCCTAACCCTAACCCACAACCTCACCCTAAACCTCACCCTAACCCCAACCCTCACCCTAATCCTTACCCTCACCCTAACCCTCTCCCTAAACCTAACCCTAAGCTAACCCTAAAACTCACCCTAACCCTCACCCTCACCCTAACCCTAACCTTCACCCTAACACTAAGCCTAACCCTAACACAAACCCTCACACTAACCCTAAACCTCAGCCTAAACCTAACCCTCAACCTAAAACTAATCCTAACCCAAATCCTCACCCTCATCTTATCCCTCACACTAACCCTTTTCCTATCCCTAACCCTAACCCTAACCCTAACCCTCACCCTTTCCGTAACCCTCACCGTCACCAAAAATCTCACCCTTACCCTTACCTTACCCTCACACTAACCCTCACACTAAGCCAAAACCTCAACTTAACCTAACCAAAACACTCACACTAAACCTCACCCTAACCCTAATGCTAACCCTAACACTCACCCTCACCCTAACCCTCACCCTAAACATGAACCTCACTCTAACCCTAACCCTAACCCACAATCTCACCCTAAACCTCACGCTAACCCTAACCCTCAACCTAATCCTTACCCTCACCATAAACCCAACCCTAAACTAACCATAAACCTCACCCTAACCCTCACCCTCATCCTAACCCTAATCCAAACCCTAACCCTCAGCCTAAACCTCACCCTAACCATAACCTTAACCTTCACACTAACCCTAACCCTCACCCTATACTTAACCCTACCCCTCACCCTAACCCCAACCCTCATGCTCACCCTAAACCTAACCCTAACCCTATCCCACACCCTCACCCTCACCCTCATCCTCACCCTCACCCTAAACCTAATCCTAACAATAACCCTAATCGTAAACCTAACACTCACCTTAACCCTAACACTCAAGCTAACCCTCATCCTCACCCTCAACCTCACCTTAACCCTAAGCCTAACCCTAACCCTCACCCTCACCCTCAACTTAACACTAAATCTAACCCTAACCCTCACACTAACAGTAAACCTAACCCTAACTCTCACCCGAACCGTCACTCTAACATTAACCTCACCCTAACCCTAACCCTCACATTAACCCTAATGCTCACCCTAACCTTAACAGTATCCCTCACCCAAACCCTCATCCTAACTCTAATCCTAAACTTAAACCTAACCCTCACCTAACCCTAAATCTCAACCTTACCCTAACACTCAACATCACCTGAACCCCCACCCTAAACCTAACACGCACCCACACCCTATCCCTAAAGCTCACCCTCACCCTCACCCTCACCTAATCCTCACGCTAACCCTAACCATTATCTAACAAAGGCCCTCACCCTCACACTATCCTTCACCCTAACCCTCACCCTCACCACAGCCCTCACCCTAAACGTAACCTTACCCTTAAACCTCACCCGCACTCTCACCTTCATGCTCAGCCTTACCCTAACCCTACCCCTAATCCTAACCCTAACCATCAACCCCATCATAACCCTCACCATAAACCTTACCGCCATCCTCACCCTAAGCCTAACCATAACGCTCTCACTAAACCTAACCCTCACCCTAAATCTAACCCTACCCCTCACCCCAAACATCAACCTAAACCTAACCCTAACCCTCACCCTAACGCTAACCCTAACCCTCACCCTAGCCCTCACCCTAATCCTAACCATCATCCTAAACCTCACCCTTACACCACCCACAAACTAACCCTAACCCTAACCCTCACCCTAACCCTAACCCTCACCCTAACCCTAACCCGCACCCTATCACTCACCCTAAACCTAACCCTAAACCTCCCCGTCACCCTAAACCTAAACCTAACCCTAACCCTCACCCTAACACTAAACCTAACCCTAACCCTCACCTTTACCTTAACCCTCACCCTAACCCTTAACCTCATCCTCACTCTAAACCTCACACTAAACCTAACCCTCACCCGAACTCTAACCCTAACCGTCACCCTCACCCTCACCCTCATGCTAACCCAAACCCTAACCCTCTCCCTCACCCTCACCCAAACCCTACTAATAACTCTAACACTCACTCTAACCCTCATGCTATCACTTAAACACACCATAAACCTAAACATAACCCTAACCCTCACCCTCACCATAAACCTCACCCTAACCCTAACAGTAACCCAAACAAGAAACCCTTAACCTAACCCTAAACTGAGTCCGAACCCTCATCCGAAACCTTAACCCTAAACCTAAACCAAACCCTCAAGCTAACAGTCACCCTAAACCTAACCCTATCCCTAACCCTAACCCTCACCCTAACCCGCACCCTAAACCATATCCTCACCCTCACCCTAACCCTAAACCTAACGCTAACCCTCACAATAAATCTAACCTCACCCTAAACCTAAACTTACCCCTCACCCTAACCATCATCCTAACCCTAAACCAAACCCAAAACCTCTCCCTAACCCTAATCCAAACCCTAACTCTCACCTTCACCCTCACCCTCAGCCTAACCCTAACCCTCACACTAACCCTAAACGTCAAGCTAACCCTCAACCTAATCCTTACACTAACCCTAACCCTAACCCTTACACTAACCCTAATACTAAACCTCAACAAAACCTTCAATAACCCTAAACCTAGACCTTACCTTAAAACTTACCCTCACCCTAAACCTAACCCTCACCCTCACCCTAACCCTAACCCTCACCCTAAACCTAACCCTCACCCTAAACCTTACCCTCACCCTAATACTAAGCCTAAACCTAACACCAACACTCAAACTAACCCTAACCTTCAGCCTAAACCTAACCCTCAACCTAAACCTAACCCTAACCCTAATCCTCACCCTCACCTTATCCCTCACACTAACCCTTTTCCTAACCCTAACTCTAACCCTCACCCTAACGCTAACCCTCTCACTTTCCGTAACACTCACCCTCACCAAACACCTCACCCATACCCTTACCGTACCCTCACCCTAACCCTCACACTAACCCAAAACCTCACCCTAAACTAACCAAAACACTCACACTAAACCACACCCTAACCCTAATGCTAACCCTAACACTCACCCTCACCCTAAACCTCACCCTAAAACTTCACCTCAACCTAACACTAACCCTAAACCTCAACCTCAACCTAAACCTGACCCTAAGCCTAACCCTCATCCTAACCCTTACCCTCACCCTAACCCTAAACCTAATCTAACCCTTAATCTCACCCTAACCCTCACTCTCACCCTAACCCTAATCTAAAACCTAAACCTCAACGTAACCTAATCCTAACCCAAACCCTAACCTTCAGACTAACCCTAACCCTCACCCTAACCTTAACCCTACCCCTCACCCTAAACCTCATCCTAACCCTAACCCTAAACGTAACCCCAACCCTAAACCTCACACTAACCCTAACCCTCACCCTCACCCTCACCCTCAACATAACCATAAACCTAACCCTAAACCTAAAAATAACCCTAACCCTAACCCTTATCCTAACCCTCACCTTCACCCTCACCCTAACCTTAACCCTCACCCTTAACCTAACCCTCAACCTCACCGTAACCCTAAACCTAACCCTAAAACTTACGCTCACCCTAACACTAACCCTAACCCTAAAACTAGCCATTACACTATCCCTAATCCTCAGCCTAACCCTAACCCTAAACCTAACCCTATCCCTAACCCTAACCCTCACCCTCACCCTAGGCCTCACCCTAAACCTAATCCTAATCCTAACCCTCACCCTAAACCTAACCCTCACCCTATTCCCAACCCTCAATCTCACCCTCAACCTAACCCTAACCCCAAACCTAACACTCACCCTAACCCTCACCCTTACTGTAAACCTAAACCTAACCCTCACCCTAACCCACAAGCTTACCATCATCCTCACCATAACCCTAACCCTCACACTTAACATTACTCTCACCCTCAACCTAACCCTCACCCTAAACCTAACCCTCACACTAACCTTACGCTAACCCTCACACTAACCCTCACCCTAACCATAATGCTAACCCTAACACTCACACTGACCCTAACCTTCACCTTAACCCGAAACCTCACCCTAAACCTAACCGTATCCTAACCCTCAACCTAACCTTTACCCTCAAGCTAACACTAACACTAACCCTCACACTAACAATAAACCTCACCCTAACTCTAACCTCACCCTAATCCTAATCCTCACCCTAACCCTAACCCTAACCCTCACCCTCACCCTAACCTTTAACCTTACCCTCACCCTAACCCTCACACCAACCCTAACCCTAAGCCTAACCGTTACCCTCTCCATCACGCTCACCCTCAGCCTAAATTTAAACCTAAGCCTACTCTTAACCCTAACCCTCACCTTCACCCTCACACTAACCCTAACCCTAAACCTAACTCTAAGCATAACCCCCACACTCACACTCACCCTCACCCTAAGCCTCACTGTCACCCTCACGCACATCTGCACCCTAACCCAAAGCCTAACCCTCACCCTAAACCTATCTCTCACCCTACCCATAAACCTCACAATCCCCCTCACCCTCACCTCACCCTAACCATAAACCTAACCCTAACCCTCACCCTAAACATCACCCTAACCCTAATGCTAACGTTAACCCTCACACTCACCGTAAACCTCATGCTAACCATTACTCTCACCGTAAATCTAACCCTAACCCTTACCCTCACCCTGACCCTAACCCTCACGTAAACCCTAATCCTAACCTTAATCCTAACCCTCATCCTAAAACTCACCCTAACCCTAAACCTATCCCTAACCCTAACGCTAACCCAAACGCTCACCCTCACCCTCACCCTAACTTAATCCTAACCCTAACCCTCACCCTAACCCTCACCCTTAACCTTAAACTAACCCTCATACTAACCATCACCCTAACTCTAACACTCACCCTAACCTACCACTAAACCTCACCCTAACACTCACCCTCACCCTATCCCTATTCCTCACCCTAAACTTCACACTCACACTCACCCCACCCTATTCCTAACCCTAAATCTCACCCTCACCCACACCCTAACCCTCACCCTCACCCTCACACTAACCCTAACCATAACCCACAGCCTAACCCTAACGCTAAACCTAACCCTCACCCAACCCTAAACCTAACCCGAACCCTCACACTCACCCTGACCCTAAAACTAAACCTAACCCTCACGCTAACTCTTACCCTAACCCTAATGGTAAACATAACCCTCACCCTCACCCTAACCCTCACCTTAACCCTTACCCTCACCCTAACCCTCATCTTAACCCTCACCCTAACCCTAACCCTAACCATCACCCTAACCCTAATCCTCAACCCCACCCTCACCCTAAGCCTAACCCTAAGACTAAGCCTAACCCGAACCCTACCCCTCAGCCTAATGCTCACCCTAACACTAATCCTAATCCTAATACTCACCCTATCCCTAACACTAACCCTAACCCACACCCTAACACTAACACTAATGCTAACCATAAACCTCACCAACAATCTAACCCTCACCCTAACCCCTACCCTCCGCCTAACCCTAACACTCACCCTCACCCTAACCCTCACACTAATCCTTACCCTCAACCTAACCCTAAAACTAACCCTCACACTAACCCTAACCCTCACCTAACCCTACATCTACCCCTCAGCCTAACCCTCATCCTACACCTAAACCTAACCCAAAACCTCACCCTAACCCTAAGCTTAATCCTAACCATAAACCTTCTCCTAACCCTAACACTCACCCTCAACCTCACCCTCTCCCTCACCCTAAACCTAACCCTCACCCTAACCCTCACCCTAACCCTAACCCTAAAACTCACACTCACCCTCACCCTCAACATCACCCTCAGCATAACACTAACCATAACCCTAATCCTAACCCTAAACCTCACCCTCACCCTAACCGTCACCCTAATTCTTACCTTCACACTAATCCTAACCCTAATCCTAACCCCAACACTCACACTAAACCTAACCCTCACCCTAATCATAACCCTACCCCTTACCCTAAACCTCACCCTAAACCTAACCCTATCCTAACCCTAACCCTCACCCTAACCCTCACCCTTACGCTAACCCTAACCCTAACACTCAACCTTACCCTAAACCTCACCCAAAGCCTTAACCTCATCCTCACCCTAAACCTCACACTAAACCTAATCCTCACCCTTACACTAAACCTAACCGTCACCCTCACCCTTAACCTCACACTAACACTAACCCTAACCCTCACCCTAAACCTAAAATTCATCATAACCCTAACCCTAACCCTCACCCTCAAGATCACCTTAACCCTAACCCTAACACTCACCCTAACCTTCACTCTAACCCTAATGCTAAATCTAACACTCACCCTAACCGCACACTATCACATACCAACACGATAAAACTAAACCTAATCCTAATCCTCACCCTCACCTTAACCCTCAACCTAACCCGAACCCTAACCCGAAACCCTCACCCTAACCCTCACCCTAACTCTAACACTAATCCTAACTCTAACCCTAACCCTAACGCTAACCCTTACCCTAACCCTAACCCTAACCCTCACCTAACACTCAGCCTAACCCTAACACTAACTCTGACCCTCACCCTAACCCTAACCTTCACCCTATACCTAAACCTCAGCCTAACCCTTACCCTCACCCTAACACTAAGCCTAACCCTAACACCAATGCTCCCAATAACCCTACCCTCAGCCTAAGCCTAATCCTCACCCTAAACCTAACCCTAACCCTAAACCTCACCATCACCTTAGCCCTCACACTAACACTATTGCTAACCCTATCCCTCAACCTAACACTAACCCTCACCCTAAACTTCCTCCTAACACTAACCCTAACCCTAACACTAAGCCTCACCCTAACCATAACCCTAACACTAATCCTAAACTCCACCCTAACTCTTACCCTCACCCTAACCCTAACCCTAACGCTAAACCTCACCCTAACCCTCACCCTCAACTTAACCCTAACCAAAACCCTAACCCACAACCTAACCCTAACCCTAACCCTTACCCTAATGGTCAAAATAACCCTAATCCTCACCCTAACCCTAACCCTACCCCTCACCCTAAACTTCCTCCTAACACTAACCCTCACCCTAACCCTCACCCTTAACCTTAAACTAACCCTCATACTAACCATCACCGTAACTCTAATACTCACCCTAACCTACCACTAAACCTCACCCTAACACTCACCCTCACCCTATCCCTATTCCTCACCCTAAACCTCACACTCACACTCAGCCCCACCCTATTCCTAACCCTAAACCTCAACCTCACCCACACCCTAACCCTCACCCTCACCCTCACACTAACCCTAACCATAACCCACAACATAACCCTAACACTAAACCTAACCCTCACCCGAACCCTAAACCTAACCCTCACCCTCACACTCACCCTAAACCTAAAACTAAACCTAACCCTCACGCTAACTCTTACCCTAACCCTAATGGTAAACATAACCCTCACCCTCACCCTAACCCTCACCTTAACCCTTACACTCACCCTAACCCTCATCTTAACCCTCACCCTAACCCTAACCCTAACCATCACCCTAACCCTAATCCTCAACCCCACCCTCACCCTAAGCCTAACCCTAAGACTAAGCCTAACCCTAACCCTACCCCTCAGCCTAATGCTCAACCTAACACTAATCCTAATCCTAATACTCACCCAATCCCTAACCCTAACCCTAACTCTCACCCTAACACTTACACTAATGCTAACCATAAACATCACCATCAATCTAACCCTCACCCTAACCCCTACCCTCCGCCTAACCCTAACACTCACCCTCACCCTAACCCTCACACTAATCCTTACCCTCAACCTAACCCTAAACCTAACCCTCACACTAACCCTAACCCTCACCTAACCCTACACCTACCCCTCAGCCTAACCCTCATCCTACACCTAAACCTAACCCAAAACCTGACCCTAACCCTAAGCTTAACCCTAACCCTAAACCTTCTCCTAACCCTAACACTCACACTAAACCTAACCCTCACCCTAATCATAACCCTACCCCTTACCCTACCCCTCACGCTAAACCTAACCCTATCCCTAACCCTAACTCTCACACTAAACCTAACCCTCACCCTAACTGTAAGCCTACCCATTAACCTAACTGTCACCTTAACCCTAACCCTATACCTCACCCTAAACCTCACAGTCACCCTAAACCTGACCCTAACCCTAATGCTAACCCTAACCCTAACCCTCACCCTCAGCCTAACACTCACCCTAAACCTCACACTAA
The DNA here is from genome assembly GCF_024711535.1 of Dipodomys merriami. Taxonomy (NCBI): domain Eukaryota; kingdom Metazoa; phylum Chordata; class Mammalia; order Rodentia; family Heteromyidae; genus Dipodomys; species Dipodomys merriami. The sequence goes on along the minus strand of NW_027202360.1, from coordinate 790,615 downwards.
CCCTAATACCAACCTCCACCCTAACCCTAACGTTCACCCTAACCCTAACCCTAACCCTAACCCTCACGGTCACCCTCACCCTCTCCGTAACCCTAAGCCTAACCCAAACCCTCACACTAACCCTAATACTAACCTCCACCCTAACCCTAACGTTCACCCTAAGCCTCACGCTCACACTCACCCTCTCCTTAACCCTAAGCCTAACCCTAACCGTCATCCTAACCCTCCCCTTAACACTAAACCTAAGCCTAACCCTCACTCTAATAGTAACCCTAAACCTCACCCTCACCCTAACTCTCACCCTTACTTTATCCTCACCCTAACCCTAACCCTCACATTAAACCTAATACTCACCCTAACCATAACCCTACCCCTAACTCTAACTCTTACCCTAACTTTAAGCCTAACCCTAACCCTAACCTAACCCTAACCCTAACCTGAACCCTAACCCTCACCTAACCCGGTTAGGGTTACTAAACCTCAACCTCATCCTAACCCTCACCATCACCTGAACCTGCACCCTCACCCTAACACTCACCTAATCCTCACCCTAACCCTAACATTACTTAACCAAGACCCTCACCCTTACACGCACCTTCACCCTAACCCTCACCCTCACCCTAGCACTCACCCTAACCGTAACCCTAACCCTAAAATTCACCCGCACCCTCATCCTCACCCTCAGCCTAACCCTAACACTATCCCTATTCCTATCTCTAACCCTTGCCCTCACCCTAACCCTCACCATAACCCTTACCTCACCCTCACCCTAACCCTAACCGTAACCCTCACACTAAACCTAACCTCACCCTAAACCTAACCCTACCACTCACCATAACCCTCACACTAAACCTAACTCAAACCCTCACCCTAACCCTAAACCTCACACTCACCCAGGCCCTCACCATAACCCTTTCCCTCACCCTAAACCTCACCCTCATACCACCCTCAAATTAACCCTAACCATAACCCTCAACCTAACCCTAACCCTAAAACTCACACTCACCCTCAACCTCACCATCACCCTCAGCATAACACTAACCATAACCCTAATCCTAACCCTAAACCTCACCCTTACCCTAACCGTCACCCTAATTCTTACCTTCACACTAATCCTAAACCTAACCCTAACCCTAATACTTACACTAAACCTAACCCTCACCCTAACATAACCATACCCATTACCCTAACCCTCACCCTAACCCTATCCCTATCCCTAACCCTAACCTTATCCCTAACCCTCACCCTAACACTAACCCTAACCCTCACCCTTACCTCACAATAAGCCTTAACCTGATCCTCACCCTAAACCACACACTAAACCTAACCCTCAGCCTAACTCTAACCCTAACCTTCACCCTCACCCTTACCCTTACCCTCACTCTAACACTAACACTAATCCTCACCCTAACCCTAAAACCCACCCTAACCCTAACCCTAACCCTCACCCTCAAGCTCACCTTAACCCTACCCATTTCCCTCACCCTAAACTTCACTCTAACCCTAATGCTAACTCTAACACTCACCCTAATTCTCACACTATCACTTACTCACACGATAAACCTAAAACTAACCCTAACCGTCACCCTCACCTTAACCTTCTACCTAACCCTAACCCTAACCCTAATCCGAAAGCCTCACCCTAAACATAACCATAACTCTGACACTAATCCTAAACCTAAACCTCACCCTAACGCTAACCCTTACCCTAACCCTAACTCTAACTCTGACCTAACCCTCAGCCTAACCCTAACCCTAAACCTGACCCTCACCCTAACCCTAACCCTCACCCTAAACCTAAACCTCACTCTAACCCTTATCCTCACCCTAACACTAAGCCTAACCCTAACACCAACCCTCCCAATAACCATAACTCTCAGCCTAAGCCTAACCCTCACCCTAAACCTAACCCTAACCGTAACCCTCACCCACACCTTAGCCCTCACACTAATCCTATTGCTAACCCATCCCTCACCCTAACACTAACCCTAACCCTAAAGCTCACCCTAAGCCAAACCCTCACCTTAACCCTAACCAAAACACGACCCCTACCCTATCCCTAACCCTACCCCTCACCCTAAACTTCCTCCTAACACTACCCCTAACCTTAACCCTAAACCTCACCCTAACCGTAACCATATCCCTCACCTTCACCCTCACCCTAAACTGAACTGTAACCCTCACTCTAACCCTAACAATAACTCTAACCCTAAACCTAATCTTAACCCTCACCCTCACCCTAACACTAACCCTAACCTTAACCCTGACATTAACCCTAACCCTCAACCTAACCCTAACCCTCAACCTAACCCTTACCCTCACCCTAACACTAAGGCTAACCCTAACTTGAACCCTCACAGTAACCCTAAAGCTCACCCTAACCATAACCCTCACAGTAACCCTAACCCTCACCCTAACCATAACCCTACCCCTCACCCTACCCCTCACTCTAACCCTAACATCAACCCTAAACCTCACCCTCACCGTCACCCTAACACTCACCCTAACCCTAACCCTCACCGCAACCCTAACCCTCACACTCTCCAAAAACCTCATCCTCACTCTAACACTCACCCTCACCCTAAACATAACCCTAACCCTAACCCTCACCATAACCGTAACCCTAAACCTCACACTAAGAGTAACCCTAACCCTCACCCTCACCCTTACCTTATCCTCACCCTAACCCTAACACTCACCCTAACCCTAACCCTCACGGAAAAACCTAACCCTCATACTTTCCAAAACTCTCATCCTAACTCTAACACTCACCCTCACCCTAAACATAACCCTAACCCTAACCCTCACCATAACCGTAACCGTAACCTTCACCCTAATCCTAACAATTAACCTCACCCTAACCCTAACCCCCACTGTTACTGTAACCCTCACCCTCACCTTAACCCTCACCCATAGCCTAACCCTCACACTCACCCTCACCCTAACCCTCAGCCTCATTCTACACATCACCCTAACCATAACCCTCACCCTAACCCTAATCCTCTCTCTCACCAGAACCCTAACACCCACCCTAACCCTCACCCTAACCTCCAACCTAACACTAACCCTCACCCTAACCCTAACGCTAACCCTCACCCTAACCATAACCCTGAACCTAACCCTTACCCTCACTCTAACCCTAACACTCACGCTGTCCCTAATCTTCACCCTTACCCTAACCCTACCCCTCACCCTAACCCTCAGCCTAACCCTGACCCCAATCCTAACCCTAACCCTCACCATCACCCTAACACTCATCCTAACCCTCACCCTTCCTCTCACCCTAACCCTAACCCTAACCCTAAAACTCACTCTCAGCCTAACCCTCACCCTGAACCATAACCTCACCGTCACCCTAACCCTAAACCTCACCCTAACCCTAACCCTTACCTGAAACCTCACCCTAGTCCTCACCCTAACCCTAATTCTAACCCTAACCCTCCACCGAATCCTAACCCTCATCCTCACCCTAAACCTCACATTAACCCTAAACCTAATCCTCAATCTAATCCTCAACCTAACCCTAACCGGAAACCTTACCCTAACCCTCACCCTAACCCTAAACCTCACCCTTATCTTAACCCTCACCCTCCGCCTAACCCTCACATTTACAAGTAACATCACCCTCAACCTAATCCTCACCCTAACCCTAACCCTCACCCTAGACCTCACCCTAACACTAACCCTAACCCTAACCCTCACCCTCACGCTCACCCTCAGTATAAAACTAACCCTATCACTATTCCTAACCCTAAACCTCACCCTCACCCTAATCATCACCGTAATTCTTACACTCACACTAATCCTAAACCTAACCCTAACCCTAACTCTCACACTAAACCTAACCCTCACCCTAACCGTAACCCTACCCCTTATCATAACCCTCATCTTAACCCTAACCCTAACCCTCACCCCAACCCTCACCCTAAACCTCACCATCATCTTAAACCTGACCCTAACCATAATAATAAACATAACCCTCACCCGACCCCTAACCCTCACCCTCACCCTAACCATCACCCTAACCCTCAACCTAATCCTAACCCTAAACCTCACCCTAACCCTAAGCATAACCGTAAACCTAACCCACACCCTAACACTCACCCTTAACCTAACCCTCACCCTAACCCTAAAACTCACCCTAATCCTCACCCTAACGCTCACTCTCTCACTCACCCTCACCCTAACCCTCACCCTAACCCTCAACCTAATCCTAATGCTAACTCTAAAACTCACCCTAACCCTCAAGCTATCACTTACCCCCACCCCAAACCTAAGCCTAACCTTAAACCTCACCCTCACCCTAAACCTCACCCTAACCCTAAACCTAATCCTAACCCTCACTCTCACCCTATCCCTAACCCTAACCCTAACCCTCACTTACCCCTAATCCTAACCTTCAACTTCACCCTAACCCTAACCATTACCCGAACCCTCACCCTAACCCTAACCCTCACCCACACCCTAACGCTAAAGCTCACCCTCACCCTAAACCTCACCTAATCCTCACCCTAACCCTAACCATTACCTAACCAAGACCCTCAGCCTAAACCTCAACTTCACCTTAACACTCACCCTCACCCTAGACCTCACCCTAACCATAAACATAACCCTAAACCTAAACCTTACCCTCACCCTCACGATCACCTTCAGCCTAAACCTAACCCTATCCCTAATCCTAACCCTAACCCTCACCCTCTCCCTAACCCTCACCATAAACCTTACCCCCACCCTCACCCTCATCCTAAACTTAACCCTCACACTAAACCTAACCCTAATTCTAAACCTAACCCTACCCCTCACCCGAAACATAACCCTAACCCTAAACCTCACCCTCACACTAGCCCTCACCCTAACCCTAATTCTAACCCTAACCCTCATCCTCACCCTAAACCTCACACTAGCCCTAACCCAAATCGTGAGTCTAACCCTAACCCTAACCCTAACCCTAACCCTAACCCTCAACCTCAAGCTAACCCTCACCTTAACTCTTACCGTCATTCTCATCCTAACCCTCACCCTAAACCTAACCTAATCTATCACTATAACCCTAACCCCCACCCTCACCATCACCCTCATCCTAACCCTATGCCTAAGCCTAACCCTAACCATATCCCTCACCTTCACCCTAGCCCTCACACTAACCCTAATCCTAACCCTAACCCTAACCCTAACCCTCACCCTCACCCTAAGGCTAAACGTCACCCTAAGCCTAATCCTCTCCCCAACCATCACCCTCAACCTTACCCTAAGCCTAAGCCTAATCCTTATCTTAACCCTCACACTCACCCTCACCCTAAACCTAATCCTAAACCTAAACCTCAACCTAAACCTCACCCTAATCCTAACACTAACCCTAACACTAACACTAACCCTAACAATCACCATAACCCTCACCCTCAACGTAACTCTAACTCTAAACCTCACCCACACCCTATCCCTAATCCTAACCTTATCCCTAAACCTCACACTAACCCTAACCCTAACTCTCACCCTCACCCTCACCCAAACCGTAACTCTAACCCTAACACTAACATTAACACTAATCCTAACCCTAAAACTAACCCTAACCCTAAAGCTAACCTTCACACTCAGCCTCACCCTAATTGCAAATGTAACCCTAACCATAACACTTACAATGATCCTAACCCTGATCTTAACCATCACCCTCATCCTAGCCCTAACCCTAACCATAACCCTCACCCTAACCCAAACCCTAACCCTAACCCTCAACCTAACCCTAAGCCTAATCCTAACCCTAACCCTAACCCTCCTACTCACCCTCACCGTAAACCTAATCCTATCCCTTAACCTAACCCTCACCATAACCCTCACCCTAGCCCTAACCCTAACCCTAATCCTAACCCTAAAACTCATCCTATCCCTCACCATAACCCTAAACCTAACCCTGACCCTAACCCGAACCCTAACCCTCACCCTCATCCTCGGACTAAGCCTAAAACTAAGCCTAAGCCTAACACTAATCCTAACCCTTACCCTAACACTAACCCTGACATTAACCCTAACTGTAAACGTAAACCTCACTCTCACACTAACCCTAACTCTAACCCTAAACATAAACCTAAAACTCACCCTAACCCTAACCCTAAACCTCACCTTCACCCTCACTGTAACTGTAACACTAACCCTAACCATAACAATAAACATAACCCTAACCCTCACCATAACCACAACACTTACCCTAACCCAAACCCTCACCCTAACACTTACCCTCACCCTAACACTAACCCTAACCCTGACACTAACCCTCACACTAACCCAAACCCTAACCCTAACCCTAATCCTCAACCTAAACCTCACCATCACCCTAGCCCTAACACTAACCCTAACCCTAACCCTCACGCTAACCATCCCCCTAACCCTATATCTAAACCTAAACCTCACCCTCATCCTAACCCTAACCCTAACCGTAACTCTAAACCCCACCCTAGCCCTAACCCTAAACCTCACCTGCACCCTCACCCTCACCGTAACTCTAACCCTAACACTAACAATTACATTAATCCTAACCCTAACCATCGCCCTAACCCTAATCCTCACACCCAGCCTTACTCTCAGCCTAACCCTAAGCCTAAGCCCAACCCTCTCCATAACCCTCACACTCACCCTCCACCAAATCCTAAATCTACCCTAAACCTCACCCTCACCCTAACTCTAACACTAACACTAACACTAAACCTTACCCAAACCCTAACCCTAACCCTAAACCTAACAATAACCCTCACCCTCAGCCTCACCCTCACCCTAACACTTACCCTCACCCTAAAACTAACCTTAACCCTAACACTAACCTTCACACTAACCCTAAACCTCACCCTAATCCTAAAACTCACCTGAACCCTAACCTTAATCCTAAACCTCACCCTCATGCTAGCCCTCACACTAACCCTAATTCTAACCCTCACCTTAAAAATAACCCTCATCCTCACCGAAACCTCACACTAACATTAACCCTAATCCTCAATCCAACCCTCACCCTAACCCTAACCCTAACCCATACCCTAACCCTAAACCTAACCCTAACACTCACCCTTATCTTAACCTTCACTCTCAGTCTCAACCTCAACTTAACCCTTACTGTCATCCTCACCCTAACCCTCACTGTAACCCTAAACCTCATCCTAACCCTCACCGTAACCGTGAACCTAAACATCACCCTAACCCTAACCCTCACACTAAACCTCACACTCAGTCTAACCCTAAGCCTAATCCTAAGCCTTACCCTAATCCTCACCCTCACCCTATCCAACATCCTAACCCTAATCCTAAACATCACCCTAAACCTAATCCTCATCCCCACCCTCACCCTCACCCTAACCCAAATCCAAACCCTAAACTTAACCCTAACCCTAAAACTCAACCTAACCCTCACCCTAACCTTAACCCTCACACTGACCCTAATCCTAACCCTCGACATAACCCGCACCCTAACCATACATCTAACCCTAAACCTCACCCTCACCATAACCATAATCCTAACCATAACCCTAAACCTCACCCCAAACCTAACCCTCAACCTCACCCTCACCCTCACGCTCACTGTAACTCCAACACTAACACTAGCACTAATCCTAACCCTAAACCTAAACCTAACCCTAACCCTAACCCTAATCCTAACACTCACCCTCACCCTAACACTAATTCTATCCCTAACCTAAACTCTAACCCTAACCCTCATGTCACCATAACCCTAACACTCATCCTAACCCTCACCCTAAAACTAACCCTAACCCTAATCCTCACCCTAACACTAACCCTAACCCTCAACCACACACTAGCCCGCACCCTAACCCTAATCCTAACACTAAACCTCATCCTAACCCTCACCCTAACTCTAACCCTAACCGTCACAATAACCCTAACCCTAATCCTAACCCTCAACCTAACCCTAACTCTCATGCTCACTGTAAGACTAACCGTAACCCTCAGCCTAACCCTAAACTTAAGGCAAACCCTAACTCTCACCCTAACCCTAATCCTAAAACTCACCCTAACCCTAAACTTCAACCTCACCCTCACCCTCGGCCTAAACCTAAGCCTAATCCTAAGCCTAACCCTAACCCTCAGACTCACCCTAACGCTTACCATAATCCTAATCCTAACCCTTAGCCTAACCCTCACCCTAACCATAAATGTAACACTAATCCTAAACCTAAACTTCAACCTCAGCCTCACCCTAACCCTAACTCTAACCCTAAACATCACACTCATCCTCACCTTATCCCTAACCCTAACCCTAAACCTCACCCTCACAATAGCCCTCACCATAACCCTAATCCTAAAACTAACCCTCATCTTAACCCTCACCATAAGCCTAACACTCATCCTCACCCTTACCCTAAACCTAAACCTAACCGTCAACCTAACCCTAACCCTCACCCTCACCATAACCCTTACCCTAACCCTCACTCTAACCCTAAACTTAACCCGAACCCTACCCCTCAACCTAATCCTAACCCTCACCCTCAACCTCACCCTCAGCCTAACCCTAAGCCTAACCCTAAACCTAACCCTAACACACACACTCACACTCACCCTAACTCTAATCCTAACCCTAACCCTCCCCCTAACTCTCACTGTAAACCTAATCTTAACACTAACACTAACCCTAAACCTCAACCTAACCCTCACCCGAACCGTAATTTTAACCCTAAACCTCACCCTCACCCTAAACCTAACTCTAACCCTAACCCAAACCCTAAACCTCACCCTAACCCTAACCCTCAACCGCACCCTCACCCTCACTGTAACGCTAAACCTAACCATAAAAATAACACTAATCCTAAACTGAACCATCACCCTACACCTAATCCTCACCCCCACCCTCACCTTCAGCCTAACCATAAGCCTAAGCCTAACCCTCAACCTAACCCTTACACTCACTCTCACCCTAACCCTAATCCTAAACCTAACCTTAAACCTAACCCTAACCCTAACCCTAAACCTAACCCTAATCCTCATCCTCACACTCACCCTTGCCCAATCCCTAAACTTAACCCTCACCCTAACCTTAAGCCTAATCCTCACCCTAAGCCTCACACTCACCCTCACCCTAACCCTAATACTAACCCTAACCCTAACCCTCACCCTAACCCTCACCCTAGCCCTAATCCTAACCCTAATCCTAATCCTAAATCTCATCCTAACCCTTACCCTAAACCTAACCCTAAACCTCACCCTCAACCTAGCCATCACCCTAAACCTAATCCTAACCTTAAAGCTCATCCTAAAAACAAACAACTATCAACCAAGAATACTGTACCCAGCTAAACTCTCCTTCATAACTGAAGGCCAAATAAAAACCTTCCATAGCAAAGAAAAATTGAAACAATACATCTCCACCAAACCAGCCCTGCAAAAGATTCTTAAAGATGTCCTACACATAGAAAACCAACAAGAACGCAACAAAGGCCAAGAAACTGCACCCAAACTGAGAATCCAAGAACCTTAGGAAGAACCCAGTTTTCACAGCCCCCAAGAAGGAGGATAACATGGCAGGAACTCCCAAATACCTCTCAGTCCTATCTCTTAACGTTAACGGAGTGAACTCTCCAATTAAGCGACATAGACTGTCTAGTAGGATTAAAAAACAAGACCCTTCTATCTGCTGCCTGCAGGAGTCACATCTTGCCCGTAAAAACAAACATATTTTCAAGGTTAAAGGCTGGAACAAAATCTACCAAGAAAACGGCCCTCATAAACAGGCGGGAGTTGCAATCCTAATATCAGATAAAATAGACTTCAAATTAAAATTCGTGAGAAGAGATAAAGAAGGTCGCTACATACTAATTAAAGGATCTCTCCTTCAGGAGGATATTACAATTCTAAATATCTATTCGCCAAACAATGGAGCACCCAAATTTATCAAAGAAACACTACTTTCCCTCAAATCCCAGATAGATCCAAAGACATTAATCGTTGGGGATTTTAACACACCACTCTCCCCACTAGATAGATCAACTCGGCAAAAACTCAACAGAGAAACCGCAGATCTAAACAGCTGCATAGATCAACTAGACTTAACAGACATTTACCGAACATTTCACCCAGCAGCATCAGAATACACGTTCTTCTCAGCAGCACATGGAACGTTTTCTAAAATAGACCACATTTTAGGCCACAAAGCAAACTTGTCTAAATTCAGAAACATTGAAGTTATACCTTGCATTCTCTCTGACCACAAGGGAATAAAATTAGAACTCAACACCAAAAGCCACCAAAGAAAGTCCGGTATCACATGGAGGCTGAACAACACACTGCTGAATCATGAGTGGGTCATGGAAGAGATTACAAAGGAAATTCAAATGTTCATGCTATTCAACAAAAATGAACACACAAATTACCAGCTCCTCTGGGACACAGCAAAGGCAGTACTCAGAGGCAAGTTTATAGCTCTGAGCTCCTACATCAACAAATTGGAGAGATCTGAAACTAACAATTTAATGACACATCTAAACCTCCTTGAAAAAGAGCAGCAAGATAAACCCCAATCCAGTAGACGGAAAGAAATAATCAAAATTAAATCAGAATTAAATGAATTAGAATCCAAAAAAACGATAGAAAGAATCAACAAAACAAAGAGTTGGTTCTTCGAAAAACTTAACAAAATTGACAGACCCTTAGCAAACCTTATCAGAAAAAGGAGAGAGCACACCCAAATTAATAAACTCACAGATGAGAATGGAAACATCACCACGGAAACAACCAAGATTCAGAACATTATAAGGGAATACTTCTCAAAACTTTATGCTAATAAGTTTGAGAACTTGACAGAAATGGACCTTTTCCTAGCAAATATTGACATGCCAAAACTAAACCAAGATGAGTTAAACCAGATTAACAGGCCCATATCAAGCATTGAAATAGAAACAGCAATAAGAGACCTCCCAGCTAAGAAAATCCCAGGACCAGATGGTTTTACAGCGGAATTTTACAAGGCCTTCAAAGCAGAGCTCACACCAATACTCCTCCAACTCTTCAATGAAATTGAAAGAGAAAGCTCACTACCGAACACATTCTATGAAGCCATCATAACCCTCATCCCAAAACCGGGCAGGGACTCATCAAAGAAAGAGAACTATAGACCCATTTCTTTGATGAACATTGATGCAAAACTTCTCAACAAAATTTTGGCCAATCGACTTCAACAATTCATCCAAAAAATCATACACCATGATCAAACAGGATTCATTTCAGGGATGCAAAGCTGGTTCAATATACGCAAATCAATTAATATTATTCATCACATCAACAGGAGCAAGAATAAGAACCACATGGTTATCTCAATAGATGCAGAAAAAGCATTTGACAAGATCCAACACCCCTTTATGATGAAGGTTCTGGAAAAATTAGGAATCCATGGAACATTCCTCAATACAATAAAGGCTGTATATGACAAACCTACAGCCAGCATTATACTCAATGGTGAAAAACTAAAGCCATTTCCTCTTAACTCAGGAACAAGACAAGGATGCCCACTCTCTCCACTTCTCTTCAATCTAGTATTAGAATGCCTAGCTACAGCAATAAGGCAAGATGCAGACATAGAGGGGATCCAAATAGGGAAAGAAGAAATAAAACTCTCCCTCTTTGCAGATGACATGATCTTGTATTTAAAGAATCCCATAGACTCCACTCCCAAATTACTCAAGCTGATTCAAAACTTTGGCAAAGTAGCAGGTTATAAAATTAACCCGCAAAAATCAATGGCTTTTCTATATGCCAACAATGAGAAAAGTGTGGCTGAAATTAGGAAAGCAACTCCATTTGTAATAGCCCCGCAAAAAATAAAATAACTAGGAATTAACTTAACCAAAGAAGTGAAGGACCTCTATGATGAAAACTTTAAAATCTTGAAAAAGGAAATCAACACAGAACTTAAAAAATGGCAAAACCTCCCATGCTCCTGGATTGGCAAGATTAACATCGTGAAAATGGCAATACTTCCCAAGGCTATCTACAAATTCAACGCGATACCTATCAAAATTCTACCCTCATTCTTCAAGGAAATAGAGGAGGCAATCCAAAAATTCATATGGAACAATAAAAGACCCCGAATAGCAAAAACGCTCCTCAACGGAAAGAACACTGCTGGAGGAATATCAATACCAAATTTCAAACTCTACTATAAAGCCATAGTAATCAAAACAGCTTGGTATTGGCATAAGAACAGACCTCAGGACCAATGGAATAGAATTGAAAACCCAGAAATGAACCTACAGACCTATAGCCATCTAATCTTCGATAAGGAAGCTAAAACAATAGAATGGAAGAAAGACAGCCTCTTCAGTAAATGGTGCTGGCAAAATTGGTTAACTACATGTAGAAAACTAAAGCTAGATCCTTATATATCACCCTGCACCAGAATCAACTCCAAATGGATCAAAGACCTTGAACTCAAAGCAGACACTCTGAAAACATTACAGGATGGAATAGGAGAAACCCTAGGTCTCCTTGGCTCAGGTCGAAAATTTCTGAATAGAGACCCGGAAGCACAACAAATCAAAGAAAGGTTGGACAAATGGGATTGCATAAGATTGCAGAGCTTCTGCAGGGCAAATGACATAGCTGGCAAGATCAATAGAAAGCCCACTGATAGGGAGAAGATCTTTACTAGCCATACAATGGACAAGGGTCTCATATCTAAAATATACTTGGAACTCAAAAAATTAAATCCCCCAAAAACAAATCCTCAAAGAAACAACTGCCCAATAAATAAGTGGGCGAAAGACTTAAAGAGAAGCTTCTCTGAAGAAGAAAGAAGGATGGCCAATAGACACATGAAGAAATGTTCAACATCCCTAGCCATAAAAGAAATGCAAATCAAAACAACATTGAGATATCACCTCACTCCAGTTAGAACAGCAAAAATCAAGAACTCTAATAACAACAGATGCTGGAGGGGATGTGGACAGAAAGGAACCTTACTTCATTGTTGGTGGGAATGTAAACTTGTTCAACCACTTTGGAAAGCAGTATGGAGGTTCCTCAAAAGACTTCACATAGATCTCCCCTATGATCCAGCAATCCCACTTTTGGGCATTTACCCAAATGTTTACAAACAAGACCACACTAAAGCTACCAGCACAACTATGTTTATTGCAGCATTATTTACCATAGCTAAGATATGGAACCAACCCAGATGCCCCTCAGTAGATGAATGGATCAAGAAAATGTGGTATATATACACAATGGAATTCTATGCCTCCATCAGAAAGAATGACATTTCCCCATTTGTTAGGAAATGGAAAGGTTTGGAAAAAATTATATTAAGTGAAGTAAGCCAGGCCCAAAGAAGCATAGGTCCCATGGTTTCCCTTATTTGCAATATCTAGTATAGGTATGAGTCAAGCGGAAAAGGCCAGATAATGTGATGTTAGGAAAATGAACCCTTAAATATGTATTTTAATGTTTTCGTTTCTTTCATGCATGTGTTTCTAATGCATTTATAAGATTATTTCTTTGTTGCTTTGTATGTCCCTCCCCCACAGTGTAACCCCCACTTTCAGTATATTTGATGTCAGTATAACATGTGGAGGAGATGGGGACAAACAAGTCGTTTAAGGATTCAGGTGGACCTGTTGCAACAATGAGAAGTACAAAATGTCATGTCAAAACCAGCTTTACAATTTCGGTGTGGGGGGGGAGGGGGGTATAATTGGGTGGGGAGAGGGGGGTAAAATTGGGTGGAGGAGGGGGGAGGCGGGGAAGGGAAGTGAAGGGTAAACAAAGGAGGAGGCTGCAATGCTTGGTAAGAAATGTATGCATTATCCTGCCCATGTAATTGTAGCCCCTCTGTACAGTATGTTCTCAAATAAAATAAAATACAATTTAAAAAAAAAAGCTCATCCAAAACCTCCCCATAACCCTAACCCTAGCTCTCAACCTAAACCTAACCCTCACCCTCAACCTCACTCTCAGCCTAACACTAACCTTCACACTAACCATCACATTCACCCTAACAGTAACCCTAATCCTAAACCTAACCCTATCCCTAAACCTCAACCTCAACCTCACCCTCACCCTAAACCCAACACTAACCCTAACCCTTAACCTCTCCATAACCCTAACTCTAACCCTAAACTTCACCCTCAACCTAACCCTAACCCTAAGCCTAACTCTCACCCTCCCCCTAACCCTAACACTATCACTCACCCTAACCATAAACTTCATCCGAATCCTAACTCTCACACTAACCCTAAACCTCAGCATAACCCTAAACCTAAACGTAACCCTAACCCTAACCATCACACTCACCCTCACCCTACCCTCCCCCTAACCGTATATCTAACCCTAAACCTCACCCTCACTCTAACCCTAACCCTAACACTAAACCCCATTATAACCCTAAACTTAACCCTCACCCTCACCCTCACCCTCACCGTAACTCTAACCCTAACCCTAACAATAACACTAACCCTAACCCAACCATCACCCTAACCCTAATGCTCACCCCCACACTCATCCTCACCCTAACCCTAATCCTAAACCTAGCCCTATCCCTAAACCTCAACCTAAACTTCACCCTCACCCTAACCCTAACACTAATCCTAACCCTAATTCTCATCCTAACCCTCCCCTTAACGCTAACTCTAACAATAAACATCACACTGACCCTCACCCTAACCCAAACCCTAACGTTAAACCTCTCCCTAAACCTCACCCTAATCGTAACCCTCACCCCCATCCTCAACCTCACCGTAACTCTAACCCTAACTATAACAATAACACTAACCCCAACCCTAACCATAACCATAAACCGCAACCTCAGCCTAACCCTCACCACTAACTTAACTCTAACCATACAACAAACAATAACCCTAATCCTAACCCTAACCCTAATACACACACCCACTCTCACCCTAAGCCTAAACCTAAACCTAACCCTAACCCTAAACATAACCCTCACTGTAACTCTAACCCTAACCCTAACTCTAACACTAAACCTAACCCTAAGCCTCAGCCTCATCCTCACCCTACCCCAAACACTAACCCTAACCCTCACCCTAACCCTAATCCTAACCCTAACCCTAAACCTAACCCATAAACTCACCCTTTCCCTACCCCTAATCCTATACCTAAACCTATCCCTAACCCTAACCCTCAACCTCACCCAAAACCTCAAAGTAACTCTAACTCTAAACCTAATAATAACACTAACCCTAATCCTAACCATAACCCTCACCCTCAGCCTCATCCTCACCGCAAACTTAACTCTAACCATAATACTAACAATAACCCTAACCCTAACATTAACCGTAATCCTCACCCCCACCCTCACCCTCAGACTAACCCTAAGCCAAACCCTAACCGTAACTCTAACACTAACACTCACCATAACCCTAACCCTAAACCTAATCCTAAACCTAAACCTAAGCCAAACCCTAACCCTAAACCTAAATCTAATCCTCAGCCTCACTCTCACCCTAAACCAAAACCTAACCCTAATCCCCAACCTAAACCTAAACCTAACCATAACCATAACCCTCACTGTAACTCTAAAACTAACCCTAACCATAACAATAACCTAACCCTAATCCTCAGGCTCAAGCTCACCCTAACCCAAAACCTAACCCTAACCCTCACCCTAACCCTAAGTCTAACCCTAACCCTAACCCTCACACTCACCCTCACCCTAACCCTAAACATAAACCTAACCCTATCCCTATCCCCAACCCTCACAGTCAGCCTCAACCTAGCCCTCACCCTAACCCTAATCCTAAACCTAAACCTTATCCTAACCCTCACCCTAACCCTAAACCTAACCATCACCCTAACCCTAAACCTAACCCTCTCCCTCATGCTCAGCCAAAGCCTACGCCTAAGCCTAAACCTAAGCCTAAACCTAACCCTAACCCTCACCCTAACCCTTACCCTAACACTAACCTTAACTCTAAACCTAAACCTCACCCTTTCCCTAACCCTAACTCTAACCCTAACAGTGAACCTAAACCTCATCCTAACCTTAACCCTCACACACGCCCTAACCCTTACCCTAATCCTAATCCGTTCACTAAGCTTAACACTCACCCACACCCTAACCCTAACTCTAACACTAACCCTAACCCTAACCCTCACCCTCAGCCTCACCCTAACCCTAACTCTAACCCTAAACCTAAACCTCACCCTAAGACTAATCCTAAAACTCACCCTCACGCTAGCCCTCACACTAACCCTAATCCTAACCCTAACGCTTATCCAAACCCTCCCAATAACCCTAAACCTAGCCCTCACCCTATCCCTAACCCTCAAAGTCTCCCTCATCCTCAGCCTAACCCTAAGCCTAAACCTAACCCACACCCTAACCCTCACACTCAACCTCACCCTAACCCTAATCCTAAACCTAACCCTATCCCTAAACCTCAACCTAAACCTCAGCCTCACCCTAAGCCTAACAATAACCCTAAACCTGAACCTCACCCTAACCCTGCCCCTAACCCTAACTCTAACCCTAAACCTCACCCTCACCCTAATCCTAACCCTAATCCTAAACCTCACCCTAAACCTCACCCTAACCCTAAAACTCACACTCATCCAAAACTTCAAAGTAACTCTAACTCTAAACCTAAAAATAACACTAACCCTAAACCTAATCCAAACCATAACCCTCACCCTCACCGAAAACTTAACCCTAACCATAACACTAACAATAACCCTAACCCTAACACTAACCCTAATCCTCACCCCCACCCTCACCCTCAGCCTAACCCTAAGCCAAAGCGTAACCCTAACCCTAAAGCTAACCCTTACTGTAACCCTAACTTTAAACCTAACCCTAACCCTAAACCTATCCCAAACCTTAACCCTAAACCTAACCCTAATCCTCAGCCTCAACCTCACCCTAACCCTAACCCACACACTAACCCTAAGCCTAACCCTAAACCTAAACCTAACCCTCACACTCACCCTCACCCTAAACCTAATCCTAAACCTAACCCAAACCCTAACCCTAACCCTCACCCTGAGCCTCAACCTAGCCCTCACCCTAACCCTAAATCTAAACCTAACACTAAACCTAAACCTCATCGTAACCATAAACCTAACCCTCACACTCACCCTCACCATAACCGTAGCCTTAACTCTAACAGTAACCCTA
Organism: Dipodomys merriami; assembly: GCF_024711535.1. NCBI lineage: Eukaryota > Metazoa > Chordata > Mammalia > Rodentia > Heteromyidae > Dipodomys > Dipodomys merriami. The sequence goes on along the minus strand of NW_027202360.1, from coordinate 773,499 downwards.
ACCCTAGCTCTAACCCTCACCCTTACCATAATGCTCACCATAACCCTAACGCTCACCCTAACACTTACCCTCACCCTAACACTAACTCTAACCCTAACACTAACCTTCACACTATCCCTAACCATCACCCTAACCGTAATCCTCAAACTAACCCTAACCCTAATCCTCACCCTCAACCTAACCCTCACCCTAAACCTAACCCTCATCCTCACCCTAAACCTCAAAATAACCCTAAGACTAATCCTCAATCTAACCCTCACCCTCACCCTACCCCTAAACCTAACCCTCACCTTAACCCTAACCCTCAACCTAACCCTCACCCTAACCCTAACTCTACGCATAAACCTCACCCTAACCTTAACCCTCAGGCACACCCTCTCCATCACTGTAACCCTAAGCCTAACCCTAACCCTAATCCTAACCCTCACACTAACTCTAAGCCTTACCCTCACCCTAACACTAACCCTCACCCTCACCCTCACCCTCAGCTTAACCCTAAGCCTAAGCTTAACCCTAACACTCACACTCACCTTAAACCTTACCCTAATCCTAATCCTAACCCTAAGCCTAACCCTCACCCTCACCCTAACACTCACCCTAACCCTAAACCTAAACCTAATCCTCAGCCTCACCCTTACCCTAACCCAAACCCTAACCCTAACCCCCAGCCTAACACTAAGCCTAACACTAACACTCACACTCACCCTCACCCTAAACCTAATACTAAACCTAAACCTATCCCTAGCCCTAAACCTCACCCTAAGCCTCAACCTAGCCCACACCAGAAACCTAAATCTAACCCTAACCCTAAACCTAAACCACATCCTAAACCTAAACATAAGCCACACCCTCACCCTCACCGTAACCGTAGCCCTAACCCTAACAGTAACCCTAACTCTAGCCCTATTCCTCACAGTTACCATAATCCTCACCCTAACCCTAACCCTCAAACTAACACTTAACCTCACCCTAACACTAACTCTAACCCTAAGACTAACCCTCACACTATTCCTAACCATCACTCTAAACCTTATCCTCACCCTAACCCTAACCCTATCTAACACGCTCAACCTAACCCTCACCCTAAACCTAACCCTCATACTCACCCTAAACCTCACAATAACCGTAACACTAATCCTCAATCTAACCCTCACCCTCACCCTACCCCTAAACCTAAACCTCACCCTAACCCTAAACCTCACCCTAACCCTCACCCTAATCCTAACTCTACACCTAAACCTCAACCTAACCCTAACTCTAACACTAACCCTAACCCTAACCCTCACCCTCAGCCTCACCCTAACCCTAAACCTCAACCTCACCCTAACCCTAAACCTAAACCTAACGCTAAACCTCACCCTAACCCTAACTCTAACACTAACCCTAACCCTAACCCTCACCCTCAGCCTGACCCTAACCCTAAACCTCAACCTCACCCTAACCCTAACCCTAAACCTAACGCTAAACCTCACCCTAACCCTAACCCTAAAACTCACCCTCACCCTAGTCCTGATCCTAACCCTAATCCTAACCCTAACAATCATCCAAACCCTCCCCATAACCCTAACACTAGCCCTCACCCTAACCCTAAACCTCTAAATCACTCTCACCCTCAGCCCAAACCTAAACCTAAACCTAAACCTCACCCTAACCCTCACACTCACCCTCACCCTAACCCTAATCCTAAACGTAAACCTATCCCTAAACCTCAACCTAAACCTCACCCTCACCCTAAACCTAACACTAACCCTAACCCTGAAACTCACCCTAACCTTCCCCCTAACCCTAACTCTAACCCTAAACCTCACCCTCACCCTAACCCTAACCTGAACCCTAAACCTTACCCTAAACCTCTCACTCACCCTCACCCTCACCCAAAACCTCAAAGTAACTCTAACTCTAAACCTAACAATAACACTAACCCTAACCCTAACCCTAACCCTAAACATAACCCTCACCCTCAGCCTCACCCTCACCGCAAACTTAACTCTGACCATAACACTAACAATAACCCTAACGGTAACACTAACTCTAATCCTCACCTCGACCCTCAGCCTAACCCTAAGCCAAACCCTAACCCTAACCCTAAACCTAACTCTAACCCTAAACCTCACCCTCACCCTAAACCTAACTCTAAACCTAACCCTGAACCTAAACGTCATCCTAAACCTAACCCTCACACACACCCTAACCCTAACCCTAATCCTAATGCTTTCACTAAGGCTAACCCTCACCCACACCCTAAACCTCACCCTAACCCTAACTCTAACACTAACCGTAACTCTAACCCTAAACCGCAGCCTCACCCTAATCCTAACCCTAAACCTAACGCTAAACCTCACCCTAACCCTAACCCTAAAACTCACCCTCACCCTAGCCCTCACCCTAACCCTAATCCTAACCCTAACGCTCATCCAAACCCTCCCCATAACCCTAAACCTAGCCCTAACCCTAACCCTCAAAATTTCCCTCACCCTCAGCCTAACCCTAAGCCTAAACATAACCCTCACGCTAACCCTCACATTCAACCTCTCCCTAACCCTAATCCTAAACCTAACCCTATCCCTAAACCTCAACCTAAACCTCCCCCTCACCCTAAACCGAATCCTAACACTAACCCTGAACCTCATCCTAACTGTCCCCCTAACCCTACCTTTAACCCTAATCCTCCCCCTCACACTAACTCTAATCCTAACCCTAAACCTCACCCTAAACCTCACCCTAAACCTCACCCTAACCCTAACCCTCACCCTCACCTAAAACTTCAAAGTAACTCTAACGCTAAACCTAACAATAACACTAACTCTAACCCTAACCCTAACCATAAACCTCACTCTTAGCCTCACCCACACAGTAAACTTAACCCTAACCATGACACTAACAATAACCCTAACCCTATCCCTAACCCTAACCCAACCCTAACCCTCACACTCACCGTCACCGTAAACTAAAACCTAAACCTAACCCTATCCCTAACCATAACCCTCACCCTAAGCCATAACCTAGCCCTCACCCTAACCCTAAATCTAACTCAAACCCTAAACTTAAAACTCATCCTAACCCTAAACTTAACCCTCACCCTCACCCTCACCGTAACCATAGCCTTAACCCTAACAGTAACCCTAAATCTACACCTAACCCTCACCCTTACCATAACCCCCACCCTAACACTAACCCTCACCCTAACACTTATCCTCACCCTAACACTAACTATAACCCTAGCACTAACACTCACACTATCCCTAACCATCACCAAAAACCTAATCCTCACCCTAACCCTAACGCTAACCCTCACCTTCAACCTAACACTCACAATAAACCTATAAACCTAACCCTCATCCTCACCCTAAACCTCACAATAACTCTAACACTAATCCTCAATCTAACCCACACCCTCACCCTACCCCTAAACCTAACCTTCACCCTAACCCTAAACCTCACACTAACCCTCACCCTAACCCTAACTCTAAACCTAAACCTCACCCTAACCCTCTCCCTCACGCTCACCCTCTCCCTCAGTGTAACCCTAAGCCTAACCCTAACCCTAACCTTAACCCTAACCCTCACACTAACTCTAACCCTTACCCTCACCTAACCCTCAACCTAACCCTAGCCCTCACGCTCACTGTAACCCTAACACTTACCCTCACCCTCACCCTAACCTTCACCATCACACGCACCCTCAGCTTAACCCTAAGCTTAAGCCCAACCCTAACCCTAACCCTCACCCTCACCCTAACACTCACCCTAACCCTAAACTAAACCCTAAACCCTAACACTAAACCTAACCCTCATCCTCAGCCTCACCCTAACCCTAACTCTAACCCTAAACCTCACCCTCACCCTAACTCTAACCCTAAGCCTAACCCTAAATCTCACGCTCATCCTAGCCCTCAACCTAACCCTAATCCTTACCGTAATGCTCATCCTAACCCTAACCCTAACCCCCACCCTAATCCTCAACCACACCCTCACACTCAACCTAACCCTAAGCCTAACCCTGTCCCTAACGCTAACCCTAACCCTCACTGTAAACCTAACCCTATCCCTAATGCTAACCCTAAACCTAAACCTAAACCTAAACCTAACCCTAATCCTCAGCATCACCGTCACCCTAACCCAAACCCCAAACCTAATCCTCACCATAACCCTAAGCCTAAACCTAACATAACCATAACCCTCACAGTAACCCTCACCCTAACCCTAATCCTAAGCCTAACTTAACCCTAAAACTAAACCTCACCCTATCCCTAACTCTAACATTAACCCTAACCCTAACCCTCACCCTCAGCCTCACCCTAACCCTAACTCTATTCCTAACCCTAACACTAAACCTCACCCTAAGCCTAAGCCTAAACCTAACCCTCACCCTTACCCTCATCGTAACCCTAACCCTAACCCTAACCCTAAAAATAACCCTAACCCTATCCCTATTCCTCACCCTAACCATAACCCTCACCCTAAGGCTAACCCTCACCATAACACTTACCCTCACTCTAACACTAACCCTAACCCTAATACTAACACTCACACTAAACCTAACCCTCAACCTAATCCTAAACCTCACCCAAACCCTAACCCAAACCCTCACCCTCACCGTAGCCCTAACCCTAACCCTGATTCTAACCCTCACCCTCACCCTAAACCTAACCCTCATCCTCACACTAAACCTCACACTGACCCTAACCCTAATCCTCAATCTAACACTCATCCTGCCTCTAACCCTAACCATTACCCTAACCCTAAACTGAACTTTAACCCTCACCCTTATCTTAACCTTCACCCTCAGCCTAAACCATACCTTTACACTTAGCATCTTCCTCACCCTAAACCTCACCCTAACCCTAAACCTTATCCTAACCCTCAAACTCACCCTAAACCTAACCCTCATCCTCACACTAAACCTCACACTGACCCTAACCGTAATCCTCAATCTAACACTCACCCTACCTCTAACCCTAACCCTTACCATAACCCTAAACTGAACTTTAACCCTCACCCTTATCTTAACCTTCACCCTCAGCCTAAACCATACCTTTACCCTTAGCATCTTCCTCACCCTAAACCTCACCCTAACCCTAAACCTCATCCTAAACCTCACCCTAACCATAAACCTAACCATCCCCCTAAACCTATCCCTCACACTCAACCTCAAGCTCAGCCTATCCCTAAGCATAAGCCTAAGCCTAAGCCTAACCCTCACCCTCACTGTAACTCTAACCCTAACCCAAACAATAAAACTAATCCTAAGCCTAAAAATAACCCTAAACCTAACCCTACCCTAATCCTCACACTCACCCTCACCCTCACCCTAACCCTAATCCTAACCCAACCCTCACCCTAATGCTAAACCTCACCCTTACAATAAATCTAACCCTCATCCTAACACTCACCCTGACCCTCACCCTAATACTAAACCACACCCTAAGCCTAACCCTAACACTCACCCTCACACAAGCCCTCACCCTAACACTAATTCTAACCCTAACCCTCACCCTAACCCTAACCCTCATCCTCAACCTAAACCTCACACTAACCATAACCCTAATCCTCAATCTAATCCTCACCCTAACCCAAAACCTAACCCTAACTCTAAACCTAAACCTCACCCTCACCCTCACCCTAACGTTAACCCTAACCCTAAACCTCACCCTAACCCTAACCCTCACCCTCACCCTCAACTTCACCGTAACTCTAACCCTAACAATAACACTAACCCTAAACCTAACCATAACCCTATCCATAACCCTAAACCTCATTGTAAGCCTAACCCTTACACTAACACTAACCCTAACCCTAAACCTATCGCGAAACCTAAAACTAATCCTCAGCCTCACCCTCACCCTAACCAAACCCTAACCCTAAACCTCACCCTAACCCTAAGCCTAACCCTAACCCTAACCCTAATCCTCACACTCACCCTCATCCTAACCCTTATCCTAAACCTAACCCTATCCCTAACCTTAACCCTTACCCTAACCCTCAACCAAGCCCCTACCCTAACCCTATTCCTAACCGTAAATCTCATCCTAACCCTCAGCCTAACCCTAACTTTAACCCTCACCCTAAACCTAAACCTATCGCTCACCCACATGCTGGGCAGAAGCCTAAGACAAAGTCTAACCCTAACCCTAACCCTCAGCTTCGGCCTAACCCTAAACCTAACACTAACTCTAAACCTAAACCTCACCCTCATCCAAACCCTAACTCTAAACCTAACCCTAAACCTAAACCTCATCCTAAACCTAAAACTAAAAATAACCCTAACCCTAACCCTAACCCTACCCTAAATCTAACCCTAAAACTAAACCTAACCCTAACCCTAACCTTAACCCAAACCCTAACCCTAACCCTAACCCTAACACTCACACTAACCCTAACCCTCACCCTAATACTAAACCACACCCTAAGCCTAACCCTAACACTCACCCTCACCCAAACCCTAACTCTAACCCTCACCCTTATCCTAATTTTAACCGTAACCCTCACCCTAACCCTAAACTTAACCAAACCCTAACTCTCACGCTAACACTAACCCTAACCCTCACCAAAACCCTAACATTCACCCTCACCCTCACTCTCAGCCTAACCCTAAGCCTAATCCTAAACTTAACTCTCACACTCACCATAACCCTTACCCTAATCTTAAACGTAAACCTAAGCCTAAGCCTCACCCTCACCTTAACCCTCACCCTAAACCTAACTCTAACACTAACCCTAAACATAAACCTCAACCTAAGCCTCACACTTACCCTAACTTTAATCCTAAACCTCACCCGAACCCTAACCATAACTCTAACCCTAACCCTAACACTAAACCTCAAATTGACCCTAAACATAACCCTCACCCTCACCTTAACCTTAACCCTAAGCCTAACCCTAACAATAACCCTCACCCTCACCGTAACACTAATCCTAACCCTAACCCTAACCCTAACCCTAAAACTCACACTCACCATAACTCTAACCCTCATCCTAACCCTCACCCTAACCCTAACCCTAAACCTCACCCAAACACTAACCCTAACACTTACCCTCACCCTAACCCTAATCCTAACCCTAATCCTCATCCTAACCCTCACCCTAAATTTAACCCTAACCCTCACCCTCACCCTCAACCGAAACCTAAGCCTAACTCTCACCCTAACCCTATTCCTAACACTCCCCCTCACCCTAACCCTAAATCTAAACCTAACCCTCACCATAACCCTAACCCTCACCCTCACCGTAACCCTAACCCTCAAGCTAACCCTCACCCTAACCATAACCCTAAACCTAAACCTTAATCTAACACTAACCCTAAACCTAACCCTCAACCTAAACCTCACCTTAACCCTAACTCTATCCCTAAATATCACCCTCACCCTTACCCTAACCTTACCCTTAAACCTAAATTTAAACCTCAACTTAACCCTAACCGTAAACCTTACCCTCACCACAGCCCTCACCCTAACCCTAATCCTAACCCTCAAGCTAACCCTAACCCTCACCCTCACTGTAACCCTTACTCTAACACTCACCCTAACCCAAAACTTAACCCGAACCTTAACTCTCAGCCTAACTCTAACGCTAACCCTCACCCAAACCCTAATCCTCCTCCCTCACTCTCACTTTCAGCCTAAAACTAGGCCTAACCCTAACCCTAACCATAAACCTCACACTAACCCTCACCATAACCCTAATCCTAATCCTAACACTAACCCTAAACCTCACCCTCACCTAACCCTCACCTTAAGCCTAACCCTAACATTAAGCCTAACACTAACCCTAACCCTAACCCTCATCCTCACCCTAAACCTCACACTAACCCTAACACTAATCCTCAATCTAACCCTCACCTTCACCCTAACCCTAACACGAAACATTACCCCAAACCTAACCCTCACCCTTACCATAACCCTCACATTCAGCCAAACCCTCACCTTTATCCTTACCGTCACCCCCACCCTAAAACTCACCCTAACCCTACCCCTCACCCTGACCCTAATCCTACCCTTAAACCTCACCCTAACCCTAACCCTAACTCTAACCCTAACCCTAACACTAAACCTCACCCTAAACCTAACGCTAACCCTCAACCTCACTGTAATCGTAACCCTAACCCTAACCCTAACAATAACCGTAACCATAACCATAACCCTCACCCTAACCATAACCCTCACCCTAACACTAACCCTCACCCTCAACCTCATGCTAAGCATAACCCTAAGACTAAGAGTAACCCTTACAATAACCCTCATCCTCACCCTAGCCCTCACCCTAACCCTAATCCTAATGCTAATCCTCAACCTAACCCTAACCCTAACCATCACCCTAACCCTAATCCTCACCCCCACCCTCACCCTCAGCCTAACACTAAGCCTAAGGCTAACCTTAACCCTATCCCTTAACACTAAAACTAACCCTAACCCTAATCCTAACCCTAAAACTAATCCTAACCCTAAACCTCAACCTAACCCTCACCCTAACCTTAACCCTAACAGTAACCCTAAATCTCTAATCTTAATCCTAACCCTAATCCTAAACCTCACCCTAAGCCTCACCTTAACCCTAACCCTAACAATCACCCTCACACTAACCATCACCCTAAAACTAATCCTAAACCTAACGCTCATCCTAACGCTCCCCATAACCCTAACCCTAACCCTCACCCTAACCCTAACCCGCACCATCACCCTCGCGTCAGCCTAACCTTAAACCTAACCCTAAGCCTAACCCTAAACTTAAATCTTTCCCTCACACTCACCCGAACCCTCACCCTCTCCATAATTCTAACCTTAACCCTAACCCTAACCCTAAACCTCAGGCTCACCCTAACCCTAAACCTAACCCTCACCCTCACCCTCACCCTATCCCTAATACTAACCCTAACACTAACCCTCCCCCTAAGCCTCCCCCTAACCCTATATCTAACCCTAAATCTCACCCTCACCCTAATCCTAACCCTAACCCTTAACCCCACCCTAACCCTAACCCTAACCCTCAACCGCACCATCACCTTCACCATAAATCGTAACTTAACCCTAACAATAACACTAACCCTAACCCTAACCATCACCCTAACCCTAACTCTACCCCTAAACCTCACCCTCACCCTAACCCTAACTCTAACACTAACCCTAACACTAAACCTCACCCTAAACTTAAACCTAACCCTCACCCTCACCCTCACCGTAATCGTAACCCTAAACCTAACCCTAACAATAACCGTAACCGTAACCCTAACCCTTACCCTAACAATAATCCTCACCCTAACATTAACCCTCACCCTAACAATTACACTCATCCTAACACTAACCCTAAACCTAACACTAACCCTGGCACTAACCCTAACACCCACTCTAATCCTAAACCCCACCCTAAACCTAACACTAACTCTAACACTCACCCTCACCCTAGCCCTCATCCTAACCCTAATCCTAACACTCACCATCACCCTAACCATAATCGTAACCCTAACCCTCAACCTAACCCTAACCCTCACCCTCACCGTAACGCTAACCCTCATCCTAACCCTAACCCAAACCCTAATCCTAACTCTAAACCTCACCCTAACCCTAACCCTAACCCTCACCCTCACCCTAGCACTCACCCTAATACTAATCCTAACCCTAACCCTCAACCTAACCCTAAAATTAATCAAACCCTAACTCTCACACTAAACCTAACCCTAACCGTCACCCAAACCCTTACCCTCACACTCACCCTCACTCTCAGCCTAACCCTAAGCCTAAGCCTAACCCTAACTCTAACCCTCACACTCACCCTAACACTTACCCTAATCTTAATCCTAACACTAAGCCTAACCCTCACCCTCATCCTAACCCTCACCTTAACCCTAACTCTAACACTAACCCGAAACCGAACCCTCACCCTCAGCCTCAACCTTACCCTAACTCTAACCCTAAACCTCAACCTCACCCTAAACCTAACCCTAACCCTAACCTTCAACCTCACCGTATCCCTAAAACTAAACCTCACCCTCACCCTAGCCCTCACCCTAACACTAATCTTAACACTAACATTCATCCTAAACCTCCCCATAAACCTAAACCTAAATCTCACCCTAACCCTAACCCTCAACCTAACCCTCACTCTCAGCCTAAACTTAATCCTAACCCTAAACCTAACCCTAACCCTCAGACTCACCCTAACCCTAATCCTAATCTTAATCCTAACCCCAACCCTAAAGCTCACCCTCACTCTAAACCTCAACTAAACCTAACCCTAACCCTAACACTAACCCTAAACCTAACCCTCACCCTCAGCCTCACCCTAACCCTAACTATAACCCTAAAATTCACACTCACCCTAACACTAACCCTAACGCTAACCCTAAACCTCAACCGAAACCTAACCCTAAACCTCACCCTCACCCTAGCCCTTACCTTAACCCTAATCCTAACCCTAACCCTCATCCTAACCCTCCCCCTAACCCTAACCCTAACACTCAACTTAACCCTAACCCTCACCCTCAACATCAACCTCAGCATATCCTTAAACTTAAACCTAAACCTAACCCTAACACACACACTCACCCTCGACCTATCCCTAATCCTATCCCTAACCCTAACCCTAACCCAAACCCTCCCCCTAACTCTCACTCTAAAGCTAACCCTAACACTAACCCTAACCCTCACTCTAAGCTTAATTCTAATCCTAAACTTCACCCTCACACTAACACTAACTCTAACCCTAACCCAAACCCTAACCCTCACCCTAAACCTAACCCTCACCCTCACCCTCAATCTCACCGTAACTATAACCCTAACCCTAACAATAACACTAAGCCTAACACTAACCATAACCATAACCCTCACCCTCAGCCTCACCCTCACCGCAAACTTATCCCTAACCATAACAATCACAGTAACCCTAACCATAACCCTAATCCTAATCCTCACCACCACCCCCAATCTCACCATCAGCCTAAGCCTAAACCTAACCCTAACGTTAACTCTAGCCCTCACCGTAACCCTAACAGTAAACCTAACAATAACCCTAACCCTACCCCTAATCCTAACCCTCACCCTCACCCTAACCCTCACCCTTACTGTAACCCTAACCCTCACCCTAACCATCACTCTAACCCTAAACCTAAACCTAAACCTCACCCTAACACTAACCCTAAACCTCACCCTCACCCTAGCCCTCAACCTAACCCAAATCTTAACTCTAATCCTCATCCTAACCCTCACCCTAACCCTCACACTAACCCTAAACTTAACCTGAACCCTAACTCTAACCCTAAAGCTAGCCCTAATCCTAAGCCTAACCCTAAAGCTCACCTTCTCCCTCACCCTCAGTGTAATGCTTAGCCTAATCCTAACCCTATCCTTAACCCTCACACGCACCCAAATGCTTACCCAAACCATAATCCTAACCCTAATCCTAAACTTCACCCTCAGTCTCACGTTAACCCTAAGTCTAAGCCTAAACCTCACCCTCACCCTAACCCTAACCCTAAACCTAACCCAAAACCTCACCCTAACCCTAAACCTAAACCTCATCCTCACCCTAACCCTCACCCTAAACCTAATCCTAACCCTAACCCTCATCCTAACCCTCACCCTAACACTAACCCTAACCCTCACCCTCAACCTCACCCTAAATCTAACCCTAAACCTAACCCTCAACCTAACCCTAACCCTAACCCTAACCCTCAACCTAACCCTAACCCTCACCCTCAATTTAACCCTTACCCTCACCCTCACCCTATCCCTAAACTTAAACTGAAACCAAACTCTCACCCTAATCCTAAACATAACCCTCCCCCTAACCCTAACCTTCAAACTTACCCTCACCTTCAGCCTAACACTACCCCTAACCCTAACCCTATGCCTAACCCTCACACTCACCCTAACCATAATGCTAATCCTAATCCTAACACTAACCTTAAACCTCACCCTCACCTTAACCCTCAACTTATGCCTAACCCTAACATTAATCCTAAACCTAACCCTAACCCTAAACCTCATCTTCACCCCAAACCTCACACTAACCCTCACACTAATCCTCAATCTAACCCTCACCCTCACCTTCACCCTAGCCCTCATCCTAACACTAACACTCATCCTCACCCTAAACCTCACACTAAACCTAACACTAATCCTGAATCTAACCCTCACCCTCACCCTAACCCTAACCCTAAACATCACCCTAAACGTAACCCTCACCCTTACCATAACCCTCATCCTCAGCCTAACCCTCACCTTTACACTTACCGTCACCCCCACCCTAACCCTCACCCTAAACCTACCCCTCACCCTGACCCTAAACCTACACCTAAACCTCAACCTCACACTAACCCTAACTCTAACCCTAACCCTAACACTAAACCTCATGCTATCCCTAAACCTAACCCTCACCCTCAACCTCATGCTCACCCTAACCCTAAGCCTAAGCCTAACCATTAACCTAACCCTCACCCTCAACCTAGCCCTCAACCTAACCCTAATGCTAACCCAACCCCTCATCCTAACACTCACCTTAACCCTAACCCTAACCATCACCCTAACCCTAATACTGACCCCCACCCTCACCCTCAGCCTAACACAATGCCTAAGCCTAAACCTAACCCTAAACCTCACACTGACCCTCAGCCTAACCCTAATCCTAACCCTAACCCTAACCCTATCCCTAAACCTCAACCTAACCCTCACCCTCACACTCACCATTACTCTAACCCTAACTCTAACAATAACACGAATCCTAACCCTAAACCTAACCCTAACCCTAACCCTAATCCTAACAATCACCCTCACCCTAACCATAATGTTAACCTTAACCCTCATCCTAACCCTAATGCAAAACCTACCCCTAACCCTAAACATTACCCTAACACTAACCCTAATCCTCACCCCCACCCTAGCCCTCACCCTAACACTGATCCTTACCTTATCCCTCACTCTAACCCTAACTTTAACAGAACCCTCACTCTCACCCTAACCCTAACATTAACCCTCAACCTAACCCTAACCCTCACCCTCACCATGACTCTCAGCCTAACCCTAAGCCTAAGCCTAAACCTAAACCTAAACCTAAACCTCACACTCACCCTAACCCTTACCCTAATCCTAAACCTATCCCTAAGCCTAAACCTAACCCTCAACCTCAGCCTCACCCTTACCCTAACTCTAACCCTCAACCTCAGCCTCATCCTTACCCTAACTCTAACCCTAAACCTCACCCTCACCCTAAACCTAACTCTAACCCTAACCCTAACACTAAACCTCACCCTTACCCTAACCCTAAACCTCAATCTCACCGTAACCCCAACCCTAAACCTAACCTTAACAATAACACTCACCTTCACCATAACCCTAATTCTAACCCTAACCGTCACTCTAACCCTAACCCTCACCCTCGCCATAACACTAACCCCCATCCCAACCCTCACCCTAACCCTAATACTAAGCCTAAACCTTACCATAACACTAAACGTAACTCTCACCCACACCATAGCCCTCACCCTAATGCTAATCCTCACACTAACCCTAAATTTAACCAATCCTTAACTCTCACCCTAAACCTAAACCTAACCCTAACCCTAACCCTAACCCTCACCCTGACCCTCACTCTCAGCCTAACCCTCACCCTAATTCTAACTGTAACTCTAACCCTAACACTAACCCTGAACTTCAGCCTCAACCTTACCATAAATCTAACCCTAAACCTCACCCTCACCCTAACCCTAACCCTAACCCTAAACCTCACCCTAACCCTAACCCTAAACCTCACCCTCACCCTAACCGTAATCCTAACCCTAAACCTCATCCTAAACATCCCCATAACCCTAAACCTAACCCTCACCCTAACCCTATCCCTCACCCTCACCCTCAGCCTAACCTTAGTCCTAAACCTAAACTTAAACCTAACCCTCACACTCACCCTAACACTAAACGTAATCCTAACCATAACTCTAACCCTCACCCTCACCCTAACCCTGACCCTAACCCTCACCCTAACCCTGACTCTAACCCTAACTCAAACCCTAAACTTAACCCTCACCCTCTGCCTCACCCTAACCCTAACTCTAACCCTAAACCTCAACCTCACCCTATCCCTCAACCTAACCCTAAAGCTAAACCTAAGCCTAAACCTAACCCTAAACCTCATCCTCACCCTAGCCCTTACCTTAACCCGAATCCTAAACCTGACACTCATCCTAACCCTGCCACTAAACCTAACCCTAACCCTCACCCTAACCCTAACCCTCACCCTCAACCTCAACCTCAAACTCACCCTATCCCTCACCCTAACCCTAAAGCTAAACCTAAGCCTAAACCTAACCCTAAACCTCATCCTCACCCTAGCCCTTACCTTAACCCGAATCCTAAACCTGACACTCATCCTAACCCTGCCACTAAACCTAACCCTAACCCTCACCCTAACCCTAACCCTCACCCTCAACCTCAACCTCAGCCTCACCCTAAGCCTAACCCTAAACCTAACCCTAAAACACACACTCACCCTCACCCTAACAATAATCCTATCCATAACCCTAACAATAACCCATACCCTTCCCCTAACACTAACCCTAACACTAAATCTAAACCTAACCCTCACCCTAAACCTAGCTCTAACCCTAAACCTCACCCTCACCCTAACACTAACTCTAACCCTAAACCTCAACATAACCATAACCCTAATCCTCACCTTCACCCTCACCATAACCCTAACCCTAACTCCAATAATAACCTTAACCCTAACCCTAATCTGAACCCTCACCCTCAACCTAACCCTAATCCTAACACTAACCCTCACCCTAACCCTAACTCTCACCCTTAATGTAACCCTAACACTCACACTAGCCCTCACCCTAACCCTAATCCTAACCCTAATATTCATCCTAAGCCTCACACTAACCCTAAACCTAAACCTCATCCTAACCCTAACCCTAACCAACAACCTAACCCTAAACCTCACCCTCAATGTAACCCTAACCTTCACCCTAACCCAAAACTTAACCTGAACACTAACTCTCACCCTAACCCTAAACCTAACCCTCACCCTAAACCTAACACTCACCCTCACCCGCAGTGTATCCCTAAGCCTAACCCTAACCAAAACCCTAACACTCACACTCAACCTAATCGTTACAGTAATCCTAATCCTAACCCTAATCCTAAACCTCACCCTAAGCCTCACCTTAACCCTAAGTTTAACCCTCACCCTCACCCTAACACTAACCCTAACCCTTACCCTCACCCTAAACCTACCCCTAACCCTATATCTAACACTAAACCTCACCCTCACCCTAAACCTAACCCTAACCGTAAACCCCACCCTAACCCTAAAACTAACTCTCACCCGAACCCGAACCCTCACTGAAACTCACACCCTAACCCTAACAATAACACTAACCCTAAACCTAACAATCACCTTAACCCTAATCCTCACAACCACCATCACCCTCAGCCTAAACCTAAGCCTAAGCCTCACCCTAACCCTCATACTCATGCTCACCCTAACTCTAATCCTAACCCTAAACCTATCCCTAAACCTCAAACTAACCCTCACCCTGACCCTAACACTGACACTAACCCTAACCTTAAACCTCACCCTAACCCTCCCCCAAAACCTAACTCTAACCCTAAAACTCACCCTCACCCTAACAATAACCCTAACCCTAACCCTAATCCTCACCCCCAGTCTCACCCTAATCCTAACCCTCAACCTAGCCCTCACCCTAACCCTAATTCTAACCCTCATCCTCACCCTAACCCTAACCTTCATCTTCACACTAAACGTAACACAAACCCTAACCAGAAACCTAAACCCCAATCGAACCCTCATCATAACGCTAACCCTAACCCTAAACCTAACCCTAAACCTCACCCTAATCCTAACCCTAAACTTCACCCTAACCCTCAACCTAACCCTAACCCTCATCCTCACACTGAACTTAACCCGAACACTAACCCTCACCCTAAACCTAACCCTAACACTCACCCTTACCCTAACCCTCACCCTCACCTCACCCTAACCCTAAATCTAACCCTCACGCTCACACTAACCCTAACCCTAATCCTAACCATAACTCTAACCCTAAACCTCCCCCTCACCCTAACCCTCACCTTAAACCTAACCCTAACATTAATCCTAAACCTAACCCTAACCCTAAACCTCATCCTCACCCTAAACCTCACACTAACCCTAACACTAATCCTCAGTCTAACCCTCACCCTAAGCCTAACCCTAACCCTCACCCTGAACCTAAGCTTACCCTTAAACCTCACCCTCAACCTAACCCTAACTCTAACCCTAACCATAACACTAAACCTCACCCTATCCCTAAAAATAATCCTCACACTCAACTTTATGCTGAGCCTAACACTAAGCCTAACACTAACCCTAAAACTAACCCACACCAGCACTCACACCTTCACTGAAACTCGAACCCTAACCCTAACAATAACACTAACCCTAACTCCAACCATCACCCTCACCCTAATCCTCACCCCCACCCTCACCCTCAGCCTAATCCTAAGCCTAAGCCTCACCCTAACCCTCATACTCATGCTCACCCTAACTCTAATCCTAACCCTAAACCTATCCCTAAACCTCAACCTAACCCTCACCCTCACCCTAACCCTAAAACTAACCCTAACCCTAAACGTCACTCTAACCCTCCCCCTAAACTAACTCTAACCCTGAACCACACCCTCACCCTCACCCTAACCCTAACCCTAACTATAATCCTTAACTTCACCCTAAACCTAACCCTGACCCTCAACCTTAACCTCACTGTAACTCTAACCCTAACACTAACAATAACACTAACCCTAACCCTAATCCTAAACATAAACATAACCCTCACCCTCAGCCTCACCCTCACCCCAAACTTAACACTAACCATAACACTAACAATAACCCTAACCCTAACCCTAACCCTAATCCTCACTCCCACCTCATCCTTAGCGTAACCCTAACCCTAACCCTAAACCTAACCCTCAAGGTAACCCTAACCATAACATTAACACTAACACTAATCCTAAACCTAATTTAAACACTAAACCTAAACCTAAACCTAACCCTAATCCTCAGCCTCATCCTAACCCTAATCCAAACCCTAACAATAACCCTCACCCTAACCCTAAGCCTCACCCTAACCCTAACCCTAACACTCACACTCACCCTCACCCTAACCCAAATCCTAAACCTAAACCTATCCCTAAACCTCTCCCTAACCATCACCCTAGTCCTCACCCTAAACCTAATCCTAACCCTAAACCTCATACTAAAACTCACCCTAACCCTAACCCTCATCCTATTCCTAACCCTAACACTATCCCTAACTCTAACCCTAAACCTCACCCTCACCCTAACCCTAACTCTAACCCTAACCCTAAAACTAAACCTCATCCTAAACCTAACCCTAACTCTCACTGTAACAGTAACCCTAAACCTTACCCTAACAATAACCCTAACCCTAAACCTCACCTCAACCATTACCCTCACCCTAACCCTCATCCTCACCCTAACATTTACCCTCACCCTAACACTAACCCTAACGTAACACTAATGCTCACACTAACCCTAAGCATCACCCTAACCCTAAACCTTACCCTAACACTAACCCTATCCCTCACCCTCACCCTAGACCTCACCCTAAACCTAATCCTCATCCTCACCCTAAACCTCACACTAACCCTAACACTAATCCTCAATCTAACCCTCACCCTAAACCTGACCCTAAACCTAACCCTCACCCTAACCCTAACCCTCACTCTTAAGGTAACCCTCACACTCAGCCTAACCCTCAACTTTACCCTTACCATCACCCCCACGCTAAAACTCACCCTAACCCTAACATTCACCCTCGCCCTAACTCTACCCCTAAACCTCACCCTCACACTAATCCTAACTCTAACCTGAAACCAAACACTAAACCTCACCTTAACCCTAAGCCTAACCCTCACCCTCACCCTCACCGTAAACGTAACCCTAACACTAACCCTAACAATAAACCTAAACCGACCTCTAAACCTCACCCTAACCATAACCCTCACCCTAACATTAACCCTCACCCTAACACTTACCCTCACCTAACACTAACCCTAACCAAACCCTAACCTTCACACTAACCCTAACCCTCACCCTAATCCTAAACCTCACCCTAACCCTAACCCTATCTCTAACCCTCACCCTCACTCTAGCCCTCACTCTACCCCTAATTCTAATCCTCACCCTCATCCTAACCCTAACCCTCATCCTCACCCTAAACCTCACACTAACCCTAAACCTAACCCTAATGTTCAATCAAAACCTCACCCTAACCCTAACCCTAATCCTAAATCTAATGCTAACCCTCACCTTTATCTTAATCCTCACCCTCAGCCTAAACCTCAGCTTTACCCTTACCATCATACTCACCCTAACCCTAAACCTCATCCTAACCCTCACCCTAACCGTAAACCTAACAATCACCGTAACCCTAACCCTCACCCTCAACCTCATGCTCAGCCGAAACCTAAGCCTAAGCCTAACCCTTATCCTTACCCTCACACTCATCTTAGCCCTCCCCCTAACAATAATCCTAACCCTATCCCTCATTATAATCCTCACCCTAACGCTAACGCTAACCATCACCCTAACCCTAACACTCACACCCACCCTCACCCTCAGCATAACCCTAACTCTAAGCCTAAGCCTAACCCTAACCCTCACATACCCTATCGCTAATCCTAATCCTAACCCTAACCCTAACCTTAAACCTCAACCTAACCCTCACCCTAACCTTAACCCTAATACTAACCCTAACCCTAACACTTGACCTAATCCTCCCCCTAACCCTAAATATAATCCTAAAACTCACCCTCACCCTAACCCAAATACTAACCCTAAACCTCACCCTAACCCTAACACTCATGCTCACTGTAACCCTAACCCATGTCCTAACCCTCACCCTAACCCTAACCCTAAACCTCACCAAAACACTAATCCCAACCCTCACCCTCAACCTAGCCCTCAGCCGAACCCTAATCCGAACCCTAACCCTGACCCTAACACTAACCCTAACCCTCATCCTAATCCTAAGCCTAACCCTAACCCTCACTGTAACCCTAAACCTAACCTTCACCCTAACCCTAAACTTAACCTGAACCCAAACTCTCACCCTAAACCTACTCCTAACTCTCACCCTAACCCTAACCCTCACCCTCACCCTCACCCTAAGCGTAAACATAAGCCTAAACCTAATCCTAACCCTAAACCTCACACTCACCCCAACACTTACCCTAATCCTAATCCTAACACAAAACCTTCCCCTCACACTCACACTAATCCTCACTGTAACCCTCTCTAACACTAACCCTAACCATCACCCTAACCCTCAGCCTCATCCTAACCCTAACTCTAACACTAAACCTCAACCTCACCCTAACCCTAAAGATAAACCTAACCAAAAATCTCACCCTAACCCTAACCCTAAACCTCACCCTCAACCTAGCCCTCACCCTAACCCTAATCCTAACCCTAAACCTCATCCTAACCCTCACCCTAACACTAACACTAACCATCACCCTCACCCTCACCTTAAGACTAACACTAAAGCTAACCCTAACCCTCAAACTAACCCTAACCCTCAACCTCACTGTAACCCTTACCCTAACCATCACCCTAACCCTTAACTTAACCTGAACCCTAACTATCAACCTAACACTAACCCTAACACTCACCCAAACCATAAACCTCAACCTCACCCTCACCTTCAGCCTAACACTAAGCCTAAGCCTAACCCTAACCCTCACACTCACCCTAACCCTAACTCTAATCCTAGTCCTAACACTAACCCTAAACCTCACCCTTACCTTAACCCTCACCTAACGCCTCACCCTAACATTAAACCTAACCCTAAACCTAAACCTAAATCTTAACCTCACCCTAAACCTCACACTAACCTTAACACTAATCCTCCATCTAACCCTCACCCTCAATCTCAACCTAGCCCTCACCCTAACCCTAACCCTCATCCTCACCCTAAACCTCACAGTAACCCTAACACTAATCCTCAATCTAAACTTCACCCTCATCCTAAACTTAACACTAACCCTCACACTTAAACAAACCCTCACCCTTATCATAACCCTCACCCTCAGCCTAAACCTCACCTTTACCCTTACCGTCACCCCACCACTTACCCTAACCCTAACCCTACACCTCACCCTGACCCTAACCCAACCCCTAAACCTCACCCTCACCCTAACCCTAACTCTAACACTACCCCTAACACTAAACCACACCCTATCCCTAACCCTAACCCTCACCCTCAACCTCATGCTCAACCTAACCCTAAGCCTAAGCCTAAACCTTTCCCTAACCCTCACCCTCACCCTAGCCCTCACTCTAACCCTAATCCTAACCCTAAACCTCATCTTAACCCTCACCCTAACCCTAAACCTAACCATCAACCTAACCCTAATCCTCACCCCCACCCTAACCCTCATCCTAACCCTCACCCTAACCCTAACCCTAACCATCACGCTAACCCTAATCCTCACACCCACCCTCACCCTCAGCCTAAACCTAAGCCTAAGCGTAACCTTGACCCTAAACCTCACACTCACCCTCACCCTAACTCTAATCCTAACCCTAAACATAACCCTAAACATCAACCTAACCCTCACCTTAACCTTAACCCTAACACTAACCCTAACATTAACGCTTGACCTAACCCTCCAACTAACCCTAAATCTAACCCTAAACTTAACCCTCACCCTAACTCTAATGCTAACCCTAACCCTAAACCTCACCCTAAAGCTAACCCTAACGCTTACCCTCACCCTCACCCTCATCCTCACCATAACTCTAACTCTAACCCTAACAATAACACTAATCCTAACCCTGAACATAACCCTAACTCTAACCCTAATCCTAACATTCACCCTCACCGTAACCATAATCTTAACCCTAACCCTCATCCTAATCCCTAACCCTAACCCTAAACTTTACCCTAACACTAACCCTGAACCTCACCCTCACCCTAGCCCTCACCCTTACCCTAACCCTAACCCTAACCCTAAACTTAAGCGAAACCTAACACTCACCCTAACCCTAACCCTAACCCTCAACTTAACCCTAACCCTCACCCTCACCA
Organism: Dipodomys merriami; assembly: GCF_024711535.1. NCBI lineage: Eukaryota > Metazoa > Chordata > Mammalia > Rodentia > Heteromyidae > Dipodomys > Dipodomys merriami. The sequence goes on along the minus strand of NW_027202360.1, from coordinate 752,399 downwards.
TCACTCTCAGCCTAACCCTAAGCCTAAGCCTAAGCCTAACCCTAACCCTCACACTCACCCTAACACTTACCCTAATCCTAATCCTAAACTTAAGCCTAACCCTCACCCTCACCCCCACCCTAACCCTCACTCTAAACCTAACTCTAACACTAACCCTAAACCCAACACTCAACCTCAGCCTCACCCTTACCCTAAATCTAAACTTAAACCTCACCCTCACCCTAACCCTAACTCTAACACTAAACCTCGCCCTAACCCTAACCCTAACCCTCACCCACACTGTAATCATAATCCTAACCCTAACCCTAACAATAACCTTCAGCCTCACCGTAACCCTAATCCTAACCCTAACCCTCACCCTAACCCTAACCCTCACCCTCACCGTAACCCTAACCCTTACCCTAAACCTCACGCTAACTCTAACCCTAAACCTCACCCTAACCCTAACCCTAATTCTCACCCTCACCCTAGCCCTCACCTTAACCCTAATCCTAACCCTAATCCTCATCCTAACCCTCACCCTAACCCTAACCCTAACACTTACCCTAATCTTAAGCCCAACCCAAACCCTCAACCTAACCCTAACCCTCACCCTCACTCTAACCCTAACCCTAACCTTCACCCTAACCATAAACTTAACCCAAACCCTAACTCATACCCTAACCCTATACCTAACTCTCACTCTAACCCTAAACATCACCCTCACCCTCACCCTAAGCCTAACCCTAAGCCTAACCCTAACCTGTATCCTAACACTCACACTAACCCTAACCCTTTCCGTAATACTAATCTAACACTAAGCCTTACCCTCACCCTCACCCTAACCCTCACCGTAACGCTAACTCTAAGATTAACCCTAACCCTAACCCTCACCCTCAGTCTCACCCTAACCCTAAATCTAACCCCAAACCTCAGCCTCTCCCTAATCCTAAACCTAAACCTAACCCTAAACCTCAAACTACCCCAAACCCTAACCTCAACCTCACCCTAGCCCTCACCCTAACCCTAATCCTAACGCTAACCTTCATCCTAACCCTTACCCTAACACTAACCCAAACCCTAAAACTCACCATAACCCTAACCCTCACCCTCACCCTCACCTTCAGCCTAACACTAAGCCTAACCCTAACCCTAACCCTCACACTTACCCTAACCCTACCCCTAATCCTAATCCTAACACTAACCCTAAATCTCACCCTCACCCTAACCCTCACTTTAAACCTAACCCTAACATTAATCCTAACACTAACCCTAAGCCTAAAACTCATCCTCACACTAAACCTCACACTATCCCTAGAACTAATCCTCAATCTAACCCTCACCCTCACCCTCAGCTTCAGCCTAACATTAGCCTAACACTAACCCTAACCGTAATCCTCACATTCACCCTAACTCTAAGCCTAATCCTAATCCTAGCACTAACCCTAAACCTCAGCCTAACCCTAACCGTCACCTTAAGCCTAACCCTAACATTAATCCTAACCCTAACCCTAACCCTAAACCTCAACCTCACCCTAAACCTCACACTAACCCTAACACTAATCCTCAATCTACCCCTTACCCTCACCTTCACCTTAGCCCTCACCCTACCCTAACACTCATCCTCACCCTAAATCTCACACTAACCCTAAAACTAATCCTCAAACTAACACTTACACTCACCTTAACCCTAACCCTAACCCTCAGCCTAAACATAACCCTCACCCTTAACATAACCCTCAAACTCATCCTAACCCACACCTTTACCCTTACCGTCACCCCCACCCTAAACCTCAACCTAACCCTACCCCTCACCCTGACCCTAACCCTACCCCTAAACATCACCCTCAACCTAACCCTAACTCGAAACCTAACCCTAGCACTATACCTCACCCTATCCCTAACCCTAAAACTCACCATAACCATAACCCTCACCCTCACCCTCACTAAGCCTAATATTCACCCTCAACTTCATGCTCATCCTAAACCTAAGCCTAAGCCTAACCCTTACCCTAAACCTCATCCTTACCCTAGCCCTCACCCTAAGCCTAATCCTAACCCGGACCCTCATCCTAACCCTCACCCTAACCCTAACCATCAGCCTAACCTTAATCCTCACCCCCACCCTCACCCACAGCCTAGCCCTAAGCCTAACCCTAACCCTCACACTCACCCTAACACCCTAATCCTAACTCTAATACTAAGCCTTACCCTCACCCTCACCTTAATCCTCACTGTAACCTAACTCTAACCCTAACCCTAACCCTAACGCTCACCCTCAGTCTCACCCTAAGCCTAACTCTAACCCTAAACCTCACCCTGACCCTACCCCTAACCCTAAACCTCACACTCACCCTAGCCCTCACCCTAACCCTAATCCTAACCCTAATCCTCATCCTAACCCTCAGCCTAACACTAACCCTAACCCTAATTCTCAACCTAACCCTAAACATCACCCTCACTGTAACCATTACCCTAATCTTCAACCTAACCCTAAACTTAACCTGAACCCTAACTCTCACCCTAACCCTAACCCTAACACTCACCCTAATCCTAACCCTCACACTCACCCTCACTTTCAGCCTAAAACTAAGCCTAAACCTAACCCTAACCCTAACCCTCACACTCACCCTAACACTAACCCTAATCCTAATCCTAACACTAACCCTAAACCTCACCCTCACCCTAACCCTCACCTTAAGCCTAACCCTAACATTAATCGTAACCCTAAACCTAACCCTAAACCTCATCCTCACCCTAAACCTCACACTAACCCTAACACTAATCCTCAATCTAACCCTCACCCTCACCCTCACCCTAGTCTCACCCTAACCCTAACACTCATTCTCATCCTAAACCTCATACTAACCCTAAACCTAACCCTAAACCTAACCCTCACCCTTACCATAACCATCACCCTCAGCCTAACCCTCACCTTTACCCTTGCCGTCACCCCCACCCTAACCCTCGCCCTTACCCTACCCCTCACCCTGACCCTAACCCTACCCCTAAACCTCACCCTCAACCAAACCCCAACTCTAACCCTAACCCTAACCCTCACCCTCAACTTCATACTCAGCCTAACCCTAAGCCTAACCCTAAACCTAACCCTCACACTCACCCTAACCCTTACCCTAATCCTAATTCTAACACTAAGCCTTACCCTCACCCTCACCCTAACCCTCACCATAACCCTAATTCTAACACTAACCCTAACCCTAACCCTCATTCTCACCCTCATCCTAACTCTAGCCCTAAACCTCACACTCACCCGCACAATCACCCTCACCGTAATTCTAAATCTAACCCTCACCCTAACCCTAAACCTCACCCTAACCCTAACCATAACCCTAAGCCTCACCCTCACAGTAACTCTAACCCTAACCCTAACCCTAACTGTAAACCTCACCCTAACTATAAACCTAACCCTAAGCTAACCCTAACCCTCCCCCAAATCCTATATCTGAACCTAAACCTCACCCTCACCGTGACCCTAACTCTAAACCTAACCATAACCCTCCCCCTAACCCTATATCTAACCCTAAACCTCACACTGACCCTAACCCTAACCCTAACCCTAACCCTCACCCGCACCCTCACCTTCACTATAACTCGAACCCTAACCCTAACAATACCACTAAACCTAACCTTAACCATCACCCTAACCCTAATCCTCACCCCCACCCTCACCCTCAGCCTAACCATAAGCCTAAGCCTAAGCCTCACCCTTACCATCATACTTACGCTCACCCTAACCCTAATCCTAACCCTAACCCTATCCCTAAACCTCAGCCTAACCCTCACCCACACCCTAACCCTAACACTAACCCTTACCCTAAACCTCCCCCTAACCCTCCCCCTAACTCTAAACATAAACCTCACCCGAACCCTAACCCGAATCCTAACCCTAACCCTAAACCTCACCCTAAACCTAACACTCACCCTCAACCTCAACCTCACTGTAACTCTAAACCTAACCCTAACAATAACACTAACCCTAACCCTAATTCTAACCCTAAACATAACCCTCACCCTGAGCCTCACCCTCACTGCAAACTTAACCCTAACCATGACACTAAAAATAACCCTAACCCTAAACCTAAACCTAATCCTCACACCCACCCTCACCTTCAGCCTAACCCTAACCCTAACCCTAACCCTAACCCTCAAGGTAACCCTAACCCTAACCATAAACCTCACACTCACCCTCACCGTAAACCAAATCCTAAACCTATACCTATCCCTAAACCTCACTCTAAACCTCACCCTAGTCCTCACCCTAAACCTAATCCTAACCCTAAACCTCATCCTAAATCTCACACTAACCCTAACCCTAACCCTCACCCTAACCCTATCCCTCACCCTCGTGCTCCGCCTCAGCCTAAGCCTAAGCCTAAGCCTAAGCCTAACCCTAACACTATCCCTAACTCTAACCCTAAACCTCATCCTCAACCTAACCCTAACTCTGACCCTAACCCTAAACCTAAACCTCATCCTAACCCTAAACCTAACCCTAACCCTCACCCTCAGTGTAACATTAACCCTAACACTAACAATAAACCTAACCTTAACCGTAAACCTCACCCTAACCATAACCCTCACCCTAACCCTCACCCTCACCCTAACATTTACCCTCACTCTAACACTAACCCTAACTTTAACACTAATGCTCACACTAACACTAACCATCACCCTAAACCTAAACCTCAGCCTAACACTATCCCTGACCCTCACCCTGACCCTAGGCCTCACCCTGACCCTAGCCCTCACCCTAAACCTAATCCTCATCCTCACCCTAAACCTCACACTATCCCTAACACTAATCCTCAATCTAACCCTCACTCTCACCCTAAACCTAAAACTAATCCTAAACCTAACCCTAAACCTCACCCTTACTGTAACCCTCATCCTCAGCCTAACCCTCAACTTTACATTTACCGTCACCCCCACCCTAACCTTCACCCTAACCCTAAACCTCACCCTAAGCCTAACTCTACCCCTAAACCTCACCCTCACCCTAACCCTCACCCTAACAATAACACTAAACCTCACCCCAAACTTAACCCTTACCCACACCCTCACCCTAACCGTAAATGTAACACTAACCCTAACACTAACAATAACGCGAACCCTAATCCTAAAACTCACCCTAACCATAACCCTCACCCTAACATTAAACCTCACCCTAACACTTACCCTCACCCTCACACTAACCCTAACCCTAACCCTAACCTTCACACTAACCCTAACCATCACCCTAATCCTAAACCTCACCCTAAACCTAACCCTAACTCTAACCTTCATCCTCATCCTAGCCCTCACACTAATCCTAATTCTAACCCTCACCCTCAAACTAACCCTAACCCTCATCCTCACCATAAACCTCACACTAACCCTAACCCTAACCCTAATGCTCAATCAAACCCTCACACTAACACTAACCCTAAACCTAAACCTAAACCTAATCCGAACCCTCACCCTTATCTTAATCCTCAACCTCAGCCTAAACCTCAACTTCACCATTACCATAATCCTCACCCTAACCCTAAACCTCATCATAATCCTCACCCTAACCATAAACCTAACCATCACAATAATCCTAACCCTCACCCTCAACCTCATGCTCAGCTTAAACCTAAGCCTAAGCCTAACCCTTATGCTTATCCTCACCCTCACCCTAGCCATCACCCTAACAATAATCCTACCCCATCCCTCATACTAACCCTCACCCTAACCCTAAACCTAACCTTCACCCTAACCCTAATCCTAACTCTCACCCTCACCCCAGCCCTCACCCGAACCCTAATCCTAACCCTAATCCTCATCCTAACCCTCACCCTAACACTATCCCTAACACTCACTCTAATCCTAAGCCTAACCCTAACCCTCAACCTAACCCTAAAACCCACCCTCACTGTAAACTTAACCCTAACCCTCACCTTAACCCTAAATTTAATCCGAACCCTAACTCTCACTCTAAACCTACCGCTAAGTCTCACCCTAACCCTAACCCTCACCCTCACCTTCACACTAAGCCTAACCCTAAGACTAAACCTAAACCATAACCCTAACCCTCACACTCACCCTAACTCTTACCCTAATCCTAATCCTAACACTAAGCCTTCCCCTCACCCTCACCCAACCCTCACCATTAACCTAACTCTAACACTAACCCTAACAGTTACCTTCATCCTCAGCCTCACCCTAACCCTAACTCTAACCTTAAACCTCACACTCACCCTAACCCTAACCCTAAACCTAACCCTAAACCTCGCCCTAACCCTAACCCTAAAACTCACCCTCACCCTAGCCCTCACCCTAACCCTAATCCTAACCCTAACCCTCATCCTAATCCTCACCCTAACACTAACACTAACCCTAACCCTCAACCTAACCAAAACCCGCACTCTCAATGTAACCCTTCCCCTAACCCTCACCCTAACCCTAAAGTTAACCCGAATCCTAACTCTCACCTTAACCCTAAAAATAACACTAACCCTAACCCTAAACCTCACCCTCACCCTCACCTTCAGCCTAACACTAAGCCTAACGCTAACCCTAAACCTCACCCTCACCCTAACCCTCACCTGACGTCTAACTCAAACATTAATCCTAACCCTAACCCTAACCCTAAAACTCATCCTCACCCTATAGCTCACACTAAACCTAACACTAATCCTCAATCTAACCATCACACTCACCCTCACCCTAGCCCTCACCCTAACCCTAACCCTCAGCCTCAGCCTCACCCTCACCCTAACCCAAACCCACACACTAACCCTCACCCTAAACCTAAGCCTCAGCCTAACCCTAACCTAACCCTCACCCTTACCCTAGCCCTCACCGAACCCTAATCCTAACCCTAATCCTCATCCTAACCCTCACCCTAATATTAACCCTAACCCTCACCCTAATCCTCAGCCTAACCCTAACCCTCAACCTAGCCGTAACCTTCACCCTTACTGTAACTCTAACCCTAACGCTCACCATAACCCTAAATTTAATCCGAACCCTAACTCTCACCCTAACACTACCCCTAACTCTCACCCTTAGCCTAACCCTAATCCTCACATTCACCCTAACACTTACCCTAATCCTAACCCTAACGCTCACCCTAACCCTAACCCTCAACCTCACCCTCACCTTCAGCCTAACACTAAGCCTGAGCCTAACTCTAACCCTAAGCCTCACACTCACCCTAACTCTTACCCTAATCCTAATCCTAAACCTAAGCCTAACACTCACCCTCACCCTCACATTCATCCTAACCCTCACCCTAACCTTAACTCTAACACTAACCCTAAACCCAACCCTCAACCTCAGTCTCACACTTACCCTAACTCTAAACCTAAACCTCACCCTCACCCTAACCCTAACTCTAAACTTAACACTAACACTAAACCTCACCCTCACCCTAACCCTAACCCTAACCCTCACCCTAAACCTAACTCTCACCCTTACCATAACCCTCACCATCAACCTAACCCTCACTTTTACCCTTACCGTCAACCCTACCCTAACACTCACCCTAAACCTAACTCTCACCCTTACCATAACCATCACCCTCAGCCTAACCCTCACCTTTACCCTTACCGTCAACCCTACCCTAACACTCACCCTAAACCTAACTCTCACCCTTACCATAACCATCACCCTCAGCCTAACCCTCACCTTTACCCTTACCGTCAACCCTACCCTAACACTCACCCTAACCCTACCCTTCACACTCACCCTAAACCTACTCCTAAACCTCACCCTCACCCTAATCCTAACCCTAACCATAACCCTAATATTAAACCTCACCCTATCCCTAACCCTAAGACTCACCCTAACACTTACCCTAATCCTAAACCTAACCCTAAGCCTAACCCTCACTCTCACCCTCACCGTCACCCTAACCCTCAGCCTAACCCTAATTCTAACACTAACCCTAAACCCAACCCTCAACCTCAGCTTCACCATTACCCTAACTCTAAACCTAAACCTCACCCTCAGACTAAGCCTAACGCTAACCCTAAACCTAACACTAAACCTCACCCTAAACCTAACCCTAACCCTCACCCTCACCATAAACATAACCCTACCCCTAACCCTAACAATAACACACACCCTCACTGTAACCCTAAACCTAACCCTAACCCTCACCCTAAACCTAACTCTCACCCTCACCGTAACCCTAACACTCATACTAAACCTCACCTTAACCCTAACCCTAAACCTCACCCTAACCCTAACCCTAACTCTCACCCTCACCCTAGCCCTCACCCTAACCCTAATATTAACCCTAATCCTCATCCTAAACCTCACCCTAACCCTAACCCTAACCCTCACACTAATCCTAAGCCTAACCCTAACCCTCAACCTAACCCTAACCCTAACCCTCACTGTAACCCTAACCCTAACCTTCACCCTAACCCTAAACTTAACCCAAACCCTAAATCTCACCCTAACCCTACCCCTAACTCTCACCCTAACCCTAACCATCACCCTCACCCTCACAATAACCCTGACCCTAAGCCTAACCCTAAACCTAATCCTAACCCTCAAACTCACCCTAAACCTTTCCCTATATGTAATCCGAACACTAAGCCTTACCCTCACCCTCACACTAACCCTCACCGTAAGGCTAACTCCAAGATTAACCCTAACCCTAACCCTCAGCCTCAGCCTCACCTTAACCCTAACTCTAACACTAAACCTCAGCCTCATCCTAAACCTAACCCTAACCCTACCCCTAACCCTAAACCTCACCCTCACCCTAACTCTAAACCTCACACTCACCCTAGCCCTCACCCTCACCCTAATCCTAACCCTCAAACTCACCCTAACCCTATACTTAACCGAACCTTAAATCTCACCCTAACCCTAACCCTAACCGTCACCCAAACCCTAACCCTCACCCTCATCCTCACTCTCAGCCTAACCCTAAGCCTAAGCCTTACCCTAACCCTAACCTTCACACTCATCCGAACCCTTACACTAATCCTAATCCTAACCCTTAGACTAAACCTCACCCTCACCCTAACCCTCACCGTAACCCTAACTCTAGCATTAACCCTAAACCTAACCCTCAACCTTACCCTAACTCTAACCCTAACCCTAACACTAAACCTCACCCTAACCCTAACCCTATCCCTCAACCTCACAGTAACCGTAACCCTAACCCGAACAATAACCCTAACCCTAACCCTCACCCTAACCATAACCTTCACCCTAACATTAACCCTCAACCTAACACTTACCCTCACCCTATCACTAACCCTAACCCTCACACTAAATCTTACACTAACCCTAACCCTCAGCGTAATCCTAAACCTCACCCTAATCCTAACCTTAACTCTAACCCTCACCCTCACCCTAGCCCTCACCCTAAACCTAATTCTAACCTTCACCCTCACCCTTATCTTAACCCTCAACCTCAGCCTAAACCTCACCATTACCCGTACCATCATCCTCACCCTGTCACCCTAACCCTAAACCTCATCCTAACCCTCAACCTAAACTTAAACCTCACCATCACCATAACCCTAACCCTCACCGTCAACCTCATGCTCAGCCTAACCCTAAGCCTAAGCCTAACGCTCACTTTAACTCTCACCCTCACCCTAGCACTCACCCTAACCCCAATCCTAACCCTAAGCCTAAGCCTAACCCTCACCCTCAAAATCACCCTAATCCTAACCCTCACCCTAACCTTAACTCAAACACTAACCCTAACCCTAACCCTCAAACTCAGCCCCACGCTTACCCTAACTCTAAACCTAAACCTCACCCTTGCCCTAATTCTAACCCTAACCCTAAACCTAAACATTACACTAAACCTAACACTAAACCTCACCCTCAAACTAGCTCTCACCCTAACCCTAATCCTAACACTAACCCTCATCCTAACCCTCCCCATAACCCTAATCCTAAACCTCACCCTCAACCTAACCCTAACCCTAAACTTAACCCTAACCCTAACACTAACCCTAACCCTAACCCTAACCCTCAACATAACCCTCACCCTAACCCTAACTCTAACTCTAAACCTCACCCTCACCCTAACCCTAACTCTAACCCTAACCCAAAACCTAAACCTGACCATAACCCTAAACCCTAACGCTCACCCTTTCTCTCAACGTTACCTTAACCCAAAACCCAACACAAACAATAACCCTAACCCTAATCCTAACCCTCACCCTAACCAAAACCCTCACCGTAACCCATAACCTAACCCAAACACTAACCCTCACAGTAACCCTAACACTAACCTCACCCTATCCCTAACTCTAACCCTAACCCTAACACTAAAAACCTCAACCTAACCCTAACCCCAACCTTCACCCTCACCCTCACCATAACGGTAACCCTAAAAATAACCCTAAACCTAACCATAATCCTAACCCTCACCCTCACCCTAACCCTAAACCTAACCCTAACACTCACCCTAACCCTAACCCTCACCCTTACCGTAACCCTAACCCACATCCTAACACTTACCCTAACCCTAACCCTAAACCTCACCCTAACCCAAACCCTACCCCTAATCCTCAACCTAACCCTAACCCTCACACTCAACGTAAACCTAACCCTAACCCTCACCCTAACTCGAAACAACCTGAACCCTAACTCTCCCCCTAACCCTGAACCTCACGCTCACGCTCAATGTAACCCTAAGCCTAACGCTAACCCTAACCTTGACCCTCACACTCACCCTAACCCTTACCCCAATCTTAATCCGAACCCTAACGGTTACCCTCACCCTCACCCTAACCCTAACCCTAAGCCTCACCCTAACCTCACCGTAAACCTCACCCACACCGTAGCCATTACCCTAACCCTAATCCTAACACTAACCCTCATCCTAACCCTCTCCATAACCCTAACCCTAACCCAAACAATAACCCTAAACCTCAAGCTCACCCTTAGCCCAAACCTAAGCCTAACCCTAAGCCTAACCCTAAACTTAACCACAACCCTCACACTCATTCTGCACCCTCACCCTCACCATAACTCTAACCCTAACCATAAACCACAGCCTTACCCTATACCTAACCCTAACGCTAACCCTCATCCTCACCCTAACCCTAACACTAAACCTAACCCTAACCCTCACCCTAACCATCACCCTAACCCTATATCTAACCCTAAACCTCACCCTAAACCTCATCCCAACCCTAACACTAACCCTAAACCCCACCCTAACCCTAACCCTAAACCTCAACCGCACCCTCACCCTCACCATAACTCTAACCCTAACCCAAAAAATATCACTACACCTAACCCTAACCATCACCCTAACCCGAATCCTCACCCCACCCTCACCCTCAGCCTATCCTTAAGCCTAAGCCTAAACTTTACCCTAACCCTCACACTCATGCTCACCCTAACCCTAATCCTAAACCTAACCCTATCCCTAAACCTCAACCTAACCCTCACCCTTACCCTAACCCTAACACTAACCCTAAACCTAAACCTCACACTAACCCTCCCGCTAACCCTAACTCTAAACCTAAAACTCAACCTCACCTTAAACCTAACCCTAAACCTTACTCTAAACCTCACCCTAACCCTAACCCAAACCCTCACCCTCAACCTCACCGTAACTCTAACCCTAACCCTAACAATAAAACTAACCCTAACGCTAACCCTAACCCTAAACATAACCATCACCCTCAGCCTCACCCTCACTGCAAACTTCACCCTAACCATAAAACTAAAAATAACGCTAACCCTAACCCTAACCCTAATCCTCAATCCCACATGAACCCTCAGCCTAAACCTAACCGTAACCCTAACCCTAACCCTCACCATAACCCTAACCCTAACCCTAACCCTAAGACTAACCCTAAACCTAAGCCTAAACCTCACCCTAACCGTAACCCTAAACCTCACCCTCAACCTAGCCCTCAGCCTAAACCCTAATCCTAACCCTAACCATCATCCTAACCCTCCCCATAACCCTAATCCTAACCCTCACCCTCAACCTAACCCTCACCCTAACCCTAACCCTAACCCTAATCCTAACCCTCAACCTAAACATCACCCTAAGCCTAACTCTAACCCTAAACCTCACCCTCACCCTAACCCTAACTTTAAACCTTACCCAAACCCTAAACCTCACTTTAACCCTAAACCATAACCCTTACCCTTACCCTCACCGTAACTGTAACTCTAAACATAACCCTAACAATAACCATAACCCTAATCCTAACCCTCACCCTTACAAAAACCCTCACCGTAACCCATACCCTTACCAAACACTAACCCTCACACTTACCCTAACCCTAACCTCACCCTAACCCTAACTCTAACCTTAACCCTAACACTAAAAACCTCAACCTACCCCTAACCCTAATCCTCATCCTCAACCTCACCATAACTGTAACCCTAACAATAACCTTAACCTTAATCCTAACCCTCACAGTCACCCTAACCCTAAACCGAAACTTAACCCTCACCCTAACCTAACCCTCACACTTACTGTAAACCTAACCCTCATGCTAACCCTCACCCTAACCAGAACCCTCACCGTAACCCATACTCTAACCCAAACACTAACACTCACACTAACCCTAACCCTAACCTCACCCTAACCCTAACTCTAACCCTAACTCTAACATTAAAAACCTCAACGTAACCCTAACCCTCACCCTCACCCTCACCATAACCATAACCCTAACAATAACCCTAACCCTAACCCTAATCCTAACACTCACCCCCATCCTAACCTTAAACCTAACCCTAACCCTCACCCTTATCGTAACCCTTACCCTCATCCTAACCCTCACTCTAACTCTACCCATGAACCTAAACCTCACCCTAACACTAACCCTAACCCTCACCCTCAACCTAGCCCTCAACCTAACCCTAATCATAAACCTAATCCTCATCCTAACCCTCACCCTAACCCTAACCCTAAACCTCACCCGAAACCTAAACCTAACCCTAACCCTCAACCTAAGTCTAACCCTCACACTCAACGTAAACCTAACCCTAACCCTCAACTTAACCCTAAACTTAACCTGAACCCTAACTCTCACCATATCCCTAACCCTCACCCTCACCCTCAGTGTAAGCCTAAGCCTAACCCTAACCCTAACCCTAACATTCACACTCACCCTAACCCTTACCCTAATGCTAATTCTAAACCTAACCCTCACCCTTAGCCTCACCCTAACCCTAACCCTAACCCTAAACCTCACCCTAACCTCACCTTAAACCTCACCCACACCCTGACCATTACACTAACCCTAATCCTAACACTAACCCTCATCCTAACCCTCCACATAACCTTAACCCTAAACCTCACCCTCACCCTAGTCCTCACCCTAACCCTAATCCTAACCCTAATACTCATCCTAACCCTCAGACTAACCCTAATCTTAACTCTCACCCTCACCCTCACACTAACCATAACCCTAACCCTCAACCTAACCCTAACCCTCACCCTCAATGTAACCATTACCCTAACCATCACCCTAACCCTAAACTTAACCCGAACCCTAACTCTCACCCTAACCCTGACCCTAACTGTCACACTAACCCTAACCCTCACCCTCACCCTCACCCTCAGCCTAAACCTAAGCCTAACCCTATCCTTAACCCTAACCCTCATCCTATCCCTCAACCTAACCCTAAACCTAATCCTAATCCTAACCCTAACCCTAAACCTCACCCTCACCCTAACCCTCAACTTAAGCCTAACACTAACATTAATCCTAAACCTAACCCTAACCCTATACCTCAGCCTAAACCCTAAACCTCACACTAACCCTCACACTAATCCTCAACCGAAACCTCACCCTAACCTTAATCCTAACACTAACCCTAACATTAACACTCAACCTAACCCTACAACTAACCCTAAATCTAACCCTAAACTGCCCCCTCATCCTAAACCTAATCCTAACCCTAACCCTAAACCTCACTCTAACCCTAAACCTAACCCTCAACCTCACCCTCACCCTCACCATAACTCTGACCCTAACCCTAACAATAACACTAATCCTAACCCTAAAGCGAACTCTAACCCTAAACCTAAACCTAACACACACCCTCACCCTAACCATAATATTAACCCTAACCCTCAACCTAACCCTAACCCTCATCCTCACAGTAACACTAACCCTCACCTAAACCTAACCCAAATCCTAACCCTAACCCTAAACTTTATCCTAACACTAACCCTAACCCTCACCCTCACCCTAGCCCTCATTCTAAACCTAATCCTAACCCTAACCCTCACCCTACCCCTAAATATAATCGAACCCTAACTCTCACCCTAAACCTAACCCTAACTTTCACCCTAACCCTAACCCTCACCCTCACTCTCAGCCTAACCCTAAGCCTAACCCTAACCCTAACCCTAACGATCACACTGACCCTAACCCTTACCCTAATCCGAATCCTAAACCTAAGCCTAATCCTCACCCTCATCCTCATCCTAATCCTAACCCTCACCCTAAAACTAACTCTAACACTAACCCTAACCCTCAACCTCAGCCTAACCCTTAACCTAACTCCAAACCTAAACCTCACCCTTACCGTAACCTAACCCTAAACCTAAACCTAACCCTAACCCTAACACTAAACCTCACCCTCAAACTAGCACTCACCCTAACCCTAATCCTAACCCTAACCCTCATCCTAAACCTTCCCATAACCCTAAACCTAAACCTCACTCTCAACCTAACTCTCACCCTAACATTAACTCTAACCCTAACACTAACCCTAACCCAAGCCCTCAACCTAACCCTCACCCTAACCCTAACTCTAACTCTAAACCTCAACCTCACCCTAACCCTAACTATAACCGTAACCCAAAACCTAAAACTCACACTAACCCTAAACCCTAAGGCTCACCCTTACCCTCAATGTTACTTAACCCAAAACCTAACCCAAATAAAAACCCTAACCCTAATCCTAACCCTCACGCTAACCACAGCCCTCACCGTAACCCATAGCCTAACCCAAACACTAAACCTCACAGTAACACTAACCCTACCTTCACCCTAACCCTAACTCTATCCCTAACTCTAACACTAAAAACCTCAACTTAACCCTAACCCTAACCCTCAAACTCACCTAAATGTAACCCTAAAAATAACCCTAACCCTAACCCAAACCCTAACCCTCACCCTCACCCTAACCCTAAACCTAACCCTAACGCTCACCCTCACCCTAACCCTAACCCTCACCCTTACCGTAACCCTAACCCTCATCCTAACCCTCAAAATAAACGTAACCCTAACCCTAAACCTGACCCTAACACTAACCCTAACCCTCACCCTCACACTAGCCCTCACCCTAACCCTAATCCTAAACCTAATCCTTATCCTAACCCTCACCCTAACCTTAACCATAACCATTACCCTAACCCTAAACCTAAACTTAAACTTCAACCTAACCCTAACCCTCACATTTACCTTAACCCTTAACCTCATCCTAACCCTCACCCTAACTCTAAGTCTAATCCTCATCCTAACCCTCACCCTAACCCTAACCCTAAACCTCACCCTAACCCTAACTCTAACACTCACAATCAATGTAAACCTAACCCTAACCCTCAACCTAACCCTAAACTTAACCTGAACCCTAACTCTCATCCTAAACCTAAACCTCACCCTCACCCTCAGTGTAACCCTAAGCCTAAGCCTAAACCTAACCCTAACCCTCACAGTCACCCTAACCCTTACACTAATCCTAATCCTAACACTAACCCTAACCCTCACCCTCAGCCTCACCTTAACCCTAACTCTAACCCTAAACCTTAACCTCACCTTAATCCTAACCCGAACCCGAACCCTAAACCTCACCCTAACCTAACCCTAAACCTCACCGTCAAACTAGCTATCACCCTAACCCTAGTCCAAACATTAACCCTCATCCTAACCCTCCACATAACCCTAACTCTAACAGTCACCCTAACTCTAAACCTCACCCTCACCCTTAACCTAACCCTATGCCTAACCGTAAGCCTCACCCTAAACCTAACCCTAAACCTCACACTCATCTGCACCCTCAACCTCACCGTCATTCTAACCTTAACCCTAACCTAAACCCTAAACCTCACACCTACCCTAACCCTAACCCTAACCCGAACCCTAACCCTCATCCTAACCCTAACCCTAACACTAAACCTAACCCTAACCCTCACCTGAACCCTCCCCCTAACAATAACCCTAACTGTCACCCTAACCCTAATCCTCACCCCCACCCTCACCCTCAGCGTAACCATAAGCCTAAGCCAAACCCTCACCCTAACCCTCACACTCCCCCTCACCCTAACCATAATCCTAAATCTAACCCTATCCCTAAACCTCAAACTAACCCTCAAACTCACCCTAACCCTAACACTAACCCTAACCCTAAACCTCCCCCTAACCCTCCTCCTAACCCTAACTCTAACCCTAAATATCACCCTCACCCTAACCCTAACCAAAACCCTAACCCTAAACCTCACCCTAACCCTAACCTCACCCTCACCCTCAAACTCACCGTAACTCTAACCCTAACCCTAACAATAACACTAACCCTAACCCTAATGCTAACTCTAAACATAACCCTCACCTTCAGCCTCACTATCACTGCAAAATTAACCCTAATTATAACACTAAAAATTACCCTAACCCTAAGCCTAACCTAACTCTAAATCTAATCCTAACCCCCACCCTCAGCCTCAGCCTAACCCTAAGCCTAACCCTAACCCTAAACCTAACCATAATCCTCAGCCTCAGCCTCACCCTAACCCAAACCCTAAACCTAACACTCACCCTAACTCTAAGCCTAACCCTAACCCTAACCCTCACACTCACCCTCAAACTAACCCTAATCCTAAACCTAACCCAATCCCTAACCCTAACCCTCACCCTAACCCTCACCCTAGCGCTTACCCTAACCCTAAACCTAACCCTCACCCTCAACCTAGCCCTCAACCTAACCCTAAACCTCACCCTCACCTTAACCCTTACCCTAACCCTCACTCTAACCCTAAACTTAACCCAAACCCTAACTCTCACTCTAACCTTAACCCTAACACTCACCCTAACCCTAACCATCAACCTTACCATAACCCTCACCCTCAGCCTAACCCTCAAGTTTGCCCTTACCATCACCCCTACCCTAACCCTCACCATAACCCTCACACTCACCCTAACCCTCACCCTAAAACTAACTCTACCCCTAAACCTCACCCTCACCCAAACCATAACTCTAACCCTAACCCTAACACTAAACCTCACCCTAACCATAACCCTATCCCTCAGAATAACCCTAACCCTCAACTTCACGCAAACCCTCAGCCTAAACCTAAGGCTAACCCTAACCCTAACCATAAGCCTCACACTCTCCGTAACCGAACCCTAATCCTAATCCTAACCCTAAACCTAACCCGAACCCGAATCTACAGCCTCACCCTAAACCTAATTCTAACCATAAACCTCACACTGACCCTAACCCTAATCCTAAAACTGACCCTCACCATAACGGAAAACCTAAACCTAACCCTTAACTTAACCTAACCCTAACCCTAACCCTATCCCTAACTCTCACCCTAACCCTAACCCTAACACTAACCCTAACCCTTAACCTCACCCTAACCCTCACCCTAACTCTAACACTAACTGTAAACCTCACCATCATCCTAACCATCACTCTAACCCTAACCCAAACCATAAACCTTACCCTAACCCTAACCCTAAAAGTCACCCTCAACCTCACCGTAACCAAAACCCTAAACCTAACCCTAACAATAACCCTAACCCTAATCCTAACCCTCCCCCTAACCATAACCCTCATCCTAACCCAAACCCTCACTGTAAAACTTACCCTCACCCTAACACTAACCCTAACCGTAAAACTAACCCTCACACTAACCACAACCATAACCCTAACCCTAAACCTCAAACTAACCCTCACCCTAAGCCTAACTCTAACACTAACCCTATCCCTAACCCTCACCCTAACCCTCCTCATAACACTATATCTAACCCTAAACCTCACCCTCACACTAACCCTAACCCTAAACCTAAACCATACCCTAACCCTAACCCTACTCCACACCCCCACCCTCACCCTCACCGTAACTCTAACCCTAACCTTAACAGTAACACTCACCCTAACCCAAACCATCAGCCTAGCCCTAATTCTCTCCCCCACCTTCGCACTCAGCCTAAACCTAGGCCTAAGCATCGCCCTCACCCTAACTGTCACACTCACCCTCACCCTACCCCTAATAATAAATCTAACCCTATCCGTAAACCTCAACCTAACCCTCCCCCTCCCCGTAACCCTAACACTAAACCTAACCCTAAACCTCACCCTAAATCTCACCCTAACCCTAACCCTCACCCTCACCCTCAATCTCACCATAACTCTAAACCTAACCCTAAACCTAACACTAACACTAACCCTAACCATAAACATAACCATAACCCTCACCATCAGAATCACCCTCAGCTCCAACTTAACCCTAAACATAACACAAACAATAACCCTAATACTAAACCTAACCTAATCCTCAACCCCACCCTCACCCTCAGCCGAATCCTAAGCCTAACCCTAAGCCTAAACCTAACCCTAAACCTAACTGTAACCCTAACCCTAACCGTAACCCTAACCCTAAACCTAACCATAAACCTAACCCTAATCCTCAGCCTCACCCTCACCCTAACCAAATCCCTAACCCTAACCCTCACCCTAACCCTAAGCCATAACCCTGACCCTCACACTCACCCTCAACCTAACCCTAACCCTAAACCTAATCATATCCCTAAACTTAAACCTCACCCTAACCCTCACCCTAACACTAATCCTAACCCTAAACCTCATCCTAACCCTCACCCTAACCGTAACCCTAAACCTCACCCTAGCCCTAAACCTAACCCTCACCCTCATGCTTGGCCTAAGCCTAAGGCTAAGCCTAAATCTAACCCAAACATTCAACATAACGCTAACCCTAGCTCTAAACCTAATCCTCACTCTCACACTAACCCTAACTCTAACCCTTACCCTAAAACTAAACCTCATCCTAACACTAATCCTAAACCTCACCCTCACTGTAATCCTAACCCTAACCCTAACCCTAACAATAACCCTAACACTAACCCTAATCATCAACCTAACCCTAACCCTCACCCTAACCCTAACCCTCACCCTAATACTTACCCTCACCCTAAAACTAACACTAATCCTAACACTAACCCTCACACTTACCCTAACCATCACCCTAACCCTAAACCTCACCCTAAACCTAAACCTAACCCTCACCTTCACCCTAGCCCTCACAATAACCCTAATCCTCATCCTCACCCTAAACCTCACACTGACCCTAACACTAATCCTCAAGCTAACCCTCACCCACACCCTTCCCCTAACCCTAACCCTCCCTCTAACCCTAACCCTCACCCCACTGTAACCCTCATCCTCAGCCTAAACCTCACGTTTACCCTTACCATCACCCCCACGCTAAACCTTACCCTAAACCTAACCCTCACCCTAATCCTCACCCTAACCCTAATTCCACCCCAAAACCTCACGCTCAACCTAACCCTAACCCTAACCCTAACCCTATCCCTCATCCTCACCCTAAACCTCACACTAACGCTAACCCTAAACCTCAATTTAACTCTCACCCTAACCCTAATCCTAACCCTTACCCTAACCCTAAACCTAACCCTAACACTCACCATTATCTTAATCCTCATACTCAGCCTAATCCTCACCTTTACCCTTACTATCATCCTCACCCTAAACCTCCCCCTAACTCTAAACCTCATCGTAACCCTCACCCTAACCATAAACCTAACCCTCACCCTAACCCTAACCCTCAACCTCAACCTCACCCTCAGCCTAACCCTAAGCCTAAGCCTAAACCTTACCATAATCGTCACCCTCACCCTAGCCCTCACTCTAACCCTAATCCAAACCCTAACCCTCATCCTAACCCTCACCCTAAACCTAATCCTAACCCTCACCATCACCCTCACCCTAACCCTCATCCTAACCCTAAGCCTCAACCTAATCCTAACCCTCACCCTCACAGTAACTCTTTCCCTGACACGCACCCTAACCCTAAACTTAACCCAAAACCGAACTCTCACCCTAAACCTAACCCTACCCCTCACCCTAACCCTAACGCTAAACTTCATCCTCACCCTAGCACTCACCCTAACCATAAGCCTAAACCTAACCCTCATCCTAACCATCCTCCTAACCCTAAACCTAACTCTCACCCTAAACCTAACCCTCACACTCAACCTCACCCTCATCCTAACCCTAACCCTAAACCTCCCCCTAACTCTCACCCTAACCCTAACACTAACACTAATCCTAACCCTCAACCTAACCATCACCCTAACTCTAACTCTAACCCTAAACCTCACCCTCACACTAAATCTCACCCTAACCCTAACCCTAACCCTCACCCTCACCCGCACCATAACCGTAACCTTAAACCGAACCCTAACAATAAACCTAAGGCTAATCCTAACCCTCACCCTAACCATAACCCTCACCCTAACCCTAAACCTAAACCTCACCCTCACCCTAACTCTCACCCTAACCCTAATCCTAAACCTAACCCTCATAATAACCCTCCCCCTAAACCTTACTCTAACCCTCACCGTAACCCTAACCCTCAACCTCAACCTCACCCTCAGCCTAACCCTAAGCCTAACCCTAAACCTAAAACTAACACACACACTCACCCTCACTCTAACCCTGATCCTGTCCCTAACCCTAACCCTAACCCTCATCCTCACTCTAAACCTCACACGAACGCTAACCCTAATCCTCAATCTAGCCCTCAACCTAAACCTAAACCAAACCCTAACCCTCACCCTTATCTTAACCCTCACCCTCGGCCTAAACCTCACCTTTACCCTTACCATCATCCTCACCTTAACCCTCACCCTAACCCTAAACCTCATCCTAACCCTCACTCTAACCGTAAAAATAACCCTCACCATAACCATAACCCTCACCCTCAAACTCACCCTCAGCCTAACCCTAAGCCTAACCCTAAACCTAACCCTAACACACAAACGCACCCTCACCCTGACCCTAATCCTAACTCTAACTCCTACACTCCCCATAACTATCACCCTAACCCTAACCCTAACACTAACCCTAACCCTCAGCCTCACTCTCACCCTAAGTCTAATCCTATCCCTAACCCTCCCCCTAACCCTTACCCTAAACTTCACCCTAAACCTAACCCTCAAAGTCAACCTCAACCTTAGCCTAAACCTTAGCCTAAACCTAAACCTAAACCGAACACACTCACTCACCCTTACCCTAACCCTAATCCTAACCCTAACCTTCACCCTCAACCTCACCCTCAGTGTAAAAATAAGCCTAACCCTAACCCTAACCATCACACTCACCCTAACCCTTACCCTAAACCTAATCCTAAACCTAACCCTAAGCCTCACCCTCAGCCTCACCTTTACCCTAACTCTAACCCTATACCTCACACTCACCTTAACCCTAACACTAACCCTAACCCTAAACCTCATCCTAACCCTCCCCATAACCCTAACCCTACCCCTCACCCTAACCCTAACCCTCAAACTCACCCTGAACCTCAGCCTAAGCCTAAGCCTAAACCTAAAACTAAACCTAACACCCTCAATCACGCTCATCCTAACCCTAATCCTAACCCTATCCTTCACCCTCACCCTCACCCTCAGTCTAAACCTAAGCCTAACCCTAACCCTAACCATCACACTCAACCTAACCGTTACCCTAATCCTAATCCTAACCCTAACCCTAAGCCTCACCCTCAGCCTCAACTTTACCCTAACTCTAACCCTATACCTCACACTCACCTTAACCCTAACCCTAACCCTAAACCTAAACCTCATCCTAACACTAACCCTAAACCTCAACCTCACCCTAGCACTCACCCTAACCCTAATCCTAACCCTAACCCTCATCCTAACCCCACCCATAACCCTAACCCTAACCCTCACCCTAACCCTAACCCTCAAACTCGCCCTCAACCTCAGCCTAAACCTAAGCCTAACACTAAACCTAACACTAACCCTCACACTCAACCTTACCATAAACCTAATCCTAACCCTATCCCTCACACTCACCCTAACGCTCACCCTACACCTAAACCTAAACCTAACAATACCCCTAACCCTAACCCTAAACCTCAACCTCAGTCTCACCCTAACCCTAATTCTAACCCTAAACCTCAAACTCACAGTAAACCTAACCCTAACCCTAACCTTAAACCTCACACTCACACTCACCCTTGCCCTTACCCTAACCCTAATCCTAACCCTAACCCTCATCCTAACGCTCCCCCTAAACCTAACCCTCACCCTCAACCTCACCCTCAGCCTAACCCTAAGGCTAACCCTAAACCTAAAACTAACACACACACTCACCCTCACTCTAACCCTGATCCTGTCCCTAACCCTAACCCTCCCCCTAACTATCACCCTAACCCTAATCCTAAAACTAACCCTTAGATTTACCCTCAACCTAAACATCACCCTAACCCTAACTCTAAACCTAAACCTCACCCTCATTCTAACCCTAACTCTAACCCTAACCCAAACCCTAAACCTCACACTAACACTAATCCTAACACTAACCCACACCCTCACCCTCATTCTAATCCAAGCCTAACCCTAACCCTAACCCTCACACTCACCCTAAACCTAACCGTAAACCTCACCCTCACCCTCAACCTCAGACTAACACTAATCCTACTCCTAACCCAAAACCAAAACCTCACCCTCAACCTAACCCTCACCTTAAGCCTAACCCTAACATTAATCCTAACCCTAACCCTCACATTCAGCCTCACCCTAACTCTACTCTAACACTAAAACTAACCCTGACCCTAACCCTAACCGTAACCCTATCCCTAAACCTCATCCTAGCCCTAACCTTAACCCTAACCCTCACCATAACCTTAACCCTAACCCTAAAGCTAAAATAAACCTAACCCGAGCCCTAAACCTCACCCTAAACATAACCTCACCCTAACCCTAACCCTCACCATAGCTCACCCTAACACTAACCCTAACCCTAACACTAAACCGCACACTAACCCTAACCATCACCCTAACCCTAAACCTCACCATAACACTAACCTTAAACCTCACCCTCTCCCTAGACCTCGCCCTAACCCTAACCCTCAATCTCACCCTAAACTGCACACTAACCCAAACCCTAATCCTCAATCTAACCCTCACCCTTAACCTATACCTAACTCTCACCCTCACCCTAAACCTAACCCTCACCCTAACCCTAACCCCCAACCTCACCCTCACCCTCAGCCTTACCCTAAGCCTAACCCTAACCCTAACGCTCACACACCCTAACCCTTACCCTAAACCTAATCCTAACCCTAAGCCTAACCCTCACCTTCAACCTAACCCTAAATTGAACACTAACCCTAAACCTCACCCTCACCCTATCCCTCACCCTTACCATTACCCTCCCCCTCAGCCTAACCCTCACCTTTACACGTATCGTCAATCCCACCCTAACCCTCACTCTACCTCTAACACTCACCCTAACCCTAACTCTAACACTAACCCTAACAATAACCCACAACCTAACCCTAAGCCTAACCATCACCCTAACCCTAATACTCACCACCACCCTCACCCTCATCCTAACCCTAAGTAAGTCTAACCCTAACCCTAAACCTCACACTCACCCTCACCCTAACCCTAACCCTAACCCTAAACCTCAACATAACCCTCAACCTAACCTTAACCCTAATACTTACCCTAACCCTAACCCTCCACCTAACACTCCAACTAAACCTAAGTCTAACCATAAAACTAACCCTCACCATAACACTAATCTTAGACCTAACCCTAAACCTCACGCTAACCCTAACACTCACCCTCACCCTCACCCCAAACCTAACCCTAATCCTCACCCTAAACCTAACCCTCACCCTCACCGTAACCCTAACCCTCATCGTAACCATCACCCTAACCCTAACCCTAACCCTAAACTTTACCCTAAAACTAACCCTAATCCTCACCTTCACCCTAGCCCTCACCCTAAACCGACTGGTAAACCTAATCCTCATCCTAACCCTCACCCAAACTCTAAGCCTAACTCTAATCCTAACCCTAACCCCAAAACTAACTCTAACCCTAACACTAACCCTAACACTAACACTAACCCTAAAGCTAACCCTAAAACTAACACTAAACCTAACCCTAATCCTCAGCCTCACCGACACCCTAACCCAAACCCTAACCCTAACCCTCATAATAACTCTAAGCCTAACCTTAAACCTAATCCTAACCCTCACACTCAAACTCACCCTAACCCTAATCCTAAACCTAACCCTATCCCTAACCCTAACCCTCACCCTAACCCTCAGCCTAGCCCTCACCCTTACACTTATCCTAACCCTAACCCTCACCCTAACCATAACCCTCACCCTAACCCTAACCCTCTCCCTAAGACTTACCCTCACCCAACACTAACCCTAACCCTAACACTAACCCTCACACTAACCCTAAACATCACCCTAACCCTAAAACTCACCCTAAGTCTAACCCTAACCCTCACCCTCACCCTGTCCTTCACCCTAACCCTAACCCTCATCCTAACCATAAACCTCACTTTAACCCTAACCCTCACCCTAACCCTCACACTAACCCTAACTCTAGCCCTAACAATAACACTAATCCTAAACCTAAACCTAACCCGAACCCTAAACCTAATGCTAACACTCATCCTCACCCTAACCCTCACCCTAACCCTAAATGTACCCCTAAACCTCACCCTCACCCTAACCCTAACTCTAACCCTAACCCTAACACTAAACCTCATTGTAACCCTAAACCTAACCCTTACCCTCACATTAAACATAACCCTAACGCTAAACCTAAGAACAACCCTAAACCTAACCCTAACCCTCACCCTAAACATAAAACGTACCCTAACTTTAACCCTCACCCTAAAACTAACCCTAACCCTCACCCTTATCTTATCCCTCACCGTCAGCCTAAACCTCACCTTTACCCTTACCTTCAACCTCACCCTAAACCTATACTTCATCCTAACCCTCGCCCTAAGCATAAACCTAACCATCATCCTAACCCTAACCCTCTCCCTCACCCTAGCCCTCACCCTAACCCTAATCCTAATCCTAACCCTCAACATAACCCTAACCCTAACGATCAAACCTAAACATAATCCTCACCCCCATCCTCACCCTCAGCCTAACCCTAAGCCTAAGCCTAACCCTAACCCTAACCCTAAACCTCACCCTCACCCTAGGCCTCACCCTAACCCTAATCCTTACCCTAACCCTCAACCTATCCCTCACCCAAACACTAAACCTAAACCTCACCCTCACCCTCACCCTAACCTTAATCCGAAACCTAACCCTCAATCTCACCCTAACCATCACCCTCACCATAACCCGTACCCTAACACTCAACCTAACCCTAAATTTAAACTGAACCCTAAATCTCACCCTTACCCTAACCATAACCCTCACCCTAACCCTAACCCGAAAAATCACCCTCACCCTAGCCCTCACTCTCAACCTCACCCTCAGCCTAACCCTAACCCTAACCCTAAACCTAATGCTAACACACACACTCACCCCCACCCTAACCCTAATCCTAACCCTAACCCTCATCCTAACCCTCCAAATAACCCTAACCCTCAACCTAAACCTAACCATCACCCTCAGCCTAATCGTAAGCCTAACCCTAACCCTAACCCTCACACTCAACCTAACCCTATCCCTAAACCTCATCCTAGCCCTAAACCTAACCCTCACCCTCACTCACAATAACCGGAACCCTAACCCTAATGCTAACAATTATCCTAAACCTAACCCTAACCCTCCCCCTAACCATAACCCTCACCCTAACCCTACCCCTCACCCTAACATTTACCCTAACCCTAACCCTCACCCTAACACTGACCCTCACCCTAACACTAACCCTGACACTAACACTAACCCTCACAATAACCCTAAACATCAATCTATACCTAAACCTTACCCTAACCCTAACCCTAAACCTCACCCTCTCCCTAGAACTCACCCTAAACCTAACCCTCATCCTCACCCTAAACTTCACACTAACACTAACACTAATACTCAATCTAACTCTCACCCTCACCCTAAACCTCACCCTAACCCTAACCCTAACCCTTAACCTTACCGTAACCCTCACCCTCAGCCTAACCCTCAACCTTACCCTTACCGTCACCCTCAAACTAACCCTCACTCTAACGCTAACCCTCACCCTAACTATAACTCTACCCCTAAACCTCAACCTCACCCTAACCCTAACTCTAACCCTAACACTAACACTAACCCTCACCATAACCCTAACCATAACCATCACCCTAACCCTAATCCTCACCCCCACCTTCACCCTCAGCCTTATCCTAAACCTAAACCTAACCCTAACCCTAAACCTCAAACTCACCCGCAGCCTAATCATAATCCTAACAATAAGCCTAACCCTAACCCTCGACCTAACCCTCCAACTAAACCTAAATCTAACCATAAACCTCACCCTCACCCTAACACTAATCCAAACACTAAACCTAACCGTAACACTAAACCTCACACTAACCTAACCCTCACCCTAATCCTAATCCTAACCCTAACCCTCATCCTAACCCTCACCCTCAGTGTAAGCCTAAGCCTAAACCTAACCCAAACACTCACACTCACCCTAACCCTTAACCTAATCCTAATCCTAACCCTAACCCTAAGCCTCACCCTCAGCCTCAGCTTAACCTTCACTCTAACCCTGTACCTCACACTCACCCTAACCCTAACCCGAAACCTCACCCTAACACTAACCCTAAACCTCAACCTCACCCTAGCCCTCACCGTAACCCTAATCCTAACACTAAAACTCATCCCAACCCTCCCCATAACCCTAACCCTAACCCTCACCCTAACCCTGAACCTCACCCTCACCCTCACCCTCAGCCTAACCCTAAGAATAACCCTAAATCTAACCCTAACACTCACACTCACCCTAACCCTAACCCTAATCCTAATCTTAAACCTCACCCTCACCCTAACTCTCCCCCTAAACCTAACCCTAAACCTAACACTAACCCAAAACCTAACACTAACCCTAACCCTAACCCTCATTCTCAGCCTCACCCTAACCCTAACACTAACCCTAAACCTCACCCTCACTCTAACCCAAACTCTAAACCTAACCCAAACCCTAAACCTCACCCTAACACTAAACCTAACCCTAACCCACACCTTCAGCCTCAGCCTAATTCTAAGCCTAACCCTAACCCTAAAACTCACACTCACCCTAATCCTAACCCTAAACTTCACCCTAACCTTAACCCTCACATTCACCCTAACACTAATCCTAATCCTACTCCTAACCCTAACCCTAACCTCACCCTCACCCTCACCCTAACCCTAACCCTAAACCTTACCCTAACACTAACCCTAAACCTCACCTTCAACATAGCCCTCACCCTAAACCTAATCGAAAACCTAATCGTCATCCTAACCCTCACCCTAAATCTAAGCCTAAGCCTAACCCTAACCCTAACCCCAACCCTCACTGTAACACTAACACTAACCCTAACACTAACACTAACCCTAAACCTAACCCTAAATCTAACCCTAAACCTCAGCCTCACCCTAACCCTAACCCAAAACCTAATCCTATCCCTCATCCTAACTCTAAGCCTAACCCTAACCCTAATCCTAACCCTCACACTCGTCCCCACCCTAAACCTAATCCTAAACCTAACCCTATCCCTAACCCTAACCCTCACCCTAACCCTCAGCCTAGCCCTCACCCGTACACTTATCTTAACCCTATCCCTCACCCTAACCATTACCCTCACTCTATACCTAACCCTCACCCTAACACTTA
This sequence comes from Dipodomys merriami, assembly GCF_024711535.1. Taxonomy (NCBI): domain Eukaryota; kingdom Metazoa; phylum Chordata; class Mammalia; order Rodentia; family Heteromyidae; genus Dipodomys; species Dipodomys merriami. The sequence continues at coordinate 724,557 of NW_027202360.1, read as the reverse complement.
CCCTCACCCTAACACTAACCTTAACCCTAACACTAACCCTCAAACTAACCCTAAACATCACCCTAACCCTAAACGTCCCCCTAACACAAACTCTAACCCTCATCATCACCCTAGCCTTCATCCTAACCCTAACCTTAATCCTCACAATAAACCTCACACTAACCCTAACACTAATCCTGAATTTAACCCTCAACCTCACCCTAACACTAACACTAACCCTCACACTAACCCTAACACTCACACTTACGGTAACCTTCACCCTCAGCCTAACCCTCACCTTTACCCTTACCATCACCCCCACGCTTACCCGCACCCTAACCCTAACCCTCACTCTAACCCTAAATGTACCACTAAACATCACCCTCACCCTAACACTTACTCTAACCCTAACCCTAACACTAAACCTCACTGTAATTCTAACCCTAACCCTCACCCTCACCGTAACCATAACCCTAACCCCAAATCTAACAATAACCCTAACCCTAACCCTAAACCTCACCCTAAACATAACCCGCACCCTAACCCTAACCCTCAACCTAACACTTATCCTCACCCTAACACTAACCCTCACATTAACCCTAACCCTCACCCTAATCCTAAACCTCACCCTAACCCTAACCCTAACCCTAATCCTCACCCTCATCCTAGCCCTCACCCTAAACCTAATTCTAACCCTCACACTCACTCTAACCCTAACCCTCATCCTCACCCTAAACCTCACACTAACCCTAACTCTAATCATCAATCTCAAACTCACCCTCACCCTAACACTAACCCTTACCCTAAACCTAAACCTAACCCTAACACTCACCATTACCTTAACCCTCACCCTCAGCCTAAACCTCACTTTTACACTTACCACCATCCTCACCCTAACCCTCACCTTAACCCTAAACCTCATCCTAACCCTCACCCTAACAGTTAACCTAACCATCACCGTAACCTTAATCCTCACCCTCACCCTAGCCCTAAACCTAACCTTAATCCTAATGCTAACTATCATCCTAACACTCACCCTAACCCTAACACTAACACTTAACCGAAACCTAACTCTCACCCTAAACCAAAACCTAACCCTCAACATCTCCCTCATTCTCAGCCTAACCCTAAGCCTAAGCCTGAGCCTAAACCTAAACCTAACACTCACACTCACCCTAAACCTTACCCTAATCCCAATTCTAAACCTAATCCTAACCCTCACCATCACCTTCACCCTCACCCAAACCCTCAACCTAACCCTAACCCTAACAGTAACCCTACGACTAACCCTCAAACTCAGCCTCACCCTTACCCTAACTCTAACCCTAAACCTCACCCTCACTCTAACCCTAACTCTAACACTAACACTAACACTGAACCTCACCCTAATCCTAACCCTAACCCTCTCTCTAACTATAACCCTCACCCTAATATTAACCCACACCCTAACCCTTACCATCACTTTAACACTAACACTAACACTAACACTAACCCTCACACTAAGACTAACCCTCCCCCTAATCTAAAACCTCACCCTAACCCTAACCCTTATTCTAACCCACACCCTTAACCTAGCCCTCAACCTAACCCTAATTCTAACCCTCACCCTCACCCTAACCCTAACCCTCATCCTCACCCTAAACCTCACACTAACCCTAACCTTAGTCCTCAATCTAACCCTCACGCTAACTCTAACCCTAACCTTAAACCTAACCCTAACCCTCACCCTTATCTTAACCCTCACACTCAGCCTAAACCTCACCTTTACCGTTCCCATCATCCTCACCCTAACCCTAAACCTCATCCTAACCTTCACCCTAACCATAAATCTAACCATCACCCTAACCCTAACCCTCACACTCAACTTCATGCTCAGCCTAACCCTACGCCTAAGCCAAACCCTTACTCTAACCCTCACCCTCACCCTAGCCCTCACTCTAACCCTAATCCTAAACCTATCCCACATTGTAACCCTCACCCTAACCCTAACTCTAACAATCACCTTAACGATGATCCTCACCCCCACCCTCACCCTCAGCCTAACCCTAACCCTAAACCTAACCCTCACATACCCTCACCATAAACATAACCATAAACCTTAACATCACCCAAACACTCACCCTAAACCTCACCCTCACCCTAGCCCTCATCCTAAGCCTAACCCTAACCCCAATCCTCATCCTAACCCTGATCCTAACCCTAAACCTAAACCTCACCCTAATCCTAAGCCTAATCCTAACCCTCACCCTAACCCTAACCCTCATGCTCATTGTAACCCTAACTCTAACCCTCAGCCTAGCCCTAAACTTAACCCGAACCCTAACTCTCACCCTAACCCTACCCTTAACACTCGCCCTTACCTTAACCCTCACCCTCACCCTCACCTTCAGCCTAACATTAAGCCTAACCCTAACCCTAACCCTAACCCTCACACTCAAGCTAACCCTAAACCTAATCCTAATACTAACACTAACCCTAAACCTCACCCTCACCCTAATCCTCACCTTAACCCTAACCGTAACATTAATCCTAACCCTAACCCTAACCCTAAAACCCAACCTCACCCTAAACCTCACACTAACCCTAACACTAATCCTCAATCCTACCCTCACCCTAACCCTAACCATAACCATAAACCTAACCCTAAACCTCACCCTTATTTTAACCCTCAACCTCAGTCTAAACCTCATCATTAGCCTCACCATCATCCTCACCCTAAACCTCACCCTAATCCTAAACCTCATCCTAACCCTCACCCTAACCTTAAACCTCAACCTAACCCGAACCCTCACCCTCAAGCTCATGCTCAGCCTAACCCTAAGCCTAAGCCTAATCTTATTCTAACCCTCACCCTCATGCTAGCCCTCACCCGAACCCTAATCCTAACCCTATCCCTCATGCTTACCCTCACCCTAGCCCTAACCCTAACCATCACCCTAACCATAATCCTCAGCCCCACCCTCACCCTCAGCATCACCCTAACCCTAAGCCTAACCCTAACCCTAACCCTCACATACCCTAATCTTAATCCTAACCCTAACCCTAAACATCAACCTAACCCTCAACCTAACCTTAACCCTAACACTAATCCTAACCCTAACCCTCGACCTATCCCTCCCCCAACCCTAAATCTAAACCAAAAACTCACCATCACCCTAACCCAAATACTAACCCTAACCCTCACCCTAACCCTAAACCTCACACTCACTGTAACCCTCACCCTCATACTAACCCTCACCCTAACTCTAACCCTAACCCTAAACCTCACCCAAACACTAACCCTAACCCTCACCCTCACCCTACCCCTAATCCTAACCCTAATCCTCATCTTAACCCTCAACCTAACCCTAACCCTAAACCTCACCCTCACTGTAACCCAAACCCTAAACCTCACCCAAACCATAAACTTAACACTCATCCTAATCGTCACCCTAACCCTTACACTAACCCTAACCCTAATACTCACCCTAACACTAACCCTCACACTAACCCTAACCCTCACCCTAACCGTAAACCTAAACATCAACCTAACCCTATCTTCACCCTCAAACTCACACTCAGCCTAAACCTAACCCTAAGCCTAACCCTGACTCTAACAATCACCCTCAACCTAGCCCTCACCCTAACCCTAATCCTAACCCTATCCCTCATCCTAACCCTAACCATAAGCCTAACCCTAACCATCACCCTAACCCTAATCCTCACCCGCACCCTCACCCTCAGCCTAACCCTAACCCTAAGCTTAACCATAACCATTACATACTCTCACCGTTACGCTAACCCTAACGCTAACCCTAAACCTCAACCTAACCCTCACCCTAAACTTATCCCTAGCACTAAGCTTAACCCTCGACCTAACTTTCCCCCTAACACTAAATCTAACCCTAAAACTCACCCTCACCACAACTCAAATCCTAAACCTAACCCTAATCCTTACCCTAACCCTCAACCTCACTGTAACCCTAACCCTCAAAACCCTCACCCTAAACCTAACCCTAAACCTAAACCTCACCCAAACACTAACCCTAACCATCACCCTCACCCTAGCCCTCACCCTAACCCTAACGCTAATCCTCATCCTAACCATCACCCTTAGCCTAACCCTAACCCTCACCCTAATCCTAAACCTACCCTAACCCTCAACCTAACCCTATCCCTCATGCTCACTGTAAACCTAACCCTAACCCTCACCCTAACCATAAACTTAAACAGAACCCTAACCCTCACCCTAACGATACCCCTAACTCTCACCCTAAACCTAACCCTTACCCTCACCTTCACCCTCAGCCTAACCCTAAGGGTAAACCTAAACATAACCCTAACCCTCACACTCATACTAACCCTTACCCTAATCCTATTCCTAAAAATAACCCTAACCCTCACAATCACCCTAACCCTCATGGTAACCCTAACTCTAACACTAACCCTAAACCTAACCCTCAACCTCAGGCTACCCTAACGCTAAACCTAACCCTAAACCTCACCCTAATCCTCACCCTAAACCTCACCCTCAACCTAGCCCTCACCCTAACCCTAATCCTAACCCCAACCCCCATCCTAACACTAACCCTAAAACTCACCCTCACCCTCACCCTCACCCTAACCCTAACCCTAACCCTAACCCTAACCCTCAACCTCACTGTAACCGTTACCCTAACCCTCACTTAACCCTAAACTTAACCTGAACCCTAACTCTCACCCTAACCCTAAACCTAACCCTCACCCTAACCGTCACCCTCACCCTCACCCTCACCCTCAGCCTAACACTAAGCCTAACCCTATCCCTAAACCTAACCCTCATCGCATCCCTCACCCTAACCCTAACCTTAATCATAATCCTACCCCTAACCCTAAATCTCACCCTATCCCAAACCCTCAAGTTAAGCCTAACCCTAACATTAATCCTAACCCTAACCCTAACCCTAAACCTCATCCTAAACCCTAAATTTCACTCTATCCATCACACTAATCCTCAACCTAAACCTCACGCTAACCTTAACCCTCACACTAACCCTAACATTAACGCTCAACCTAACCCTACATCTAACCCTAAATCTAATCCTACACCTCCCCCTCATCCTAACCTTAATCCTAACCCAAACCTAAACCTCACTCAAACTCTAACTCTAATCCTCACACTCAAACTAGCCTTAACCCTAACTCTAATCCTTACCCTAATCCTCATCCTAACCCTCACCATAACCCAAACTCTAACACTGACTCTAACACTAACCCTCACCCTCAGCCTCACCCTAACTTTAACTCTAACCTTAAACCTCACCCTCACCCTAAACTTAACCCTAAATCTAACACTAAATCTCACCCTAACCCTAACCCTAAACCTCACACTAACCATAACCCTCACCCTAACCCTAATCCTAACCCTAAACCTTATCCTAAGCCTCACCCTAACACTAACCCTAACCCTCACCCTCACCCTCACCCTAACCCTAACCCTAACCCTAACCCTCAACCTAACCATATCCCTCATCCTCACTGTTACCATTACCGTAACATTCACCCTAACCCTAAACTTAACTGAACCCTAACTCTCACCCTAAACCTAACCCTAACCCTCACATACCCTAACCCTAATCCTAATCCTAACACTAACCCTAACCCTAACCCTAAACATCAACCTAACCCTCAACCTAAACTTAACCCTAACACTAATCCTAACCCTAATCCTCGACCTAAACCTCACCCTAACCCTAAAACTAACCCTAAATCTAACCCTAAAACTCACCATCACCCTAACCAAAATCCAAAGCCTAACCATTACCCTAACCCTAACCTTCACCCTCACTGTAACCCTCACCCTCAACCTAACCCTCACCCTCACCCTAACCACACAGAAAAACTAACCCTAAACCTCACCCTCACCCTAGCCCTCACCCTAACCCTAATCCTAACCCTAATCCTAATCCTAAACCTCACCCTAAACCTAACCCTAACCCTCACCCTCACTGTAACCCGAACCCTAAACCTCCCAAAACCATAAACTTAACCCTCATCCTAATATTCACCCTAACCCTTACACTAACCCTAACCATAACCCTCACCCTAACCCTCACCCTAACCCTTACTCTAACCCTAAACCTCACCCTCACCCTCACACTAACCCTAACCATAACCCTAAACCTCACCCTAACCCTAAACCTCACCTTCACCCTCACCGTAACCCTAACCCTAACCCAAACCCTCAGCCTCACCCTAACCCTAAGCCTAACCCTAAACCTCACCCTAACCCTAACCCTAAACCTAGCCCTCACCCTAACCCTAAACTTAACCGAACCCTAACCTAAACAATAACCCTAAACCTACCCTAACCCTCACCCTAAACATAAACCTCACCCTAACATTAACTCTTACCCTAACACGTACCCTCACCCCAATACTAACCCTAACACTAACACTAACCCTCACACTAACCCTAACCCTCACCAAAACTGTAAACCTAACTTTCACCCTATTCCTACCTTCACACTCAAACTCACGTTCAGCCTAAACCTAAGCCTTAGCCTAACCCTTACTCTTAACCTCATCCTCATCCTAGCCCTCACGCGAACCCTAATTCTAACCCTATCCCTCATCCTAACCCTCACCCTAAGCCTAACCCTAACCATCACCCTAACCCTAATCCTCACCCGCACCCTCAGTCTCATACCTACCCTAACTCTAAGCTTAACCCTAACCCTCACATACCCTCACCCTTACCCTAACCCTAGACCTAACCCTAACTCTAAACCTCAACCTAACCCTCACCCTAACCTTATCCCTAACACTAACCCTAACCTTCGTTCTAACCTTCGGCCTAAAACTAAATTGAACCCTAAAATTCACCCTCAAAACAACCCAGATTCTAACCTTAACCCTCACCATTACCCTAACCCTCACCCTCACTGTAACCCTAATCCTCAACCTAACTCTCACCCTAACCCTAACCCTACACCTAAACCTCACCAAACACTAACCCTAACATTGACTCTAACCCTAGCCCTCACCCAAACCCTAATCCTAACCCTAATCCTCATCCTAACCCTCACCCTAAGCCTAACCCTAACCATCACCCTAATCCTAAGCCTAGCCTAACCCTCAAACTAACCCTAACCCTCATGCTCACTTTAACCCTAACCCTAACCCTCACCCTAACCCAAACTTAAACTGAACCCTCACCTTCATCTTAACCCTAACACTAAACCTAAACCTAACCCTAACCATCACACACACACTAATCCTTACCCTAATCTTATTCCTAATAATAACCCTAACCCTCACACTCAACCTAACCCTCATCGTATCCCTAACTCTAACACTAACCCTAACCCTAACCCTCAACCTCAGGCTTACCCTAACCCTAACTCTAACCCTAAACCTCACCCTCACCCTAACCCTAACCCTAAACCTAACCCTAAACCTCACCCTAATCCTAACCCTAACCCTCATGCTCACTCTCCCCCTCCCCCTCACCATAACTCTAACCCTAACCCTAACAATAACACTAATCCTAACCCTAACCCTAACCCTAACCCTAATCCTAAAACTCACCCTCACCCTAACCATAATCTTAACCCTAAACCTCAAACTAAACCTAACCCTCACCCTCACTGTAACCCTAACCCTCATCATAACCCTAACCCAAAAACTAACCCTAACCCTAAACCTTTCCCTAACACTAACACTCAACCTCACCTTAGCCCTCAACCTAACCCTAATCCTAACGCTAACCCTCACCCTAAACCTAACCCTCACCCTCACCCTCACCACAAACCTAACACTCACCCTATCTCTAAATCTAACCCTAAACCTAACCCTCAACCTCAGCATCACCCTTACCCGAACTCTAAACCTAAACCTCAACCTTACCCTAACTCTAACCCTAACCCTAAACCTCACCCTAACCCGAAAACTAAACCTCACCCTCAACCTAGCCCTCACCCTAACCCTAATCCTAACTCTAACCCTCATCCTAACCCTTCCCATAACCCTAACCCTAAAGGTCAGCCTCAAACTAACCCTCACCCTAAACTTAACCCTAACCCTGACACTAACCCTAACCCCAATGGTCAACCTAACCCTCACCCCAACCCTAACCCAAACCCTAAACCTAATCTTAATCCTACAACTAACCCTAAGCCTCACCCCCACCGTAACCCTCACCATAAGCCTAACCCTAACATTAATCCTAAACCTAACCCTAATCTTAAACCTCATCCTCACCCTAAACCTCACACTAACCCTAACACTAGTCCTCAATATAAACCTCACCCTCATCCTCACCCTACCCCTCACCCTAACCCTAACCCTCGTCCTCAACCTAAACCTCACACTAATCATAACAATAATCCTTAATCTAACCCTCACCATCACCCTAACCCTAACCCTAACGCTCATCTTAAACCTAACCCTCACCCTTACGATAACACTCAACCTCAGCCTAACCCTCATCTTTACCCTTACCGTCACCCCCACCCTAATCCTCACCTGAACCCTAACCCTCACCCTGACCCTAACCCTACACCTAAACCTCACCCTCACCCTAACCCTAACTCTAACCCTTACCCTAACACTAAACCTCAAATTATCCCTAACCCTAACCCTCACACTAAAACTCATGGTCAGCCTAACCCCAAGCCTAAGCCTTACCCTTACCCTTGCCATAACCCTCACCCTGATCCTAGCCTTCACCCTAACCCTAAGCCTAACCCTAACCCTCATTCTAACCCTAACACCCTAACTCGAACACTAACAATCACTCTTACCCTAATCCTCACCCCAACCTCACACTCAGCCTAACCCTAAGCCTAAGCCTAAGCCTAACCCTAACCCTCACACTCACCCTCACCCTAACCCTAATCATAACCCTAAACCTAACCCTAAACCTCAACCTAACCCTCACCCTAACCTTAACCCTAACACTAACCCTAACAATAACGCTCGAACTTACCCTCCAACTAACCCTAAATCTAACCTTAAACCTCACGCTCACCCTCACCCTAATCCTAACCCTAACCCTAAACCTCACCCTAACACTAAACCTAACCCTCACACTCACCCTCACCATAACTCTAACCCTAACACTAACAATAACACTAATCCTAACCCTAAACCTAACCATAACCCTCACCATAATCCTACCACTCACCCTCACCCTAACCATAATCTTTACCCATACCCTCAACCTAACCCTAACCCTCACCCTCACCATAAACCTAAGCCTCATCCTAACCCTAACCGAAACCCTAAATCTAGCCAAAACCTTACCCTAACACTAACCCTAACCCTCACCATCACCCGAGCCCTCACCCTCACACTAATCCTAGCTCTTACACTCACCCTAACCCTATACTTAACCGAACCTTAACTCTCACACTAACCTTAACCCTAACCCTCACCTAAACCTAACCCTCACTCTCACCCTCACTCTCAGCCTAACCCTAAGCCTAAGCCTAAGCCTAACCCTAACCTTCACCCTCAACCTCATGCTCAGCCTAACCCTAAGCCTAAGCTTAACACTTACTCTAACCCTGACCCTCACACTAGCCCTCAGCCTAAACCTAATCCTAATGCTATCCCTCATCCTAACCCTCACCCTAACCCTAACAATCACCCTAACCCTAATCCTCACTCCCACCCTTACCCTCAGCATAATCCTAACCCTAAGCCTAAGCCTAACCCTAACCCTCACATACCCTAACCCTAACCCTAATCCTAACCCTAAACCTAACCCTAAACATCAACCTAACCCTCACCCTAACCTTAACCCTAACATTAATCCTAACCCTAACCCTGGAACTAACCCTCCCCCTAACCCTAAATCTAACCCTAAAACTCACCATCATCCTTACCCTAATCCTAACCCTAACCTTCACCCTAACCCTAAACCTCACCTTCACTGTAACCCTAAACCTCACCCTTACCCTCACCCTAACCCTAACTCTTAGCCTAAATCTCACCCAAACACTAACCCTGATCCTCACCATCACCCTAGTGCTCACCCTAAACCTAATCCTAACACGAAGGTGAACCCTTAACCTCACCCTAACCATTGCGGTAACCCTAACTGTAACACTGACCGTAACACTAACCCTCAACCTCATTCTCAACCTAACCTTAACTCTAATCTTAAACCTCACCCTCACCCTAACCTAACCCTAAACCTGACCCTAAAGCTCACCCTAATCCTAAGCCTAAACCTCACCCTAACCCTAGCGCTCACCCTAATCCTAATACTAACCCTAAACTTCATCCTAAGCCTCAAACTAAAACTAACCCTAACCCTCACCCTCACCCTCACCCTAACCCTAACTCTAACGCTCAACCTAACCCTATCCCTCACCCTCACTGTAACCCTTACCCTAACACTAACCCTAACCCTAAAATTAACCGAACCCTAACTCACACCCTAACCCTAACTCTAAACCTCACCCAAACCCTAACCCTCAACCTCACCCTCACCCTCAACCTAACCCTAAGCCTAATCCTAAAACTAACCCTAACCCTTTCCCTAATCCTAATCCTAACCCTAACCCTAACCCTCACCCTGTTGCTCAGCTTAAGCCTAAGCCTAAGCCTAAGCCTAACTCTAACCCAAACCCTCACCCTAGCCCTAACCCTAACAGTAACCCTAACTCTAACCGTAAACCTCGCTCTCACCCTAACCCTAACTCTAACCCTAACCCTAAACCTAAACCTCATCGTAACCCTAACCCTAACCCTCACCCTCACCCTAACCGTAACCCTAACACTAACCCTAACAATAAACCTAACCCTAACCCTCAACCTAACCATAATGCTCACCCTAACCCTAACCCTCAACTTAGCATTTACCCTCAACCTAACTCTAACCCTAACCCTAACCCTCACCCTCACCATAACCCTAAACCTAAACCTCATCCTAACCCTAACCCTAACCCTCACCCTCACCCTCACCGTAACCGTAACCGTAACCCTAACCCTAACAATAAACCTAACCCTAACCCTCAACCTAACCATAACGCTCACCCTCACCCTAACATTTACCCTCACCCTAACCCTAACCCTAACCCTAACACTAACCCTCACACTAACCCTAACCATCACCCTAACCCTAAACCTCACCCTAAAACTAAACCTAACCCTCACCCTCACCCTAGCCCTCACCCTAACACTAACCCTCATCCTCACCCTAAGCCTCACACTAAAACTAACACTAATCCTCAACCTAACACTCACTCACACCCTTCCCCTAACCCTAACCCGCACCTAAACCCTAACCCTCAGCCCACTGTAACCCTCACCCTCACCTTAACCCTCACATTTACCCTTACCATCACTGCCAAGCTAAACCTTACCCTAACCCTAATCCTCACCCTAACCCTCACCCTAACCCTAACGCTAAACCTAACCCTCAACCTAAACCTAACCTTCACCCTCATCGTAACCCTTTCTCTAACCCTCAACCTAACCGTAAACTTAACCCGAACACTAACTCTGACACTCATCCTAAAACTCCCCTAACCTTAGCCCTAAACGTCACCCTAACCGGAACCCTAACCCTCAACCTCATGATCAGCCTAAGCTTAAGCCTAACCCTAAACCTAACTTTCAACCTAACCCTAACACCAAACCTAACTCTAACCCTAAACGTCATCCTCAACCTAATCCTAACTCTAACTCTAACCCTAACACTAAACCTGACCCTAACCCTCACACTAACCCTCATCCTCACCGTAACCGAAACCCTAACCCTAAACCTAACAATAACCCTAACACTAACCCTAACCCTCAACCTAACCATAACCCTCACCCTAAGCCTAACCCTCATCCTAACCCTTACCCTCACCCTAACCCTAACACTAACCCTCACACTAACCCTAACCCTCACCCAAATCCTAAACCATACCCTAACCCTAACCCTGAACCTAACCCTAAACCTCATGCTCAGCCTAACCCTAAGCCTAAGCCTAACACTTACCCTAACCCTCCCCCTCACCCTAGCCCTCACTCTAATCCTAATCCTAAACCTAACCCTCATCCTAACCCTCACCCTAACCCTAACCCTAACCATCACCCTAAACCTAATCCTTACCCCCACCCTCACTCTCAGCCTAAGCCTAACCCTAATCCTAACCCTCACACTCACCCTCACCCTCACCTTATCCTAAACCTAACACTAAACATAACCCTAAACCTCAATCTAAGCCTCATTCAAACTTTATCCCTAATACTAAACCTAACCCCAACTCTCGAACTAACCCTCCAACTAACCCTAAATCTAACACTAAACCTCACCCTCATCCTAACTCTAATCCTAAACCTAACCCTAATCCTCACCCTAACCCTAACCCTAACCCTCTCCCTCACCCTCAACCTCACCATAACTCTAACCCAAACCTTAACAACAACACTAACCTAACCATAAACCTAACCCTAACCCTAAACTTAACCCTAATCCTAACACTCCCCCTCACCCTAACCGTAATCCTAACCCTAACCCTCACCCTAACCCTAAACCTCACCCTCCCTGTAACCCTAACCCTCAAGCTAACCCTCACCCTAACCCTAACCCAAACCTAAACCTTAATCTAAAACTAACCCTAACCCTCACCCTCACTCTAGCCCTCATCCTAACCCTAATCCTCATCCTCACCCTCACCCTAACCCTAAACCTAACGCTAACCCTCAACCTAACCCTAACCCTCACGTTCACGATAACCCTAACCCTAACCCTCACCCTAACCCTAAACTTAACCGAACCCTAATTCTCACCCTAACCCTAACCCTAACTCACCCGAACCCTAACCCTCACCCTCACCCTCTATGTTAGACTAACCCTAAGCCTAAACTTTACCCTAACCCATACAGTCACACTCACCCTAACCCTTACCCTAAACCTAATCCTAAACCTAAGTGTAACCATCACACTGAACCTAACCCTCATGCTAACCCTAACTCAAACAGTAACCCTAACCCTCAAACTCAGCCTCATCCTAACCCTAACTCTTACCCTAAACCTCACCCTCACTCTAACCTTAAACCTAAACCTACACTTCACCCTAACCCTAACCCTAAGCCTAAACGTAACCCTAACCCTGACCCTTACAGTAACCCTCACCCTCAGCCTAAGCCTCACCTTTAACCTTACCATCATCCTCACCCTAACCCTCACCCTAACCCTAAACCTCATCCTAACACTCACCCTAACCGTAAACCTAACCATCACCCTAACCCTAACCATCACCGTCAATCTCATGCTCAGCCTAACCCTAAGCCTAAGCTTAAGCCTAACCCTTAGCTAAGCCTCACCCTCACGTTAGCCCTCACCCTAACCCTAATCCTAACCCTAACCATCACCCTAAACCTAATCCTTACCCCCAACCTCACTCTCTGACTAATCCTAAGCCTAAACCTAACCCTAACCCTAACCCTCACACTCACCATTACCCTCACCCTAATCCTAACCCAAACCGTAATCATAACCCTAAAACTCAACTTAACCGTCACCCCAACCTTAAACCTTAAACTAACCCTAACACTAACCCTCGACCTAACCCTCCAACTAACCCTAAATCTAACCTTAAACCTCAACCTCACCATAACCCTAATCCTAAGCCTAACCCTAAACCTCATTCTAACCCTAACACTAACCCTCACCCTCACCCTCACCCTCACCATAACTCTAACCTAACCCTAACAATAACACTAATCCTAACCCTAAACCTAACCCTAACCCTAATCCTAATAGTCTCCCTCACCCAAACCCTAATCCTAACGCTTACACTAAACCTCACACTAACCCTAACCCTAACCCTTACCCTAGCCCTCACCCTAACCTTAATTCTAACTCTCACCCTCACCCTAAACCTGACCCTCATCCTCTCCCTAAACCTCACACTAACACTAACACTAATCCTCAATCTAACCCTCATCCTATACCTAACACTAACCCTTACACTAACCCTAAACCTAACCCTAAACCTCACCCTTATCTTAACCCTCACCCTCAGCGTAAACCTCACCTTTACCCTTACCATCAACCTTACCCTAACCCTAACCCTCATCCTCACCGTAAACCTACCCCTCAAACTAACCCTCACCCTAAGCCTAACTCTAACCCTAACCCTTAATCTAACACTAACCCTAAACCTCACCCTCAACCTAGCCGTCACCCTATCCCTAATCCTCATCCTTACCCTCACCCTAACCCTAATCTTAACCCTTACCGTAACCCTAATCCTAACCCTAAGCCTCAACCTAACCCTAACACTCAAGCTCACCATAAATCTAACCCTAACCCTCACCCTAACCCTAAACTTAACCAAACCCTAACTCTCACCATAAACCTAACCCTGACCCTGACTCTGAACCTCACCCTCAGCCTAACCCTAAGCCTAACCCTAACCATAACCCTCACACTCACCCTAACCCTTATGCTAATCCTAATCCTAAACTTAAGCCTAACCCTCAACCTCAACCTAACCCTCACCCTAACCCTAACTCTAACATTAAACCTAAACATCAATCTCAGCCTCACCCTAACTCTAACTCTAACCGTAAACCTCACCCTCACCCTAACCCTACCCCTAACCCTAACCCTAAATCTCACCCTAACTTTAACCCTAAAGCTCAACCTCAAACTAGCCCTCACCCTAACCCTAACCATAACACTAACCCTTAACCTAACCCTAACAATCACCCTCACTTTAACCCTTAACCTAACTCTCAACCTAACCCTAAACTTAACACGAACCATCTCACCCCAACCCTAACACTAACCCTCACCCTAACCCTAACCCTCAACCTTACCGTAACCCTAACCCTCAGCCTAACCCTCACCTTTAACCTTACCGACACCCTCACCCTAACCCTATACCTAACCCTAAACCTCAACCTAACGCTAACCCGAAACCTCAACCTCAAACCAGGCCTCACCATAACCCTAATCCTAAACCTAACCCTCATCCTAACCCTCACCCTAACACTAACCCTAACCTTCACATTCACCCTAACCCTAATCCTAACACTAACCCTCAACCTAACCCTAACCCTCATCCTCAACATAACCCTTAACCTAACCCTCAACCTAAACGTAAACTTAACCCGAACCCTCTCACCCCAACCCTTACTAACGCTCAGCCTCAGCCTAACGCTCACCTTTAACCTTACCGACACGCTCACCCTAACTCTATCCATAACCCTATCCCTAACCCTAAACCTCACCTTAACCCTAAACCTCACACTCACCATCAACCTCACCATAACTCTAAACCTAACCCTAACAATAACACTTACCCTAAACCTAACCCTAACCCTAACCCTAACCCTAACCAAAACCCTCACCCTCAGCCTCAACCTCAGCCTAAATGTAAGCCTAAGACTAACCCTCACCATAATCCTAACCCTAACCCTAAACTTAACCTTAACCCTAACCCTAATTCTAACCCTCACCCTCACCCTAAACCTGACCCTCATCGTCACCCTAAACCTCACACTAACTCTAACACTAATGCTAAATATAACACTCTTCCTATCCCTAAACCTAACCCTTAAACTAACCCTAAACCTAACCCTAACCCTCACCCTTATCTTAACCATTACCCTCAGCATAAACCTCATCTTTACCCTTAAAATCATCCTCACCCTAACCTCACCCTAACCCTAAACTTCATCCTAACCCTCACCCTAAACGTAAACCTAAACATCACCCAAACCCTAAACCTCACCCCCAACCTCACCCTCAGCCTAACCCTAAGCCTAAGCCTAAACCTAACCCTAAGCCTCACACTCAACCTCACCCTCACCCTAATCCTAACACTAACAATAACCCTAACCCTAAACCTCATCCTAACCCTCATCCTCACCCTCACCCTCAAACTCACTGTTACTCTAACCATATCCCTAACAATAACACTAATCCTAACGCTAAACGTAAACCTAACTCTAACACTAACCTTAATCCTAACACTCACCCTCACCTTAACCCTAATACTAACACTGAACATCACTCTAACCCTAACCCTCACATCACCATAACACTAACTCTCATCCTAACCCTCACTCTAAACCTAACCCTAAACCTAAACCTCATCCTAACACTAACCCGAATCCTCACCTTCACCCTAGCCCTCAACCTAACCCTAATCCTAACCCTAATCCTCATCCTAACCCTCAACCTAACCCTAATATTAACCCTAACACTCACCCTAACCCTCAACTTAACCCGAACCCTAAGTCTCACCCTAACCCTAACCCTCACTCTCATCCAAACCCTAACCCTAACCCTCACCCACACATTCAGTCTAAAGGTAGCCTAACCCTAATCCTAAACCTAACCCTCACACTCACCCTAACCCGTATCCTAATCCTAATCTTAACCTTAAGCCTAAACCTCACCCTCACCCTAACCCTCAGCCTAAACCTAAATCTAAAACTAACCCTAACCCTAACCCTCACCCTCAGCCTCACCCTAACCCTAATTCTAACCCTAAACCTCACCCTCACCCTAACCCTAACCCTAAACCTAAGCCTCACCTTAACTCTAACCCTAAACCCCACCCTCACAATAGCCCTCCCCATAACCTAATCCTAACCCTAACCCTTATCCTAACCCTCACCCTAAACCTAATCCTAAATCTCATCCTCACACTCACCCTAACTCTAAACCTAACCCTAACCCTCAACATAACCCTAACCCTCACCCTCACCATAACCCTTACCATAACCCTCACCCTAACCCTAAACTTAACCCAAAACCTAACCCTCACCCTAACCCTAACCCTCACCCTCAACCTCACCCTCAGCCTAACCCTAAGCTTAAACTTAAACCTAACCCTAACACACACACTCACCCTCACCCTGAACCAAATCCTAAACTTAACCCTAACCCTAACCCTAACCCTCCCCCTTACTCTCACTGTAACCCTAATGCTAACACTAACCCTAACCTTTTCCTAACCGTCACCCTAACCCTAACTAACTCTAAACCTCCCGCTCACAATAAACCTAACTCTAACACTAACCCAAACCCCTAAACCTCGCCGTAACCCTAAGCCTAAAACAAACCCTCACCCTAACCCTAACCCTAAACCTAAACCTCATCCTAACCCTAACCCGAACCCTCAACTTCACCCTCACCATAACCGTAACTCTAACCCTAACCCTAACAATAACCTCACCCTAACCCTAACCCTCACCTTAAAACTTACCCACACACTAACACTAACCCTAACCCTAACACTAACCCTCACACTAACCCTAACCATCACCCTAAACCTAACCCTCATTCTAACCTTATCCCTAACCCTCATCCTCACCCTAGCCCTCACCCTAACACTAACCCTCATCTTCACCCTAACCCTCAACCTCACCCTCACCCTAAGCCTAACCCTAACCCTAAACCTAATCCTAAACCTATCCCAAACCCTCACCCTCACCCTAACCCTCACCCTAACCCTAACCCTAAAACTAACACTATCCCTAAACTTAACCCTCACCATCACCCTCACCCTAACCCTAAATCTAAATCCGAACGTCAACCCTAACCCTAAACCTAAACCTCACCCTCACCCTAGCCCTTACCCTAACTCTAATCCTAACACTAACCCTCATACTAAACCTCCCCCTAACCCTAAACCTAACCCTCACCCTAACTCTCAACCTCATGCTCACCCTCAGACTAAACCTAAGATTAACCCTAGACCTAACCCTAACAAACACACTCACCCTCAACCTAATCCTAATCCTATCCCTAAATCTAACACTAACCATAACCATCCCCCTATCACCCTAACCCTAACCCTAAACCTCACCCGAACCTTAATTATAACCCTAAACCTCACCCTCACCCAAACCCTAACTATAACTGTAACCCCAACCTAGACTTCAACCTAACACTAACCCTAACTCTCAACCTCACATTAACCGTAACCCTAAACCTAACCCTAACAATAAACCTAAACCTAATCCTAACCCTCACCCTTACCATAACCCTCACCCTAACCCATACCTTCAACCTAACACTTACCCTCATCCTAACACTAACCGTAACCCTAACACTAACCCTCACACTAACCCTAAACCTAACCCTAAACCTCAACCTAACCCTCACCCTCAACCTAATCCTAACATTAAGCCTAATCCTAACACTCACCCTAACCCTCCCCCAAACGGTATATCGAAACCTAACCTCCACCCTAACACTAACCCTAACCCTCACCCGCCCCCTCACCTTCACTGTAACTCTAACCCTAACCCTAAAAATAACACTAACCCTAACCCGAACCATCACCCTAACCCTAATCCTCACCCCACCCTCACCCTCAGCCTAACCCTAAGCGTAAGCATAACCCTCACCCAAACCCTCACACTCACCCTCAATCTAACCCTAATCCTCAACCCTCAACCTCAACCTAAACTTCAACCTCAAACTAACCCAAACACTAATCCTAACCCTAAACCTCACCCTAACCCTCCCCCAAACAATAACTCTAACCCTCAACCTCACCCTCACCCTAACCCTAACCCTATCCCTAAACCTCACCCTAACCCTAACCCTCACCCTCACCCTCAAACTCACCATAACTCTAACCCTGACCCTAAGAATAACACTAATCCTAACCCTAACCCTAACAATAACACTCACCCTCAGCCTCACCCTCACCGCAAACTTTAACCTAAACATAACCCTAACAATAACCCTAACCCTAAGCCTAACCCTAACCCTAACTCTAATCCTCACCCACAACCTCACCCTCAGCCTAACCCTAAGCTTAACCCTAACCCTAACCCTCACCGGAACCCTAACCCTAACCCTAACCCTATGAGTAACCCTAAACCTAAACCTAACCCTAAACTTAACCCTAATCCTCAGCCTCACCTTCACCCTAACCCAAACCATAACATTAACACTCACCCTAACTCTATCCCTAAACCTAACTCTCACACTCACTCTCACCCTAACCCTAATCCTAAACCTAACTCGATTCCTATACCTAGCCCTCACCCTAACCCTCACCATAGCCCTCACACTTACCCTAATCCTAACACTAAACCTCATCCTAAACCTCACTCTGACATTAACCCTAACCCTCACCCTCACCCTCACACTCAGCCTAACCCTAAGCCTAACCCGAACCATAACCCTAACCCTCACTGTAACCCTAACCCTAACCTTAACCATGACACTAACCCTAAACCTAAACCTAACCATAAACCTAACCCTAAACCTAACCCTAATCCTCAGCTTCACCCTCACCCTACCCCAAAACCTAACCCTAACCCTCACCCTAACCCTAAGCCTAAACTTAACCCTATCCCTAACCCTCACCCTAACCCTCCAACTAACCCTATATCTAACCCTAAACCTCACCCTCACGCTAAGTCTAATCCTAACCCTAACCCTCCCCCGCACCCTCACCCTCACCTTAATTCTAACACTAACGCTAACAATAAAACTAACCTTCTCCCTAACCATCACCCTAACACTATTACTCACCCCCACCCTCACCATCAGCCTAACCCTAAGCCTAAGCCTAACCCTCACCCTAAGCCTTACGCTCACCCTCACCCTAAACCTAATCCTAAACCTAAGCCTATCCCTAAACCTCAACTTAACCCTCACCCTCACCCTAACTCTAACACTAACCCTAACCCTAAACCTCACCCTAACCCTCCAACTAATACTAACTCTTATCCTAAACCTCACGCTCACACTAACCCTAACCCTAACCCTAAACCTCACCCTAAAACTCAACCTAACTCTAAACCTCACCCTCATGCTCAACCTCACCGTAACTCTAACCCTAATCCTAACAATAACATTAACCCTATCCCTACCCCTAACACTAATCATAACCCTCACCCTCAGCATCACCCTCATCACAAACTTAACCCTAACCATAAAACTAACAATACCCCTAATGCTAACCCTAAACCTAACCCTAATCCACACCCCAACCTCAACCTTAGCCTAAGCCTAAGCCTAAGCTTAAGCCTAACCCTCAACTTAACCCTAACCATAACCATAACCCTAAACCTAAACCTAACCATCACCCTAAACCTAACCCTAATCCTCAGCCTCACCCTCAACCTAACCCACAACCTCACCCTAAGCCTAAGCCTAACCCTAAACCTAACTCTCACACTCACCCTCACCCTAAAGCTAATCCTAAACCTAACCCTATCCCTAAACGTAACCCACACACTACCCTCATCCTAGCCCTCACCCTAACCCTAATCCTAACCCTAAAACTAATCCTAAGCCTCACCCTAACCCTAACCCTAACCTTCACCCTAACCC
The DNA here is from genome assembly GCF_024711535.1 of Dipodomys merriami. Taxonomy (NCBI): domain Eukaryota; kingdom Metazoa; phylum Chordata; class Mammalia; order Rodentia; family Heteromyidae; genus Dipodomys; species Dipodomys merriami. Next base: position 704,300 of record NW_027202360.1, on the reverse strand, counting down.
TAACCCTAAACCTCACCCTCATTCTCTGCCTAAGCCTAAACCTAGCCTAACCCTAACCCTAACGTTAACCCTCATGGTAAAGATAACCCTAACACTAACCCTACCTGTAACCCTAAATCTCACCCTCATCCTAAACCTAACTCTAACCCTAACCCCAAACCTAAACCTCATCGTAACCTTAACCCTAACCCTCACCCTCACTGTAACTGTAACCCTAACCCTAACCCTAACCCTAACAATAACCCTAACCCTAACACTAACCCTCACCCTAACCCTAACCTTAAGTGAACCCTAACTCTCACCTTAACCCTAACCCTCACACTAACCCTAAACCTCACACTCACCCTCATCCTAAATCTAAGCCTAACCCTAACCCTAACCCTCACAATCACCCTAACCCTTACCCTAATACTAATCCTAACCCTAAGCCTAACCCTCACCCTCTACCTAACCCTCACCCTAACCCTAACTCTAACACTAACCCAAACCCTAACCATCAACCTCAGTCTCAACCTAACCCTAAACCTAACCCTAAACCTCACCCTCACCCTAACCCTAAACCTAACCCTAACCATAAAGCTCACCCTAACCCTAAACCTAAACCTCACCCTCACCCTAGCCCTCACCCTAACCCTAACACTAACCCTCATCCTAACCCTCACCCTAACACTAAACCTAACACTCTCCCTTACCCTAACCCTAATCCTAACCATAACCCTCAACCTAAACCTAACTCTCACCCTCACCCTAACCCATACCCTAACCCTCACCCTAACCCTAAAATTAACCCGATCCCTAACACTCACCGTAACCCCAACCCTAAACCTCACCCTAACCCTCACACTTAGCCTAACCCTCACGTTTACCCTTACCTTCACCCCCACCCTAAACCTCACCATTACCCTAACATTCAACCTAACACTCACCCTAACCCTAACTCTACTCCTAAACCTCACCCTCACCATAACCCTAACTCTAACACTATCCCTAACACTAATCCACAACCTAAAACTAACCCTAACACTCAAACTAACCCTAACACTCACCCTCAACCTCACCCTCAGCCTAAACCTAAGGCTAACCCTAACCCTCACACTCACCCTAACCCTAACCCTAATCCTAATCCTAACACTTACCCTAACCCTCACCCTCTGCCTCAGCCTCACCCTAACCCTAATTCTAACTCGAAACCTCAACCTCACCCTAACCCTAACGCTATCCCTAACCATAACCTTAACCCTAACCCTAACCCTCCCCCTAACTTTCACCCTCACCCTGACCCTAAGCCTAAACCTAACCCTAACTCTAACCCTGACACTCCCCCTCTCCTTAAACCTAATCCTAATCCTAACCCTAACCCTAAGAGACACCCTCACCTTAAACCTAGCTCTAACACTAACACTAAGCCAAACCCTCACCCTAACACTCACCTTAAACCTATCTGTAACACTAAACCTCAAACTCACACTGACCCTAACCCTAACCCTAATCCTAATCCTAACACTTACCCTAACCCTCACCCTCTGCCTCAGCCTCACCCTAACCCTAATTCTAACTCGAAACCTCAACCTCACCCTAACCCTAACGCTATCCCTAACCATAACCTTAACCCTAACCCTAACCCTCCCCCTAACTTTCACCCTCACCCTGACCCTAAGCCTAAACCTAACCCTAACTCTAACCCTGACACTCCCCCTCTCCTTAAACCTAATCCTAATCCTAACCCTAACCCTAAGAGACACCCTCACCTTAAACCTAGCTCTAACACTAACACTAAGCCAAACCCTCACCCTAACACTCACCTTAAACCTATCTGTAACACTAAACCTCAAACTCACACTGACCCTAACCCTAACCCTAATCCTAATCCTAACACTTACCCTAACCCTCACCCTCTGCCTCAGCCTCACCCTAACCCTAATTCTAACTCTAAACCTCAACCTCACCCTAACCTTAACGCTATCCCTAACCATAACCTTAACCCTAACCCTAACCCTCCCCCTAAATTTCACCCTCACCCTGACCCTAAGCCTAAACCTAACCCTAACTCTAACCCTGACACTCCCCCTCTCCTTAAACCTAATCCTAATCCTAACCCTAACCCTAAGAGACACCCTCACCTTAAACCTAGCTCTAACACTAACACTAAGCCAAACCCTCACCCTAACACTCACCTTAAACTGATCTGTAACACTAAACCTCAAACTCACACTGACCCTAACCCTAACCCTAAACCTCACCCTAACCCTAACCCTAAACCTCACCTTCAACCTAGCCCTCACCCTAAACCTAATCCAAAACCAAACCTTCATCCTAACACTCACACTAACCCTAACCCTAACCCTCACCCGAACCCTAACCCTCCCGCTCAACCTAACCCTCAGCCTAAACCTAAGCCTAACCCAAAACCTAACCCTAACCCACACACTCACCCTCACCCTAACCCTAATCTTAACCATATCCCTAACACTTAACCTCACCCTAACCCTAAACCTAAAACTAACCCTAACTCTAACCCTCATCTTAAACCTCACCTGAACCCAAAATCTAACATTAAACCTCACACTCACCCTAACCCTAACTCTAACCCTAACCCTAAACCTAAACCTCCCCTAACCTTAACCCTCATCCTCACCCTCACTGTACCCCTAACCCTAAACCTAAAAATAACTCTAAAACTAACCGTAAACCTCACCCTAACCATAACCCTCACCCTAACACTAACCCTCACAGTAACCCTAATTCTAACCTTAACCCTAAACCTCACCCTAACCCTAACACTACCCCTCAGCCTCACCCTAGCCCCCACAATAAACTTAATTCTAACCCTAACCCTCACCATAACCTAACCCTCATCCTCACCCTAAACCTCACACTAACCCTAACCATAATCCTCAATCATTCCCTCACCCTCATCCTAACCCTCACCCTAACCCTTACCCTAACCATCACCCTAATCCTAACTCTGACGCTTAGGGGAACACTCACCCACAGCCTAACCCTCACCTTTACTCCTATGATCACACTCATCCTAACACTCACCCTAACCCTAACCCTCATCCAAACATTCAACTTTAACCTAACCCTATCCATCACCCTAACCCTAACACTCACCCTCACCCTCACCCTCAGCCTAAACCTAAGCCTAAGCCTAACCCTAACCCTAACACTCACCCTCACCCAAGCCCTCAGGCTAAACCTAATCCTATCCCTACCCTCATCATAAACTTCACCCTAACCCTAATCCTAAACATCAACCAAAATATATTCCTCACCCCCACGATCACTGTCAGCCAAAACCTAAGCCTATAACTAACCCTAGCCATAACCCTCACCCTCAGCCTCACCCTCACTGCAAACTTAACACACAACATAACACTAAAAATAACCCTAATTTAAACCCTAATCCTAACCCTAATCCTCACCCCCACCCTCACCCTCAGCCTAAACCTAAGCCTAAGCCTCGGACGAACCCTAATCCTCACTGTAACCCTAAAACTATCCCTAACCCTAAACCTAAGCCTAGTCCTCAGCCTCATCCTCACCCTAACCCAAAACCTAACCCTAACCCTCAACCTAACCCTAACCCTAACCATAACGCTCACACTCAACCTACCCCTAACCCTAATCCTAAACCTAACCCTATCCCTAACCCTAACCCTCACCCTAACCCTCACCCTAGCCCTCATCCTAACCCTAAATCTAAACCTTAACCTCAACTTAACCCTAACCCTAACACTAACCCTAACCCTCACACACATGCTCAGTCTAAGCCTAAGCTTAAGCCTAAGCCTAACCCTAACCCTAAACCTAACCCTTACACTAATCCTAACCCTAACCCTCACCCTAAACCTAACACAAACCCTAACTCTAACCCTAAACCTCACCCTCACCCTAACCCTAACCATAAACCTAATCCTAAACCTAAACCTCATCCTAACCCCAACCCTAATCCACACCCTTACCCTCACCGTAACCCTGAACCTAACCCTAACCCTAACCCTAACCCTAACCTTCAACCTAACCCTAACCCTAACCCTAACACTAACCCTCACACTAACCCTAACCATCACCCTAACCCTAAACCTCACCCTAACACTAACCCTAACCCTCACACTCATCCTAGACTTCACCCTAACCCTAACTCACATCCTCACCCTAAAACTCACACTAACCCTAACACTAATCCTCAATCCAACCCTCACCTTCACCTTAACCCTAACCCTAACCCTCACCCTAACCCAAACCCAAACCCTCACCCTTACAATAACCCTCGCCCTCAGCATAACCCTCATTTTTGGCTTACCATCACCCCCACCCTAACACTCACCCTAACCATAACCCTAACCCAAACCCTCCTCCCTAACCCTAACTCTACCCCTAAACCTCACCCTAACCCTAAGCCTAACTCTAACCCTAACCCAAACACTAAACCTCACCCTAACCCTAACCCTCACACTCACCCTCACCGTAACCATAATACTAGACCTAAATATAACCCTCACCCTAACCCTAACCCTCGACCTAATAATATCCCTAACCCTCACACTCACCGAAAAACAAACCCTAATCCTAATCCTAACCCTAAACCTAACCCTCAGCCTCAGCTTAAACCTCACCCTAACCCTAAACCTAACACTCACCCTAACCCTAATCCTCACCCTCAGCCTCACGCTAACCCTAACTCTAACCCTAAAACTCACCCTCACCCTAACAGTAACCCTAACCGTAAACCTCAACCTAACCCTAAGCCTAAAACTCACCTTCACCCTAGCCCTTACCCTAACCCTTATCCTAACGCTAAGCCTCATCCTAAACCTCCCCCTAACCCTAACTCTAACCCTAAACCTCACCCTCACCCTAACCATAACCCTAACCCTAACCCTAAACCTCACCCTAAACCTCACCCTAACCAAAACCCTCACTCTCACCCTCAACCTCAACGTAACTCTAACCCTAAACATAACAATAACACTAACCCTAACCCTAACGCAGACCCAAACCCTAACCCTAACAATAACCCTCAACCTAACCCGAACCCTCACTTTAACACTTACCCTCACACTAACACTAACTCTAACCCTAACACTAACCCTCAAACTAACCCTAAACATCACCCTAAACCTCACCCGCAATCTAACCCTTTCCCTAACCCTCATCCTCACCCTAACCCTAACCCTCACCCTCACCCTCAGCCTAACCCTAATCCTAATCCTAATCTTAAACCTATCCCTAAACCTCAACCTCACCCTAACCCTCACCTTAACACTAACTCTAAAACTAACACTAACCCTAAACCTAACCCTCACCCTCAGCCTCACCCTAAACCTAACTCTAAAATTAAACCTCAGGGTCACCCTAACCCAAACCCTAAGCCTAAACATAAACCTCACCCTAAACCTAAACCTAAACCTAAACCTCACTCACCCTAGCCCTTAACCTAAACCTAATCCTAAACCCTACCCTCATTCTAATCCTCCCACTAACCCTAACCCTAACCCTCACCCTAATCCTAAAACTCAACCTCACCCTCACCGTCAGCCTAAACCTAAGCCTAAACCTAGACCTAAAGCTAACACACACACTCAGCCTCAACCTAATCCTAATCCTATCCCAAACCCTAACCCTAACCCTAAACCTCCCCCTAACTATCACCCTAACCCTAACCCTAACCCTCACCCTAACCCTAACCCTATAAACCTATAACCCTAAACCTCAACCTCAACCATACCCTAACCCTAACCCTCACCCTAACCCTCACCCTAACCCTCACCCTCACCCTCACCCTAACCCTAATCCTAAACCTAACCCTATTCCTATCCCTAGCCCTCACCCTAACCCTCACCATAGATCTCACCCTTACCCTATTGCTAACATTAAACCTAATCATAAAACTCACACTAACCCTAACCCTAAACCTCACCCTCAGCCTAACCCTAAGCCTAAGCCTAACCCTAACCCTAAACCTCACCGTAACCCTAACCCTAACCCTAACACTAACACTAACACTAACCTTAAACCTAAACCTAACCCTAAACCTAACCCTAAACTTAACCCCAAAGCTCAGCCTCACTCTCACCCTAAACCAAACCGTAACCATAACCCTCAAACTAACTCTAAGCCTAACCCTAACCCTAACCCTAACCTTCATGTTAACCCTCACTCTAAACCTAACCCTAACACTAAACCTAACTCTATCCCTAAATCTCACCCACATCCTAAACCTAACTCTAAACATAACCTAAACCTAAGCCTCATCCTAACCCTAACCCTAACCCTCACCCTCACTGTAACTGTAACCCTAACCCTAAAAATAACCCTAAACCTAATCCTAAACCTCACCCTAGCTCTCAACTTAACTGAACCCTAACTCTCACCCTAACACTAACCTTAAGCCTCAACTTTACCCTAACCCTGACCCGTACCCTCACCCTCAGCCTAAACCTAAGCCTAAACCAAAACCTAACCTTAACACGCACAGTCACCCTAACCCTTACCCTAATCCTATTCCTAACTCTAAGCCTAATCCTCATCCTCAACCTAACCCTCACCCTAACACTAACTCTAACACTAACCCTAACCCTAACCCTCAACCTCAGTCTCAACCTAACCCTAAATCTAACCCTAATCCTTTCCCTCACCCTAACCCCAAACCTAACCCTAACCCTAAGCCTCACCCTAAACCTAATCCTAAACCTCACCCTCAGCCTACCCCTCACCCTAACCCTAATCCTAAACATAACCCTCATCCTAACCCTCACCGTAACCCTCACCCGCAGCCTCACCCTCACCTTAACTCTAACACTAACCCTAACAATAAAACTAACCTTAACCCTAACCATCACCCTAACCCTATTCCTCACCCCCACCCTCACCCTAAGCTTAAACCTAAGCATAAGCCTAAGCCTTACACTCATCCTCACCCTAAACCTAATCCTAAACCTAACCCTATCGCTAAACCTCAAACTAACCCTCACCCTAACCCTAACCCTAACCCTAACCCTAAACCTCACCCTAACCCTCCCCCTAACCCTAACTCTAACCCTAAACCTCAACCTAACCCTAACCCTCACCCTCACGCTCAACCTCACCGTAACTCTAACCCTAAGTCTAAAAATAACACTAAACCTAACCCGAACCATCACCCTAACCCTAATCCTCACCCCAGCCTCACCATCGGCCTAAACCTAAGCGTAAGCCTAACACTCGCCCTAACCCTCACACTCACCCTCAAACTGACCCTCATCCTAAAGGTAACCCTATCCCTCAACCTCAACATAACCTTCACCCTCACATTAACCAAAACACTAACCTAAACTCTAAACCTCAACCTAACCCTCCCCCTAACAATAACTCTAACCAGAAACCTCACACTCAACCTAACCCTCACACTCACCCTCAAACTCACCGTAACTTTAACCCTAACCCTAACAATAACACTAACCCTAACCCTAACCCTAACCCTAACGATTATCCTCACCTTCACCCTCACCCGCACCGCAAACTTAAACCTAATTATAACTCTTACAATAAACCTAACCCTATGCCTAAGCCTAACCCTAACTCTAATCCTCACCCCAACCCTCACCCTCAGCCTAACGCTAAGCCTAACCATAACCCTAACCCTACCCTCACCGTAACCCTAACCCTAACACTAACCCTAACCATAAACCTAAACCTAACGCTAAACCTAAACCTAATAGTCAGCCTCACCCTCACCCTAACCCAAACCCTAACCCTAATCCTCACCCTAACTCTAAGCCTAAAACCTACCGCTAACCCTAACTCTCACACTCACCCTAACACTAACCCTAATCCTAAACCTAACTCTATTCCTATCCATAGCCCTCAACCTAGCCCTCACCATAGCCCTCACACTTACCCTAATCCTAACACTAAACTTCAACCTAAACCTCACCGTAACCCTAACCCTAAACCTCACCCTCACCCTCACCCTCAGCCTAACCCTAAGCCTAAGCCTAAGCCTAACCCTAACCCTATCCTTAACCCTAACAGTAACCCTAACCCTAAGCCTAACACTAACATTAAACCTAAACTTAACCCTAAACCTAACTCTAAACTTAACCCTAATCCTTAGCCTCACCCTCACCCTAACCCAAACCATAAACCTAACCCTCCCCCTAACTCTAAGCCTAAACCTAACCCTAACCCTAACTCTCACACTCACCCTCACCCTAACCCTAATCCTAAACCTAACCCTATCCCTATCCCTAGCCCTCACCCTAACCCTCAAACTAGCCTTCACCCTTAGCCTAATCCTAACCCTAAAACTCATCAAAGACCTCACCCTAAACCTAACCCAAACCCTCACCCTAACCCTAACCCTAAACCTCACCCTCATGCTCAGTCTAAGCCTAAGCCTAACCCTAAACCTAACGTTAACCCTCACCTTCAACCTAACCCTAAAACTAACCCTAACTCTAACCCTAAATCTCACCCTCATCCTAAACCTAACTCTAAACATAACCTAAACCTAAACCTCATCCTAAGCCTAAACCTAACCCTCACCCTCACTGTAACTGTAACCCTAACCCTAACAGTAACCCTAACCCTAACCCTAACCCTCACCCTAACCCTAAACTTAACCGAACCCTAATTCTCACCCTAAACCTAACCCTAACCCTCACCCTTACCCAAACCCTCACCCTTACCCAAAACCTCACCCTTACCCTCATCCTCAGCCTAAACCTAAGCCTAACCCTAAACCTCACAGCCACCCTAAACTTTACCCTAATCCTAATCCTAACTCTAAGCCTAACCTTCACCCTCAACCTAACCCTCACCCTAACAGTAACTCTAACACTAAACCTAACCTTAACCCTCAACCTCACACTCACCCTAACCCTAACCCAAAACCGCACACTAATCCTAATCCTAAACCTCACCCTCAGCCTAGCCCTCACCCTAACCCTAATCCTAACGCTAAACCTCATCCTAACCCTCACCCTAACCCTCACCTGCACCCTCACCATCACCTTAAAACTAACACTAACCCTAACAATAAAACTAACCTTAACCCTAAACATCACCCTAACCCTATTCCTCACCCCCACCCTCACCCTCAGCATAACCCTAAGCGTAAGCCTAACCCTCACCCTAAGCCTTACATTCACCCTAACACTAAATCTAACCCTAAACCTAACCCTATCCCTAAATCTCAACCTAATCCTCACCCTCAACCTAACCCTCACACTAACCCTAACCCTAAACCTCAACCTAACCCTCCCCCTAACCCTAACTCTAACCCTAAACCTCACCCTCACCTTAACACTAACCCTAACCCTAACCCTATAATTTACCCTAAAACTCACCCTAACCCTAAACCTCACCCTCACGCTCAAACTCACCGTAACTCTAACCCTAACACTAACAATAACACTAAACCTAACCCTACCCCTAACACTAATTATAAACCTCACACTCAGCCTCACCCTCAACGCAAACTAAACCCGAACCATAACACTAAAAATACCCCTAACCATAACCCTAACCCTAACCCTAATCCACACCCTCAACCTCACGCTCAGCCTAAGCCTAAGCTTAAGCCTAACCCTCAATTTAACCGTTACCCTAACCCTAACCCTAATCCTAACCCTAACCCTAACCCTAATCCTCAGCCTCACCCTCAACCTAACCCAAAACCTCACCCTAACCCTAAGCCTAACCCTAACCCTAACCCTCACACTCACCCTCACCCTAAACCTAATCCTAAATCTAACCCTACCCCTAAACGTAACTCACACCCTAACCCTCACACTAGCCCTCACCCTAACCTTAATCCTAACCCTAAAACTCATCATAAGCCTCACCCTAACCCTAACCCTAACACTCACCCTAACCCTAACCATAAACCTCACCCTCATTCTCTGCCTAAGTCTAAGCCTAAGCCTAACCCTAACCCAAACGTTAACCCTCACCCTAAACCTAACCCTAACACTAACCCTAACTCTAACCCTAAATCTCATCCTCATCCTAAACCTAACGCTAACCCTAACCCAAAACCTAAACCTCATCCTAACCTTAACCCTAACCCTCACCCTCACTACAATTGTAACCCTAACTCCAACCCTAACCCTAACAATAACCTTAACCCTCACCGTAACCCTAACCCTAAACCTAAACCTAACCCTAACCCTAAACCTCACTCTAAACCTAATCCTAAACCTCACCCTCAGCCTAGCACTCACCCTAAACCTAATCCTAACCATAACCCTCATCCTAACCCTCACCGTAACCCTCAGCCGCACCCTCACCCTCACCTTAACTCTAACACTAACCCAAACAATAAAACTAACCTTATCCCTAATCATCACCCTAACCCTATTCCTCACCCCGACCCTCACCCTAAGCCTAACCCTAAGCCTAAGCCTAACCCTCACCCTAAGCCTTACACTCACTCTCAGCCTAAACCTAATCCTAAACCTAACACTATCCCTAAACCTCAACCTAACCCTCACCCTCACCTTAACCCTAACACTAACCCTAACCCTATACCTCCCCCTAACCCTCCCCCTAACCCTAACTCTAACCCTAAACCTCAACCTAACCCTAACCCTCACCCTCACGCTCAACCTCACCATAACTCTCACCCTGGCCCTAAGAATAACACTAACCCTAAACCTAACCCTAACGATAACACGCACAGTCAGTCTCACCCTCACCGCAAACTTAAACCTAAACATAACCCTAACAAGAAGCCTAGCCCTAAGCCTAAGCCTAACCCTAACTCTAATCTTCAGCCCCAACGTCACCCTGAGCCTATCCCTAAGCCTAAGCCTAACCCTAACCCTAACCCTCACCTTAACCCTAACCCTAACACTAACCCTAAACCTAACCCTAACCCTAACCCTAACTCTCACACTCACCCTCACCCTAACCCTAATCCTAAACCTAAACCTATCCCTATCCCTAGCCCTCACCCTAACCCTCACCATAGCCCTCACCCATACCCTAATCCTAACACTAAACCTTATCCTAAACCTCACCCTAACCCTAAACCTAACCCTCACCCTCACCCTCATCCTCAGTCTAACCCTAAGTCTAACCGTAAACCTAACCCTAAACCTAACCCTCACCGCAGCCCTAACCATAACCATAAACCTAACACTAACCCTAAACCTAAACCTGACCCTAAACCTAAGCCTAATTCTTTGCCTCACCCTCACCCTAACCCAAACTCTAACCCTAACCCTCACCCTACCCCTAAACTTAACCGAACCCTAACTCTCACCCTAACCCTAACCCTAAACCTCACCCTTAACCTAAGCCTCAAACTCACCCTCACCCTCAGACTAAACCTAAGCCTAACCCTAACCCTAACCCTCACACTCAGCAAAACCCTTACTCTAATCCTAATCCTAATCCTAACCCTAAGCCTAACCTGAACCCTCAACCTAACTCTCACCCTAACCCTAACTTAACACTAACCCTAATCCTAACCCTCAACCTCAGTCTCAACCTAACCCTAAATCTAACCCTAAACCTCACCCTCACCCTCACCCTCACCTTAACCCTAACGCGAAACCTCACCCTAACCCTAATCCTAAACATCACCCTCAGCCTAGCCCTCACCCTAACCCTAATCCTAACCCCAACCCTCATCCTAACCCTCACCCTAACACTAACCCTAACCCTCACCCTCACCCTAACCCTAATCGTATCCCTAACCCTCAACCTAACCCTAACTCTCACCCTAACCGTAACCCTCACCCTAACCCTCACCCTAACCCTAAACTTAACCTGAACCCAAACTCTCACCATAACCCTAACCATAACCCTCACCCTAACCCTCACTTTTACCTTAACCCTCAACCTTAGCCTAACCCTGACGTTTACTCTTACCATCACCCCCACCTTAACACTCACCCTAACACTAACACTCTACCTAAACCTTACCCTAGCCCTAACTCTACACCTAAACCTCACACTCACCCTACCCCTAACTCTAACACTAACCCTAACACTAAACCACACCCTAACCCTAACATTCAAACTAACCTTAACACTCACCCTCACCCTCACCCTCAGCCTAAACCTAAGGCTAACACTAAACTTCACACTCACCCTAACCCTAATCCTAAGTCTAATCCTAACCCTAACCCTAACACTCACCCTCTCCCTCAGCCTCATGCTAACCCTAATTCTAACCTTAAACCTTACCCTCAACCTAATCATAATGCTAAGCCTAACCCCCAACCTAACCCTAACCCTAACCCTCACTCGCACCCTCACCCTCACTTTAACTCTAACCCTAACCCTAAAAATAACACTAACCCTAACCCGAACAATCACCCTAACCCTAATCCTCCCCCACCCTCACACTCGGCCTAACCCTAAGCGTATGGCTAACCCTCACCCTAACAATCACACTCACCCTCAAACTGACCCTCATTCTAAAGGTAACCCTATCCCTCAACCTCAACATAACATTCACCCTCACACTAAGATAAACACTAACCTTAACTCTAAAACTTACCCTAACCCTCCCCCTAACAATAACTTTAACCCTAAACCTCACCCTCACCCTAACCAAAACCCTAACCCTAATCCTCACCCTAACCCTAACCCTTACCCTCACCCTCAAACTCACCGTAACTTTAACCCTAACCCTAACAATAACAATAACCCTAACCCTAACCCTAACGATAACTCTCACCCTCAGCCTCACCCTCACCACAAACTTAAACCTAAATATAACTCTAACAATAAGCCTAACCCTAAACCTAACTCTAATCATCACCCCATCCATACCCTCAGCCTAACCCTAAGCCTAACCATAACCCTAACCTTAACCCTCACCGTAAACCTAAGCCTAAACCTAACCCTAACCCTAACCTTAACCCTCACCGTAACCCTAACCCTAACCCTATCACTAACCCTAAACCTAAACTTAACCCTAAACCTAACCCTAAACTTAACCCTAATCCTTAGCCTCACCCTTATCCTAACCCAAACCATAACCCTAACCCTCCCCCTAACTCTAAGCCTAAACCTAACCCTAACCGTAACTCTCACACTCACCCTCACCCTAACCCTAATCCTAAACCTAACCCTATCCCTATCCCTAGCCCTCACCCTAACCCTCAAACTAGCCCTCACCCTTAGCCTAATCCTAACCCTAAAACTCATCAATGACCTCACCCTAAACCTCACACTAACCCTAACCCAAAACCCCACCCTCATGCTCAGCCTAAGCCTAAGCCTAACCCTAACCCAAAGGTTAACCCTCACCCTAATCCTAACCCTAACACTAACCCTAACTTTAACCCTAAATCTCACCCTCATCCTAAACCTAACTCTAAACATAACCTAAACCTAAACCTCATCTTAACCCTAACCCTAACAATAACCCTAACACTAACCCTAACCCTCACCCTAAACCTAAACTTAACCGAACCCTAATTCTCACCCTAAACCTAACCCTAACCCTCACCCTTACCCAAACCCTCACCCTTACCCTCATCCTCAGCCTAAACCTAAGCCTAACCGTAACCCTAACACTAAGCCTCACAGCCACCCTAAACATTACCCTAATCCTAATCATAACTCTAAGCCTAACCCTCACCCTCAACCTAACCCTCACCCTAACCCTAACTCTAACACTAACCCTAACCCTAACCCTCAACCTCAGTCTCACCCTAACCCTAAATCTAACCCTAAACCTCACCCTCACCCTAACCCTAACAAAAAACCGCACACTAATCCTAATCCTAAACCTCACCCTCAGCCTAGCCCTCACCCTAACCCTAATCCTAACCCTAACCCTCATCCTAACACTCACCCTAATCCTCACCCGCACCCTCACCCTCACCTTAACTGTAACACTAGCCCTAACAATAAAACTAACCTTAACCCTAAACATCACCCTAAAACTATTCCTCACCCCCACCCTCACCCTCAGCATAACCCTAAGCGTAAGCGTAACCCTCACCCTAAGCCTTACATTCACCCTAACACTAAACCTAACCCTAAACCTAACCCTAACCCTAAACCTCAACCTAACCCTCCCCCTAACCCTAACTCTAACCCTAAACCTCACCCTCACCTTAACACTAACCCTAACCTTAACCCTATGCCTCACCCTAAAACTCAACCTAACCCTAACCCTCACCCTCACGCTCAAAGTCACCGTAACTCTAACCCTAACACTAACAATAACACTAACCCTAACCCTACCCCTAACACTAATTATAACCCTCACCCTCAGCCTCACCCACAAGGCAAAATAAACCCTAATCATAACACTAACAATACGCCTAACCATAACCCTAACCCTAACACAAATCCACACCCCCACCCTCACTCTCAGCCTAAGCCTAAGCCTAAGCCTAACCCTCTACTTAACCCTAACCCTAACCCTAACCCTAACCCTAACCCTAACCCTAACCCTAAACCTAACCCTAACCCTAACCCTAATCCTCAGCCTCACCCTCAATCTAACCCAAAACCTCACCCTAACCCTAAGCCTAACCCTAACCCTAACCCTCACACTCACCATCACCCTAACCCTAATCCTAAATCTAACCCTACCCCTTAACGTAACCCACACCCTAACCCTCACACTAGCCCTCACACTAACCCTAATCCTAACCCTAAAACTCATCATAAGCCTCACCCTAACAATAACCCTAACACTCACCCTAACCCTAACCCTAAACCTCACCCTCATTCTCTGCCTAAGTCTAAGCCTAAGCCTAACTCTAACCCAAACGTTAACCCTCACCCAAAACCCAACCCTAACACTAACCCTAACTCTAACCCTAAATCTCACCCTCATCCTAAACCTAACTCTAACCCTAACCCAAAACCTAAACCTCATCATAACCTTAACCCTAACCCTCACCCTCACTACAACTATAACCCTAACCCCAAACCTAAACCTAACAATAAACCTAAACCTCACCCTAACCCTAACACTAACACTAAAACTCACCCTAACCCTAATCCTAAACCTCACCCTCAGCCTAGCCCTCACCCTAACCTTAATCCTATCCCTAACCTTCATCCTAAAACTCACCCTAAAACTAACCCTAACCCTCACCCTCACCCTAAACCTAATCCTAACCCTAACCCTCAACCTAACCCTAACTCTCACCCTAACCATAAACCTAACCCTCACTGTAACCCTAACCCTAACCCTAACCCTAAACCTAAACCTAGTCCTCAGCCTCACCCTCACCCTACCCAAAACCTAACCCTAACTCTCACCCTAACCCTAATGCTCACACTCAACCTCACCCTAACTCTAATCCTAAACCTAACCCTATCCCTAACACTAACCCTCACCCTAACCCTAAACCTAAACCAAAACCTCAACCTAACCCTAACCCTAATCCTAACCCTCACACTCATGCTCAGTCTAAGCTTTAGCTTAAGCCTAAGCCTAATCCTAACCCTATCCCTTACCCTAATCCTAACAATAACCGGACCCTAACCCTAACACTAACCCTAACTCTAACCCTAAACCTCACCCTCATGCTAACCCTAACCCTAACCTAATGCTAAACCTGAACTTCATCCTAACCCCAACCCAAACCCACCTGCTTAGCCTCACCATAACCCTAACCCTAACCCTACCACTAAACCTAACCCTAACCCTAACCCTAACCCTCAACCTAACACTAACCCTAACCCTAACACTAACCCTCACACTAACCCTAACCCTCACCCTCACCCTAGCCCTCACCCTAACCCTAACTCTCATCCTCATCCTAAACGTCACACTAACCCTAACACAAATCCTCAATCTAATCCTAACCTTCACCCTAAACCTAACCCTTACCCTCACCCTACCCCTAACCCTCACCCTAACCGTAACCCTCACCCTCAGCATAACCCTAAAATTTATCCTTACCATCACCCCCAACCTAACCGTCACCCTAACCATAACCCTCACCCAAACCCTCCTCCCTAACCTTAACTCTACCCCTAAATCTTACCCTAAACCTAAGCCTAACTCTAACCCTAAACCAAACACTAAACCTCAACCTAACCCTAATCTTCACACTCAACCTCAGCTTAACCGTATTCCTAGCCCTAACCATAACTCTCACGCTAATCTTAACACTCAACCTAACACTATCCCTAACCCTCACACTCACCGAAACCCTAACCCTAATCCTAATCCTAACCCGAACCCTAACCCTCACCCTCAGCTTAACCCTCACCCTACCCCAAACCCTAACACTCAACTTAACCCTAATCCTCACCCTCAGCCTCAGTCTAACAATAACTCTAACCCTAAACCTCACCCTCACCCTAAACCTAACCCTAACCCTAAACCTCAACCTAACCCTAACCCTAAAACTCACCCTCAACCTAACCCTTACCCTAACCCAAATCCTAACCCTAACCCTCATCCTAAACCTTCCCCTAACCCTAACTCTAACATTAAACCTCACCCTCACACTAACCCTAACACTAACCCTAACCCTTAACCTCACACTCAACCTCACCCTAACCAAAACCCTCAGCCTCAACCTCAACATAACTCTAACCCTAAACCAAACAATAACACTAACCCTAACCCTAACCCTGACCCTAACCCTAACACTAACAATAACCATCAGCCTAACCCTAACCATCACCTTAACACTTACCTTCACACTAACACTAACTCTAACCCTTACACTAACCCTCAAACTAACCCTAAACATCACCCAACCCTCACATTGACTCTAACCCTATCCCTAACCCTCACCCTCAGGCTAGCCCTCACCTTAACACTAACCCTCATCCTCACCCTAACACTCACCCTCACCCTCACCCTCAGGCTAACTCTAACCCTAATCCTAATCCTAAACCTATCCCTAAACCTCACTCTCATCCTAACCCTAACCCTCATACTAACACTAACCCTAAACCTCACCCTCACCCTCAACCTCACCCTAACCCTAACTCTAAACCTAAACCTCACTGTCACTCTAATCCTAACACTAATCCCAAACCTAAACCTCACCCTAAACCTAACCCTAAACCTCACCCTCACCCTAGCCCTTACCCTAACCCTAATCCTAACCCTAACCCTCATCCTAACCCTCCCACAAACCCTAACCCTAACCCTCACCCTAAACCTAACCTTCAACCTGACCCTCACCCTCAGCCTAAACCTAAGCCTAACGCTAGACCTAACGCTAACACACACACCCTCAACCTAATCCTAATCCTATCCCTAACCCTAACCCTAACCATAACCCTCCCCCTAACTATCACCCTAACCCTCATCCTAACCCTAACTATATCCCTAAACCTCACCCTCACCCAAACCCTAACTCTAACCCTTACCCCAACCAAACCTCAACCTAACCCTAACACTAACCCTCACCCTCACATTAACTGTAACACTAAACCTAACCAACACAATAACCCTAACACTAATCCTAACCCTCACCCTTACCATAATCCTCACTCTAACCCATACCCTCAACCGAAAACGGAACCTCATCCTAACACTAACCCTAACCCTAACACTAACCCTCACACTAACCCTAACCCTAAACCACAACCTAACCCTCACCCTCACCCTAACCCTAACCCTAACCCTAAACCCAAACCTAACCCTATCCTTAACACTCACCCGCACCCTCCCCCTCACTTTAACTCTAAACCTAACCCTAAAAATAACACTAACCCTAACCCGAACCATCACCCTAACCCTAATCCTCACCCCACCCTCACCCTCAGCCTAACCCCAAGTGTAAGCCTAACCCTCACCCTAAGCCTCACACTCACCCTCAAGCTGACCCTAATGTTAAAGTTAACCCTAACCCTCAACCTCAACCTAACCTTCAACCCCACACTAACCCAAACACTAACCTTAACTCTAAACCTCAAAGTAACCCTAACTCTAACCCTAAATCTCACACTCACCCTAACCCTAACCCTAACCCTAAACCTCACCCTAACCCAAACCCTCCCCCTCCCCCTCAATCTCACCATAACTCTAACCCTAACCCTAACAATAACACTAACCCTAACCCTAACCCTAAAGATAAACCTCACCCTCAGTCTCACCCTCACCACAAACTGAAACCTAAACATAACCCTAACAATAACCCTAAACCTAACCCTATCCCTAATCCTAACTCTAATCCTAACCCCCCACCCTCACCCTCACTGTAACCCTAAGCCTAACACAAACCCTAACCCTAACACTAACCCTAAACTTAAACCTAACCATAAACCTAACCCTAATCCTCAGCCTCACCCTCACACCCTAACCCAAACCCTAACGCTAACCCTTACCCTAACTCTATCCCTAAACCTAACCCTAACCCTCACTCTCACACTCACCCTCACCCTAACCCTAATCCAAAACCTAAACCTATTCCTACCCCTAGACCTCACCCTAACCCTCACCATAGCCCTCCACCTTACCCTAATCCTAACACAAAACTTCATCCTAAACTTCACCCTAACCCTAATCCTAACCCTCACCCTCACCCTCACCCTCAGCCTAACCCTAAGCATAAACCTTACCTTAACCCTAATCCTAACCTTAACCCTCACCATAACCCTAACCCTAAGCCTAAGCCTAACCGAGACACTAAACCTAAACCTAAACCTAACCCTAAACCTAACCCTAAACTTAACCCTAATCCTCAGCCTCACACTCACCCTAACATAAACCATAACCCTAACCCTCACCCTAACTCTAAGCCTAAACCTAACCCTATCCAGAACTCTCACACTCACCCTCACCCTAACCCTAATCCTAAACCTAACCCTATCCCTATCCCTAGCCCTTAACCTAACCCTCACCCTAGCCCTCACCCTTACCCTAATCCTAACCCTAATCCTCATAAATAACCTCACCCTAACCCTTACCCTAAACCTCACCCTAACCCGAAGCCTAAAACTCACCCTCATATTCAGCCTAAGCCTAAGCCTAAGATTAACCCTAACTCTAATGTTAACCCTCACCCAAAACCTAAACCTAACACTAACCCTAATTCTAACTCTAAATCTCACCCTCATCCTAAACCTGACTCTAAACATAACCTAAACCTAAACCTCATCCTAACCCTAACCCTAACAATAACCCTAAAACTAACCCTCACCCTCACCCTAACCTTAAAATTAACCGAACCCTAATTCTCACCATAACCCTCACCCTTACCCAAAACCTCACCCTTACCCTCACCCTCAGCCTAAAGCTAAGCCTAACCCTAACCCTAACCCTCACAGCCACCCTAACCCTTACCCTAATCCTAATCCTAACTCTAAGCCTAACCCTCACCCTCAACCTAACCCTCACCCTAACCCTAACTCTAACACTAACCCTAACGCTAACCCTCAACCTCAGTCTCACCCTAACCCAAAATCTAACCCTAAACCTCACCCTCACCCTAACCCTAACAAAAAACCGCACACTAATCCTAATCCTAAACCTCACCCTCAGCCTAGCCCTCACCCTAACCCTAATCCTAACCTTAACCCTCATCCTAACCCTCACCCTAACCCTCACCCGCAACCTCACCCTCACCTTAACTCTAACACTAACCCTAACAATAAAACTAACCTTAACCCTAAACATCACACTAACCCTATTCCTCACCCCCACCCTCACCCTCAGCATAACCATAAGCGTAAGCCTAACCCTCACCCTAAGCCTTACATTCACACTAACACTAAACCTAACCCTAAACCTAACCCTATCCCTAAATCTCAACCTAACCCTCACCCTCACCCTAACCCTCACACTAACCCTAAACCTAACCCTCACCCTCACCCTCATCTTAACTCTAACCTTAACCCTAACAATAACACTAATTCTAACAATAAATCTCACCCTAACCCTAATCCTAACCCTAATTCTCCTCATAACCCTCAGCCTAAACTTAAACCTAACCCTCACCCTAACCCTAACCCTAACCATCAACCTAAACCTAACACTCACGCTCACCGTAACCCTAATCATAATGCTAACCCCAACCCTAACCCTCACCCTAACACTTACCCTCACCCTAACACTAACTCTAACACTAACACTAACCCTCACACTAACCCTAACCATCATCCTAACCCTAAACCTCACTCTAACCCTAGCCCTCATGCTATCCCTAATTCTCAATCAAACCCTAACCCTCAACCTTCCCCTAACCCTAACTCTCACCCTAACCCTAACCCTTACCCTCACCCTAAACCTAACCCTCACCCTCACCCTAACCCTAACCCTAACCCTAAACTTAACACTACCCCTAACCATAACCCTAACCCTAATCCTAAACCTAACCTTAACCCTCATCCTCAACCTAACCCTAACAGGAACCCTAAAGCTAACCCTCACCCTCAGCCTCACCCTAATACTAATTCTAACACTAAACTTCACCCACATCCTAACGCTAATGCTAACACTAACGCTAACCCTAACCTTCCCCATAACTCTAAACCGAACCCTAACCCTAACACTAACCCTAAACCTAAACCTCAACCTAACCCTCACCCTAACCCTAACTCAATCCCTAATCCTCACCCTCACCCTAACTCTCATTCTAATACTAACCCAAACACTAAACTTCACCCTAACCCTAACCCTAAACCTCACCCTAACACTCACAGTAACTGTAACCCTAAACCTAAACCTAACAATAACCCTAACACTAATCCTAACCCTCACATAACCATAACCCTCACCCTAAACCAAACCCTCACCCTAACACTTACCCTCACCCAAACACTAACCCTAACCCTAACACTAACCCTAAACCTCAACCTAACACTCACCCTAACCCTAACCCTAACAATAACCCAATCCCTAACCCTCACCTGAACCCTCTCCCTAACCCTATATCTAACCCTAAACCTCACACTCACCCTCACCCTAACCCTAACCCTAACACTAAAACCCATCCTAACCCTAAACCTAACCCTCACCTGCACCGACACCCTCATCGTAACTCTATCCCTAACCCTAACAATAACACTAACCCTAACCCGAACCATCACCCTAACCCTAATCCTCACCCCCACCCTCACCCTCAGCCTAAGCCTAACCCTCACCCTCAACTTCACCCTAACCCTAGTCCTAAACCAAACCCTATCCCTAAACCTCAACCTAAGCCTCACTCTCACCCTAACCCTAACACTGACCTTAACCCTAAACCTCATCCTAACCCTGCCCCTAACCCTAATTCTAACCCTAAACCTCACCCTCACCCTAACCCTAACCCTATCCCTAACCCTAAGCCAAACCCTAACCCTAATCCTAATCCTCAATTTAACCATAACCAGAGCAGTAACCCTAAACCTAACAATAACCCTAACCCTAAACCTAACACTAATCATAAGCTTCAACCTCACCCTAACCCAAAACCAAACCCTAACCCTGACCCTCACCGTCAGCCTAAACCTAAGCCTAAACCTAACCCTAATCCTAAGCCTCACCATAACCCTAACCCTATCCCTAAACCTAAACCTAACCCTAACCCTAAACCTAAACCTAATCCTAATCCTCAGACTCACCCTCACCCTAACCCAAACCTAACCCTAAGCCTCACCCTAACCCTAAGCCTAACCCTGACCCTAACCCTAACCCTCAAACTCACCCTAAGCCTAACCCTAATCCTAAACCTAAGCTATCCCTAAACCTAACCCTCACCCTAACCCTCAGCCTAGCACTCACCCTAACCCTAATCCTAAACCTAAACCTCATCCTAACCCTCACCCTAACCCTAACCCTCACCCTAACCCTAAACCTAACCCTCAACCTCATGCTTGGCCTAAGCCTAAGCCTAAGCCTAAGCCTAACCTAACCCAAACACTAACCCTCACCCTAACCCTAACCCTAACACTAACCCTAACTCTAACCGTAAACCTCACTCTCACCCTAAGCCTAACTCTCACCCTAACCCTAAATCTAAACCTAATCCTAACTCTAACCCTAACCCTCAACATCACCCTCACCATAACCATAACCCTAACCCTAACCATAACAATAACCCTAACCCTAAACCTCACCCTCACACTTACCCTCACCTAACACTAACCCTAACACTAACACTAACCCACACACTAACTCTAACCATCAACCTAACCCCAAACCTCAACCTAAACCTAAACCTAAACCTCACCCTCACCCTAGCCTTCACCCGAACCCTAACCCTCATCCTCACCCTAAACCTCACACTAACCCTAACACTAATCCTCATTCTAACCCTCACCCACAACGTTCCTCTAACCCTAACCATTACCCAAATCCTAATCCTCACCCGAACGTAACCCTTACACTCAGCCTAACCCTCATGTTTACACTTACCATCACCCCACCCTAACATGTTCCCTAACCCTAACGCTCACCCTAACCCTCACCCTAACCCTAACTCTACACCTAAACCTCATCCTCACCCTAAGCCTAATCCTACCCCTAAACATAAACCTTACCGTAACCCTAACCCTAACCCTCACCCTCACCTTAACTCTAAACCTAACCCTAACAATAACACTTATTTTAACCCTAACCCTAACCCTAACCCTAACGCTTATCCTAACCCTCACCCCTCAACCTCAGCCTTACCAGAATCTAATTCTAAAACTAAACCGCACCCACATCGTAACCCTAACGCTAACCCTATCCCTAACCCTAAAACTCCCCCTAACTCTCAACCTAACCCTAACACTAAAAATAACCCTAACCCTAAAACTCAACCTAACTTTCACCCTAACCCTAAATCTATACCTAAACCTCACCCTCACCCTAACCCTCACTCTAACCCAAACCCAAACCCTAACTATAACCCTAACCCTCACCCTCACCCTCACAGTAACAGTAGGTTACCCCTAAACCTAAACCTAAAAATAGCCCTAACCCTAATATTAACCCTCACCATAACCGTAAACGTCACCATAACCCAAACACTCACCCTAACACTTAGCCTCACCCTAACACTAACCCTAACCCTAACACTAACCCTCACACTAAACCTAACCCTAACAGTAAACCTATACCTCAAACTAACCCTCACCCACACACTAACCCTAACACTAACCCTATCCCTAACCCTCACCTTAACCCTCTCCTGAACCCTATATCTAACCCTAAACCTCACCCTCTCCCTAACCCTAACCTAACCGTAACCCTAAACCCCACCCTAACCCTAAAGCTAACGCTCACACGCATCCTCACCCTCACTGTAACTATAACCCTAACCATAACAATAACACTAACCCTACACCGAACCATCATCCTAACCCTAATCCTCACACCCACCCTAACCCTCAGCCTAACACTTACCCTCACAATAACACTAACCCTAAACCTTACACTAAATCTCACACTAACCCTAAACATCACCCAAACCCTAAACCTCACCTTAACCCTAAACCTAAAACTCACCCTCACCCTAGCCCTCACTCTAATGCTAATCCTCAATCTAACCCTCACCCTCACCCTCAGCCTAAACCTAAGGCTAACACTAACCTTAACCCTAACCCTCACACTCACAGTAACCCTAACCCTAATCCTAATCCTAACCCTAAACCAAACCCTCACCGTCACCCTAACCCTAACACTAAACCTAACACTAACCCTTACTCTAAACCTCACTTTCAATATCAAGCTCAGCCTGTTCCTAAGACTAACCCTAACCCTTACCCTAACCCTCACCCTCACCCTAGCCCTCACCCTAAACCTAATCCTAACCCTAACGCTCATCCTAACCCTCACACTAAACCTAACCCTAACCATCACCCTAACCCTAATCTTCACTTCCACCCTCACCCTCAGCCTAACCCTAAGCCTATGCCTAACCCTAACCCTAACCCTAACCCTCACACTCACACTCACCCTAAACCTAATCCTAACCCTAACCCTAACCCTAAACCTCAACATAACCCTCACACTAATCTTAACCCAAACATTTACCCTAAACCTAACCTGCAACCTAACCCTCCAACTAAACCTAAATCTAACACTAAACTTCACCCTCACCCTAACCCTAATCCTAACCCTATCCCTAAACCTCACCCTAACCCTAACCATAACCCTCACATGCACACTCACCCTCACCCTCACCATAACTCTAAACCTAACCCTAACAATAACACTAATTCTAACCCTAAACCGAACCCTAAGCCTAACCCTAATGCTAACAATCACTCTCACCCTAACCATAATCCTAACCCTAACCTTCATCCTAACCATCACCCTAACCATAACCCTAACCCTAAACCTTACCCTAAAACTAAACCTAAACCTAACCCTCACCCTAGCACTCACCCTAACCCTACTCTTAACAATAATCCTCATCCTAACACTCACCCTAACCCTAAACCTCAAACTCACCATCAGATTAACCCTAAGCCTAACACTAACCCTAACCCTAATCCTAACCCTCACACTCACCCTAACCCTTACCCTAATCCTAATGGTAACTCTAACCCTAACCCTCACCCTCAGCCTCAGCTTAACCCTAACTCTAACCCTAACCCAAACTCTAACCCTAAACCTCACCCTCACACTAACCCTAACTCTAACCCTAACCCTAACCCTAAACCTCACCCTCACCCCAGCCCTCACCCTAACCCTAATCCTAACCCTACACTCATCCTAACCCTACCCATAACACTAACCCTAACCCTCACCCTAACCCTAACATTCACCCTCACCCTAAGCCTAACTCTAACCCTAACCCTCACCCTCACACTCACCCTAACCCTAACCCTAATCCTCACACTAACCCTAAACCTCAACTTCACCCTCACCCTCAGCCTAAACCTAAGCCTAACCCTAATCCTCACTCGAACCTTCACACTCACCCTAACTCTAACCCTACTCCTACACTTAACCCTAATCCTAACCCTCACCCTCAACCTAACCCTCTCCTTAAGCCTAACCCTAACATTAATCCTAACCCTAACCCTCACCCTCAGCCTCACCCTAACCCTATGTCTAACACTAAACCTCACCATGACCCTAACACTAAACCCAACACTATGCCTCAACCTCATTCTAAACCTAACCCTCACCCTAACCCTAACCCTCACCCTTAACATAACCCTCACCCTCAACCTAACCCTCAACTTTACCGTTACCGTCACCCCCACCTTAACCCTCAGCCTAATCCTAACCATCACCCTAACCCAAACTCTACACCTAAACCTCACCCTCACCCTAACCCTAACTCTAACCCTAACCCTAACACTAAACCTCACCGTCACCCTACACCTCACCCTAAGCCTAAGCTTAAACCTCACCCTAATCCTTACCCTAAACTTCACCCTCACCCTAGCCCTCACCCTAACCCTCACCCACACCCTCAGCCTCAACGTAACTCTAACCCTAACCCTAACAATAACCCTAACCCTAAGCCTAACCCTAAACATAACTCTAACCCTCACCCACACCCTCACCTTCAGCATAACCCTAAGCCTATCTCTAAACCTAATTCTAAACCTCACAGTAACCCTAACCTTAACCCAAACCCTAATAGTAATCCTAACCCTAAACCTAAGCCTAAACCTAAACCTAATCCTCAGTCTCACCGTCACTCTAAAGCAAACCCAACCCTAACCCTCACCCTAACTCTAAGCCTAAACCTAACCCTAAACCTAATCCTCACACTCACCCTAACCCTAACCCTAATCCTAAAACTACCCCTACACTTAACCTTAACCCTCACCCTAAACCTCAGCCTAGCCCTCACCCTAACCATAATTCTAACCCTAAACCTCAACCTAACCCTACCCCTAACCCTAATTCTAACCCTAAACCTCACCCTAACCCTAAACCTAAACCTAACCCGAACCCTAAACCTCACCTTAACCCTAACCCTAGCCCTAACGCTAAACCTAACACTAACCCTAACCCTAAACTTAACACTAATCCTCAACCTCACCTTCACCCTAACCCAAACACTAACCCTAACACTCACCCTCACCCTCACCCTAACCCTAAGCCTAAGCCTAACCCTAACCTCACCCTAACCCTAACCCTAACCCTAAAACTAACCCTAACCCTAACCCTAACCCTAAACCTAACCCAAATCCTCAGCCTCACGCTCACCCTAACCCAAACCCTTACCCGAACCCTCACACTAACCATAAACCGCACCCTAACCCTAACCCTCACCCTAAAACTTACCCTCAACCTAACATTTACCCTCACCCTAACACTAACCTTAACCCTAACATGAAACCTAACCCACCAACTAACCCTCCCCCTAAACCAAATATAACCCAAAACCTCACCCTCACTTTAACCATAATCCTACCTCTAACCATAAACCTCACCCTAACCTTAACTCTAACCCTCACCCTCACCCTCACCCTCACCTTAACTCTAACCTTAATGCTAACAATAAAACTAATACTAACAATAAACCTAATGCTAACCGTAACCCTAATCCTAACACTCACCCTAACGCTAACCCTAATCCTAAACCTCACTCTCACCCAAACCCTAACCCTAAACCTCAGCATATAAATAACCCTCACCCTAACACTAACCCAAACCCTAAACCTCATTCTAACACTAACCCTAACCCTAACCCTCACCCTAGCCCTCACCCTAACCCTTATCCTAACCCTAATTCTCATCATAACCCTCAGCCTAAACCTAAAACTAACCCTCACCCTAAACCTAACCCTAACCATCAACCTAACCATAACCTTCACGCTAAACGTAACCCTAAACTTAAACCTCACCCTAACCCTAAACCTCACCCTAACACTTACCCTCACTCTAACCCTAACACTAACACTAACACTAACCCTCACACTAACCCTAACCATCACCCTAACCCTAAATTTCACCCTAACCCTAACCCTAAACCTCACCCTCACCCTAGCCCTAACCCTAAGCCTAATCCTCAATCAAACCCTCACCCTCAACCTTCCCCTAACCCTACCACTCAACCTTACCCTAATTCTCACCCTTACCCTACCCTCACCCTCAGCCTAACCCTCAGGGTTACCCTTTCTGTCACCCCCAACATAACCCTCACCCTAACTCTAACCCTCAACCAAACCCTCATCCTAACCCTAAAGCTAATCCTAAACCTCACCCTCACCCTAACCCTAACTCTAACCCAAAACCTAACACTAATCGTCAACATAACCGTAACCCTTACCCTCACCCTAAACCTAACCCTCAAACTCACCCTAACCCTAACCCAAACCCTAACGCTAACACTACCCCTAATCCTAACCCTAATCCTAATCGTAAACCTAACCCTAACCCTCACCCTCACCCTAACCCTCTCCCTCACCCTAACCCTAATTCTAAGACTAAACCTCACCCACATGCTAACCCTAATCCTGACACTAACGCTAACCCTAACCGTCCCCCTAACTCTAAACCTAACCCTAACACTAACACTGAACCTAAACCTAAACCTCAACCTAAACTTCACCCTACCCATAACTCTATCCCTAAACCTCACCCTCACACTAACCCTCACTCTAATCCTAACCCAAACCCTAAACCTCATCCTAACCCTAAACCTAACCCTCAACCTCACCGTCCCAGTAACTGTAACCCTAAACCTAAACCTAACAATAACCCTAACCCTAATCCTAAACCTCACCCTAACCATAACCCTCACCCTAACCCAAACCCTCACCCTAACACTTACCCTCACTCTAACACTAACCCTAAACCTAACACTAACCCTCACACTAACCCTAACCCTAAACCTAACTCTAAACCTCAACCTCACCCTCACCCTCACCCTAGCCCTAACAATAACCCTATCCCTAACCCTCACCCTAACCCTCTCCCAAACCCTATATCTAACCCTAAACTTCACCATCACCCTCACCCTAACCCTATCCCTAACCCTAAAACCCACCCTAACCCTAACCCTAACCCTCACCTGCACCCTTACCCGAACCCTCACCCTAACACTTATTTTAACCTAACACTTACCCTCACCCTAACACTAACCTTAACCCTAACGCGAACCCTAACCATAACCCACGAACGAAACCTCCCCCTAACCCAAACCTAACCCGAAACCTCACCCTCACTCTAACCCTAATCCTCCCCCTAACCCTAAACCTCACCCTAACCCTAACCCTAACCCTCAACCTCACCTTAACTCTAACCTTAACCCTAACAATAACACTAATTATAACCCTAAACCTAACGCTAACCCTAACCCTAATCCTAAAACTAACCTTAAACCTAACTGTATTCCTAAACCTAACTCTCACCCAAACCCTAACCCTCACCCTCAGCATAACTTTAACCCTCATCCAAACCCTGACCCTAACACTAACCCTAACCCTAAACTTCACTCTAACGCTAAACCTACCCCTAACCCTCACCCTAGCCTCACCCTAACCCTAATCCTAACCCTAATTCTCCTCATAACCCTCAGCCTAAACCTAAACCTAACCCTCACCCTAACCCTAACCCTAACCATCAACCTAACCCTAACTCTCACGCTCACCGTAACCCGAATCATAACCCTCACCCTAACCCTAACCCTCACCCTAGCCCTCACCCTAACCCTAATCCTAACCCTAATTCTCCTCATAACCCTCAGCCTAATCCTAAACATAACCCTCACCCTAACCCTAACCCTAATCATCAACCTAAACCTAACTCTCACGCTCACCGTAACCCTAATCATAACCCTCACCCTAACCCTAACCTTCACCGTAGCCCTCACCCTAACCCTAATTCTCCTCATAACCCTCAGCCTAAACCTAAACATAACCCTCACCCTAACCCTAACCCTAACCATCAACCTAAACCTAATACTCACGCTCACCATAACCCTAATCATAACCCTCACCCTAACCCTAACCCTCACCCTAACACTAATCCTAACACTAACACTAACCCTCACACTAACCCTAACCATCACCCTAACCCTAAACCTCACCCTAACTCTAACCCTAAACCTCACCCTCACCCTAGCCCTCACCCTAACCCTAATCCTCAATCAAAACCTCAAGCACAACTTTCCCCTAAAACTAACACTCACCCTAACCCTAATCCTCACCCTTACCGTAAACCTCACCCTCAGCCTAACCCTCAGGACCACCCTTACCGTAACACCCAACATAACCTAGACCCTAACTCTAAACCTCAACCTAACCCTCATGCTAACCCTAACATTACCCCTAAACCTCACCCTCACCCTAACCCTAACTCTAACCCAAACCCCAGCACTAAACCTCAACCTAACCCTAACCCGTACCCTCACCCTAAACCTAACCCTCACCCTCACCCTCACCCTAACCTAACCCTAACACTATCCCTAACCATAACCCTAATCCTAATCCTAAACCTGACACTAACCCTCACACTCACCCTAACCCTCACCCTCACCCTAACCCTAACAGTAACCCTAAACCTAAGCCTCACACTCAGCCTCACCCTAACCCTGATTCTAACACTAAACCTCACCCACATCCTAACCCTAATGCTAACACTAACGCTAACCCTAACCCTCCCCCTAACTCTAAACCTAACACTAACACTAACACTAACCGTAAACCTCAACCTCAACCTAACCCTCACCCTAACCCTAACGTAACCCTATCACTCACCCTAAACCTAACCCTAACACTAACTCAAACCCTAACCCTCACCCTAACCCTAACTCTAACACTCAATCTCACCCTCACCCTAACCCTAACACTAAACCTCAAACTAACCCTAACCCTAAACCTCACCCTAACCCTAGCCAACACCCTAACCCTAATCCTAAACCTAACCCTCACTCTAACCCGAACCCTCACACTCAAACTCACTCTCAGCCTAACCCTAAGACTAACCCTAAACCTAACCCTAACCCACACACTCACCCTCACCCTACCCTTAATAGTAAACCTAACCCTAACTCTAACCGTAACCCTCACACAAACCCACACCCTAACCCTAACCTAACACTAACCCTAACCCTAACCCTCACACTAACCCTCACCCTAAGCCTAAATCTAACCCTAAACCACACCCTCACCCTAACCATAACTCTAACCTAATCCTAACTCAAAAACTCACCCGAACCCTAAACCTAACCCTCACCCTCACCCTCACCGTCAACATAACACCAAACCTAAAATTAACAAAAACCCTAACCCTAACACTAAACCTCACCCTAACTATAACACTCACCCTAAACCTAACCCTCACCCTAACAATTACCCTCACCCTAACACTAACCCTAACCCTAACACTAACCCTCACACTAACCCTAACCCTCACCCTAACCTTAAAACTCACCTTAAACCTAACCCTAACCCTAGCCCTCACCCTCACCCTAACAATAAACCTAACCCTAACCCTCATCCTAACCCTCACCCTAATCCTAATCCTAACCCTAACCCTCATCCTAACCCTCACCCTAATCCTAAACCTAATCATCACCCGAACCCTAATCCTCACCACCACCCTCACCCTCAGCCTAACGCTAAGCCTAAGCCTAACCTTAACCCTCACCCTCACCCTCACTCTAACCCTAATCCTAAACCTAACCCTAACCCTAACCCTGAACCTCAACCTAACCCTCACCCTAACCCTCCCCCTAACCATACCTCTAACCCTAAACCTCACCCTAACCCTCCCCCTAACCATAAATCTAACCCTAAACCTCACACTCACCCTAACACTAATCCTCACCCTAACCCTAAATCTAACCAAAACCCTAAACCTAACCCTCACCCTCACCATAACTCTAACCCTAACCTTAACAATAACACAAATCCTAACTCCAAACCTAACCTTAACCCAAATCCTAACCCTAATCCTCACCCTCAGCCTCAGCATCACAGCAAAGGTAACCTTAACCATAACAATAACAATAACACAAACCCTAATCCTATCCCTCACCCTCACCCTAATCCTAACCCTAATCGTAACCCTCACCCTCACCCTAACCCTAATCCTAACCTTAACCGTCACACTAACCCTAACCCTCACCCTCACTTTAAACCTAAACCAAATCCTAACCCTCACCCAAACAAGAATTCTAACTCTTACTGTAACCCTAACCCTCACACCTACCTACACCCTCAACCTAACCCTTAGCCTAAGCCTAACCCTAACCCTCACACTCACCCTCACCCTAACCCTAATCCTAACATTAAGCCTATCCCTAAACCTCAACCTAACCCTCACCCTCACCCTAAGACTAACACTAACCCTAACCCTACCCCTCACACTAACCCTCACCCTAAACCTAATTCTAAACTTAACTCTCACCCTCAACCTAACCATAACACTAAACCTCACCGTAAACCTCACTATAACCCTAACCCTCACCCTAACACTCACTGTAACTCTAACCCTAACCCTAACAATAACACTAACCCTAACCCTAACCCTAAACCTAACCCTAACCATAAACCTCACACTGAGCCTCACCCTCACCGCAAAATTAACCCTAACCATAACACTAACAATAACCCTAACCCTAACCCTAACACTCATCCTCACCCTAAAGTTCACCTTAACCCTAACACTAATCCTCAATCTAACCCTCACCCTCACCCGACTCCTTACCCTAACCCTCACCCTAACCATAATCCTAACCCTTACAGTAACTCTCAACCGCAGCCTAACCCTAACCTTTAGCCTTAACGTCACCCCCACCCTAACCATCACCCTAACCCTAACCCTCACCCTCAAAACAGGCCATAATCAAACCCTAGGCCTAAGCCTAACCCTGACCCTAACCCTTACTCTAACCCTAAACCCAACACTCACCCTAACGGGAACCCTCACCCTCACCCTCACCCAAACTCTAATCCTAATCCTAACCCTAATCCTAACCCTCACACTCACCCTCACCTTAAACCTAATCTTAATCCTAACCCTAACAGTAACCCTCACCCCCACACTAAACCTCACCCTAACCCTAATCCTAACAGTAACCCTAACCCTAACCCTAACCATCACCCTAACCCTAACTCTAACCCTAAACCTCACCCTCACCCTAAACCTAACCCTAACCCGAATTCTAAACCTCACTCTCAACCTAAACCTTACCCTAAAGCTTAACCTCACCTTAACACTAACACTAACCCTAACACTAACCCTCACACTAACGCTAACCATCACCCTAAACCTAAACTTCACCCTAACCATAACCCTAACCTTCAACTTCACCCTATCCCTCACCCTATCACTAACCCTCATACTCACCCTAAACCTCACACTAACCCTAACACTAAACCTCAATCTAACCCTCACCCTCAACCTAACCCTAACCCGAACTCTCACCCTAAACATAACTCTCACTCTCAGCCTAACCCTCAACTTTACTCTTACTGTCAACCTCATCCTAATGCTCACCCCAATCCTAAACCTCATCCTAACCCTCACCCTAACCGTAACTCTAACCATCACCCTAAACCTAACCCTCATCCTCACCTTCAGCCTCAGCCAAAACCTAAGCCTAAGCCTAAACCTAACCCTTAACCTCACACTCAACCTAGCCCTCACCCTAACCCTAATCCAAACCCTAACCCTCATCCTAACCCTCAACCTAACCAAAACCGGAACCATCACTCTAAACCTAATCCTCATCCCAACCCTCACCCTCAGCCTAACCCTAACCTAAGCCTAACTCTAACACTAACCCTCACATTCACACAAAACCTCACCCTAATCCTAACCCTAACCCTAACTCTAAACTTAAACCTAAACCCAACCCTCACCCTAACCCTAACCCTAACCTTCACCCTCTCCTTAGTCCTAACACTAACCCTCACCCCAAACCTAACCATCACCCTCACTGTAACCCGAACCCTAACGCTACCCCTAATCCTAATCCTAACCCTCACCCTAACCCTAACACTAAACCTCACCCTCAACCAAGACCTCACCCTAACCCAAATTGTAACCCTAACCCTCATACTAACCCTCACCCTAACCCTAAAACTAACCCACATCCTAACCCTAAACCAAGTTCTAACCCTCACCCTAACCCTAACCCTGACCCTCACCGTGACACTCACCCTAAACCTCACCCTAAACCTAAACATAACCCTAAACCTCACTGTAACCCTAACCCTAACACTCAGCCTCAATCTAGCACTCATCCTAACCCTAATCCTAACCCCGACCCTAATGCTAAACTTCACCTTAACCCTAAACCTCACCTTAAACCTAGACCTAATCCTAATCCTCAACCTAACCCTAACCCTCACCCTCAACATAACCCTAACCCTAACCCTCACCCTATACCTAAACCTAACCCTAACCCTAAACCTCACCCTAACCCTAACCCTCACTCTCATGCTAGCCCTCGCCCTAACTCTAATCCTAAACCTAACCCTCATCCTAACCCTCACCCTAACACTAAACCTAACCCTCACCCTAACCCTAACCCTCACCCTCACCCTCAGCCTAACCTTAAGCCTAATCCTAACCCTAACCATAACCCTCACAACCACCCTCAACCAAAACCTAATCCTAAACCTAACCCTGTCCCTAACCCTAACCCTCAACCTAACCCTCACCCTAAACCTAACCCCAATACTAACCCTCACACTAACCCTCAACTTAACACTAACTCTAACCCTAAACTGCACCCTCACCCTCACCCTCACCCTCACTCTCACCCTCACCCTCAGCCTATCCCTAAGCCTAAACCTAACCCTAACCCTCATACTCAACCTCACCCTAACCCTAATCCTAATCCTAACCCTAAATCTAACCCTCACACTAACAGTAACCCTCAAGCTAAACCTAACCCTAACACTAACCCTGATCTTGAACCTCAGCCTATCCCAAGCCCTAACGCTAACTCTAACCCTAAACCTTACCCTCACCCTAACCCTAAACCTAAACATCACCCTCATCCTAACCCTCACCCTAACCCTAACCCTAACCCTCACCCTAATCCTCATCCTAACCCTCACCCTAACCCTAAACCTCACTCTAACACTAACCTTAACCCACACCCTCACTCTAGCTCTCACAATAACACTAATCCTAACCCTAATCCTCATCCTCACTCTCACCCTAAACCTAACCGGAACCCTCACCCTAACCATAATTCTAACACTAACCATCAACCTAACCCTAACCCTCAACCTCACCATAACCCTAACCCTAACCCTCACCCTAAACTTAAACTTAACCCGAACCCTAACTCTCACCCAAACGCTAAACCTAACCCAAACCCTAACGCTAAACCTCAAACTCACCCTCACCCTCAGCTTAACACTAAGCCTAACCCTAAACCTAAGCCTAACCCAAGCACTCAACCTAACACTAAATCTAATCCAAATCCTAACCCTAAAGCTAATCCAGACCCTAACCATCAACTTCATCCAAACCCTCACCTAACTCTAACCCTAACAATCACACTAACCCTCACCTTAACCCTAACACTCACCCTTACCGTAACCGTAACCCTTACCCAAACCCTCACCCTAACCCTTACCCTAACCCTAACCTAAACCTCACCCTAACCCTAAACCTAACCCTCACCCTCATCCTCACCCTCACTGTAAATTTAAACCTAACCATAACACTAAAAATAACACTAAACCTAACTCTAACCCTCACACTCACTCTCACCCTCACCGTAACCGTAACACTAACCCTAACCCTCACACTAACCCGCACCGTAACGCTAACCCTAAACCTAATCCTCACCCTCACCCTAAAGATAACCCTCACCCTCACCCTCACCCTCCGCCTAGCACTAAGCTTAACCCTAACCCAAACCCTAACCCTAATCCTCACACTCAACCTCAGCCTAACCCTAAGCCTAAGCTTAACCCTAACCCTCACCCTCAGCTTAACCGTAAGCCTAAGCCTAACCCTAACAATACCCTCACCCTCACACTAGCCCTCACCATAAACCTAACCATAGCACTAAACCTAACCCTAACACTCACACTAAACCTAACCCTAACCCTAACAATAACCCTAAACCTCACCCTCACCCTAACACTAAACCTAATCCTAACCCTAATCCTAACACTCAACATCACCCTGACCCTCACCCTTACCTTAACCTTAACCCTAACCCTAACCCTAACAATAACCATAACCCTAAACCTAAACTTAAACCTCACCCTCACCGTAACTCTAACCTTAACCCAAACCCTCACACTAACCCTAATCCTGATCATAACCCTAAAGCTAAACCTCACCCTAAACCTAAACGTTAGTGTTAGGCTAACCCTCACCCTAGGACATACACTAACCCTAATTCTAACCCTAACCCTCACCCTAACCCTCACTCTAACACAAAACCAAAAACTCAGCATAAATCTAACCCTCACCTTCACACTCAGCCTCAGCCTAACCCTAAGCCTAAAACTGACCCTAACCCTAACTGTTACACTCACAGTCACCATAACCCTAATACTAACCCTAACACCAACCCTAACCTTAAAACTAACCCTAACCCTAACCCTCAACCTAACCCTCACCCTAACCCTAGCCCTAACCCTATTGCTCATCCTAGCACATAACCTAACGTTAATCCTAACCCTTACTCTCACCATAACCCTCACCCTAACGCTCATTCTAAACATAACCCTAACCCTAACCCTCATCCTCACCCTAACCCTAATCCTAAACCTAACACTAACCCTCACACTCACCCTCACCTTAACCCTAATCATAATCCTAAGCCTTACCCTAACACTCACCCTCACCCTAACCTTCATCCTAACCCTACCCCTAACACTAACACTAACCCTAACCCTCACCCTAACCCTCACCTAACCCTAACACTAAACCTAAACCTCACCATCGCCCTAACAATAACCCTAACCATAACCCTAAACTACACCCTAACACTAACACTAAACCTCATCCTCACCCTAAACCTCACCCTAACCGTAACCCTAAACCTAACTCTAACCCTCACCATAACCATAACCCTCACCTTAACCCTAACATTCACACTAACCCTAACACTCACCCTAACCCTAAGCCTAACCCTAACCCTAAACCTAACCCTCACATTCACCCTCAATCTAAACCTAATCCTAAACCTATCCCTATCCCTAACCCTAACCCTCACACTAACCATCACCCTAGCGCTCACCCTAACCCTAATCCTAACCCTACACCTCATCCTAAGCCTCACCCTAACCCTAACCCTAACCCTCACCCTAACCCTAACTTTAACCCTATTGCTCATCCTAGCAAATACCCTAATGGTAATCCTAACCCTTACCCTCACCATAACCCTCACCCTAACCCTCACTCTAAACACAACCCTAATCCTAACCCTCACCCTCACCCTAACCCTAATCCTAAACCTAACCCTAACCCTAACACTAACCCTCACACTCACCCTCACCTTAACCCTAATCCTAATCCTAACGCTTACCCTAACCCTCACCGTCACCCTAACCTTCATCCTAGCCCTACCCCTAACACTAACACTAAACCTAACCCTCACCCTCACCCTCACCTAACCCTAACTCTAACCCTAACCCTCACCATCGCCCTAACAATAACCCTAAACATAACCCTAAACCACACCCTAACCCTAACCCTAAACCTCATCCTCACCCTAAACCTCACCCTAACCCTAACCCTAAACCTAACTCTAACCCTCACCATAACCATAACCCTCACAATAATCTTAACATTCACACTAACCCTAACACTCACCCTAACCCTAAGCCTAACCCTAACCCTAAACCTAACCCTCACATTCACCCTCAATCTAAACCTAATCCTAAACCTATCCCTATCCCTAACCCTAACCCTCACACTAACCATCACACTAGCGCTCACCCTAACCCTAATCCTAACCCTACACCTCATCCTAAGCCTCACCCTAACCCTAACACTCACGTCACCCTAGCCCTCACCCTAAACCTAACCCTCATCCTCACCCTAAACCTCGCACTAACCCTAAAACTAATCCTCATTCTTAACCTCAAACTCACCCTAACCCTAACCCTAAACCTCAACCTAACCCTAATCCTCACCCTCACCCTCAGACTCAGCCTAACTCTCAGCCTAACCCTCACCCTCACCCCAGCCCTCACCCTAACCCTAATCCTAACCCTAACCATAACCCTAAACCTAACCCTAAACCTAACCATCACCCTAAAGCTAATCCTCATTCCCACCCTCACCCTCAGCCTAACCCTAAGCCTAAGCCTAACCCTAACCCTAACCCTCACACTCACCCACACCATAACCCTAATCCTAAACCTAACCGGAAACCTAACCCTAAAACTCAACCTAACCCTCACCCTAACAATAACCCCAGCACTAACCCTAACCCCAACCCTCACCCTCACCCTCACCATCACAGTATCCGTAACCCTAAACCTAACCCTAACAATAAACCTAACCTTAACACTAAGCCTAAACCTAACCATAACCCTCACCCTAAGCTTAACCCTCATGCTAACACTTACCCTCACCCTAACAGTAACACTAATCCTAACACTTACCCTCACACTAACCTTAAAAATCACCTTAAACCTAAACCTGAACCTAACTCTATCCCTAACCCTCAACCTCACCCTAGCCCTCACCCTAACCCTAACCCTCATCCTCACCCTAAACCACACACTAACCATAACACTAATCCTCAATCTAACCCTCAACCTCACCTTAACCCTTACCCTAATCCTCACCCTAACCCTCACCCTAACCCTAATAATCACCTTTACCCTTACAGTCACCCTCAGCCTAACCCTCACCCTAACCCTAACACTCATGCTAACCCTAAGCTTAACTGTAACCCTAACCATCACGCTAACCCTAACCCTCAACTTCACCCTCAGCCTCAGCCTAACCCTAAATCTAAGCCTGACTGAAACCCTAAAGTTCACCCTCACCCTTGTCCTCACCCTAAACCTAATGCTAACACTAACCCTCATCCTAACACGAACACTAACCCTAACAATAACCCTGACCCTATCCCTAACCCTCATTCTAACCATAACCCTCACCCGAACCCTAACCCGAACAATAACACTTACCCTCACACTAACACTAACCCTAACTCTTACACTAACCCTCACACTAACCCTAACCATCACCCTAACCGTAACACTCACCCTAACCCTAACCCTAACCCTCACCCTCACCCTAACCCTAACCCTCATCCTCACCCTAAACCTCACACTAACCCTAAAACTAATTCTCAATCTAAACCACACCCTCACCCTAACCCTAACTCTAATCCTCACCCTAACACTAACACTCACATTTACCTTAATCCTCACTCTCAGCCTAACTCTCAACTTTACCCATACTTTCACCCTCACCCTAACCCTCACACTAAACCTTACCCTCACCCTCACCCTCAGCCTAATCCTAAGCCTAACCCTAACCCTACCTCTCACAATCACACTCACCCTCAGCCTAACCCTAGCCCTAACACTAACACTAACCCTAGACCTCACCCTAACCCTAATTCTAACCCTAAACCTCACACTAATCCTCAACAAAAACTAATCCTCACCCCCACCCTCACCCTCAGCCTAAGCCTAAACCTAACCCTAACACTCACCCTCACCTTCACCCTAACCCTAATCCCGACCCAAACCCTAACGCTAACTCTAACCCTAACCCTAAACCCAACCCTAATCCTCACCTCCACTCTCACCTTCAGCCTAACCCTAAGCCCAACACTAAATCTAACCCGAACTCTAAACCTAAACATCACCCTGAACCTAACCCTATCTCCAAACCTAACTCTAAACCTCACCCTAACCCTAACCCTAACCCGGACCCGCAACCTCACCCTCACCGTAACTCTAACCCTAACCCTAACAATAACACTAACCCCAACCCTAAACCTCACCCTAACCCTAACCCTCATCCTCACCCTAAACCTCACACTAAACCTAACCATAATCCTCAATCTAACCCTCACCCTCACAATAAACCCTAACCCTCAACCTTACACTAACCCTCACCCTAACCCTAACCCTAACCCTTATCTTAACCCTCCCCCTCAGCGTAATCCTCAACTTTACACTTACCATCACCCTCACTCTAACCCTCACCCTATCCCTAAACCTCATGCTAACCTTCAACCTAACTGTAACCCTAACCATCACCATAAGCCTAACCCTCACCCTCAACGTCACACTCAGCCTAACCCTAAGCCTAACCCTAACCCTAACGCTCACCCTCACCCTCACTCTAGCCCTCACCCTAACACTAATCATAACCCTAACCCTCATCCTAACCCTCACCCTAATCGTAACCCTAACCATCACCCAAAAACTAATCCTCACCCCCACCCTCACCCTCAGCCTAACCCTCAGCCTAAGCCGAAGCCTAACC
Source organism: Dipodomys merriami (assembly GCF_024711535.1). Classification (NCBI taxonomy): domain Eukaryota; kingdom Metazoa; phylum Chordata; class Mammalia; order Rodentia; family Heteromyidae; genus Dipodomys; species Dipodomys merriami. The sequence continues at coordinate 665,095 of NW_027202360.1, read as the reverse complement.
CTAACCCTCACAGTCACCCTCACCCTAACCCTAATCCTAAACCTAACCCCAACCCTAACCCTAAACCTCCACCTATCCCTCATCTTAACCCTCACAGTAAACCTTTCCCTAATCCTAACTCTAACCCTAACCCTAACCCTCATCCTAACACTCTCTCCCCCTAACATTAACCCTCACACTAACCCTAACCCTAACCCTAACCCTATACCACAACCTAACCCTTACCCTCACCCTCAACCTAGCCCTCAACCTAACCCTAACCCTCATCCTCACCCTAAACCTCACACTAACCCTAATCCTAAACCTCACCCTAAGCCGAACCCTCACCCTCACCCTCACCCTCACCCTCACCCTCACCATAACTCTAACCATAAGCTTAACAATAACACTAATCCTAACCCTAAAACTAACCCTAACCGTAATCCTAACCCTAAATATCACCCTCAGCCTCACCATCACTGCAAAGGTAACCTTAACCATAACATTAACAATAACCCTAACCCTAAATCTAATCCTAACCCTCACCCTCACCCTAACCCTAATCCTAATGCTAACCCTCACCCTAACCCTAACCCTCACCCTCAACTTAATCCTAACCCAAATCCTAAACCTCACCCTAAACCTAATCCTCACCCTCACCATAACCCTAACACTCACACCTATCTTCATCCTCAACCTAATCCTAAACCTAATCCTCAACCTAACCCTCACACTCACCCTTACCCTAACCGATAATTCTAACCCTAAGCCTATTCCAAAACGTCAACCTAACCCTCACCCTCACACTAAGACTAACACTAACCCTAACCCTACCCCTCACCCTAAACCTCCCCCGAAACCTAAACCTCACCCACAAACTAATCCTAACCCTAAACCTCACTGTAAACCTCAACCTAACCCTAACCCTCACCTCACCCTCACTGTAAGTCTAACCCTAACCTTAACAATAACACTAACCCAAACACTAAACCTAAACCTAACCCTAACCATAAATCTCACCCTCAGCCTCACCCTCATCGCAAACTTAACCCTAACCATAACACTAACAATAACCCTAACCCTAACCCTAATCCTCACCCTAAACCTCACCCTAATCCTAACACTAATCCTCAATCTAAACCTCACCCTCACACTACCCCTAGACCTAACCCTCACCCTAACACTAACCCTCAGCCTTACAGTAACTCTCACCCTCAGCCGAACCCTAACATTTACTCTTACCTTCACCACCATCCTAACAATCACGCTAACCCTAACCCTCACTCTAACCCTCAACCTAACCCCAACTGTACCCCTAAACCTCACCCTCACCATAACCCTAACTCTAACCCTAACCCTAACACTAAACCGCACCATAACCCACAGAGTCACCCTCACCCTAACCCTAATCCTAACTCTAACCCTCATCCTAACCCTCAACCTTACCCTAAACCTAACCCTAACCTAAACCTATCCCTCACCTTCAGCCTCAGCCTCAGCCAAACCCTAAGCCTAACTTTAAACCTAACCCTAACCCACACACTCAACCTCACCCTACCCTAATCCTAACCCTAACAGTCCCCCTAACCCTTACCCTCACAATAAACCTCACTCTAACCCTAACCTAAGACTAACCTTAACACTAATCCTCACACTAACCCTCACATTAAGCCTAACTCTAACCCTAAACCTCACCCTCACCCTAACCCTAAACCGGACCCGCAACCACACCCTCACCATAACTCTAACCCTAACCCTAACAATAACACTAACCCTAACCCTAACCCTCACCCTAACCCTAACCCTCATCCTCAACCTAAACCTCACACTAAACCTAACCCTAATCCTCAATGTAACCCTCACCCTCACAATAAACCCTAACCCTCACGCTTACCCTAACCCTAATCCTCACCCTTAACTTAACCCTCCCTCTCAGCCTAACCCTCAACTTTACCCTTACTATCATCCTCACTCTAACACTCAACCTACCCCTAAACCTCATGCTAAACGTCAACCTAACTGTAACCCTAACCATCACCATAACCTTAACCCTCACCCTCAACATCAACCTCAGCCTAAACCTAAGCCTAACCCTAACCCTAACCCTCACCCTCACCCTCACTCTAGCCCTCACTCTAACACTAATCCTAACCCTAACCCTCATCCTAACCCTCACCCTAATCGTAACCCTAACCATCACCCAAAAACTAATTCTCACCCCCACCCTCACCCTCAGCCTAACCCTCAGCCTAAGCCGAAGCCTAACCCTAACCCTCACAGTCACCCTCACCCTAAACCTAATCCTAAACCTAACCCCATCCCTAACCCTAAACCTCCACCTATCCCTCACCTTAACCCTCACCGTAACCCTTTCCCTAATCCTAACTCTAACCCTAACCCTAACCCTCACCCTAACACTCTCTCCCCCTAACACTAACCCTCACACTAACACTAACCATAACCCTAACTTTAAACCTTTCCTTTACCCTTACCCTCACCCTCAACCTAGCCCTCAACCTAACGCTAACTCTCATCCTCACCCTAAAACTCACACTAACCCTAACCCTATACCTCACCCTAAGCCGAACCCTCACCCTCACCCTCACCCTCACCCTCACCATAACTCTAACCATAAGCTTAACAATAACACTAATCCTAACCCTAAACCTAACCCTAACCGTAATCCTACCCCTAAACATCACCCTCAGCCTCACCATCACTGCAAAGGTGTCCTTAACCATAACATTAACAATAACCCTAACCCTAACTCTAATCCTAACCCTCACCCTTACCCTAACCCCAATCCTAATGCTAACCCTCACCCTAACCCTAACCCTCACCCTCAACTTAATCCTAACCCAAATCCTAAACCTCACCCTAAACCTAATCCTCACCCTCACCATAACCCTAACACTCACACCTATCTTCACCCTCAACCTAATCCTAAACCTAACCCTCAACCTAACCCTCACACTCACCTCACCCTCACTGTCACACCAACCCTAACCTTAACAATAACACTAACCCAAACCCTAACCCTAAAACTAACCCTAACCATAAACCTCTCCCTCAGCCTCACCCTCATCGCAAACTTAACCCTAACCATAACACTAACAATAACCCTAACCCTAACCCTAATCCTCACCCTAAACGTCACCCTAATCCTAACACTAATCCTCAATCTAAACGTCACCCTCACACTAACCCTAAACATAACCCTCACCCTAACACTAACCCTCAGCCTTACAGTAACTCTCACCCTCAGCCCAACAATAACATTTACTCTTACCTTCACCACCACCCTAACACTCACGCTAACCCTAACCCTCACCCTAACCCTCAACCTAACCCCAACTGTACCCCTAAACCTCACCCTCACCATAACCCTAACTGTAACCCTAACCATAACACTAAACCGCACCATAACCCACAGAGTCATCCTCACCCTAACACTAATCCTAACCCTAACCCTCATCCTAACCCTCAACCTTACCCTAAACCTAACCCTAACATAACCCTATCCCTCACCTTTAGCCTCAGCCTCAGCCTAACCCTAAGCCTAACTTTAAATCTAACCCTAACCCACACACCCAACCTCACCCTAACCCTAATCCTAACCCTAACAGTCCCTCTAACCCTTACCCTCACAATAAACCTCACCCTAACCCTAACCTAAGACTAACCTTAACACTAATCCTCACACTAACCCTCACATTAAGCCTAACTGTAACCCTAAACCTCACCCTCACCCTAACCCTAACTCTACCCCTAAACCTAAACCTCACCCTAACTCTAACCCTAACCCTCACACTCACCCTCACCCTGAATGTAACCCTAAACCTAAAAATCACACTATCCCTAACCCTAAACCTAACCCTAACCCTCACCCTAACTATGACCCTCACCCTAACCCTAACCCACACTCTAACACTTACCCTCACCATAACACTAACCCAACCATAACACTAACCCGCACACTAAACCTAACCCTCACCCTAACCCTAAAACTCACCATAACCCTAACCTTACCCTCACCCTCACCCTCAGCCTAGCCCTCATCCTAACCCTAATTCTAACCCTAACCCTCACCCTAACCCTAACATCATCCTCACCCTAAACCTCACACTAAACCTAACCCTAATCCTCAATCTAATGCTCACACTCACCCTAACCCCTAACCCTCACCATTACCCTAACCCTCATCCTAACCCTAACCCTCACCCTTATCTTTACCCTGACCCTCAGCCTAACCTTCAACTTTACCCTTACCATCACCAACAACCTATCCCTCACCCTATCCCTAAACCTCAGGCTAACCTTCAACCTAACCGTAACCCTAACCTCACCCTAACCCTGACCCTCACCCTCAAACTCACACTCAGCCTAAACATAAGCCTAAGCCTAACACTAACCCTAACCCTCACCCTCAAACTAGCCCTCACCCTAAACCTAACCCTCAACCTAACCCTCCCCCATAACCCTAACTCTAACCTTAAACCTCACCCTAACCCTAACTCTAACCCTAAACCTCACACTCGCCCTAAACCTAAACCTAACTATAACCCTAAACCTCAGCCTAACCCTAACCCTAAACAGCACCCTCACCATAAATTTCACCCTAACCCTAACCCTAAACCTCACACTCAACGTAGCCCTCAACCTAACCCAAAACCTAATCGTAACCGTCACCCTAAACATAACCCTCACTGTAACCCAAAGACTCACACTAAACCTAACCCTCAGCCTCAACCTCACCCTCTGCCTAACCCTAAGCCTAACACTAAAACTAACCTTAACCCACACACTCACCCTCACCCTAACCCTAATCCTAATCCTAAACATAACCATAACATCACCCGAACACTATCACTCACCCTAACCCTAACCCTAACACTAACCCGATCCCTAACCCTCACCCTAACCCTAACTCTAACACTCAACCTCACCCTAAACCTAACACTAAACCTCACCCTAACCCTAAACCTAAACCTCACCCTCACCCTAGCCATCACTCTAACCCTAACCCTAACCCTAACCCTAACAGTAAACTTAACCCTAACACTAACACTCACACTAACCCTAAACCTCACCCTAAGCCCAAACCTCACCCTAACACTAAACCTAACCCTCAACCTCACCCTAGCCTTCACCCTAAACCTAATCCTAACCCTAACCCTGATCCTATCCCTCACCTTCATCCTAACCCTAACCATCACCCAAACACTAAGCCTCACCCTCACCCTCACACTCAGCTTAAGCCTAAACCTAACCCTAACACTCACACTCACCCTCACTCTAACCCTAATCCTAAACCTAACCCTAACCCTAACCCTAAACCTCAACCTATCCCTCATACTAACCCTAACCCTCACAGTAACCCTAACCCTAATGCTGACCCTAACCCTCCCCCTAATCCTAACACTAAACCTAACCCTCACCCTAACTCTAACCCTCACCCTAACCCTAAACCTCACCCTAAACCTAAGCTTAACACTCACCCTCACCATAATCCCAAACCTAAGCCTAAGCCTAATTCTAACCCTAACACTCACATTCACACTCACCCTAAACCTAATCCTAACCCTAAACCTATCCCTAAACCTCAACCTAACCCTCACCCTCACCCTAAGAATAACACTAACCCACAACCTAATCCTAACCCTAAACCTCACCCTAAAACTCACCCTAACCCTAACCTTCACCCTCACCTTCACCCTAAACTTAACTCTAACCTTAACCCTAACAACACTAACACTAACCCTAACTCTAAACCTACCCCTAACCATAAACCTCACCCTCAGCCTCACCCTCACTGCAAAATTAATTCTAACCATAACACTAACAATAACCCTAACCCTAACCCTAACCCGAACTCTAACCCTAACCCTAACCCTAAACCTAATCCTCACCCCCACGCTCACCCTCAGCCTAAACCTAAGCCTAACGCTAAAAATAACCCTAACTCTAACCCTAAACCTTACCCTCACCCTAACCCTATCTCTAACACTAACCCTAAACCTCACCTAACCCTAACCCTAATCCTCAACCCCACCCTCTCACCATTAGCCTAACCCTAACCCTAACACTAATCCTAATCCTCACCATCACCCTCACTCTAAACCAAACCCTAATCCAAACCCTAACCCTATGCCTAACCCTAACCCTAAGCCTAACCATCACACTCACCCTCAACCTAACCCTAATCCTAATCCTAACCCTATCCCTATCCCTCACACTAAACTTCACACCAGCGGTCAACCTAACCCTCATCCTAACCCTAACCCTCATCCTAACCCTCAATCTAACCCTAACTCTAACACTCACCCTAACCCTAATCCTCACCCTCAACCTCACCCTCAGCCTAACCCTAAGCCTAACACTAAACCTAACCCTAACCCAAACACTCACACTCACCATAACCCTAATACTAATGCTATCACTCTAACCCAAACTCTCAAACTAACCCTCACCCTAACCCTAACCTAACACTAACCCTAACCCTAACCCTCACACTAACACTCACTCTAAGCCTAACTCTAACCGGAAACCTCACCCTCACACTAACCCTAAATCTAACCCTAATCCTAACCCTAAATCTGACCTTAACCCTAATCCTAAACCTAACCCTCACCCTCACCCTCACCCTCAATGTAACCCTAACAATAACAATAACCCTAACCCTAACCCTCACCCTAACTATAAACCTCATCCGAACCCTAACCCTCACCCTAACACTTACCCTCACCCTAACACTAACCCTAACCCTAACACTAACCCTCACACTAACCTTAAACCTCACCCTAATCCTAAAACTCATCCTAACCCTAACACTAACCCTAACCCTCATCCTCTCCCTAGCTCTCAACCTAAACCTTATTCTAACCTTAACCCTCACCATAACCCTAACCCTCATCCTCACCATAAACCTAACCCTAATCCTCAATCTAACCCTCACCCTCAGCATAACCCCTAACCCTCTCTCTTACCCTAAGCCTCACCCTAACCCTAACACTCACCCTTATTTTAATTCTCGCTCTCAGCCTAAACCTCAACATTACCCATACCATCACCCTCACTCTAACCCTCACCTTATCACTAAATATCATGCAAACCTTCAACCTAACGGTAACACTAACCATCACCCTAACCATAACCCTCATCCTCAACCTCTACCTCAGCCTAACCCTAAGCCTAAGCCTAACCCTAACCCTAATGCTCACCCTCAACCTAGCCTTCACCCTAACCCTAATCCTAACCCTAACGTTCATCCTAACCCTCACCCTAATCCTAACCCTAACCATCACCCGAACCCTAAACCTCACCCCCACCCTCATCCTCAGCCTAACCCTAAGCCTAAGCCTAAGCCTACCCTAACACTCACACTCACCCTCACCCTAACCCTAATCCTAAACCTAACCCTAACCCTAACCCTCACCTTAACCTTCCCCCTAACCCTAACTCTAACCCTAAATCTCACCCTCACCCTAACCCTAATCCTCACCCTAACCCTAAACCGTCACCTAACCCTAAACATAAGCCTCACCCTCACCCTCACCCTAACCCTCACCATAACTCTAACCCTAACCTTAACAAAAACACTAATACTAACCCTAAACCTAACCCTAACCCTAATCCTAATCCTAAACCTCACCCTCAGCCTCACCATCACTGCAAAGGTAACCTTAACCATAACACTAAAAATAAGCCTAACCCTAATCCAAACACTCACCCTCACCCTAATCCTAATCCTAACCCTAACCATCACCCTAACCCTAACCCTCACCCTCACCTTAATCCGAACCCAAATCTTAACCCTCACCTTAACTGTAATCCTCACCCTCACTGTAACCATAACCCTCACACCTACCTTCACCTTCAACCTAAACCTAAGCATAAACCTAAACCTAACCCTCACACTCATGCTCACCCAAACCCTAATTCTAACCCTAAGCCTATCCCTAAACCTCAACCTAAACCTCACCCTCACCCTAACACTAATTGTAACCCTAACCCTACCTCTCACGCTATCCCTCACAATAAACCAAATTCAAACTCTAAAACTCACCCTCAACCTAACCCTAACCCTAAACCTCACCGTAAACTTCACCCTAAACCTAACCCTCACCCTCACCCTCACTGTAAATCTAACCCTAACCCTAAAAATAATACTAATCCTAACCCTAACCCTAAACCTAACCATAACCATAAACCTCACCCTCAGCCTCACCCTCACTGCAAACTTAACTGTAACCATAACACTAACAATAACCCTAACCCTAACCTTTACAATCATCCTCACCCTAAACCTCACCTTAACACTAATCCTCAATCTTACCCTCACCCTCACACTACCCCTAACCCTAACCCGCACCATAACCGTAACCCTAATCCTCACATTTACCGTAATCCTCACTCTCAGCCTAACCCTCAACTTTACCCTTACTATCACCCTCACCCTAACCCTCACCCTAACACTCACCCTAATGCTAACCCTCTCCCTGACCATAACCCTAAGTATCACCCTAACCCTAACCCTCACCCACACCCTAACTTTAACACTAACCCTCACACTAACCCTCACCCTAACCCTAACACTCACCCTAACTCTCACACTCACCCTAAACCAAATCCTAACCCTCACCTTCACCCTAGCCCTCACCCTAACCCTAACTCTCATCCTCACATTATACCTCACACTAACCCTAAAACTAATCCTCAAACTAAACCACACCCTCACCCTAACCCTAACCCTAACCCTAACCCTCACCCTAACCCTCACATTTACAGTAATCCTCACTTTCAGTCTAACCCTCAACTTTACCCTTACTGTCTCCCTCACTCTAACCCTCACACTAAATCTCACCCTCATGCTAACCCTCTCCCTGACCGTAAACCTAAGCATCACCCTAACCCTAACCCTCACCCACACCCTAACTTTAATAATAACCCTCACACTAAACCTCACCCTAACCCTAAAACTAAACCTAACCCTCACACTCACCCTCACCCTAAACCTAACCCTCATGCTCAAACTAACCCTAACCCTTACCCCAACCCACACACTCACCCTCAACCTAACCATAATTCTAATCCTAACCATAACCATAACCCTCACCCTAAACCTAACACTCACCCTATCCCTAAACCTAACACTAACCCTCACCCTAACCCTAACTCTAACACTAAACCTCACCCTCACCCTAACCCTAACCCACAACCGCACCCTAACCCTAACCGTAAACGTCACCCTCACCCTTGTCCTCACTCTAAACGTAATCATAACCCTAACCCTCATCCTAACCCTCACACTAACCCTTATCCTAACCCTCACCCTAACCCCTAACCTCACCCTCAACCTCACCCTCAGCCTAACGCTAAGCGTAACCCTAAAACTAACCCTAACCCACACACTGAACCTCACCTTAACCCTAATCATAACACTAACCGAACTCTAACCATAACCCTCACACTGACCCTTACCCTAACCAAAACCTAACACTAACCCTCACCCTAAGCCTAAATCTAACCCTAAACCTCACCCAAACCCTAACCCTAACTCTAACCCTAATCCTAAACCTATACCTCACCCTAACCCTAACCCTAACCCTCACCCTCACCCTCATACTTAACGTAAATCTAAACCTAAATCTAACAATAACCCTAACCCTAACCCTAACCCTCACCCTAACTATAACCCTCACCCTAACACTTACCCTCAAAATAATACTAACCCTAACCCTAATACTAACCCTTACACTAACCCAAAACCTCACCCTAAGCCTAAACCTCACCCTAACCCTAACCCTAATCCTCACCCTCAACCTAGCACTCACCCTAACCCTAATTCTAACCCTTACCCTCACCTAACCCTAACCCTTATCCTCACCATAAACAACAACACTAACCCTAACCCTACTCCTCAATCTAACCCTCACCCTAATACCTAACCCTCAACCTTAACCTAACCCTCACCCTAACCGTAACCCTCACACTTATCCTAAACCTCACCCTCAGCGTAACCCTCAAATTTGCCCTTAACATCACCCTTACCCTAACCCTCACCCTATCCCTAAACCTCATCTTAACTTTCAAGCTAACCGTAACCCTAACCATCACCCTAACCCTAACCCTAACCCTAACCCTAACCCTAAGCCTGACCCTAACACTCCCCCTAAACGTAACACTAAACATAAACCTAACACTAACACTCACACTAACCTTAACCCTCACCTTAATCCTAAACCTCACTCTAACCCTAACCCTCACTCTCACCCTAGACCTCACCCTAACCCTCACCCTAAACCTAACCCTAACCATCACACGAAAACGAATCCTGACCCACACCCTCACCTTCAGCCTAAGCCTAAGCCTAACCCTAACACTCACCCTCACCCTCACCTTAACCCTAACCCTTAAACTAACTATAACCCTAATATTAACCCTAACCCTAAACCTGACCCTAACCCTCCCCCTAACCCTAACACTAAACCAAACCCTAACACTAACACACTAACCCTAAACCACAACCTAACCCTAAACCTCAATCTAACCCTAACCCTAACACTCACCCTCATCCTAATTCTAACCATAAGCCTAAGCCTAAACCTAATCCTAATCCTCACATTCACCCTCACCCTAACCCTAATCGTAAACCTAACCCTATCCCTAAACCTCAACCTAAACCTCAACCTCACCCTAAGACTGACACTAACCCTAAACCTAACCCTCACCCTAACCATCCCACTAACCCTCACTCTAAACCTAAAACTCACCCTCAACCTAAATCTAACCCTAAATCTCACCCTAACCCTAACCCTCACCCTCACGCTCACTGTCACCGTAACTTTAACCCTAACACTAACACTAAAACTAACATTAACCCTAACCCTAAAGCAAACCCTAACCATAAACCTCACCCTCAGCCTCACCCTCACTGCAAACTTAACTTTAGACATAACACTAACAATAACTCTAACCCTAACCCTAACCCTACATCTAACCCTAACCCTAAACCTATCCCTAATCCTCACCCCCACTCTCACCCTGAGCCTAACCCTAAGCCCAATCCTAACACTAACCCTAACTCTAACCCTAAACATCATCCTCACCCTAACCTTATCTCCAACCCTAACTCTAAACCTCACCCAAACCCTAAACCTAACCCTCACCCACAACCTCAGCCTCATAGTAACTCTAACTCTAACCCTAACAATAACACTAACCCTAAACCTAACCATCACCCTAACCCTAAAACTCACCCCCACCCTCACCCTCAGCCTAACCCTAACAGGAACACTAACACTAACCCTAATCCTCACCCTACCCCTCACCCTAAACCAAACTCTAACCCTAAACCTAACCCTAACCCTAAGCCTAACCCTAACTCTAACCCTAAAACTCACACTGACCCTCAACCTAACCCTAATCCTAAACCTAACCCTATCCCTAACCCTAAGCCTCACACTAACCTTAACCCTCACCCTCAACCTCAGCTTCAGCCTAACACGACGCAAAAATCTAAACCTGACCCTAACCCACACACTGACCCTCACACTAACCCTAATCCTAACCCTAACCCTCATCCTAACCCTCAAACTTACCCTAAACCTAACCCTCACCTAACCCTCACCCTCACATTCAACCTCAGCCTCAGCCTAACCCTAAGCCTAACTCTAAACCTAACCCTAACCCAAACACTCAACCTCACGCTAACCCTAATCCTAAACCTAACCCTCCCTCTAACCCTAACGCTCACACTAACCTCACCCTAACCCTAACCTAACACTAACCCTAACCCTAATCCTCACACTAACCCTCACCCTAAGCCTAACTCGAACCCAAAACCTCACCCTCACCATAACTCTACCCGTCATACTAAACCTAAACCTCACCCTAACTTTAACCCTAACACTCACCCTCACCCTCACCCTCAATGTAACCATAAACCTAACAATAACAATATCCCTAAACCTAACCCTAACCCTCACCCTAACACTTACCCTCACCCTAACACTAACCCTAACCATAACACTAACCCTCACACTAACCCTAACCCTCACCCTAACCCTAAAATTCACTCTAACCCCAACCTAACCCTAACCCTCACCCTCACCCTAGCCCTCATCCTAACCCTAATTCTAACCCTAACCCTCACCCTAACCTTAACCCTCATCATCACCCTAAACTTCACACTAACCCTAACCCTAATCCTCAATCTAACCCTCACCCTCACCCCAACCCCTAACCCTCAACCTTACCTTAACCCTCACCCTAACCCTAACCCTCACCCTTATCTTTACCCTGACCCTCAGCGTAATCCTCAACATTACCCTTACCATCACCCTCACCTTAACCCTCACCCTATCCCTAAAACTCATGCTAACCTTCAACCTAACCGTAACCCCTAACCTCACCCTAACCCTAACCTCACCCTCAACCTCACCCTCAGCCTAACCATAAGCCTAAGCCTAACACTAACCCTTACCCTCACCCTCAACCTAGCCCTCACCCTAAACCTAACCCTCACCCTAACCCTCCCCCTAACCCTAACTCTAACAGTAAACCTCACCTTAACCCTCACTGTAACCCTAACTCTAACCCTAAACCTCACACTCACCCTACCCCTAACCCTAAATATAACCCTAAACCTCAGCCTAACCCTATCCTTAAACCTCACCCTCACCATAAACTTTACCCTAAAGCTAACCCTAAACCTCACCCTCAACGTAGCCCTCAACCTAACCCTAAACCTAACCGTAACCGTCACCCTAAACATAACCCTCACTGTAACCCAAACACTCACACTAAACCTAACCCTCAGCCTCAACCTCACCCTCAGCCTAACCCTAAGCCTAACACTAAACCTAACATTAACCCACACACTAACCCTAACCGTAACCCTAATCCTAATCCTAACCATAACCATAACCCTCACCCTAACCCTATCACTCACCCTAACCCTAAACCTAACACTAACCAGATCCCTAACCCTCACTCTAACCCTAACTCTAACACTCAACCTCACCCTCACCATAACCCTAACACTAAACCTCACCCTAAACCTAACCCTAAACCTCACCCTCACCCTAGCCATCACCTAACCCTCATCCTAACCCTCACCATAACCGAAATCCGTACCCTCACCCTAACATTAACCCTCACCCTCAACCTCACTCTCAGCCAAAAACTAAGCCTAACCCTAAACCTAATCCTAACCCACACACTCACCCTAACCCTAACCTAATATTAACCCTAACCCTAACCCTCACCGTCACCCTCAACATAACCCTAAACCTAAAATTAACACAAACCCTAACCCTAACCCTAACCCTCACCCTAAGTATAACCCTCACCCTAACCCTAACCCTCAACCTAACACTTACCCTCACCCTAACACTAACACTAACCCTAATACTAACCCTCACACTAACCCTAACACTCACCCTAAGCCTCACCCTCACCCTAACGCTAACACTAACCCTAACCCTCACCCTGATCCTAGCCCTCACCGTAACCCTAATTCTAACCCTTACCCTCACCTAACCCTAACCCTCATCCTCACCCTAAAACAGACACTAACCCTAACCCTAATCCTCAATCTAACCCTCACCCTCACCATAACCCCTAACCCTCACCCTTATCTTAACCCTCACCCTCAGCCTAACCCTCAATTTCAACCTTACCATCACCCTCACCGTAACCCTCACCCTATCCCTAAACATCCTAACCTTCAAGCTAACCATAACCCCAACCATCACCCTAACCCTAATCCTAACACTAACCCTAAACTTAACCCTGACCCTAATCCTCCCCCTAACCCTAACACTAAACTTAACCCTACCACTAACACTCACAATAGCCCTAACCCTCATCCTAAGCCTAAACCTCACCCTAACACTAAACCTAACCCTCACCCTCACCCTAGCCTTCACCTTAAACCTAATCCTAACCCTAACCCTCATCCTAACCCTCACCCTCATCCTAACCCTAACCATCACCCAAACGCTAAGCCTCACCCTCACCCTCACCCTCAGCCTAAGCCTAAACCTAACCCTAACACTAACAAATACCCTCAACCTAACCCTAATCCTAAACCTAACCCTAACCCTAACCCTAAACCTCAACTAAACCCTCACCCTAACCATAACTTTCACACTAACCCTAACCCTAACTCTGACCCTAACCCTCCCCCTAACCCTAACACTAAACCTAACCCTACACTAACAGTCACACTAACCCTAACCCTCAACCTAACCCTAAACCTCACCCTAATCCTAAGCCTAACACTCACCCTCACCATAATCATAAACCTAAGCCTAACCCTAACCCTAACCCTAAAGCTCACATTCACCCTCACCCTAACCCTAATCCTAACCCTAAACTTATCCCTAAACCTTAACCTAAACCTCACCCTCACCCTAAGACTAACAATAACCCTAAACCTAACACTCACACTAACCCTAACCCTCAACCTAACCCTAAACCTCACCCTAACCCTCCCACTAACCCTCACTCTAAACCTAAACCTCACACCTTACCTAACCCTAACCCTCAACCTCACCCTAAACCTCACCCTAACCGTAACCCTCACCCTCACCCTCATCCTCACCATAACTCTAACCCTAACCCTAAAAATAACACTAACACTAACCCTAATCCTAAACCTAAACCTAACCATAAACCTCACCCTCAGCCTCACCCTCACTGCAAACTAAACCTAACCATAACACTAACAATAACCCTAACCCTAAGCCTAACCCGAACTCTAACACTAACCCTAACGCTAACACTAATCCTCACCCCCACCCTCAACCTCAGCCTAACGGTAAGCGTAACCCTAACACTAACCCGAACTCTAACCCTAAACCTCACCCTCACCTTAACCCTATCTGTAACACTAACCCTAAACCTCACCTAACCCTAACCCTAAAACTCACCCGCACCCTCACCCTCACCCTCACCTTAACTCTAACCCTAACCCTAACAATAACACTAATCCTAACCCTAACCATCACCCTAACCCAAATCCTCACCCCACACTCACCCTTAGCCTAACCCTAACACTAACACTAACACTAACTCTAATTCTTACCCTCAACCTCACTCTAAATCAAACCCTAACCATAACCCTAACCCTAATCCTAACCCTAACACTAAGCCTAACCCTCACACTCACCCAAAACCTAACCCTAATCTTAAACCTAACCCTATCCCTAACCCTAAACCTCACACTAACCATCACCCCAGCGCTCAACCTAACACTTATCGTAACACTAACCCTCATCCTAACCCTCAATCTAACCCTAACTCTAACTCTCACCCTAACCATAACCCTCACCCTCAACCTCACCCTCAGCCTAACCCTAAGCCTAACATTAAACTTAAGCCTAATCCACACACTCAACCTCACCCTAACCCTAATACTACACCTAATTATCACTCTAAACCTAACCCTCACCCTAACACTAACCTATCACTTACCCTAACCCTAACCCTCACACTAACACTCAACCGAAGCCTAATTCTAACCCTAAACCTCACCCTCACACTAAACATAACTCTAACACTAATCCTAACCCTAAATCTCACCCTAATCCTAACCCTAAACCTAACCCTCACTGTCACCCTCACCCTCAACCTAACTCTAAACCTAACAATAACAATAACCCTAACCCTAACCCTCACCCTAACTATAACCCTCAACCTAACCCTAACCCTCACCATAAACCCTAACCCACACCCTTACCCTAAGCCTCACCCTAACCCTAACCCTCACCCTTATCTTAATTCTCACAGTCAGCCTAACCTTCAACTTTACCCTTACCATCACCCTCACTCTAACCCTCACCCTATCCCTAAACCTCATGCTAATCCTCAACTTAACCTTAACCCTAACCATTACCCTTAACTTAACCCTTACCCTCAACGTCACTATCAGCCTAACCCTAAACCTAACCCTAACCCTAACCCTCAACCTCACCCTAGCCCTCACCCTAACCCTAATCCTAACCCTAACCCTCATCCTAACCCTCACATTAATCCTCACCCTAATCATCACTCGAACACTAATCCTCACCCCCACCCTCATCCTCAGCCTAACCCTAAGCCTAAGCCTAAGCCTAACCCTAACCCTCACACTCACCCTCAACCTAACCCTACTCCTAAACCTAACCCTAACCCAAACCCTAATACTCACCCTAACCCTCCCCCGAACCCTCACTCTAACCCTAAACCTAACCCTCACCAAAACCCTAATCCTCACCCTAACCCTAAAGCTCACCCTAACCCTAACCCTAACCCTCACCCTCACCCTCACCATAACTCTAACCCTAACCTTAACAAAATCACTAATCCTAACCCTAAACCTAACCCTAACCCTAATCCTAAACCTAACCCTCACCCTCAGCCTCACCATCACTGCAAAGCTAACCTTAACCATAACACTAACAATAACCCTAACCATAATCCAAACACTCACCCTCACCTTAATCCTAATCCTAAACCTAAAACTCACCCTAACCCTAACCCTCACCCTCACCTTAATCCTAACCCAAATTCTAACCCTCACCCTAACCCTAATCCTCACCCTCACCCTAACCATAACCCTCACACCTACCTTCACCCTTAACCTAACCCTGAGTCTAAGCCTAAACCTAACTCTCACACTTATCCTCAACCAAAACCTAATCCTAAACCTAAACCTATCCCTAAAACTCAACCTAACCCTCACCCTCACCTTAAGACTAACTCTAACCCTAACCCTATCTCTCACCCTAACCCTCCCCATAAACATAATTCTAACTCTAAACCTCACGCTCAAACTAACACTAACCCTAAACCTCACCGTAAACCTCACCCTAACCCTAACCCTCATCCTCATCGTCACTGTAAATCTAACCCTAACCCTAAAAATAATACTAACCCTAACCCTAAACCTAAACCTAACCCTAACTATAAACGTCACCCTCAGCCTCACCCTCACTGCAAACTTAACTGTAACCATAACACTAACAATAACCCTAACCCTAACCCTCATCCTCACCCTATACCTCACCCTAACATTAATACTCAATCTTACACTCACCCTCACCCTACCTCTAACCCTAAACCTCACCCTCACCTTAACCCTAACCCTCACATTTACCATAATCCTCACTCTCAGCCAAACCCTCAACTTTACCCTTACTGTCCCCCTCACCCTAACCCTCACACTAACTCTCACCCTCATGCTAACCCTCTCCCTGACCGTAACCCTAAGCATGACCCTAAACCTAACCCTCAACCACACCCTAACTTTAACACTAACCCTCACACTAACCTTCACCCTAACCCTAACACTAATCCTAACACTCACACTCGCCCTCACCCTAAACCTAACCCACACCCTCAACCTAACCCTAAGCCAAACCCTTACCTTAACCTCACACTCATCCTCACCCTAACCCTAATCCTAATCCTAAACATAACCATAACCCTCACCCTAACCCTAACACTCATCCTTACCCTAACACTAACCCTAACCCTAACCCTCAACCTAACGCCAACCCTCACCCTTATCTTAATTCTCACCCTAAGCCTAACACTCAACTTTACCCTAACCATCACCCTCACGCTAACCCTCACCCTATCCCTAAACCTCATGCTAACCTTCAACCTAACCGTATCCCTAAACATCACCCTAAACTTAACACTCACCCTCAACCTCACCCTCAGCCTAACCCTAAGCCTAAGCCTAACCCTAACCCTCACCCTCCCCCTAGCTTTAACCCTAAACCTAATCCTAACACTAACCCTCAACCTAACAGTCACCCTAATCCTAAACATAACAATCAACCGAACCCTAATCCTCACCCCCACCCTCATCCTCAGCCTAACCCTAAAACTAAGAATAAGCCTAACCCTAACCCTCACAGTCACCCTCACCCTAACCCTATTCCTAAACTTAACCCTAACCCTAACCCTAACCCTCAACCCTAGCCCTCTGCCTAAACCTAACTCTAACCCTAAACCTCACCCTCACCCTAACCCTAATCCTCACCCTAACCCTAAACCACACCCTAACCGTAACCCTAACCCTCACCCTCACCCTAACACTAACCATGAGTCTAACCCTAACCTTAAAAAAAACACTAATCCTAACCCTAAACCTAACTCTATCCCTAATCCTAACCCTAACCCTCCCACTAACCCTCACTCTAACCATAAACCTCACCCTCAACCTAATCCTAACCCTAAACGTCACCCTAAACCTCAACCTAACCCTAAGACTCACTCTCACCATAACTCTAACCCTAACCCTAAACCTAACACTAACACTAACAATAACCCTAACCCAAAACCTAACCCTAACCATAAACCTCACCCTCAGCCTCACCCTCACTGCAAACTTAATCCTAAACATAACACTAACAATAACCCTAACCCTAACCATAAACCTAACTCTAACCCTAACCTTAACCGTATCCCTAATACTCACCCCCACTCTCACCCTCAGCCTAACCCTAAGCCCAACCCTAACACTAACCCCAACTCTAACCCTAAACATCACCCTCACCCTAATCCTATTTCCAACCCTAACTTTAAACCTCACCCTAACACTAACCCTAAACCTCACCCAGAACCTCACCCTCACCGTAACTCTAACCCTAACCCTAACAATAACACTAAACCTAACTCTAACCATCACCCTAACACTAATCCTCACCGCCACCCTCACCCTCAGCCTAACCCTAAACCTAACACTAACACTAACTCTAATTCTCACCCTCACCCTAATCCTAAACCTAACCCTAACCCTCACCCTAACCCTAACCCTCACCCTCACCTTAATCCTAACCCAAATCCTAACCGTCACTGTAACCCTAATCCTCACCCTCACCGTAACCATAACCCTCAAACCTACCTTCACACTCAACCTAAACCTAAGCCTAATCCTAAACCTAACCCTCACACTCAACCCCACCATAACCCTAATCCTAACCCTAAGCTTATCCCTAAACCTCAACCTAACCCTCAACCTCACCCTAAGACTAACACTAACCCTAACCCTACCTCTCACCCTAACCCTCCCCATAAACCTAATTCTAAATCTAAACCTCACCCTCAACGTAACACTAACCCTAAACCTTACCGTAAACCTCACCCTAACCCTAACCCTCACCCTCACCCTCACTGTAAATCTAACCCTAACCCTAAAAATAATACTAACCCTAACCCTAACCTAAATCTAACCCTCACCATAAACCTCACTCTCAGCCTCACCCTCACTGCAAACTTAACTATAACCATAGCACTAACAAAAACCCTAACCCAAACCCTCATCCTTACCCTAAACTTCACCCTAACACTAATCCTCAATCTTACACTCACCATCACCTTACCCCTACACCTAACCCTCACCCTAACCCTAACCCAAACCCTTACAGTAACTCTCACCCTCAGCCTAACCCTAAAGTTTACCTTTACTGTCACCCCCAGCCTAAACCTCACCTTAACCCTAACCCTCAGGCTAACCCTCACCCTAAGCCCAACTCTAACCCTAGACCTCACCCTCACCCTAACCGTTACCCTAACACTAAAACTCATCATACCCCTAACCCTAACCCTCATCATAACACTAACCTAACCCTCACCCTAACCCTAACCCTCTCCCTCACCATCACCCTCAGCCTAAACCTAAGGCTAACCCTAAAACTAACCCTAACCCTCACACTCACCCTCACCCTAACCCTAACCCTCACGCTCACCCTCACCCTCAGGCTAACCCTAAACCTAACCCTTACCCTCACCCTCACACTCACCCTAACCCTACCCTAATCCTAATCCTAACCATCACCATAACACTCACCCTAACCCCAACACTCACCCTAACCCTAACACTAACACTAACCCTAATCCTAACCCTCAACCTAACCCGAACTCTAACACTAAACCTCACCCTCACACTAACCCTAACCCTAAACCTCACCCTAACCCTAACAGTAAACCTCACGCTCACCCTAGCCCTCACTCTAACCCTAATCCTAACCCTAACCTTCATCCTAACCCTCACACTAACCCTAATCCTAACCCTCACACTAACCGTAACCATCACCCTCAACCTCACCCTCAGCCTAACCCCAAGCCTACCCCTAAACCTAACCCTAAACCACACACTCAACCACACCATAACCCTAAACCTAACCCTAACATAACACTAATCCTAACAGTAACCATAACACTTACCCTAACCCTAAGATAAATCTAACCCTAAACCTCACCCTAAACCTAACACTAAACCTCACCCTCACCCTCACCCTCAACATAAACCTAAACCTAAAATTAACAATAACCCTAACCCTAACCCTTAGCCTCACCCTAACTATAACCCTCACCCTCAACCTAACCCTCTCCCTAACACTTACCCTCACCCTAACACTAACCCTAACCCTAACACTAACCCTCACACTAACCCTAATCCTCACCTTAAGCCTAAACCTCACCCTACCCCTAAACCTAACCCTCACCCTCACCCTAGTCCTCACCATAACCCTAATTCTAACACTTAACTTCACCTAAGCCTAACCCTCATCCTCACCCTAAACCACACACTAACCCTAACCCTAATCCTCAATCTAACCCTCAGCCACACCTTAATCCCTAACCCTCACCCTTACCCTAACCCTCACCCTAAACGTAACCCTCACACTTATCCTAACCCTCACCCAAAGCTTAACCCTCAAATTTACCCTTACCATCACACTTACCCTAACCCTCACCCTATCCCTAAACCTCATCCTAACCTTCAAGCTAACCGTAAGCCTAACCATCACCCTAACCATAACCCTAACACTAACCCTAACCCTAACCGTGACCCTAACCCTCCTCCTAACCCTAACTCTAAACCTAAACCTAACACTAACACTCACACTAACCCTAACCCTCACCTTAACCCTAAACCTCACCCTAACCCTGACCCTAAACCTCAGTCTCACCCTTGCCCTCACCCTAAGCCTAATCGCAACTCTAACCCTCATCCTAACCCTCACCCTAATCCTAAGCCTAACCATCACCCGAAAACTAATCCTCACCCCCACCCTCACTCTCAGCCTAAGCCTAACCCTAACTCTAACACTCACCCTCACCTTCACCCTAACCCTAACCCTAATCCCTAACCTAACCCTAACCCTAACTCTAACCCTAACCCTAAACCCAACCCTAATCTTCACCCCCACTCTCACCCTCAGCCTAACCCTAAGCCCAACCCTAACACTAACCTGAAATCTAACCCTAAACATCACCCTCAACCTAACCCTATCTCCAAACCTAACTCTAAACCTCACCCTAACCATAACCCTAACCAGGACCCGCAACCTCACCCTCACCGTAAATCTAATCCTTAACCTAACAATAACACTAAACCTAACACTAACCCTCAACCTAACCCTAACCCTCATCCTCATCCCAAAGCTCACACTGAACCTAACCCTAATCCTCAATCTAACCCTCACTCTCACCCTTACTCTAACCCTCACCCTAACCCTAACCCTCACCGTTATCTTAATTCTCACCCTCAGCCTAACCCTCAACTTTACCCTTACCATCATCCTCACTCTATCCCTCAACCTATCCCTAAACCTCATGCTAAACTTCAACCTAACTGTAACCCTAAACATCACCCTAACCTTAACCCTCACCCTCAACCTCACCCTCAGCCTAACCCTAAACTTAAGCCTAAACCTAACCCTAACCCTCACCCTCAACATAGCCCTCAGCCTAACCCTAATAATAACCCTAACCCTCATCCTAACCCTCACCCAAATCCTATCCGTAACCAACACCCAAACCATAATCCTCAACCCCACCCTCATCCTCAGCATATCCCTAAGGTTAAGCTTAAGCCTAACCCTAACCCTCACACTCACCCTCACCCTAACCCTAATCCTAAACCTAACCCTAACCCTAACCCTAACCCTCACCCTAACTCTCCCCCTAACCCTCACTCTAACCCTAAACCTCACCTTCACCCTAACCCTAATCCTCACCCTAACCCTAAACTCACCCTAACCCTAACCCTCACCCTCACTCTCACCCTCACCATAACTCTAACCCTAACTATAACAAAAACACTAAAACTAAGCCAAAACCTAACCCTCACTCTAATCCTAAACCTAACCCTCATCCTCAGCCTCACCATCACTGCAAAGGTAACCTTAGCCATAACACTAACAATAACCCTAACCCTAATCCTAACCCTCACCCTCACCCTCACACTAATCCTAATCCTATCCCAAACACTCACCCTAATCCTAACCCTCACCCTCACCTTAATCCTAACCCAAATCCTAACCCTCACCCTAACCCTAATCCTCACCCTCACCGTAACCATAACCCTCCCACCTACCTTCAACCTCAACCTAATCCTAAGCCTAAGCCTAAACCTAACCCTCACACTAACCCTCACCCTAAAACTAACACTAACCCTAACCCTCACACTCACCCACACTCTAAACCTAACCCTCACCCTCAACCTAACCCTAAGCCTAAAGCTTACCCTAACCCTCACACTCACCCTCACCCTAACCCTAATCCTAATCCTAACCATAACCATAACCTTCAACCTAACCCTAACACTAACACTAACCCTAACCCTAAACCTCACCCTAACCCTAACTCTAACACTAAACCTCATGCTCACCCTAACCCTAACCCTACACCTCACCCTAACCCTAACAGTAAAGGGCACCCTCACCCTAGCCCTCACTCTAATCCTAATACTAACCCTAACCCTCATCCTAACCCTAACACTAACCCTAATCCTAACCCTCAGCCTAACCCAAACCCTCACACTCAACCTCACGCTCAGCCTAACGCTAAGCCTAACCCTAAACATAACCCTAACCCACACACTAAACCTCACCCTAACCCAAATCCTAACCCTAACCCTAAATCTAACCATAACCCTCAACCTAACCCTCACCCTAACCCAAACCTAACACTAATCCTAACCCTAACCCTAACAGTAACCCTCACCCTAAGACTAAATCTAACCGTAAACCTCACCCTCACCCTAACCCTATCTCTAACCCTAACCATAAACCTGACCTAACCCTAACCCTAAACCTCACCCGCACCCTCACCCTCACCTTCACCTTAACTCTAACCCTAACCCTAACAATAACACTAACCCTAAACCTAACCATCAACCTAACCCTAATCCTCACCCCCAACCTCACCCTTAGCCTAACCCTAACCCTAACCCTAACCCTAACCCTAATAATCACCCTCACCCTCACCCTAAACCAAACCCTAACCCGAACCTAACCCTAAGCCTAACCCTAACCCTGCCCATAATCCTCACACTCACCCTCAACCTAACCCTATCGTAACCCTAACACTCACACTATCCGTCACAGCAGCGCTCAAACTAACCCTATTCCTAACCCTAACGCTCTGCCTAACATTCAATCTAACCCTAACTCTAACCCTCACCATAACCCTAACCCTCACCCTCAAACTCACCCTCACCCTAACCCTAAGCCTAACACTAAACCTAACCCTAACCCTCACACTCACCCTCACCCTAACCCTAACGTAAC
Source organism: Dipodomys merriami (assembly GCF_024711535.1). Taxonomy (NCBI): domain Eukaryota; kingdom Metazoa; phylum Chordata; class Mammalia; order Rodentia; family Heteromyidae; genus Dipodomys; species Dipodomys merriami. Next base: position 641,540 of record NW_027202360.1, on the reverse strand, counting down.
ACTAACCCTAAACCTAACCCTCACACTAACACTCACCCTAACCCTAACTATAACCCGAATCCTAACCCTAAATCTCACCCTAACCCTAACCCTAAACCTAACCCTTACCCTCACTCTCACCGTCAACGTAACCCTAAACCTAACAATGACAATAACCCTAACCCTAACCCTCACCCTAACTATAACCCTCACCCTAACCCTAACCCTCACCCTAACACTTACCCTCACCCTAACACTAACCCTAAACCTAACACTAACTCTCACACTAACCCTAACCCTCATCCTAACCCTAAAACTCACCCTAACCCTAACACTAACAGTAAACCTCACCCTCACCCTAGCCCTCACCTGAAACCTAATTCTAACCCTAACCCTCACCCTAATGCTAACCCACATCCTCACCCTAAACCTCACACGAAACCTATCCCTAATCCTCAATCTAACACTCAAACTCACCATAAACCCTAACCATCACCCTTACACTAACCCTCACCCTAACACTAACTCTCACCCGTATCTTAATTCTCACCTTCAGCCTAACCCATAGCTTTACCCTTACCATCATCCTCACTCTAACCCTCACCCTATCCCTAAACCTCATGCTAACCTTCAACCTAAGGATAACCCTAATATCACCCTTACCTTAACACTCACCCTTAACCTCAACCTCAGCCTAAATCTAAGCCTAAGCCTAAGCCTAACACTAACTTTCACCCTCACCCTAGTCTTCAGCCTAACCCTAATCCTAACCCTAACCCTCATCCTAACCATCACCCTAATCCTAACCCTAACCATCACCTGAACCCTCATCCTCAACCCCACCGTCATCCTCAGCCTAACCCTAAGCCTTAGCCTAAACCTAACCCTCACACTCACCCTCACACTAACCCTAATCCTAAAGCTAAACAAAACCCTAACCCTAACCCTAACCATCAACCTAACCATCGCCCTAAACCTAACTCTAACCCTAAACCACACCCTCACCCTAACCCTAATCCTCACCCTAACCCTAAACCTCACCCTAACCCTAACCCTAACCCTCACCCTCACCCTCACCCTCACCATAACTCTAACCCTAACCTTAACAAAATCACTAATCCTAACCCTAAACCTAACCCTAACCCTAATACTAACCCTAACCCGCACCCTCAGCCTCACCATCACTGCAAAGGTAACCTTAACCATAACACTAACAATAACCCTAACCCTAATCCTAACCCTCACCCTCACCTTAATCCTAATCCTAACCCTAACCCTCACCCTAACCCTAACCCTCACCCTCACCTTAATCCTAACCCAAATTCTAACCCTCACCCTAACCCTAATCCTCACCCTCACTGTAACCATAACCCTCACACCTACCTTCACCCTCAACCTAACCGTAAGCCTAAGCCTAAACTTAACCCTCACAATCAACCTCACCCTAACCCTAATCCTAACCCTAAGACTATCCCTAAACCTCAACCTAACCCTCACCCTCACCCTAAGACTAACACTATCCCTAACCCTACCTGTCACCCTAACCCTCCCCATCAACCTAATTCTAACTCTAAACCTCACCCTCAACGTAAACCTAACCCTAAACCTCACCGTAAAACTCACCCTCACCTTAAACCTCACCCTCACCCTCATTGTAAATCTAATCCTATCCCTCTAAATAATACTAACGCTATCTCTAACGCTGAATCTAAACCTAAAAATAAACCTCACCCTCAGCCTCACCCTCACCGCAAACATAACTGTAACCATAACACTAACGATAACCCTAACCCTCACCCTCATCCTCACCCTAAACCTCACCCTAACACTAATCCTCAATCTTACCCTCACCCTCACCCTACCCCTAACCCTAACCCTCTCCCTAACCCTAACCCTAACCCTCACATTTACGGTAATCCTCACTCTCAGCCTAACCCTCAACTGTACCATTACTGTCACCCTCATCCTAACCCTCACACTAACTCTCAACGTCATGCTAACCCTCTCCCTGACAGTAACACTAAGCCTCACCCTAACCCTAACCCTCACCCACACCATAATTTTAAGACTAACCCTCACACTAACCCTCACCCTAACCCTAACACTAACTCTAACCCTCACACTCACCCTCACCCTAAACCTAACCCTCACCCTCAACCTAAACCTAAGCCTAACACTTAACCCTCACACTCACCCTCACCCTAACCCTAATCCTAATCCTAACCAAAACCATAACCCTCACCCTAAAACTAACACTCACCCTATCCCTAACCTTAAGACTATCCCTAACCCTAACCCTCACCCTAACCCTAACTCTAACACTAATCCTCACCTTCACCCTCACCCTAACACTAAACCTTACCCTTACCCTAACAGTAAACGTCACCCTCACCCTAGCCCTCACTCCAATCCTAATCATAACCCTAACCCTCATCCTAACCCTCACCCTAACCCTAACCCTAACCCTAACCCTAACCCCAACCCTAACACTCAAACTCACCCTCAGCCTAACGCTAAGCCTAACCCTAACCCTAACCATAACCCTCACACTAACCCTCACCCTAACCCACACCTAACACTAACTCTAACACTAACCCTCACCCTAAGCCTAAATCTAAACCTAAACCTCACTCTCACCCTAACCCTAACTCTCACCCTAATCCTAATCCTAAACCTTACCCTAACCCTAAACCTAACCCTCATCCTCACCCTCACCCTCAAGGTAACACTAAACCTAAAACTAATACCCCTAACCCTAACCCTAACCCTCACCCTAACTATAACCCTGACCCTAACCCTAACCCTCACCCTAATACTTACCCTCACCCTAACAGTAACCCGAACACTAACACTAACCCTTACACTAACCCTAACCCTCACCCTAAGCCTAAACCTCACCCTAAACCTAACCCTAACCCTCACCATCACCCTTACCCAAATTCTAACACTTACCCTCACCTAACCCTAACCCTCATACTCACCCTAAACCACATACTAACCCTAACCCTAATCCTCAATCTAACCATCACCCTCACCCTAATCCCTAAACCTCACCCTTACCCTAACCCTCATCCCAACTGTAACCCTCACTCTAACCTTAGCCCTCACCCTCAGCCGAACCCTCAAATTTATCCCTACCATCACCCTTACCCTAACCCTCACCCTATCCCGAAACTTCATCCTAATTTTCAAGCTAACAGTAACCCTAACCATCACCCTAACCCTAACCCTATCACTAACCCTAACCCTAACCCTGACCCTAACCCTTTCCCTAAACGTAACACTAAACCAAACCCTAACACTAACACTCACACTAACCCTAACCCTCACCTTAACCCTAAATCTCACCCTTACCCTAACCAAAACCCTCACCCTCACCCTAGTCCTCACCCTAACCCTAATCCTAACCCTAACCCTCATCCTAACCCTCACCCTAATCCTAAGTCTAACCATCACCCGAAAACTAATGGTCACCCTCACCCTCACCCTCAGCCTAAGCCTAACCCTAACCCTAACACTCACACTCACCCTCACCATAACCCTAATCCTTAACATAAACCTAACCCGAAACCTCAAACTAACCCTAACCCTCCCCCTAACCCTAACACTAAACCTTACTCTAAACCTGACCCTAACCCTCCCCCTAACCCTAACACTAAACCTAACCCTAACACTAACATTCACACTAACCCTAATACTTACCCTAACCATAAACCTCAATCTCACCCTAACCCTAAATCTCACCCTCATCCTAATCCTAACCCTAAGCCTAAGCCTAAACCTAACCCTAACCCTCACATTCACCAACATTGTAAGCCTAATCCTAACCCTAACCCTATCCCTAAACTTCAACCTAACCCTCACCCTCACCCTAAGACTAACATTAAACCTAAACCTAACCCTCACCATAACCCTCCCACTAACACTCACTCTAAACCTAAACCTCACCCTCAACCTAACCCTAACACTAAACGTCACGCCAAACCTCACCCTAACCCTAACCCTCACCCTCACGCGCACCTCACCGTAACTCTAACCCTAACAATAACACTAACACTAACCCTAACACTAACCCTAACCCTAACCATATAACTCACCCTGAGCCTCACCCTCACTGCAGACTTAACCCTAAATATAACACTAACAATAACCCTAAACCTAACCCAAACCCTAACTCTAACCTTAACCCTAACCCTAATCCTCACCCCCACTCTCACACTCAGCCTAACCCAAAGCCCAACCCTAACACTAACCCTAACTCTAATTATAAACATCACCCTCACCCTAACCCTATCTCCAACCCTAACTCTAAACCTCACCCTAACCCTAACTCACCCTCAACCTCAGCCTCAGCCTAACCTTAAGCCTAACTCTAAACATAACCCTCACCCACACACTCACCCTCACCCTAACCCTAATCCTAAACCTAACCCTCAACCTAACCCTCATCCTAACCCTAAACCTTACCCTCACCTTCAACCTCAGCCTCAGCCTAACCCTAACCCTCCCTCTAACCCTAACCCTTACACTAACCCACACCGTAACTCTAACTTAACACTAACCCTAACCCTAATCCTAACACTAACCCTCACCCTAAGCCTAAATCTAACCCTAAAACTCACCCTCACCCTAACCCTAACTCTACTCCTAATCCTAAACCTAAACTTCACCCTAACTCTACCCCTAACCCTCACACTCACCCGCAATGTAATCCTAATCCTAACAATTACAATAACCCTAACACTAACCCTCACCCTAACCCTAACCCTCACCCTAACCCTAACCCTCACCCTAACCCTTACCCTCACCCTAACACTAAACCTAACCCTAACACTAACCCTGACACTAACCCTAACCCTCACCCTAACCCTAAAACTCACCCTAACCCTAACCCAACCCTGACCTTCACCCTCACCGTAGCCCTCATCCTAACCCTAATTCTAACCCTAACCCTCACCCTAACGCTAACCCACATCCTCACCCTAAACCTCACACTAACCCTAACCCTAATCCTCAATCTAACCCTCACCCTCACCCTTACCCCTAACCCTCACACTTACCCTAACCCTCACCCTAACACTAACCCTCACACTTATCTGTACCCTGACCCTCAGCCTAACCCTCAACTTTACCCTTACCATCACCCTCACCCTAACCCTCACCCTATCCCTAAACCTCATGCTAAACTTTAACCTAACCGTAACCTTAACCATCACCTTAAACCTAAACCTCAACCTCAACCTCACCCTCAGCCTAACCATAAGCCTAAGCCTAAGCCTAAACCTAACCCTCACCCTCAACCTAGCCCTCACCGTAAACCTAACACTCACACTAACCCTCCACCTAACAATAACTCTAACCCTAAACCTCACCCTAATCCTCATCCTAACTCTAACTCTAACCCTAAACCTCACACTCGCCCTAACCCTAACCCTAACTATAATCCTAAACCTCAGCCTAACCCTAACCCTAAACCTCACCCTCACCCTAAACCTCACCCAAAACCTAACCCTAAACCTCACCCTCAATGTAGCCCTGAACCTAACCCTAAACCTAACCATAACCGTCACCCTAAACATAACCCTCACTGTAACCCAAACACTCACGCTAAACCTAACCCTCAGCCTCAACCTCAACCTAAACATAACCCTAAGCCTAACACTAAACCTAACATTAACCCACACACTCACCCTCACCATAACGCTAATCCTAATCCTGACCATAAGTATAACCCTCACCCTAAACCTATCACTCACCCTAACCCTAACCCTAACACTAACCCAAACCCTAACCCTAAACGTAACCCTAACTCTAACACTCAACCTCACCCTAACCCTAACCCTAACACTAAACCTCACCCTAACCCTAACCCTAACCCTAAAACTCACCCTCACCCTAGCCATCACCCTAACCTTAATCCTCACCCTATCCCTCATCCTAAGCCTCACCCTAACCCTAATCTAACACTAACCCTAACCCTAACCTCACACTTAACCTCACCCTAATCCTAATCCTAACCCTAAACCTCACCCTAACCCTAACCCTCACACTCACCTTTATCCGAACCCAACCTAACCCTCACTGTAACCTTAATCCTCACGCTCACCGTAACTATAACCCTCAACCCTCACCTAACTTCACCCTCAACCTAACCCTAAGCCTAAGCCTAAACCTAACCCTCACACACACACTCACCCTAACCCTAATCCTAACCCTAAGCCTATCCCTAAACCTCAACCTAACCCTCACCCTCACCCTAAGACTAACACTAACCCTAACCCTTCCTCTTACCATAACCCTCCCCATAAACCTAATTCTAACTCTAAACCTCACCCTCAACATAACCCTAACCCTAAACCTCACCTTAAAACTCACCCTAACCCTAACCCTCACCAAACCCTCACTGTAAATTTAACCCTAACCCTAAAAATAATACTAACCCTAAACCTAACCCTAAACCTAACCTTCACCATAAACCTCACCCTCAGCCTCACCCTCACCGCAAACTTAAATGTAATCATAACACTAACAATAACCCTAACCCTAACCCAACCATCATCCTCACCCTAAACCTCACCCTTACACTAATCCTCAATCTTACCCTCACCCTCACCCTACCCCTAACCCTAACCCTCACCCTAACCCTAACACTAACCCTTACAGTAAATCTCACCCTCAGCCTAACCGTAAAGTTTACCCTTACCGTCACCCTCACCCTAACCCTCACCCTAACCCTAAACCTCACCCTAAGCCCAACTCTACCCCTAGACCTCACCCTCACCCTAACCCTAACACTAACACTAAACCTCATCATTCCCCTAACCCTAACCCTCAACCTAACCCTAAACCTCACCCTCACCCACACCCTCAGCCTAAACCTAGGGCTAACCCTATCACTCACCCTAATCCTCACACTCACCCTAACCGTAATTCTAAACCTCACCCTCACCCTAGCCCTCACCCTAACCCTAACCCTCATCCTCACCCTAAACCTCACACGAACCCTAAAATTAATACTCAATCTAAACCACACCCACACCCTAACCCTAACCCTAAACCTCACCCTATCCCTAAACCTTACATTTAACGTAATCCTCACTCTCAGCCTAACCCTCAACTTTACCCTTACTGTCACCCTCTCCCTAATATTCACACTAAACCTAACCCACATCCTAACCCTCACCCTGACCGTAACCCTAAGCATCACCCTAACCCTAAACCTCACCCACACCCTAATTTTAACACTAACCTTAACACTCACCCTCACCCTAACCCTTACTGTAACCCTAACTCTAAAACTAAACCTCACCCTAACCCTAACCCTAACACTCACCCTAACCCTAACCCTCGCCCTCACCCTCACCCTCAGCCTAAACCTAAGGCTAACCCTAAAACAAACCCTAACCCTCACACACACCCTCACCCTAACTCTAACCTTCACCCTCACCCTCACTCTCAGGCTAACCTAAGCCTAACCCTTACCCTAACCCTCACACTCACCCTAACCCTACCCTAATCCTAATCCAAACCATCACCATAACCCTCACCCTAAGCCTAACACTCACCCTAACCCTAACCCTAACACTAATCCTAATCCTAACTTTCAACCTAAACCTAACTCTAACAATAAACCTCACCCTCACCCTAACCCTAATCCTAACCCTAACCCTAACCCTATCACTAAACCTCACCCTCACTCTAGCCCTCACTCGAACCCTAATCCTAACCCTAACCTTCGTCCTATCCCTCACAGTAACCCTAATCCTAACCCTCACGTTAACCCTAACCATCACCCTCAACCTCACCCTCAGCCTAATCCCAAGCCTAACCCTAAACCTAAACCTAACCCAGACACTCAACCTCACCGTAACCCTAATCCCAACCATAACATTAACTCTAACCCTAACCCACACACTAACCCTCACCCTAACACTAACCTAACACTAACCCTAACCCTAACACTCACACTAACCCTCACCCTAAGCCTAGCTCTAAACCTAAACCTTACGCTCACCCTAACCCTAACTCTAACACTAAAACTAACCCTAAACCTCACCCTAACCCTAACCCTAAACCTCACCCTCACCCTCACCCTCAACATAAGCCAAAACCTAAAATTAACAATAAACGTAAACCTAAACCTAACCCTATCCCTAACTATAACCCTGACCCACACCCTCACCCTCACACTAAAACTGACCCTCACCCTAACTCTAACAATAACACTAACCCTCACACTAAACCTCACCCTCACCCTAAGCCTAAACCTCATCCTACCGCTAACCTTAACCCTCAACCTCACCCTAGCCCTCACCCTAACCCTAAACCTAACCCTACACCTCATCCTAACACTCACCCTAAACCTAACCCTAACCCTCACCCTAACCCTAACCCTAACCCTCACCCTCACTCTCGGCCTAAGCCTAAGCCTAACCCTAAGCTTAAGCCTAACCCTAACCCTTACACTAACCCTCACCCTAACCCTAACACTAACACTAACGCTAAATCTAACCCAAAACCTCATCCTCACCCTAAACCTAACTCTAAACTTAACCATTAACATAAACCTCACCATAAACATAACCCTAACCCTCACACTCACAGTAACTGTAAACCTAACCCTAAACCAAACAACAACCCTAAACCTAACCCTAACCCTCATTGTAACCATAAACGTCACCCTAACCCTAACCCTCACCCTAATATTTAACCTCACCCTAACACTAACCCTAACCCTAACACTAATCCTCACACTAACCCTACACATCACCCTAACACTAAACCTTACCCTAACCCTAAACCTCACCCTCACCCAGCCCTCACCCTAACCGTAACCCTCATCCTTAGCCTAAACCTAAAGCTAACCCTAAAACTAATCCTCAATCTTAACCTCACCCTAACCCTACCCCTAACTCTAACCCTGAACCTAACCCTAACCCTCACCCTTAACTTTATCCTCACTCTCAGCCTAAACTTCAACTTTTCCCTTACCGTTTTCCTCACATTAACCCACACCCTAACCCTAAAACTCATCCTAACCCTCACCCTGACTGTAACCCTAGGCATCACCCTAACCCTAACCCTCACCCTCACCCTCAGCCTCAGCCTAGCCCTAAGCCTAAGCCTAACCCTAAACCTAAACCTAACCCTCACCCTAGCCCTCACCCTAACCCTAATCCTAAACCTAACCCTAACCCTAACCCTAAACCTCACACTCACCCTCAACCTAAAACAAATCATAAACTTAATCCTATCCCTAACACTAACCCTCAAACTAACCATCACCCCAGCGCTCACTCTAAGAGTAATCCTAACCCTAACCCTCATCCTAACCCTCAACTTAAACCTAACCCTAACCCACACCCTAACCCTAACACTAACCCTCACCCTCAGCCTCAGCCTAACCCTAAGCCTTACCCTAAACCTAACCCTAACTCACACACTCACACTCACCCTAACCCTAATCCTAACCCTAACCCTCACTCTAACCCTAACCCTCACACTAACCCTAACCCTAACCCTAACCTAAAACTAACCCTAACCCTAACACTCACACTAACCCTCACCCTAATCCTAGCTCTAAACCTAAACCTCACCCTCACCCTAACTCTAATTCTAACCCTAATCCTAACCCTAAACCTCACCCTAACTCTAACCCTAAAAATAACCCTCACCTTCATCGAAACGGTAACCTTAACCCTAACCCTAAAAATAACCCTAAACCTAAGACTAACCCTCATTCTAACCATAACCCTCACCCTAACCCTAACCCTCATCCTAACAAGTACCCTCACCCTAACACTAATCCTAACCCTAACACTAATCCTCACACTAACCCTATCCATCATCCTAACCTTAAACCTCAACCTAACCCTAATCCTCACACTCACCCTAGCCCTCACCATAACCCTAATCCTAACCCTAACCCTAATCCTAACCCTAAACCTAACCCTAACCCTAACCATCACACTAAACCTAATCCTCATCCCCACCCTCACCCTCAGCCTAACCCTAAGCTTAAGCCTAATCCCAACCCTAAACCTCACAATCACCCTCACCATAACCCTAATCCTAAATCTAACCCTAACTCTAACCCTAAACCTCAACCTAACCCTCACCCTAATCCTAACCCTAACACTAACCCTAACCCTAGCCCTCACCCTAACCCTCCACCTAAACCTAACTCTAACCCTAAACCTCACGCTCACCCTAAATCTAAACCTAACCCTAAACCTCACCCTCATCCTCACCCTCTAACCCTAAACCTAACCCTAACAATAACACTAACCCTAAACCTAACCCTAACCCTCACCCTCACCGTAACCCTAAACCTAACCCAAGCCCTCACCCTAACCGTAATCCTAACCCTAACCCTTACCCTCAGCCTCATCCTCACTGTAAACTTAACATTAACCATAACACTAACAATAACCCTAATCCTATCCCTAATCCTAACCCTCACCCGAACCCTAACCCTAACCCTAACTCTCACCCGAACCCTAACCCTCAACTTCACAGTAACCCTAACCCTAAATCTCACCCTCATCCTCACCCTCAGCCTAAACCTAAGCCGAAGCTTAAACCTAACCCTAAACCTCACACACACCCTCACCCTAACCGTAATCCTAACACTAACCCTAACCCTAACACTCACCCTAACCCTCCCCCTAACTCTAACTCTAAACCTTAAACCGCACCCTCACCCAAACACTAACTCTAACCCTAACCCTAAACCTAAACCTCACCCTAACCCTAACCCTAAACCTCACCTTCACCCTCACCGTAAGAGTAACCATAACCCTAACCATAACAATAACCCTAACCCTAACATTAACCATAACACTCACCCTAACCCTAACCCTCAACTTTACCCTTGCTGTCACCTTCACCCTAACCCTCACCCTAAACCTAACCCTCATCCTAACCCTCATCCTAACCGTAACCCAAACCATCACCCTAACACTAACCCTCAACCTGACCCTCACCCTCAGACTAACACTAAGACAAACTCTAACCCTCATCCTAACCGTAACCCAACCATGACCCTAACACTAACCCTCAACTTGACCCTCACCCTCAGAATAACACTAAGCCTAACCCTAACCCTAACCATCACCCTCACCCTAAACCTAAACCAAACCCTAACCCTCATCCTAACCCTAACACAAACAATAACCATAACCCTAACCCTAACCCTCGCCCTAACACTTACTGTCACCCTAACACTAACCCTAACCGTAACACTAACCCTCACACTAACCCTAACCATCACGCTAACCCTAACACTCACCCTAACCCTAACCCTAACCCTCACCCTCACACTAGCCCTCACCCTAACCTTAACCCTCATCCTCACGCTAAACCTCACACTAACCCTAAAACTAATCTTCCACCTAAACCACACCCTCACCCTAACCCTAACACTCACCTTTACCCAAACCCAATCCTAACATTTACCCTAATCCTCACTCTCAGCCTAACCCTCAACTTTACGCTTATTGTCACCCTCACCCTAAACCTCACACTAACCCTAACCCTCATCCTAACCCTCACCCTGACCGTAAACCTAAGCATCACCCTAACCATAAACCTCACCCACACCCTAAACCTAACACTAAACCTCACACTACTGCTCACACTAACACTAAGTCTAACCCTAAACCTCACCCTCAACCTAACCCTAACCCTCACCCTCACTCTCAGCCTAACCTAACCCTAACCCTAATCCTCACACTCACCCTCACCCTAACCCTAATCCTAATCCTAACCATAAACATAACCCTCAAACTAAACCTAACACTCACAATAATCCTAAGCCTAACACAAACCCTAACCCTAACACTCACCCTAACCCTAAATCCACCAGTAAACCTCACCCTCACCATAACCCAAACCCTAAACCTCACCCTAACCCTAACCCTAAACCTCACCCTCACACTAGCTCTAACCCTAATCCTAACCCTAACCCTCATCCTAACTCTCACCCTAACCCTAATCCTAACCATCAACCTAAACCTAAGCCTTACCCTCAACCTCACCCGCAGCCTAAACATAAGCCTAACCCTAAACCTAATCCTAACCCACACACTCACCCTCAACCTAACCCTAATCCTAACCCTAACCCTAACTCTAACCCTAACCCTCACACTAACCCTCACCCTAACCCTAACCTAACACTAACCCTAAACCTAACCCTCACACTAACCCTCACCCTAAGTCTAAATCTAACACTAAACCTCACCCTCACATTAACCCTAACTCTAACCCTAATCCTAACCCTAAACCTCACACTCACCCTAAACCTAAACCTAACCCTCACCCTCACCCTAACCCTAACCCTCACCCTCACCCTCAACCTCAGCCTAACCCTAAGCCTAAGCCTAACGCTAACCCTAATCCTCACACTCACCCTCACCCTAACCCTAATCCTAACACTAACCCTAACCCTAACCCTAACCCACACCCTAACCCTCCCACTAACCCTAACTCTAAACCTAAACCTCACCCTCAACCTAACCCTAACTCTAACCATAATCCTAAACCTAAACCTCAGGCTAAGCATAACCCTGATGCTCACCCTCAACCTCACTGTACCCATAATATTTACCCTAACCCTAAAAATAACACTAATCCTAACTTTAACCAACTAACCCTATCCCTAACCCTGAACCTAACCCGAGCCCTCACCCTAACGCTACCCTTCATCCTCACCCTAAACCTCACACTAACCCTAACACTAATACTCAATCTAACCCTCACACTCACCCTAACCCTAACCTTAATCCTCACCCTAACCTTCACCCTAACCCTAATCCTCACCTTTACCCTTACTGTCACCCTCACCCTAACCCTCATCCTAACCCTGACCCTCATCCTAACCCTCAGCCTAACTGTAACTTTAACCATCACGCTGACCATAACCCTCACCCTCACCCTCACCTTCAGCCTAAACCTAAGCCTAAGCCTAATCCTAAAACTCACCCTCAACCTAGCCTTCACCCTAACCCTAATCCTAACCCTAAACCTCATCCTAACACTAACCCTAACCCTAACACTAACACTAACACTAATCCTCACACTCAACCTAACCCTAACCCTCACCCTCATGCTCGGCCTAAGCCTAAGCCTAAACCTAAGCTTAAGCCTAACCCTACCCCTACACTAACTGTCACCCTAACCCTAACACTAACACTAACGCTAACTCTAACCCTAAACCTCACCCTCACCCTAACTCTAACTCTAACCCTAAACCTAAACATAAACCTCACCCTAAACCTAACCCTAAACCTCTCCTTCACTGTAACCGTAACCCTAACCCTAACAATAACCCTAAACAAAACCCTAACCCTCATTCTAACTATAACCCTCACCCTAAACCTAAACCTCAACCTGACACTAACCCTCACCCTAACACTAAACCTAACACTAACACTAATCCTCACCATAACCCTAACCGTCACCCTAACCATAAACCTCACCCTAACCCTAACCCTCACCTTAGCCCTCACCCTAACCCTAACCCTCATCCTCACCCTAAACCTCAGACTAAACCTAAAACTAATCCTCAATCTTAACCTCACCCTCACCCTAACCCTAAACTTTACCCTAAACCTAACCCTATCCCTCAGACTTACCATAATCCTCACTCTCACCCTAACCTTCACTTTTACCCTTACCATCACCCTGATTCTAACACTCACCCTAACCCTAACCCTCATCCTAACCAACACCCTGACTGTAACTCTAAGCATCACCGTAACCCTAAACCTCACCCTCACCCACAGCCTCAGCCTAAACCTAACCCTAAGCCTAAACCTAACCTTAACACTCACCCTCACCCTAGCCTTCACCCAAACCCTAATCCTAACCCTAACCCTAATCCTAACCGTAACTCTAACCATAACCCTAACCGTCACCCTAAACCTAATCATCATCCCCACCCTTACTCTCAGCCTAACCCTAAGCCTAAGCCTAACCCTAACCCTAACCCTCACACTCACCCTCACCATAACCCTAATCCTCAACCTAACCTTAACCTAACCCTAAAACTCAACCTAACCCTCACCCTAACCCTAACCATAACACTTACCCTAAACCTTACTCTAACCCTAAATCTCACCCTCACCCTAAACCTAACCCTAACCCTAAACCTGACCCTCACCCTCACCCTCACCATAACTCTAACATAACTCTAACAATAACACTAACCTTAACCCTAACCCTAACCTTAAACCTCACCCTAACCCTAACCCTAAACCTCAACCTCAGCCTCACCCTCACTGTGAACTTAAACTTAACCATAACAATAACAATAACCCTAACCCTAATCCTAACCTTCACCCTCAAACTAACCCTAACTCTCACCCTAACCCTAAACCTCACCATCACAGTAACCCTAACACTAACCCTAAACCTAACCCTAATCTTAACCTTGCCATAATGCTAACTCTAAACCTCACCCTCACCCTTGCCCTCATCCTAACCCTAAACCTAACTCTAAACCTCATCCTAACCCTCACCCTAACCCTAACCCTAACCTCAACCTAACCGTAACCCTCACCTTCAACCTTACCCTCAGCGTAACCGTATGCCTAAGCCTAACCCTAACCCTAACACTCACACTCACCCTCACCCTAATCCTAACACTAACCCTAACCCTAACCCTCACCCTAACCCTCCCCCTAATCCTAAATCTAAACCTAAACCTCACCCTCAACCTAACCCTAACTCTAATCATAACCCAAAACCTAAACCTCACCCTAACCCTAACCCTAACCCTCCCCCTCCCACTCACCGTAACCATAAACCTATCCCTAACCCTAAAATAACCCTAACACTAATACTAATCCAAACCCTAACCATAACTCTCACCCTAACCCTAACCCTCACCCTAACATTTACCCTCACCCTAAAACTAACCCTAATCCGAACACTAACCCTCACCCTAAACCTAACCATCACCTTTACCCTAAACCTCAACCTAACCCTATCCCTAACCCTCACCCTCACCCTAGCCCTCACCCTAAACCTACACCTAATCCTCACACTAAACCTCACACTAACCCTAATACTGATACTCAATCTAACCCTCACCCTCACCGTAACCCTAACCCTAATCCTCACCCTAACCCACAACTTGACTCTAGCCCTCACCTTTACCCTTACTGTCACCCTTACCCTAAACCTAACCCTAACCCTAACCCTCAGCCTAACAGTAACCCTAACCATCACCCTAAACCTAGCCCTCACCCTCACCTTCAGCTTCAGCCTAACCCTCAGCCTAAGCCTAAACCAATCACTAAACCTGACACTCACCATAGCCCTCACCCTAACATTAATCCTAACCCTAACCCTCATCCTAACCCTAAACCTAACCATAAACTAAACCAGCACTCTAAACCTAATCCTCATCCCCACACTCACCCTCAGCCTAACACTAAGCCTAAGCCTAACCCTAACCCTAAGGCTCAAACTCACCCTCACCCAAACCCTAATCCTAACACTAACCCTAAATCTAAACCTAAACCTCAACCTAACCCTCACCCTAAACCTAACACTAACCCTAACCCTCACCCTCACCTTAGTCCTCACCCTAACCCTCACACCAAACCTAACCTTCACCCTCACCCAAACCTGAACCTTAACCCTCACCCTAAACCTACACCTAAAGTTAACCCTAAACCTCACCCTAACCCTGACACTAAAATTCACAATCACCCTAGCCCTCAACCTAACTCTAATTGTAACTCTATACCTCATCCTAACCCTCACCCCAACCCTCATCCTAACCCTAAACCTAATTTTAACCCTCAAACTAAACCTAACCCTGACCCTCACCATAACCCTAACACTAATCCTCAACCTAACCCTAAACCTAACCGGAGCCCTAAACCTCACCCTAAACCTAACCCTAAACCTCACCCTCACGATAGCCCTCACACTAAACCTAATCCTAAACCTAACCCTCATCCTAACCCTCAACCTCACACTCAGCCTAACCCTAAGCCTAACCCTAACACTAACCCGAACCCTAACCCTCATACTCACCTTCACCCAAACCCTAATCCTAAAACTAACCCTATCCCTAACCCTAAACCTCACCCTAAAACTCACCCTATCCCTAAACCTAATATTAAGCCTAACACTAACCCTCACCTTAACACAAACTCTAACTCTAAACCTCACCCTCACCCTAACCCTAACCCTCACCCTCACCCTCTCCCTCAGCCTATCCCTAAGCTTAAACCTAACCCAAACCCTAACAGTCACACTCACCCTAACCCTAACACTCAGCCTTACCCTAAGACTAAGCCTAAGCCTAAACCTAACACTAACCCTCATCCTAACCATAACCCTCACCCTAACCCTAACACTCACACTAACCCTAACCCTAACCCTAACCCTCACCTTCGCCCACACCCTCACCCTAACCCTAACCCTCACCCTCACCCTAAAACAAACCCTAACCCTAAGCGTCACCCAAACCCTAACCCTCACACTCACCCTCAACCTAAACCTAATCCTAAAACTAATCCTATCCCTAACCCTAGCCCTCACACTAACCCTCAACTTAGTGCTCTCCCTAAACCTTATCCTAACCCTAAACCTCAACCTAACCCTCACCCTAAGCCTAACGCTCACCCTAAACCTAATTCTAAGACTCACCCTCATGCTAGGCCTAAGCCTAAGCCTAAGCCTAACCGTAACCCTCACCTAACCTTAACCTGAACACTAACCCTAACTCTAACACTAAACATCACCCTAACCCTAATCCTAACTCTAAACCTCATCTTAACCCTAACCCTCACCCTCACACCAGCCCTCACCCTAATCCTAACATTAATCCTCATCATAACCCTCACCCTAACCCTAACCCTAACCCTCACCTTAACCCTATCCCTAACCCTCAACCTAATCCTAACCTTCACTCTCACCATAACCCTATCCCTAACCATCACCCTAATCCTGAACTTAACCCAAACCCTAACCCTCACCCTAACCCTAACCCCCACTCTTAACCTCACCCTCAGCCTAACCCTAAGCCTAACCCTAAACCTAACCCTAACACACACACTCACCCTTACCCTAACCCTAAATCTAAACCTAAACCTACCCCAAAACCTCAACCTAACCCTCACAATCACCATAACATTAACACTAACCAAAAGCCTAACCATAACCCTCATCCTAACCCTAACCCTAATCCTAACCCTCACAGTCACGCTAACCCTTACCCTAATCCTAATCCTAACCCTAAGCCTAACCCTCACCATCACCCTAACCCTAACCCTAACCCTAAATCTAACAATAACCCTTACCCAAACCCTCAAAATCAGCCTCACCCTAACCCTAACTGTAACCCTAAAAATGATTCTCACCCTAACCCTAACCCTAACCCTAACCCTTAACCTCACCCTAACCCTAACCCTAACCCTAATCCTCATGCTCACCCTAGCCCTCACCCTCACCCTAATCCTAACCCTAACCCTCATTCTAACCCTCACCCTAACCCTAAACCTCACCGTCACCAAAACCCTTAACATACCCCTCACCCTAACCCTAAATTTAACCCAAACCCTAACTCTCACCCTAATCCTAACACTAACCCTCACCCTAAGCGTAACCCTCACACTCAGCCTCAGCCTCAGCCTAAGCCTAAGCCTAAGCCTAACCCTAACACTAACCCTTACACTCTCCCTAACCCTAACCCTAATCCTAATCCTAACCCTAACCCTCACCCTCACCTTATCCCTCACCTTAACCCTAACCCTAACACTAACCCGAAACCTAACCCTCACCCTGAGCCTCACCCTAGACCTAACTCTAACCCTAAATCTCACCCTCACCTTAACCCTAACGCTAAACCTCACCCTAACCATAACCATAAACCTCACCCTCAACCTAGCTCTCCCCCTAACCTTAACCCTCATCCTAATCCTCCCCCTAACCCTAACCTTAACCCTCTCCCTAACCCTAACTCTCACCCTCAGCCTCACCCTCAGCCTAAGCCTAAGCCTAACCCTAACCCTAACCATCACACTCACCCTAAACCTAACACTAATCCTAAAGCTGACACTAACCCTAACCCTCACCCTCACTCAAACCCTCACCTTAACCCTAACCTAACATTAACCCTAACCCTAACCCACACCCACAGCCGCACCCTAACCCTAACTCTAACCATTAACGTCACCCTGACCCTAACCCTAACCTAACCCTAAACCCAACCCTAACCCTAAACCTAACCATCACCCTCCCCCTAGCCCTCCCCCTAGCTGTAATCCTAACCGTAAAACTCATCCTAACCCTCCCCTATACCTAAGCATAATGCTCACCTTAACCCTAACGTTCTCACCCTCAACCTCACCCTCAGCCTAACCCTAAGCCTAACCCTAAACCTACCCCTAACACACACACTCACCCTCAGCATAAATCTAAGCCTAATTCTAAATATAACCCTAACCCACACACTCACCCTCACCCTAAACCTAATACTAACCCTAACCCTAACCCTAACCTTCCCCCTAACTCTCACCCTAACACTAAACCTAACACTAACCCTAAACCTAACCCTCAACCTAACCCTCACCCTAACCCTGAGTCTAACCCTAAACCTCACCCTCACCCTAACCCTAACTCAAACCCTAACCCAAACCCTTAAACAAAGCCTAACCCTAACCCTAACCCTCACCCTCACCGTAACCGTAAATATAAACCTTACCCTAAGAATAAACCTAACCCTAACCCAAACAATAACCCTAACTCTAACCCTCATCCTAACCATATCCTTCACCGTAACCCTCACCCTCACCCTAACACTTACCCTCAACCTAACCCTAACCCTAACCCTCACACTCACCCTAAACTTTACCCTAATCCTAATGCTAACCTTAAGCCTAACCCTCACACTCACCCTCACCCTAACCCTAACCTTAACCCTAACCCTCAACCTAACCCTAAACTTCACCCTCACCATAACCCTTATCCTAACCCTCAACCTAATTCTAAACTAAACCTGAATCCTAACTCTCAACCTAACCCTAACCCTAACACTCACCCTAAACCTAACCCTCACCACACCATCAACCTAACCCTAACACTAACCCTCAACCTAACTCTCACCCTAACCCTAACTGTAACCCTAAACCTCACCTTCACCCTAAACCTAACGCTACCCCTAACCCAAACCCTAAACCTCACCCTAACGTTAACCCTAATCCTCACCCTCAACCTCACAGTAACTGTAACCCTAAACCTAAACCTAACAATAACCCTAACCCTAATCCTAACCCTCACCCTAACCATAAACCTCACCCTAACCCAAACCCTCACCCTAACACTTATCCTCACCCAAACACAAACCCTAACCCTAAAGCTAACCCTCACACTAACCCTAACCCTAACGCTAAACCTAAACCTCAACCTAGCCCTCACCCTCACCCTAAGCCTAACACTAACCCTAAGCCTAAACCTCACCCTCCCTCTTCCCATAACCCTATATCTAACCGTAAACCTCACACAAACCCTAACCCTAACCTTAACCCTAAACACCACCCTAACCCTAACCCTAATCCACACCAGTACTCTCAACTTCACAATATCTATAACCCTAACCCTAACAGTAACCCTAACCCTAAACCTAACCATCACCTTAAACATAATCCTCACCTCCACCCTCACCCTCAGCCTAACCCTAAGCCTAAGCCTAACCCTCACCCTAACCATCACACTCAACCTCACCCTAAACCTAAAACTAACCTTAACCATATCCCTAAAGCTCAACCTAACCCTCACCCTAAACCTAACCCTAACCTTAACCCTAAATCTCAACCTAACCTTCCCCCTAACCCTAACTCTAACCCTAAACATCAACCTCACCCTAACCCTAACCCTCACCCTAACCCTAACGCTAAACCTCACCCTAACATCCCCCTAACCCTAACTCTAACCCTAAATCTCACCCTCACCCTAACACTAACCCTAACTTTAAACCTCACCCTAATCCTAACCCTGACCCTTACCCACCACCTCAAAGTAACTCTAACCATAACCCTAATAATAACACTAACCATAACCCTTACAGTATCCCTAACCCTAACCATAACCCTCACCCTCAGCCTCACCATCACCGCAATCTTAACCCTAACCATAACACTAACAATAACCATAACCCTAAGCCTAACCCTAATCGTCACCCCCACCCTCATCCTCAGCCTAACCCTAAGCCTAACTATAACCCTAACCCTAACCCTCAGAGTAAGCTTAACCCTAACCCTAACCCTAAACCTAAATCTGAACGTAAACCTAAATTTAACACTAATCCTAAGCTTTACCCTCACCCTAATCCAAACCCTAACCCGAACACGAACCTTAACTCTAAACCTAAGCCTAAGCCTAACCCTAACCTTCACACTGACTCTACCCTAACCCTAATCCTAAACCTAACCATATCTCTAAACATCACCCTAACCGTAACCCTCACCATAGCCCTCACCCTAACCCTAATCCTTACCCTAAACCTCATCCTAACACTCACCCTAACCCTAAACCTAACCCTCACCCTCATGCTCGGCCTAAGCCTAAGCCCAAAACTAAGCCTAACCGTACACCTGAACCTCACCCTAACCCTATCCCTAACACTAACCTGAACTCTAAACCTAAACCTCACTCTCACCCTAAGCCTGTCTCTAACCCTAAACCTCATCCTACCCTAACTGTAACATTCACACTCACCCTAACCGTAACCCTCACCCTAAACCTAACCCTCAACCTAACACTTACCTTCACCCTAACCCAAAACTTAAAACTAACACTGACCCTCACACTAAGCTAAACATTACCCTAAACCTAACACTAACCCTAATTCAAACCTAAACCGCACACTAACCCTCACCCTCACCATAATCCTAAGGCTAACCCTAACCCTAAAACTAACCCTCACACTCACAATAACCCTAACCCTAATCCTAATCCTAACCCTAACCCTAACCCTCACCCTCACCCTAAAGCTCACCCTAACCCTAAACCTAAAACTAACCCTAACCCTAACCCTCACCCTCAGTCTCACACTAACCCTAATTATCACCCTAAACCTCACCCTCACCCTAACCCTAATGCTAAACCTAACCCTAAACCTAACCCAAACCCTAACGCTCCCCCTAACTCTCACCTTAACCCTAACACTAACACTAACCTTAACTCTAACCCTAACCCTAAAACTAAACCTCACCCTAACCCTAACCCTAACCCTCACCCTAACCCTAACCCTCACCCTCACCCTCACCCTCACCCTCAGCCTAACCCTAAGCCTAACCCTAAACCTAACCCTAAACCTCACACTAACCCTAACCCTAAACCTAAACCTAATCCTAACCCTAACCCTATCCCTCACCCTCACCCTAAACCTCACCGTAACCCTAACCCTAATATTAACCCTAACCCTTACCCTCACCTTCAACCTCACTCTCAGCCTAACCCTAAGCCTAACCCTAAAACTAACCCTAACACACACACTCACACTTACCCTAACCCTAATCCTAACCCTATCACTGAGCATCCCCCTAATTCTCACCCTCACCCTAACCCTAAGACTAAGCCTAACCCTAACCCTCAACCTAACCCTCACTCTAACCCTAACTCTAACCCTAAATCTCACCCTCATCCTAACCCTAACTCTAACCCTAAACCAAACCCTAAACCTCACCCTAACCCTAACCATAACTGTAACCCTAACATTTACCCTAACCCTAACTCTAACCCTTATCCCCACAATCACCCTCAGCCTAACCCTAAGCCAAAGACTAACCCTAAACCTAACCCTCACACTCACCATCACCCTAAACCTAATCCTAATCCTAACCCTAACCCTAACCCTAACCCTGCTCCTAACTCTCACCCTCACCCTAAACCTAAGACGAAGCCTAACCCTAACCCTCAACCTAACCCTCACCCTAACCCTAACTCTAACCCTAAATCTCACCATCACCCTAACCCTAACTCTAACCCTAAACCAAACCCTAAACCTCACCCTAACCCTAACCCTAACCCTAACCCTAACATTCACCCTAACCCTAACTATAACCTTAACCTCACCCTCACCCTATCCCTAACCCTAACCCAATGCTAAACATCACCCTAAATCTAAACATTACCCTAACACTTACCCTCACCCTAACACTAACACTAACACTAACACTAACCCTCACACTAACGCTAACCATACCGCAAAACCTAAACCTCACCCTAACCCTAACCCTAACCCTCAACTTCACCCTGGCCCTCACCCTAACCCTAAGCCTCACCCTCACACTAAACCTCACACTAACCCTAACACTAATCCTCAATCTAACCCTCACCCTCACCCTAAAACTAAACCGAACCCTCACCCTTACCATATCCCTCACCCTCGGCCTAAACCTCACCTTTTGTCTTACTGTCACTCTCATCCTAACCCTCACCTTAAACCAAACACTCATCCTAAACCTCAACCTAACCATAACCCTAACCATCACACTAACCCTAACCCTCACCCTCACTATCCCTAAACCTCACACTCACACTAGCCCTCACCCTAACCCTAATCCTAACCGTAACCTTCATTCTAACCCTCAACCTAACGATAAACTGAAGCATCACTCTAAACCTCATCCTTATCCCCACCCTCACCCTCAGCCTAACCCTAAGCCAAAGACTAACCCTAAACCTATCCCTCACAGTCACCCTCACCCTAACCCTAAACCTAACCCTAACCCTAACCGTAACCTTAACCCTCCCCCTACCTCTCACCCTCACCCTAACCCTAACACTAAGCCTAACCCTAACCCTCAACCTAACCCTCACCCTAACCCTAATTCTAACCCTAAATCTCACCCTCACCCTAACCCTAACTCTAACCCTAAACCAAACCCTAAACCTCACCCTAACCTTAACCCTAACCTTAACGCTAACATTCATCCTAACCCTAACTCTAACCCTAAACCTCACCCTCACCCTAACCCTAACACTAAGCCTAATGCTAAACGTCACCCTAAACCTAAACCTTACCCTGAAACTTACCCTCACCCTAACACTAACACTAACACTAACCCTCACACTAACGCTAACCATCACCTTAAACCTAAATCTCACCCTAACACTAACCCTAACCCTCAACTTCACCCTGGCCCTCACACTGACCCTAACGCTCACTCTCACACTAAACCTCACACTAAACCTAAAACTAATCCTCAATCTAACCCGCACCCTCACCCTCAGCCTAACCCTCACCTTTACTCTTACTGTCACCCTCATCCTAACCCTCACCTTAATCCAAACCCTCATCCTAAACGTGACCCTAACCATAACCCTATCCATCAAAATAACCCTAAACCTCACCCTCACCTTCAGCCTCAGCCTAACCTAAGCCTAGGCCTAAACCTATCCCTTAACCTCACACTCAGCCTAGCCCTCACCCTAACCCTAATCCTAACCCTAACCCTCATCCTAACTCTCAAACTAACGATAACCTGAACCATCACTCTAAACCTCATCCTTATCACCACCCTCACGCTCAGCCTAACCCTAACCCAAACCCTCACCCTAGCACATACCCTAACCCTAATCCTAACCCTAACACTCACACTAACCCTCACTCTAACCCTAAACCTAAACCTCACCCTTAATCTAAACCTCACCCTCACCCTCAGCCTCAGCCTAACCCTAAGGCTAACACTAACCCTAACCCTCACACTCACCTTCACCTTAACCGTAATCCTAACCCTAACCCCAACCCTAAACCTAACACTAACCCTAACCCTAACCCTCAACATAACACTAACCCTAACACTAACACTCACCCTAGCACATACCCTAATCCTAATCCTAACACTAACACTCACCCTAACACTCACTCTAAACCTAAACCTAAACCTAACCCTCACTCAAATGCTAAGCTTCAACCTAACCCTACCCCTGACCCTCACACTAACCCTAAACCTCACCCTAACCCTCACACTAACCCTAACTCTAACCCTAAACCTCACACTTGCCCTAACCCTAACACTAACCGTAACCCTAAAATTCACCCGAACCCTAACCCTAAACCTCAACCTCACCCTAAACCTCACCCTCACCCTAACACTAAACCTCACCCTCACACTAACCCTCACCCTAACCCTAACCCTAACCCTAACCCTCAACCTAACCATAACCCTCACCGTAACCCTAACACTCACATTAACCCTAACCCTAAACCTCACCCTAACCCTCACCCTCACCCTAAGTCTAACCATCCCCCTTACCCTAAACCAAACCCTAACCTTAACTCTCACCCTAACCCTAAGCCTAACCCTAACCCTAAACCTAATCCTCACACTCACCCTCAACCTAAACCTAATCCTAAACCTAAACCTAACCCTCACAGTAACCCTCACCCTAGTGCTCACCCTAACCCTAATCCTAACCCTACACCACATCCTAACCCTAACCCTCACTGTCACCCTCACCCTCAGCTTAACACTAACATGAATCCTAATCCTAACTCTAAGCCTAACACTCACCCTTACCCTAAACCTCACCCAAAACTTAAATCTGAAAATAACCCTAACCCAAACCCTCACAATCAGCCTCACCCTAAACCTAACTCTAACCCTAAACCTCAATCTCACCCTAAACCTAACCCTAACCATAAACCTCACCATAACCCTAACCCTAAACCTCATCCTCACCCTAGCCCTCACCCTAACGAAAATACTAACCCTAATCCTCACCCTAACACTAACCCTAACCCTATCCATCACCCTCACAAAACCCTTACCGTACCCCTCACCCTAAGCCTAAACTTAACACTAACCCTAACTCTCACCCTAACCCTATCCCTAACACTCACCCTAAGCCTAACCCTCACTCTCAGCCTCAGCCTAAGCCTAAGCCTATCCCTAACACTAAACCTCACACTCACCCTAACTCTAACCCTAATCCTAATACTAACCCTAAGCCTAAACCTCACCCTCACTCTATCACTCATCTTAACCCTAACCCTAACACTAACCCTAAACCTAACCCTCACCCTCAGCCACACCCTAACCCTAACTCTAACCCTAAATCTCAACCTCAATCTAACCCTAACCCTAAAACTCACCCTAATCATCACCATAAACCTCACCCTCACCCTAGCCCTCCCCCTAACACTAATCCTAACCCTAACCCTCATCCTAACCCTCCCTCTAATCCGAACCTTAACCCTCACCCTAACCCTAACCCTCACCCTCACCCTAACCCTAAACTTCACACTCACCCTCACCCTCAGCCTAAGCCTAAGCCTAACCCTAACCCTACCCCTCACACTCACCCTAACCCTAACCCTAATCCTAATGCTGAACATAACCCTAACCCTCACCCTCACCCTAACCCTCACCTTAACCTTAACCCTAACATTAAACCTAAACCTAACCCACACCCTCAGTCTCACACTAACCCTAACTCTAAACCTAAAGGTCACCCTGACCCTAACCTTAAACCTAACCCTAAACCTCACCCTAACCCTAAACCTAAACCTCAAAATCACCCTAGCCCTCACCTTAACCCTAATCCTAACCATAAATCTCATCCTAACCCTCCCTCTAAACCTAAGCATAACCCTCACTTTAACCCTAGCGTTCTCACCCTCAACCTCACCCTCAGCCTGAGCCTAAACCTAACCCTAACACACACACTCACCCTCAGCCTAACCCTAAGCCTAAGCCTAACCCTAACCCTAAACCTCCCCCTAAATCTCACCCTAACCCTAACCCAAACACTAACCCTAACCCTAACCCTCAACCTAACCCTCAACCTAACTTTGACTCTAACCCTAAACCTCACCCTAACCCTAACCATAACTCTAACCCTAACCCAAACCCTAAACCTCACCTTAACCATAAACCAAAACCTCACCCTCACCTTAACCATAAATATAAAACTTACCCTAACAATAACACTAACCCTAACCCTAACAATAACCCTAACCCTAACGCTAACGCTCATCCTAACCATATCCATCACACTGACCCTAACCCTCACCCTAACACTTACCCTCCTCCTAACCCTAAGCCTAACCCTCACCCTCATCGTAACACTCACCCTAACCCTAATTCCAACAATAACCCTAACCCTAACCCTCACCCTCACCCTCACCCTAAACCTAGCTATAAACCTAAACCTCACCCTCACCCTAACCCTAACCCTAACAATAACCCTAAGCCTAACCCTAACCCTCACACGAACCCTCACCCTAACACTAACCCTAACCCTCACACTCACCCTCACCCTAACCCTAACCCTAACCATAACCCTAACCCTCAACCTAACCCTAACCCTAACCCTAACTCTACCCCTAAAACTCACCCTCACCCTAAACCTAACCCAAATCCTAAACCTCACCTTAACCCTAAACCTAACCCTCACCCTCACCCTCAGCGTAACTGTAACCCTAAACCTAACCCTAACAATAACCCTAACCCTAATCCTAACCCTCACCCTAACCATAACACTCACCCTAACCCAAACACTCAACCTAACACTTACAATCACCCTAACACTAACCCTAACCATAAAGCTAACCCTCACACTAACCCTAACCCTAACCCTAACCCTAACCCTAACCCTAACCCTAACCCTCACATTAACCCTAACCCTAACCCTAACCCTAAAACTCAAACTAACCCTGACCCTCACCCTAACCCTAACACTAACCCTAGCCCTAAACCTCACTCTCCCTCTCCCCCTAACCCAATATCTAACCATAAACCTCACCCTCACCCTAACCCTAACCTTAACCCTAAACACCACCCTAACCCTAAAACTAATCCTCACCCACACCATCAACTTCAACATAATTGTAACCCTAACCCTAACAATAACACTAACCCTAAACCTAACCATCACCCTAAACCTAATCCTCACATCTACCCTCACCATCAGCCTAACACTAAGCCTAAGACTAACCCTCACCCTAACCCTCACAGTCACCCTCAACCTAACCCTAATCCTAACCATAAACTTATCTCTAAACCTCAAACTAACCCTCACCATCACCCTAACCCTAACACTAACCCTAACCCTAAACCTCACCCTAACCCTCCCCCTAACCCTAATTCTAACCCTAAACCTCACCCTCACCCTAACCCTGACCCTAACCTTAAACCTCACCCTAAACCTCACCCTAACCCTAACTCTCACCCTTACCCACCACCTCACCGTAACTCTAACCCTAAACCTAATAATAACACTAACTCTAACATTAACACTAACACTAACCCTCACCCTAAACCTAACCCTAACCCTCAACCTAACCCTAACCCTCACCCTCACCATAACACTAACCCTAACCCTCACCCAAACCCTAAACCCAACCCTAATCCAAAACCTCACCATAATGCTAACCCTAAACCTCATCCTTACCCTGGCCCTCATCCTAACCCTAATCCAAACCCTAAACCTCATCCTAACCCTCACCCTAACAATAACCCTAACCCTCAACCTAACCCTAAACCTAACCCTCAAGCTAACCCTAACCCTCACCCTCACCCTCACCCTCAGCCTAACATTAATCCTAAGCCTACCCTAACCCTCACAATCACCCTCACCTTAACCCTAATCCTAACACTAACACTCACCCTAACCCTCACCCTAACCCTCCCACTAACCCTAACCCTAAACCTAAACCTCACCCTCTCCCTAACTCTAACTCTAAACCTGACCATAAACCTAAACCTCACCCTAACCCTAACCCTAACCGTCACCCTCACCGTAACAGTAACCCTAACCCTAACAATAACCCTAACCCTAACCCTAACAATAACCCTAAACATAACCCTCACCCTAATGCTAAACCTCAGCCTAAAACTCACCCTAATACTAACACGAACCTTCACACTAACCCTAACCTTCACCTTAACCCTAAACCTCAACCTAACCCTATACCTAAGCCTCAACCTCACCCTAGCCCTCACACTAACCCTAACCCTCATCCTCACCCTAAACCTCACAGTAACCCTAACACTAATACTCAATCTAACCCTCACGCACAGCCTAACCCTAAACCTAATCCTCATCCTAACCCTCAACCTAAGCCTAACCCTCACCTTTACCCAAAATGTCACCCTCACCCTAACCCTCACCCTAACCCTAACCCACATTCTAACCCTCACCCTAACCGTAAACCTAACCATCACACTAACCCTAACCCTCATCCTCACCCTAGCCCTCACCCTAACCCTAATCCTAACCCTAACCCTCACCCTAACCCTAATCCTAACCCTAAACCTCATCCTAACACTCACCCAAACCCTAACCCTAACCTCACCCTTATGCTCGGCCTAAGCCCACGCCTAAGCCTAACCGTACACCTGACCCTCACCCTAACCCGAACCCTAACACTAACCCTAACTCTAAACATAATCCTCACTCTCACCCTAATCCTAACTCTAACCCTAAACCTAAACTTAAACCTCATCCTAATCCTAATCCTAACCTTTAACCTCACCCTCAACGTAACCCTCACACTAACCCTAACCCTCACCCTAACACTTACCCTCACCTTAACCCAAACCCTAACACTAACACTGACCCTCACACTAACCTTAACCATCACCCTAACCCTAAAGCTAAACCTAACCTTAACCCTACCCCTCACCCTAGCCCTCACCCTAACCCTAACCCTCATCCTCCCCCTAAAACTCACCCTAACCCTAACACTAATCCTCAATCTAACCCTCACCCTCACTCTACACCTAACCATAAACCTCACCCTAACGCTAACCCTCACCCTTACAGTAACCCTCACGATCAGCCTAACCCTAACATGTACCCTTACCGTCACCCCCACCCTAACCCTCACCCTAACCCTAACTCTAATCCTCAATCTAACCCTCACCCTCACTCTACCAATACCCTTAAGCTCACCCTAATGCTAACCCTCACCCTTACAGTCACCCTCACGCTCAGCCTAACCCTCACGTTTACCCTTACCGTCACCCCCACCCTAACCCTCACCCTAACCCTAAACCTCATCCTCATGCTCGGCCTAAGCCTAAGCCTAACTGTAAACCTGACCCTCGCCCTAACCCTAACTGTAACACTAACACTAACTCTAAACCTCAACCTCACCCTCACCCTCACCCTCAGCCTAAACCTAAGGCTCAACCTAACCTTAACACTAACTCTCACAATCACCCTAACACTCATCCTAACCCTAACCCTAACACTAACCCTAACCCTAATCCACACCCTCAGCCTCACCCTAACCCTAATTCTAACCCAAAACCTCAACCTCACACTAACCCTAATGCTAAACCTAACCCTAACCCGAAACCTATACCTCACCCTAACCCTAACCCTCACAATCACACTCAACGTAACCGTAGCCCTAACCTTAACACTATCCATAACACTCACCCAAAACCTAACCCTCAACCTAACAATTAACCTCACCCTAACACAAACCCTAACATTAACCCTCACACTAACCCTAACTCTCACCCTAACCCTAAGCCTCACCCTAACCCTAAACCTAACAATAAACCTCACCCCCACCCTCATCCTAACCTTCACTTGCACCCTAAACCTAACCCTAAACCTCATTCTAACCCTAACCATCACCCTCACCCTCACCTTAACCCTAACTCTAAACTTAACAAACACCCTAAACCTAACCTTAACCCTCACCCTAACATAACCCTCACCCTAACCCTAAGCCTCACCCTAACACTTACCCTCACCCTAACATTAACTCTAACTCTAACACTAACCCTCACAGTAACCCTAACTCTCACCCTAACCCTAAACCTCACCTTAACCCTAACCCTAACCCTCAGCCTCACCCTAGCCCTCACCCTAACCCTAATTCTAACCCTAACCCTCAACCTAAACCTAACCCTCATCCTCACCCTAAACCTCACACAAACCCCAACACTGATCCTCAATCTAACCCTCACCCTCACCCTAAACCTCACCCTAACCCTTACCCTAACCCTCACCCTAATCCTAACTCTCACCCTTAAGGGAACACGCACCCTCAGCCTAACCCTCACCTTTACACTTACTTTCACCCTCACCCTAAACCTCACCCTAAATCTAACGCTCATCCTAACCCTCAACCTAACCCTAACCCTAACCATCACCCTAACCCTAATCCTCACCCCCATCCTCACCCTCAGCATAAGCCTAACCCAAACCCTAACCCTCACACTCACCCTCACCCTAACCTTAATCCTAAATCTAACCCTAAACCTAACACTAACCCTAACTCTAAACATAAACCTCACACTCACCATAACCCTAACTTTAACCCTAAACATAAACTTAAACCTCATCCTAATCCTAATCCTAACCTTCACCCTCACCCTCACCGTAACCTCACCCTAACCCTAACCCTCACCCTAACACAAACCCTAACACTAACACTGACCCTCACACTAACCCTAACCATCACCCTAACCCTAAAGCTAACCCTAAACTTAAACCTAGCCCTCACCCTAGCCCTCAACCTAACCCTAACCCTCATCCTCCCCCTAAACCTCACCCTAACCCTAACACTAATCTTCAATGTAACCTTCACCCTCACTCTACCCCTAACCCTAAACCTCACCCTAATGCTAACCCTCACCCTTACAGTAACCCTCACCGTCAGCCTAACCCTCACTTTTACCCTTACCGTCACCCACACCCTAACCCTCACCATAACCCTAAACCTCACCCTCATGCTCGGCCTAAGCCTAAGCCAAATCCTAAGCCTAAATGTAAACCTGACCCTCATGCTAACCCTAACCCTAACACTAACACTAACTCTAAACCTCAACCTCACCCTCAGCCTAAACCTAAGGCTAAACCTAACCTTAACACTAGCCCTCACACTCACCCTAACACTCACCCTAACCCTAACCCTAACACTAACCCTAACCCTAATCCTCATGCTCTGCCTCACCCTAACCCTAATTCTAACCCAAAACCTCAACCTCACCAAAACGCTAAACTAACCCTAACCTGAACCCTAAACCTAACCCTAACCCTAACCCTCACATTCAACGTCACCCTCAGCCTAACCCTAAGCCTAACCCTAAACCTAACCTTAACACGCACACTCAACCTTACCCTAACCCTAATCCTAAACCTAACACTAATCCTAACCCTAACCCTCCCCCTAACTCTCACCCTCACCCTAACCTAACTCTAAGCCTAACCCTAACCCTCAACCTAACCCTCACCCTAACCCTAACTCTAACCCTAAATCTCACCCTCACCTTAACCCTAACTCTAACCCATAACCAAACCCTAAACCTCACCCTAACCCTAACCCTAACACTAACCCTAACATTCACCCTAACCCTAAGTCTAACCCTAAACCTCACCCACACCCAAACCCTAACCCTAAGCCTAATGCTAAACCTTACCCTAAACCTAAAATTTACCCTAACACTTACCCTCACCCTAACACTAACACTAACACTAACCCTCACACTAACGCTAACCATCACCCTAAACCTAAACTGCACGCTAACCCTAACCCTAACCCTCAACTTCACCCTGGCCCTAACCCTAACACTCAACCTAGCACATACCCTAACCCTAATCCTAACCCTTACACTCACCCTAACGCTAACCCTCACCCTACCCCTACCCCTAACCCTCACACTAACCCTTAACCTCACCCTAACCCTCACCCTAACCCATCTAAGCCTTAACCTCACACTCGCCCTAACCCTAACCCTAAACATAACCCTAAACCTCACGGTAACACTAACACAAATCCTCACCCTCACCCTAAACCTCATCCTCACCCTAACCCTAAACCTCACCCTCACACTATACCTCACCCTCACCCTAAACCTAACCCTAACCCTCACCCTAACCATAACCCTCACTGTAACCCTAACACTCACACCTAACCCTAACCTCACCCTCATCCTCACCCTAACCCTAACCCTAACCCTCACCCTCACCCTAAACCAAACCCTAATCCTAACCCTCACTCTAACCCTAAGCCTAACCCTAACAATAACCCTAACCCTCACAATGACCCTCAATCTACACCTAATCCTAAACCTAACAATAACCCTCACAGTAACCCTCACCCTAGCGCTCACCCTAACCGTAATCCTAACCCTAAACCTCATGCTAGTGCTCACCCTAACCCTAACCCTCACCCTAACCCTAACCCTAACCCTCACCCTCATGCTCGGCCTAAGCCTAACCCTAAGCCTAAGCTTAAGCCTAACCCTAACCCTCACACTAACGCTCACCCTAACCCTAACCCTAACACAAAAGCTAACACTAACCCTAAACCTCACCCTCACCCTAACAGTAACTCTAACTCTAACCCTAAACATAAACCTAACCCTCACCCTAACCCTAACCCTCACCCTCACCGTAACCGTAACCCTAATCTTAACCCTAACAATAACCCTAACCCTAACCATCATTCTAACCATAACACTCAACCTAACCCTAACTCTCCCCTTAACATTTAAACTCACCATAACACTAAACCTAACCCTAACACTAGCACTCACACTAACCCTAACTCTCACCTTCACCCTAGCCCTCACCCTAACCCTAACCCTCATCCTCACCCTAAACCTCACACTTACCCTAAAACTAATCCTCAATATAAACCACACCCTCAACTTAACCCTAACCCTAACCCTCACCCTAACTCTAACGCTCACCCTTACCTTAATCCTCACTCTCAGCCTAACTCTCACTTTCACCATTAATGTCACCCTCACCCTAACCCTCACCCTAAGCCTAACCCTCATCCTAACCCTCACCCTGACTGTAACCCTAAGCCTAACCCTAACCCTAACCCTCACCCTCAACCTAGACATCACCCTAACCCTAATCCTAACCCTAACCCTAACCCTAACCATCACCCTTAACCTAATCCTCAACCCCACCCTCACCCTCAGCCTAACCCTAAGCCTAAGCCTAATCCTAACCCTGACCCACACACTCAGCCTCACCATAACCTTAATCCTAAACCCAACCCTAACACTAACACTAAACCTCAACCTAACCCTCACCGTAACATTAACCCTAACATTAACCCTAACCATAACCCTCCCCATAACCCTCCCCGTAACACTAACTAACCCTAAACCTCACCCTCACACTAACTCTAACTCTAACACTAAACCTAAACCTAAACCTCATCCTAACCTTAACCCTAACAATAATCCTAACCCTAATCCTAACCTAACCCTAACCCAAACCCTAACACTAAACCTAACCCTAATCCTCACCCTAACCCTAACCCTAACCCTCATCCTAACCCTAACCCTCACCCTCACCATAACTCTCACCCTAACACTCACCCTAACCCTAAAACTAACCCTAACCCTAAACCTCAACCTAAGGCTAACCCTAACCCTCACCCTCACCCTAGCCCTCACCATAGCCCTAATCCTAAACCTAAACCTCACCCTAACCCTAAAACCCTAACAATCACCCTAACCCTAACCCTTACCCTCATCCTAACGCTCGGCCTAAGCCTAAGACTACGGCTAACCCTAACCCTAAACTTCACACTCACCTTCACCCTCATCCTCACAGTAACTCTAACCCTAACCCTAAAAATAACACAAACCATAAACCTAACCCTAACCCTCACCCTCACAATAACCCTCAACCTAACCCAACCCCTCACCTTAACACTAACCCTAACCCTAACCCTAAACCTCAAACTAACCCTAACCCTAACCCTCACCCTCAGCCTCAACCTCACTGTAAAATTAACCTTAACGATAACACTAACAAAAATCCTAACCCTAACACTAAATCTAACCCTCACCCTCACCCTAACTCTAACCCTAACCCTCACCCTCACCCTCACCGTAACCCTAACCCTAAACCTCACCCTAACCCTAAACTTAACCCTAATCCTAAACCTCTACATAATGCTAACCCTAAACCTCACCCTCGCCCTTGCCCTCATCCTAACACTAATCCTAACCCTAAATCTCATCCTAACCCTCACCCTAACAATAAACCTAATCCTCACCGTAACCCTAACCCTCACCTTTACCCTTACTGTCACCCTCACCCTAAACCTCACCCTAACCCTAACCCACATTCTAACCCTCACCCTAACCGTAACCCTAACCATCACACTAACCCTAAACCTCAACCTCAACCTCAGCCTCAGTCTAACCCTAAGCCTAAGCCTAACCCTAACCCTCACCCTCAGCCTCACCATAGCCCTCACCCTAACCCTGACCCTCACCCTAACACTTACCTTAACCAAACACTAACCCGAACCCAAACACTAACCCTCACACTAACACTAACCCTAACCCTAAAACTCACCCTAACCCTAACCCTAACCCTCACCCCCACCCTCACCCTAATTCTAACCCTAACTTTAACAATAACACTAATCCTAACCCTAAACCTAACCTTAACAATAAACCTAACCCTCACCCTCACCCTCAGCCTCACCTTCACCACAAACTTAACCGTAATCATAACACTAAAAATAACCCTCACCCTAACCCTAAACCCTAACCCTAACTCTCACCCTAACGATAAACCTAAGCCTTACCGTAACCCTAACACTCATCCTCACACTCACCCTCTCACTAATCCTAATCCTAATCCTAACTCTAACTCTAACACACACACTCACCCTCACCCTAACCCTAACCCTAACACTAACACTAACCCTAACCCTAACCCTCACCATAACCCTCACCCTTCCCCTATCTCTAACCCTAAACCTCAAACTCACACCGACCTTAACCTTAAACCTAACCTTAAACCTCACCCTAAACCTAACACTAAACCTCAACCTCATCCTAGCCCTCAACATAACCCTAATCCTAAACCAAACCCTCATCTTAAACCTAATCCTAACCCTAAACCTAACCCTAACCCTAACACTAATCCTAACTCTAACCCTAACCCTAACACTAACCCTAACTCTAAACATAAACCTCACTCTCACCCTAACCCTAACTCTAACCCTAAACCTAAACCTAAACCTCATCCTAATCCTAATCCTAACCTTCACCCTCACCCTCACCTTAACCCTCACCCTAACACTCACCGTCACCCTAACACTTACCCTCACCCTCACACAAAACCTAACACTAACACTGACCCTCACACTAACCCTAACCATCACCCTAACCCTAAATCTAACCCTATCCTTAAACCTAGCCCTCACCCTAGCCCTCACCATAACCCTAACCCTCATCCTCCCCCTAAACCTCACCCTAACCCTAATACTAATCTTCAATGTAACCCTCACCCTCACTCTACCCCTAACCCTAAACCTCACCCTAATGCTAACCTCACCCTTACAGTAACCCTCACCGTCAGCCTAACCCTCACGTTTACCCTTACCGACAACCCAACCCTAAACCTCACCCTAACCCTAAACCTCACCCTCATGCTTGGCCTAAGCCTCAGCCTAATCCTAACCCTAACAGTAAACCTGACACTCACCCTAACCCTAACGCTAACCCTAACACTAACTCTAAAACTGAACCTCACCCTCTTCCTAAACCTAAGGCTAAACCTAACCTTAACACTAATGCTTTACACTCACCGTAACACTCACCTAACCCTAACCCTAAAACTAACCCTAACCCTAAACCTCACCCTCATGCTCGGCCTAAGCCTAAGCCTAATCCTAAGCCTAAATGTAAACCTGACCCTCGCCCTCAGCCTCAACCTAACCCTAATTCTAACCCAAAACCTCAACCTCACCCTAACCCTAACGCTAAACCTAACCCGAACCCGAACCCTAAACCATACCCTAACCCTAACCCTAACCCTCACCCTAACCCTCACCTTAAAACTAAACCTAAATCTAACACTAACCCTAACCCTAATCCTCACCTTCAACCACACCCTCAGCCTAACCCTAAGCCTAACCTAACCCTAACCCTAATCATAACCCTCACCCTCAGCCTCACCATCACTGCAAACTTAACCCTAACCATAACACTAACAATAACCCTAACCCTAACCCTAATCCTCACCGCCACCCTCCCCCTCAGCTTAACCCTAAGCCTAACCCTAACCCTAACCTTAACCCTCACTGTAACCATAACCCTAACCCTAAACCTAACCTCACCCTAATCCTAACCCTAACCCTCACACTCACCCTCACCCTAACCCTAATCCTAAATGTCAACCTATACCTTACCCTAACCCTCACCCTAAGCCTCACCCTAGCCCTCACCCTAACCCTAATCCTAACCCTAAACATCATCCTTAACTTCACCCTAACCCTAACCCTAACCCTAACCCTCACCCTGACCCTAACCCTCACCCTCAAGCTCGGCCTAAGCCTAAGCCTAAGCCTAAGCCTAAGCCTAGTCCTAACCCTAACCTTCACCCTAACCCTAACCCTAACACTAAGCCTAACTCTAACCCTAAACCTCACTCTCACCCTAACCCTAACTCTAACACTAAACCTAAATCTAACAGTATCTCTAACCCTAACCCTAACCCTTATCCTTACCATAAGCCTCAACCTAACATTTACCCTCAACCTAACACTCACTCTAACCCTAACACTAACACTAACCATCACCCAAACCCTAACTCTAACCCTCATCCTAACAGTAACCCTCACCCTCAACATCACCCTCAGCCTAATCCTAAACCTAAACCTAACAAAAACCATAACCCTAATCCTAACCCGCACACAAACCATAACCCTCACCCTAACCCATACCCTCACTCTAACACTTACCCTCACCCTAACACTAACCATAACCCTAACACTAACCCTCCAACTAACCCTAACCCTAACCCAAAACCTCAACCTAATCCTGACCCTCACCCTAACCCTAACACTAACCCTAACACTAACCCCCCTTAAGCAATATCTCACCCTAAATCTCACCCTCACCCAAACCCTTTCCCTAATCCTTACCGTAAACCCCACACTAACCCTAACCCTAACCCTCACCCGGACCCTCCCCATCACCGGAACTCTAATCCTAACCCTAACAATACCACTAAGCCTAACCCAAACCATCACCCTAACCCTAATCTTCACCCCCACACTCAACCTCATCCTTACCCTAAGCCTAAGCCTATCCCTCATCCTAACCCACATACTCATCCTCACCCTAACCCTAATCCTAAACTTAACCCTATCCCTAAACCTCACCCTCACCCTAACCCTAACACTAACTCTAACCCTAAATCTCACCCTAACCCTCCCCCTAACCCTAAACCTCCCCTCCCCCTCAACCTCATCGGAACGCTAACCCTAACCCTAACAATATCATTAACCCTAACCCTCACCCTAAACATAAACCTCACCCTCAGCTTCAACTTCACAGCAAACTTAACCCTAACCATAACACTAACAATAAACCTAACCCTAAACCTAACCCTATTCTGCACCACCACCATCACCCTCACCCTCAGCCTAAGCCTAACCCTAACTATAACCATCACCATAATCCTAACCCTAACCCTCAACCTAACCCTAATCCTTAGCCTCACCCTCACCATCAATGAAATCCCTAAGCTTAACCCTAACACTAAACTTCACACTCACCCTCACCCTCACCCTAATCCTAAACCTAACACTATCCATAAGCCTAACCCTCACCCTAAACCCTACCCTAACCCTCACCCTAACTCTTACCTTCACCCTAAAACTAACCATAACCCTACACTAACCATAAACTTCACCCTCACCTTATCCCTCACCCTAACCCTAAATCTACCCCTAAACCTCACCCTCACCTAACCCTAACTCTAACCCTAACCCTAACACTAAACCTCACCCTAACCCTAAACCTAACCATCACCCTCACTCTCACCGTAACCTTAAACCTAACCCTAACTCTAACAATTACATTAACCCTAACCCTAACCCTCACCCTAACCATAACCCTCACCCTAACGGTAATCCTCACCCTAGAACTTACACTCACCCTAACACTAACCCTAACCCTAACACTTAGCCTCAAACTAACCCTAACATTCACCCTACCCCTAAACCTCACCCTAACCCTAACCCTCACCCTCACCCTAGCCCTCACCCTAAACCTAATTCTAACCCTCACCCTCAACCTAAACCAGACCCTCATGCTCACCCTAAACCTCACACTAACCCTAACCCTAATACTCAATCTAACCCTCACCCTAACCCTAACCCTAACCCTTACCCTAACCCTAAACCTAACCCTTACCCTCAGCCTTATCTTAACCCTAACCCTCAGCTTAAACTTCACTTTTACCCTTACAATCATCCTCACCCTTACGCTCACCCTAACACTAAAACTCATCCTAACCCTCACCCTAAACTTAAACCTAAACATCACCCTAACCCTAAGCCTCACCCTCAATCGCACACTCAGCCTAAACCTAAGCCTAATCCTAAGCCTTACCCTAAACCTCACCATCACACTAGCCCTCATCCTAACCCTAATCCTAACCAACACACTAACCCTAATCCTCACCCCACCCTCACCCTCAGCCTAACCCTAAGCCTAAGCCCCACCCTAACCCTAACCCTCATGTCACCGTAAACCTAACCCTCATCCTAACCCTCAAGCTATCCCTAACCCTAACTCTAAACCTCACCCTAACCCTAACCCTAACCCTCACCCTCACCTTAACTCAAATCCTAACGCTAATCCTCATCTTAACCATCACCCTAACCCTAACCCTAACCCTCACCATAACCCTATGCCTAACCCTCAACCTAACCCTAACACTCACTCTAACCCTAACCCTAAACCTCACCCTAACCCTAACTCTCACCCTCACCCTCACCCTCAGCCTAACCCAAAGCCTAACCCTAAACCTAACCCAAACCCTCAGACTTACCTGAAACCTTACCCTTATCCTAATCCTAACCCTAAGCCTTACCCTAAGCCTAACCCTAACCCTCATCCTAACCCTAAATGTAAAACTAACCTAACCCTAATCCTCAAACTCAGCCTCACCCTAACACTAACTCTAACCCTAAACCTCACCCTCATCCTAACCCTAACCCTTACCGTAACCCTAAACCTCACCCTAACCCTTACCCTAAACCTCACACACACAATAGCCCTCACTCTAACTCTAATCCTAAAACTAACCCTCATCCTAACTCTCACGTTAACCCTAACGCTAACCCTCACCCTCACCCTCACGCTAACAATAACCTTCAACCTAACCCTAAACCTCACCCTCACCATAACCTTTACCCTAACCCTAAACTTAACCCGAAGCCTAACCGTCACCCGAACCCTAACCCTCATCCTCAACCTCACCCTGAGCCTAAAACTAAGCCTAAACCTAAACCTAACCCTAACACACACACTCACCCTCACCCTAACCCTAATCGAACCCTAACCCTAACCCTAAACCTCCCCCTGACTCTCACCATAACCCTAACCCTAACATTAACCCTAACCTTAACCCTCAACCTACCACTCACCCTAAACCTAACTCTAACCCAAAACCTAAACCTCACCCTAACCCTAAACATAACCTCACACTAACCCAAACCCTCACCCTAACACTTACCCTGACCCTAATACTAATCCTAACCCTAACACTAACCATCACACTAACCCTAAACCTAACTCTAAACCTCAATCTAACCATCACCCTCAACCTAACCCTAACACTAACCCTAACACTAACCCTATACCAAACCCTCTCCTGAACCATATATCTAAACCTAAACCTGACCCTCAAACTAACACTAACCCTAACCCTAACCCTAAACCCCACCCAAACCCTAACCCTAACCCTCACCCGCACCCTCACCCTCACAGGAACTCTAACCCTAACCCTAACAATAACACTAACACTAACCCGAACCATCACCCTTACCCTAATCCTCACCCCCACCCTCACCCTCATCCTAACCCTAAACCTAAGCCTAACCTTCAACCTAACCCTTACACTCACCCTAACCATAACCCTAACACTCACCCTAAACATCACCCTAAACCTCACCCTTACCCTAACCCTCACCCTCACCTCAACCTCACCGTAACTCTAACCCTAAACCTAACATTACCACTAAACCTAACACTAAACCTAACCCAAACATAACCCTCACCCTCAGCCTCACCCTCACCGCAAATTAACCCTAACAATAACACTAACAATAACCCTAAACCTAACCCTAACCGAAACCTAATCCTCACCCCCACCCTCACCCTCAGCCTAACCCTAAGCTTAACCCTACCCCTAAGCCGAAACCTCACTGCAACCCTAACCGTAACGCTCACCCTCACCCTAAACCTAACCCTCACACTCACCTTCACCTTAACCCTAATCCTAAACATAACCCTATACCTTACCCTTACCCTCACCCTAAGCCTCATCCTAGCCCTCACTCTAACCCTAATCCTAACCATAAACCTCATCCTAACCCTCACCCTAACCCTAAGATTAACACTGACACTAACCCTAACCATCACCCAAACCCTAAACCTTACCCTAAACCTAACCCTAAACCTCACCCTCAACCTAGCCCTCACCCTAACCCTAACAATCATCCTCACCCTAAACCTCACACTAACATTAACACTAATCCTCAATCTAACCCTCATCCTCACCCTACCTCTAACCCTAACTCTCACCCTAACCCTAACCCTCACCCTTTTGATAACCCCCACCCTCAGCCTAAGCCTCACGTTTACCTGTACCGTCACCCACACGCTAACCCTCACCCTAACACTAACCCTCACCCTAACCATGACTCTACCCCTAAACTTCACCCTCACCTTAACCCTAACTCTAAACCTAACCCTAACACTAAATCTCACCATAATCCTAACGCTAAACCTCACCCGCACCCTCACTGTAACTGTAACCCTAACCCTAACTCTAACAATAAACTTAACCCTAAGCCTAACCCTCACTGTAACCCTAAGCCTAACACTAACACTAACACTAACCCTAAACCTAAACCTAACCGTAATCCTCAGCCCACCCTCACCCTAACCAAACACTAACCCTAACCTTCACCCTAACCCTAAGCCTAACCCTAACCCTAATTATAACCCTCATATTCACTCTCACCCTAAACCTAATCCTAAACCTAACACTATCCCTAATCCTAACCCTCACCCTAACCCTCAGCCTAACCCTGATCCTAACCCTAAACCTCATCCTAATCCTCACTCTAACCCTAACCTTAACCCTCACCCTAACCCTAAACCTATCCCTCATCCACATGCTGGGCCTAACTAAACCAAAGCCAAAGCCTAAGCCTAACGCTAAACCTAACTCTCACCCTAACCCTAACCCTAAGACTAACCCTAACTCTAACCCTAAACCTCACCCTCACACTAACCCTAACTCTAAACCTAAACCTAAACCGAAACCTCATCCTAACCATAAGCCTAACAATAACCATAAGCCTAACCTTAACCTAACCCTAACCCTAACACTAACACTAAAACTAACCCTAACCCTAACCCTGACCCTAACCATAACCCTCATACTAACCCTAAACTCACCCTAACACTAAACCTAATCCTCACCCTCACCCTAGCCCTCACCCTAACCCTAATGGTCATCCTCACCCTAAACCGCACACTAACACTAACACTAATCCTCAATCTAACGCTCACCCTGACCCTCACCCTAACCCTAACCCCCACCCATAACCTAACCTTCACCCTACTGTAACCCTCACCCTAGGCCTAACCCTCAACTTTACCCTTACCATCAACCCCAGCTTAACCCTCACCCTAACCCTAACCCTCAACCTAACCCTCACCAAAATCCTAACTCTACCCCTAAATCTCAAACTCACCTTAACCCTATCACTAACCCTAAGCCTAACACTAAAAAATTCACCCTCACCCTAACCCTAACCCTAACAATAAACCTCACCCTAACCCTAATACTAACCCTAGCCCTAAACCTCACCCTAAACCTCCCCCTAACCCTAAATCTAACCCTTAACCTCACCCTCACCCTAACCCTAACCCCAACCC
Organism: Dipodomys merriami; assembly: GCF_024711535.1. NCBI lineage: Eukaryota > Metazoa > Chordata > Mammalia > Rodentia > Heteromyidae > Dipodomys > Dipodomys merriami. Next base: position 599,625 of record NW_027202360.1, on the reverse strand, counting down.
TAAACCTCACCCTAAAACTCACTGTAACCCTATCCTTCACTCTCACCCTCAACCTTACTGTAACTCTAACTCTATACCTAACAATAACCCTAACTCTAACCCAAACCCTAACCCTAACCATAAGCGTCACCCTCAGCCTCAACCTCACCGCAAACTTAACCCTAACCATAACACTAACAATAACCCTAACACTAACCCTAACCCTAATCCTCACCCCCCATCACCCTGAGCCTAACCCTAAGCCTCACCCTAACCCTAACCTTAACCTTAAACCTAACCATAAACCTCACCATCAGCCACATCCTCACAGCAAACTTAACCCTAACCATAACACTAACAATAACCCTAACCCTAAACCTAACCCGAATCCTCACCCCCACTGTCAACCTCAGCCTAACCTTAAGCCTAATCCTAACCCTAACCCTAACCCTAAACCTCACCTTAACCTTAACCATAACCCTAAACCTAACCCTAACCCTAAACCTAACCATAATCCTCAGCCTCACCCTCACCCTAACCAAAACCCTAAACCTAACCCTCACCCTAACCCTAATCCTAAACCTAACCTTATCCCTAACCCTAACGCCCACACTAACCCTCACCCTAGCCCTCACCCTAACCCTAATCCTAACCATAAACATCATTGAAACCCTCACCCTAACCCTAACCCTCACCCTCAAGCTCGGCCTAAGCCTAAGCCGAACCCTAACCCTAACCATCACACTAACGCTAACCCTAACACTAACCCAAAATCTAACCCTAAACCTTATTCTCACCCTAACCCTAACTCTAAACCTAAACCTCATCCTAATCCTTACCCTAATCCTACACTTCACCCGCACCTTAACCATAACCATAACCTGAACCCTAATCCTAACAATAACCCTAACCCTAACCCTAACCCGAAATCTCACCCTCAACTTAACCTTAACCCTCAACCAAAACCTCACACTAAACCTAACCCTAACCCGAAAGCTCACCTTAACACAAAACCTAACCCTCAACCTCACCCTAGCCCTCACTCTAACCATAATGGTAACCCTAATTCTCCTCTTAAGCCTCACCCTAAACCTAACACTAACCTACCCCCTAACCCTAACACTAACCCTCACCCTCAACCTAACCCTAACCCTCATGCTCACCGTAACCCTAACCCTAACCCTCACCCTAATCTTAAACTTAACCAGAAATCTAACTCTCACCCTAACCCTAACCCTAAACCTCACCCTAACCCTAACCCTCAACCTCAACCTCACCCTCAAACTAACCCTAACCCTAACCCTAATCCTAACCTTCACACTCACCCTAACCTTTACCCTAACAATAATCATAAGGTAAGTGTAACCCTCACCCTCACCCTAGCACTCAACCTATCCCTAAATCTTACACTAACCCAAACCCTAAACCTCACAATCAGCCTCACCCTAACCTTAACTCTAACCCTAACCCTAACCCTAAACCTCACCCCAACCCTAACCCTAAACCTCACCCTCACTCTAGCCCTCACCCTAACCCTACTCCTAACTCTAAACCTCACCCTAACACTAAATCTACCCCTAACCCTCACCCTCATCTTCACCCTCTGCCTAATATTAAACCTAACCCTAACCCCAACCCTAATGCTAACACTAAGACTAACCCTCACCCTAACCCTCACCCTAACCCTAATCCTCACCCTCACCATAGCCCATAACCAAACCCTAAGCCTAAGCCTAAACTTCACGCTAACCCTCACTCTAACGCTAACCCCAACACTCACCTTAAACATAAACCTCACCCTCACCCTTACTCTAATCCTAACCCTAACCCTAACCCTAACCCTCCCCTGAACTCTCACCCTAACCCTAACCTTAACACGAACACTAACCCTAACCCTCAACCTAACCCTCACCCTAACCCTAACTCTAACCTAAACCTCACCCTCACCCTAAACTTAACTCTAACACTAACCCAAACCCTAAACCTCACCCCAACCCTAACCCTAACCCTCATCTTCACCCTCACCGTAACCGTAACCCTAAACCTAACCTTAAGAATAACCTTAACCCTATTCCTAACCCTCTCCCTAACACTTACCCTCACCCTAACACTAACCCTAACCAACACAATAACCCTCCCCTTAACCCTATGTCTAACCCTCAACCTCACACTCACCCTAACCCTAACGCTAAACCGCACACTACCCCTGACCTTAACCCTCACTCTCATGCTCAGCCTAAGCCTAAGCCTAAGCCTAAGTCTAACACTAACCCTAAAACTCACCTTAACCCCAACAATAACACTAAACCTAACTCCAACCCTAAACCTCACCCTCACCCTAACCCTTACACTAACCCTAACCCTAAACCTAAACCTCATCCTAAAACTAACCCTCACTCTCACCCTCACCGTAACCGTAACCCTAACCCTAACCCTAAAAATAACGCGAACCCGAACCCTAACCCTCATGCTAACCATAACCTTCACCCTAAACCTAACCCTCACCCTAACACTTACCCTCATCCTAACACTAACCCTCCCCCTAGCACTAACCCTCACACTAACCCTAAGCATAACCCTAACCCTAAACCTCACCCTAATCCTAACCCTCACCCTCAACATAGCCCACAACCTAACCCTAGCCCTCATCCTCACCCTAAAGCTCACACTAACCCTAACACTAATCCTCAATCTAACCCTCACCCTCACCCTAACCATCACACTCACCCTCACCGTAAACCTAATCCTAAACATAAACCAAAACCTAACATTAAAGTTCAATCTAACACTCACCCTAACCCTAACCCTAATACTAACCCTAACTCTAACGCTCACCCTAACCCTCCCCCTAACCCTAACTCTAACCCTAAACCTCACCCTAACCCTTAACAATAACCGTAACACTAACTCTAACCCTTACCCTAACCATAATACTCACCCTAACCATTACCCTCAACCTAACACACTCACCCTTATCTTAACCCTCAGCCTCAGCCTAAACCTCACCTTTAGGCTTACCATCACACTCACACGAACCCTCACCCTAACCCTCACCCTAACCCTTCCCGTAAACCCCACCCTAACCCTAACCCTAACTGTGACCCGCACCCACACGCTCACGGTAACTCTAACCCTAAACCTATCAATAACACTAACCCTAACACAAACCATCACATAACCCTAACCCTAACCCTCACCCTCATGCTCGGACTAAGCCTAAGCCTAACCCTAACCCTCACCCTAGCCCTAACCCTAACACTAACCCTAACTCTATCCCTAAACCTCACTCTCACCCTAACACTAATTCTAACCCTAACTCTAACCCTAAAACTCATCCTTACACTAACCCTAACACTCACCCTCACCCTCAGCCTAAACTTAAGCCGAACATTAACCCTAACCCTAACCCTCACACTCACCCTCACCCTAAACCTAACTCTAACCCTAAACCTCACCCTGAACCTAATCCTAAACCTAACACTAAACCTCACCCTAAACCTAACCCTAACCCTCACCCTCACCCTCACCCTCAGCCTAACCCTAAGCATAATTCTAACCCTAACCCTAACCCTCACACTCACCCCCACCCTAACCCTAATCCTAAACCTACCCCTACCCCTATCCCTTAACCTCAACCTAATCCTCACCCTAACCTTAACCCTAACACTAACCCTAACCTTAATCTAAGAACTAAACCTCCCCCTAACCCTAAATCGAACCATAAACCTCACCCTCACCCTAACACTAATCCTACCCCTAAACCTAAACCTCAACCTCAACCTAAACCTAACCCTGACCATCACCCTCAACTTAACTCTAATTCTAACCCTAACAATAACACTAATCCTAACCATAAACCTAACCCTAACCACAACCCTAATCCTGATCTTAGCACACACCCTCACCCTAACCTAATCCTAAACCTAACCCTCATCATCACCCTAACACTAACACTAACCCTAACGTTCAACCAAACCCTAACTCTAAACCTCACAGTAACCCTTACCCTAACCCTCACACTAACCCTAAACTTAACCTGAACCCTAACTCACACCCTAACCCTAACCCTAACCCTCACCCTAACCCTAACCCTCACCCTCACCCTCACCCTCAGCCTAAGCTTAAGCCTAAGCCTAACCCTAAACCTAATCCTCACACTCACCCTAAGCCTAATCCTAATCCTAATCCTAACCCTAACCCAAAACAGGACACTCACCCTAACCCTCACCTTAACCCTAATTCTAACACTAACCCTAAACCTCACGCTCACCCTCACCCTAACCCCAACTCTAACCCTAAACCTCCCCCTCCCCTTAAGCCTCACCTAACCCTAACCCTCACCCTCAACCTCAACCTCAGCCTAAACTTAAGCCTAAACCTAAACCTAAACCAAACATACACACTCACCCTCACTGTAACCCTAATCCTAACCCTATCCCTAACCCTAACCCTCCCCCTAAATCTCACCCTAAACATAACCCTAAAAATAACCCTAACCCTAACCCTCAACCTAACACTCACCCTAACCGTAACTCTAACCATAAACCTCAACCTCACCCTAAACCTAACTCTAACACTAACCCAAACCCTAACCCAAACCCTAACCATCAACTTAACCCTAATATTCAGCCCCACCCTCACCCTCAGCCTCACCCTAAGCCTAAGCCTAACCCTAACACTAAACCTCACACTCACCCTCACCCTAACCAATACTAACCCTAAACCTTTACCTCAACCTAACCTTTACCTTAACACTAACACTAACACTAACCCGCGAACTAACCCTCCCCCTAACCCTAAATCTAACCCTAAACCTCACCCTCACCCTAACCCTAACCCTAAACCTCACCCTAACTCTAAACGTCACCCTGACCCTGACCCTCACCCTCACCGTAACTCTAACCATAACCTTAACAATAACACTAATGGTAACCCTAAACCTAACCCTAAACCTAACCGTAACCCTAATCCTAAAACTCACCCTCAACCTAACCCTAATCCTAGCCCTAACCTTCACCCTCACCCTAAACCTGACCCTCATCGTTACCCTAACCCTCATCCAAAACCTCACCCTAACCCTAACTCTAAACCTAAACCTCACACTAACACTAACACTAAAGCTCATCCTCACCCTAGCCCTCACCCTAACCCTAATCCTAACCCAAATCCTCATCCTAACCTCACCCTAACCCTCATCTTAACCCTAACCCTCAACCTAACCCTAACCCTCACGCTGACCGTAACTGTAACCCTAACTCTCATCCTAACCCTAAACTGACCCTGAACCCAAACTCTCACCCTAACCCTAACCCTAACCCTAACCCTCACCCTTACCCTAACCCTCATCCTCACCCTCAAACTTAGCCTAACCCTAAGCCTAAAACTAACCCTAACCAAAACCCTCACACTCACCCTATTACCCTAAACCTAATCCTAACCCTAACCCTAAACCTCACCCTCAGCCTAACCATCACCTTAACCCTAACCCTAACACAAACCCTAACCATAACACTCACCCTAAGCCTCAACATAAAACAAAATCTAAACCTAAATCTCACCCTCACCCTAACCCTAACCCTAAACCTCATCCTAACCCTAACCCTAAACCTCACCCTCACCCTCACCATAGCCCTCAACCTAACCCCAATCCTAATCCTAACCCTCATCCTAACCCTCCCCCTAACCCTAAACCTAACCCTCATCTTAACCCTAACCCTCACCCTCACCCTCAGCCTAACCCTAAGACTAACCCTAAAATTAACACTAACATACACACTCACCCTCACCCTAACATTAATCCTAACCCTATCTCTAATCCTTAACCTACACGTAACTCTCACCCTAACCCTAACCCTAACACTCATCCTAACCCTCACCCTAACCCTAAATCTAACCCTAAACCTAAACCTCAACCTCACCTTAACCCTAATCCTAACCCTCACGCTCACCGTAACCATAACCCTAGCCCTAAACCTTACAATAACAATAACCCTAACCCTAACCCTCATCCTAACCATATCCTTCACCCTAAACCTAACCCTCACCCTAACACTTACCCTCACCCTAACCCTCACCCTAACCATAACTCTTACACTAACCCTAACCCTAAAGCTAGCTCTCAGACTCAACCTAACCCCAACTCTAACCCTAATCCAAACACTAAATCTCACCCTAACCTTAGCCCTAACCCTCAAACTCACCCTCACAATAACCGTAACGTTAACCTAAACCTAACAATAACCCTAAAGCTAATGCTAACCCTCACCCTAACCATAACCCTCACCCTAACCCAAACCCTCACCCTAACACTTACCCTCACCCTAACACTAACCCTCACACTAACCCTAACCATAAACCTCAACCTAACCGTCACCCTCACCCAATCCCTAACACTAACCCTATTCCTAACCCTTACCCTAACCCTCCCCTAACCCTATATCTAACCCTAAACCTCACCCTAACCCTAAACCTAACCCTCAATCTAACCCTAAACCTAATTCTAACCCTCAACCTAACACTAACACAGACACCAACGTAACCCTAACCCTAACACTCACCCTAAACCTAACACACATCCTAACCCTAACCCTCATCGTCACCCTAACCCTAACATTAATCCTAACCCTAAACCTCACCATATCCCTCAACCTAACCATAACTCTAACCCTAATCCTGACCCTCACCTTAACCGTAACCCTAACCCTAAACATCACCGTCACCCTAGCCTTCAACCTAATCCTAATCCTAACTTAACCCTCATCCTAACCCTCACCCTAAACCTAAACCTAACCCTCACCCTAACCCTAACCCTCACCCTTAACCTCAGACTTAGTCTAACCCTACAACTAATCCTAAACCTAACCCTAACCAACACACTCACCCTCATTCTAACCCTAAACCTAACCCTCACCCTAACCCTAAACCTCATCATCAACCTCACCCTTAGCCTAACCCTAAGCCTAACCCTAAACCTAACCCGAACCCACACACTCACCCTCACCCTAACCCTAATCCTAACCCAAACCCTAACCCTAACCCTAACCCTCACCCTCACCCTAGCCTTCACCCTAACCCTAATCCTAACCCTAAACCAAACTCTAACCATAACCCTAACCCTAAACCTCACCCTAAACCTAACCCTATCCCTCACCCTCATTGTAAGGGTAAACCTAACCCTAACCCTAACAATAACCATAACCCTAAATCTAACACTCACCCTAACCATAACACTCACCCTAACCCTAACCCTCACCCTAACACTTACACTCACCATTATCTTAACCCTCAGCCTCAGCCTAATCCTCACCTTTAGGCTTACCATCACACTCACCCGAACCCTCACCCTAACCCTCACCCTAACCCTAACCCTACCCGTAAACTTAACAGTACCCCTAAACCTAACCCTCACCGTAACCCTCACCCTAGCCCTCACCCTAACCCTAATCCTAACCCTAAACCTCACCCTAACCCTAAACCTACTCCTAAACCTCAACCTCACCCTAACCCTAACTCTAACCCTAACACTAAAACTAAACCTCACCCTAAGCTAACCCTAACCATCACCCTAACCTAACCCTCAACCTCACCCCCACCCTCAGCCTAACCCTAAGCCTAACCCTAAACCTATCCCTAACACACACTTACCCTCACCCTAAACCTAAACCTCACACTAACCCTAACCCTAAACCTCACCCTCATCCAAACCCTCACACTTACACTAACCGTAACCCTCACCCTAACCCTAACCCTCCCCCTAACTCTCACCCTAACCCTAACCCTCAACCTAACCATAACCCTAACCCTTACTCTAACCCTAAGCCAAACCCTAAACCTCACCCTTACCCTAACCTTAACCCTCATCCTCACCCTCACCCTAACCCTAACCCTAAACCTAACCCTAACAGTAACCCTAACCCTATTCCAAACCCTCACCCTAACCATAACCCTCACCCTAACCCAAACCATCACCCTATCACTTACCCTCACCCTAACTGTAACCCTAAACCTAACACTAACCCTCACACTAATCGAAGACCTAACCCTAACCCTAACCCTAACAATAACCCTAAACATAACCCTGACCCTAACCCTTCCCCTCAACCTATACCTAACCCTCAAACTCAACCTCACCCTCACCCTAACCCTAACCCTAACCCCACCCTAACCCTGACACTAACCCTCACCCTCATGCTCAGCCTAAGCCTAAGCCTAATCTTAACACTAACCCTAACCCTCACCATAACCCGAACACTAACACAAACCCTAACTCTAAACCTCACCCTCACCCTAAACCTAACTCTAACACTAACCCTAAACCTAAGCCTCTATCTAACCCTAACCCTCACCGTCAACCACACCCTCACCGTAACCGTAACCGTCACCCTAAACCTAACAATAACCCTAACCCTAACCCTAACCCTCACCCTAACCATAAATTTAACCCTAAACCTAACCCTTACCCTGACACTTACCCTCATCTTAACACAAACCCTGACCCTAACTCTAACTCTCACACTAACCCTAACCCTCACCCTAAACCTTAACCTCACCCTAACCCTAAACCTCACGCTCAAACTAGCCCTCAACCTAACGCTAATCCTTATCCTCACCCTAAACCTCACACTAACCCTAACACTAATCCTCAATCTAACCCTCACCCTCACCCTAACCCTAACCCTCACCCTTACCCTAACCCTCACCCTCAGCCTAACCCTCATCCTTTACCCTTACCTTCAGCCTCAACCTAACCCTCAGCCTAACCCTAATCCTCATCCTAACCCTCACCCTAACGGTAACCCCAACCATCACCCTAATCCTAACCCTCACCCTCAACCTCAGGCTCAACCTAACCCTAAGCCTAAGCCTAACCCTAACACAAACACTCACACTCACCCTAACCCTAATCCTAACCCTAACCCTCATCCGAACCCTTAATCTAACCATAACCCTAACCATCTTTCTAAACCTAATCCTCATCCCCACCCATACCCTCAGCCTAACCCTAAGCCTAAACCGAACCCTAACCCTAACCCTCACACTCACCCTCACCGTAAACCTAATCCTAAACGTAACACTAATCCTAGCATTATAACTCAACCTGACCTTCACACTAACCCTAACCTTTACACTAACCCTAAACCTAACCCTCACCCTAACCCACCCCCTAACCATAAATCTAACCCTAAACAACACCCTCACCCTAACCATAACCCTAACCCTTAACCTCACCCTAACCCTGATCCTAACCTTCACCCTCATCTTCACCCTCACTGTAACTCTAACCCTTTCCCTAATCCTAACCCTCACCCTCACCCTAACCCTAACCCTAACCCTAACTCTCACCCTCACCATAACCTTAACCCTAACCTTAAACCTCACACTAACGCTAACTTAACCGTCACATTCAATCTAACCCTCACCCTAACCCGAATGCTAACCCTAAACCTGACCTCACCCTCATGCTCTGCCTAAGCCTAAGCCTAAGCCTAAGACTAACACTGACCCTCACACTCACCCTCACCCTAACCCTAACTGTAACACTTACCCTAACCCTAAACCTCACACTAACCCTCACCCTAACGCTAACTCTAACCCTAAACCTCACCCTCACGCTAACCCTAATCTCACAGTCACCTCACCCTCTACCTAATATTAAACTTAAACCTAACCCCAATCCCCACACTAACACTAAGACAAACCCTCAACCTAACCCTCACCCTAAACCTAACCGTAACCCTCACCCTCAACATAGCCCATAACCAAACCCTAAGCCTAAGCCTAACCCTCACCCTAACCCTCACTCTAACCCTAATCCCAATACTCACCTTAAACATAACCCTCACCCTCACCCTAACTCTATTCCTAATCCTAACCCTAACTCTAACCCTCCCCTTAACTTTCACACTAACCCTAACCTAAAAAGGAACACTAACCCTAACCCTCACCCTCACCCTAACCCTTACCCTAACCCTAACTCTAACCTAAACCACACCCTCACCCTAAACCTAACTCTAACACTGACCCAAACCCTAAACCTCACCCTAACCCTAACCCTAACCCTCATCCTCACCCTCAAGGTAACCGTAACCCTAAACCTAACCCTAAAAATAACCTTAACCCTATTCCTAACCCTCACCCTAACACTTACCCTCACTCTAACACTAACCCTAACCCTCCCCCTAACCCTCCCCCTAACCCCATATCTAACAACCTCACCCTCACCCTAACCCTAACCCTAAACCCCACCCTAACCCTAACCCTAACCCTCACCCTCATGCTCAGCCTAAGCCTAAGCCTAAGCCTAATCCTAACACTAACCCTAAACATCACCCTAACCCCAACAATAACACTAAACCTAACTCAAACCCTAACCATCACCCTAACCCTAACTCTAAACCTAACCCTAAACCTGAACCTCATCCTAAACCTAAACCTCAAACTCACCCTCACCCTCAACTTAACCGTAACCCTAACCCTAACATAACAATAACCCTAACCCTAACCCTAATCCTCATCCTAAGGATAACTTTCACCCTAACACTAACCCTCACCCTAACACTTACCCTCAACCTAACACTAACACTCACCTTAACACTAACCCTCACACTAACCCTAACCATCATGCTAACCCTAACCCTCAACCTCACCCTAACCCTAACCCACACACTTACCATAACCCTCACCCTCAGCCTAATGATAAATTTTAACCTTACCGTCACCCTCACACTAACCCTCACCCTAACCCTAATCCTCATCCTAACCCTCACCCTAACGGGAATCCCAACCATCACCCTAACTCTACCCACACCCTCACCCTCAGCCTCAGCCTAAACCTAAGCCTAAGCCTAAACCTAAACCTAACACTCACCCTCACCCAAGCCCTCACCCTAACCCTCATCCTAACCTTTAACCTAACCATAAACCTAACCATCTTTCTAAACCTAATCCTCATCCCCAACCATATCCTCAGCCTAACCCTAAGCCTAAGCCGAACTCTAACCCTAACCCTCACACTCACCCTCACCGTAAACCTAATCCTAAATGTAACCCTAACCCTAATATTAAACCTCAATCGAACTCTCAGCCTAACACTAACCCTAACCCTAACCCTCCCCCAAACCCTCCCCCTAACCCTAACTCTAACCCTAACCCTCACCCTCACCCTAAACATAACCCTAAACCTAAACCTCACCCTAACCCTGATCCTTACCCTCACCCTCACCCTCACACTCACTGTAACTCTAAACCTAACCCGAATACTAACCATCACCTTCACCCTGAACCTAACCCTAACTCTCACCCTTACCCTAACCCTCACCCTCACTGTAACCCTAACCATAACCCTCAACCTCACCCTAACCCTCACACTCACCCATACCTTAAACCCAATCCTAAACATAACCCAAACCCTAACATTAAACCTCAATCTAACACTCACGATAACCCTAACCCTAACCCTAACCCTAACTCTAACGCTCACACTAACCCTCCCCCTAACCCTAACTCTAAACCTAAACCTCACCCTCACCCTAACCATAACCCTAACCCTAAACCTGACACTAACCCTGATCCTTACCCTCACCCTCACTGTAACTCTATCCCTAACCCTAACCCTCACCATCACTGCAAACCTAACCCTAAACCTAACCCTAAACCTCACCCTAACCCTTACAATAACCCTCACCCTCACCCTAGGACTCACCCTAAAACTAATTGTAACCTTAAACCCCAACCAAACTCTCACCCTAATCCTAACCCTAACCCTCAACCTAACCCTAAACCTAATTCTAACCCTCAAACTAACCCTAACCCAGACCCCACCGTAACCCTAACCCTAACCCTTACCCTAAACCTAACCCTCATCCTAAAACTAGCCCTCACCCTCACCCTAACCCTAACGATAATCCTAACCCTAAACCTCACTCTATCCCTCACCCTAACCCTAACTCTAACCCTAAACCTGACACTCATGGTAACCCTAACCCTGACCCTCAACCTCACCCTCACCCTAGTCTTCACCCTAACCCTAATCCTAACCTTAATCCTCATCCTACCCCTCACCCTAACCCTAAACCTAACCTTCACCCTAGCCCTAACAGTCACCCCTAACCTCACCCTTAGTCTAACCCTAAGCCTAACCCTAACCTTAACCCTAACCCACACACTCACCCTCACCCTAAAGCTAATTCTAACCCTAAATCTAACCCTAACCCTAACCCTCATCCTCACCCTAGCCTTCACCCTAACCCTAACTTTAAACCTAACCCAAATTCTAACCATAACCCTAACCATAACCTCACCCTAAACATAACCCTTACACTCACCCTCACTGTAAGGGTAACCCTAATCCTAACCCTAACAATAACTGTAACCCTAACTCTAACCCTCACCCTAACCATAAAACTCACTCTAACCCTAACCCTCACCCTAACACTTACCCTCACCCTTATCTTAACCCTAGCCTCAGCCTAATCCTCACCTTTACGCTTACCATCACCCTCACTCTAAACCTCACCCTAACACTAACCCTCATCTTTACCCTCACCCTAACCGTAACCTTAACCATTACCCTAACCCTATCCCTCACCCTCAACCTCACCCTCAGATTAACCCTAAGCCTAAGCCTAAACCTAACCCTAACCCTCAATCTCACCCTAGCCCTCACCCTAACCATAATCCTAACCATAACCCTCACCCTAACCGTAACCCTAACACTACCCGTAAACCCCAACCTAACACTAACCCTAAAACTCACCCGCACCCTCACCCTCACCCTCACCATAATTCTAACCCTAACACTATCAATAACAATAACCCTAAACCGAACCATCACCCTAACCCTAAACCTAACCTTCACCCTCATGTTCGGACTATGCCTAAGCCTAAGCCTAACCCTAACACTCACCCTAACCCTAACCCTAACACTGACCGTAACTCTAACCGTACAATTAATCTCACCATAACACTAATTCTAACCTTAACCCTAAACCTAAACCTCATCCTAAACTTAACCCTAAAAGTCACCCTCACCCTCAGCCTAAACCTAAGCCTAACATTAACCCTAACCCTAATACTCACACTCAACCTCACCCTAATCCTAACTCTACCCCTAAACCTCACCATCATCCTAACCCTAAACCTAACACTAAACCTTACCCTAACCCTAACTCTAACCCTCACCCTAAACCTAACCCTCACCCTCACCCTCAGCCTAAACATAAGGCTAACCCAAACCCTAACCCTAACCATCACACTCACTCTAACCCTAAACCTAATCCTAATCTTAACCCTAGACCTAACCCTCGCCCTCACCCTAACCCTCACCCTAACCCTAAAACTAACCCTAAAGCTAACCCTCACACTCAGCCTCAAGCTAACCCTAATTCTAACACTAAACGTCACCCACACCGTAACCCTAACGCTAACGCTAACAATAACCCCCCAACTGTCACCCTAACCCTACCAATAACAATAACCCTAACATTAAACCTCAATCTAACTCTCACCCTAACCCTAACTCTATCCCTAAACCTCACCCTCACCCTAACCCTAACACTAACCCTAAACCTCACCCTAACCCTAACCCTCACCCTCACCCTCAAACTCACCATAACTCTAAACCTTACCCTAACAATAACACTAAGCCTAAATTTAACCCTTACCCTAAACATAACCCTCACCATCAGCCTCACCCTCACTGCAAACTTAACCCTAACCATAACACTAAAAATAACCCTAACCCTAAATCTAATCCTCACCCCCACCATTACCCTCAGCCTAAGCCTAAGTCTAACTGTAATCCTAACCCTAACCTTAAACCTAAACATAACCCTCACCCTCAGCATCACCCTCACCACAAACTTAACCATAACCATAACACTAACAATAACCTTATCCCTACCCCTAACCATAACCTTAAACCTAATCCTAACCCCCACTGTCACCCTCAGCCTAAACCTAAGCCTAATGCTAAACATAAACCTAACCCTAACCCTCACCTTAACACTAACACTAACCCTAACCCAAAACCTAACACTAACCCTAAACCTAACCCTCACACTCACACTCACCCTAACCCTAATCCTAAACCTAACCCTATCCCTAACCCTAACCCTCACCCTAACCCTCACCCTAATCTTTATCCTAAACCAAATCCTAACCCTAAGCCTATCCCTCACCCTCACCCTAATCCTCACCCTATCCCTAACTCTAACACTAGCCCTAACCCTAACCCTCACGCTCAGCCTCACCCTAACCCTAACTCTAACCCTAAACCCAACCCTCACCCTAACCCTAACCCTAACCCTAATCCTCACCCTAACCCTAACCCTAAACCTCAACCTAACCCTCAACTTAACCTTAACCCTAACATTAACCCTAACCCTAACACTCATCCTAACCCTTCCCCTAACCCTAAGTCTAACCATAAACCTAACCTTACCCTAGCCCTAATCCTAAGCCTAACCCAAAACCTCACCCTAAACATTACCCTAACGCTCACCCTCACCCTCACCCTCACAGTAACTCTAATCCTAACCCTAACAATAACACTAATACTAACCCTAAACCAAACCCTAACCCTAAACCTAACCCTAATCCTAAAACCTACCCTCAACCTAACCCTAATCCTAACCCTAACCCTCACACTAACCCTAAACCTCACCCTCATTGTAACCCTAACCCTCATCCAAACCCTCAACCTAACCCTCACATTAACCCTTAGCCTCACCCTGAACCGCACACTCAGTCTAATCCTAAGCCTAACCCTAAATCTAACCATAACACATACACTCACCCTCACCCTAACACTAATCCTAACCCTAACCCTAACCCTAACCCTCAGCCTCCCCCTAACTCTCAGTCTATATCTAAAACTAACACTAACCCTAAACCCAACCCTCAACGTAACCCTCACCATAACCCTACCACTATAAATAACCCTAAACCTCATCCTCACTTTCACCGTAACCGTAACCGTAACCCTAACCCTAACAAAAACCCTAACCCAAACCCTAACCCTAACCCTAACCATAACCCTCACCGTAACCCTAACCCTCACTCTAACACATCCACTCACCCTAACACTAACACTAAGCATAACACTAACCATCACCCTCACCCTAGCCCTCACCTAAACCCTAGTTCTAACCCTCACCCTCACCCTAACCCTAACCCTAATTCTCACCCGAAACCTTACACTAACCCTAACCCTAATTCTCAATCTAAACCTCACCCTAACCCTAAACCTCACCCTTACCCTAACCCTAAACCTAAACCTAACACTCAACTTTATCTTAACCCTCACCCTCACGTTTACCCTTACCATCCTCCTCACCCTAACCCTCACCCTAAACCGAAACTTCATCCTAACCAACACCCTAATCGTAAACCTAACCATCACCCTAACCCTAACCCTGAACCTCAACCTCAAACTCAGCCTAAGCCTAAGCCTAAGCCAAAGCCTTACCCTAACCCTCAACCTCACCCTAGCACTCACCCTAACCCTAATCCTAACTCTAACCCTCAAACTAACCTCCACCATCACCCTAACGCTAACCATTAGCCTAACCCTAATCCTCACCCCCAGCCTCACCTTCAGCCTAACCCTAACCCTAACCCTCACACTCATGCTCACCCTAACCCTAATCGTAACCCTAACCCTAAATCTAAACATCAAGCTAACCCTCACCCTAACCTTAACCCTAACACTAACCCTAACCCTAACCCTCGATCTAACCCTCCCCCTAACCCTAAATCTAACCCTAAACCTCACCCTCACTGTAACCCTAATCTTAACCCTAACCCTAAACCTCACTGTAACCCACACCCTCACCCTCTCCCTCACCCACACCTTAACTCTAACCCTAACAATAAAAATAACAATAATCCTAACCCTAAATATAACCCTAAACCTAACCTTAATACAAACACTCACCCTAACCCTTACCCTAATCCTAACCCTAAACCTAATGCTAACCCTCACCCTCACTGTAACCCTAACCCTCATCCTAACACTCACCCTAACCCTAAACCTAAACCTCATGCTAACACTAACCCTAACCCTCACCCTCATCATAGCCCTCACCCTAAACCTAATCCTAACCCTAATCCTATTCCTAGCCCTCACACTCACGCTAACCCTAACCCTAACCCTCACCAGAACACTAACCCTAACCCTAACCCTCATCCTAACCCTAAACTTAACCTGAACCCTAACTCTCACCATAACCCTAACCCTAACACTCACCCTAACCCTAACCCTCACCCTCACCCTGATCCTACCCTAAACCTAACCCTAACCCTAACCCTAAACCTCACATACACCCTAACCTTACCCTAAACCTAATCCTAACCCTAAGCCTAACCCTCACCCACATCCTAACCCTCAACCTATCCCTAACTCTAAAACTAACCCTAACCCTAACCCTCACAATCAGCCTCACCCTAACCCTAACTCTAATCCTAAACCTCATCCTCACCCTAACGCTAACCCTAACACTCACCCTAACCCTCAATCTAACCCTCAACCTAAACCTCACACTCACCCGAACCATAACATTCACCCTCACCCTAGCCCTCACCCAAACCCTAATCCTAACCCTAAACCTCATTCTAAACCTCCATCTAAACTTATGACTAACCCTCACCGTAACCCTAACTTTCTAACCCTCAACCTCACCCTCAGCCTACCCCTAAGGCTAACCCTAACCCAAACCCTAAACCTCACCCTAACCCTAACCCTAACACTAACCCTAACCCTAACCAAAATCATAACCCTCACCTTCAGCCTCACCAACACCGCAAACTTAACCCACACCATAACAGTAACAATAACCCTAACCCTCACCCTAACCCTCACCCTAACCCTAAACCTAAACCTCACCCTCAACCTTACCCTCAACTTAACTCTAACCCTAACCCTAACAAGAAACCCAAACCCTAAACCTAACCCTAACCCTTACCCTCAATTAAACTCTAAACCTAACACTAACAATAGCCCTAACCCTAAACCTAACCCTAACCCTCACACTCACAGTAACTCTAACCCTAACCCTAAACTAAAGCAGACCCTAACGCTAACCATAAGCCTCACCCTCACTCTGGCCCTTACCCTAACCCTAATACTAACCCTTATCATAACCCTAAACTTCATCCTAACCCTCACCCTAACCCTAAAACCCTTACCCTCACACTAGCCCTCCATCTAACACTAAATCTAACCCTAAACCTCCCCCTCACCTAACCCTAACCCTCACCCTCACCCTCATCCTCTGCCTAACACTAAGCCTAACCCTAACTCCAACCCTAACCCTAACCCGAACACTAACTCTAACCCTCATCCTAACCCTCAACCTCACCCTAGCCCACACCCTAAACCTAAGCCTAAGCCTAACCCTCACCCTCTCACTCTAACCCTAACCCCAACCCTCACCCTAATCCTAACCCTCACCCTGACCCTAACTCTAATCCTAACCCTAACTAACCCTAACCCTCACACTCACCCTCACCTTAACCCTAGACCTAATCCTAAACTTATCGCTAACCCTCACCCTCACCTTAACCTCACCCTAACCCTAACACTAACAGAAACCCTAACCCTAACCCTAAGCATAACCCTCACCCTCAGCCTAACCCTCACCGCAAAATTAACCCAAACCATAACCCTAACAATAACCCTAACCCTAAACTTAACCCTCACTCTAACCATATCCCTCAACATAACCCTAATCCTCAATCTAACCCTCACCCTCACCTTAACCCCTAACCTTCAACCTTACCGTAACCTTCACCCTAACCCTAACCCTCACCCTTATCTTAACCCTCACCCTCAGCCTAACCCTCAACTTTACCCTTATATCACGCTCACCCTAACCCTAACCCTATCTCTAAACCTCATGCTAACCTTAAAGCTAACCGTAACCCTAACCCTAACCCTAACCCTAACCCTCACCCTAGCCCTCACCCTAACCCTAATCCTAACCCTGACCCTCATCCAAACCCTCACCCTAACCCTAAACCTAACCCTCACCCTCACCCTCACCCTCACCATAGCTCTAACCCTAAACTTAACAATAACACTAATCCTAACTCTAAACCTAACCCTAACCCTAACGCTAATCCTAAACCTAAACCTCACCCTCAGGGTTACCCTCACAGTAAAGGTAACCTTAACCATAACACTAACAATAACCCTAACCCAAAACCTAATCCTAAACCTCACACTCACCCTAACCCTAATCCTAACCCTAACCCTCACCCTAAACCTAACCCTCACCTTCACCTTAAGCCTAATCCAAATTCTAAATTCACCCTAACACTAATCCTCACCCTAACCATATCCCTAACCCTCACACCTACCTTCACCCTCAGCCTAACCCTAAGCCTAAGCCTAACCCTAAACCTAAACCTCACACTCATGCTTACCCTAATCCTAATCCTAACCCTAAGCCTATCCCTAAACCTCAACCTAAACCTGACCCTCACCTAAACCTCTCCCTAAACCTAACTCTAAACCTAAAACTCACCCTCAACCTAACCCTAAACCTCACCATAAATCTCACCCTAAAACTAACCCTCACCCTCACCCTCAACTTAACTCTAACCCTAACCCTAACAATAACACTAACACTAACCCTAAACCTAAACCACCCTAACCATAAACCTCACCCTCATCAGAAACTAAACCCTAACCATAACACTAACAATAACCCTAACCCTAACCCTAACTTTAACCCTAACCCTAAACCTAACCGTAATTCTCAACCTCACCCTCAACCTCAGCCTAACCCTAAATCTAACCCTAACACTAACCCTAACCCTAAACCTAAATCTCACCCTAAACCTAACCCTAACTCTAACCCTAAACCTAAACCTCACCCTAACCCTAACCCTAACCCTCACCCGCAACGTCACCATCAACGAAAATCTAACCTTACCCTAACAATAACACTAACCCTAAACCTAATCATGACCCTAACCCTAATCCTCACCCCCACCCTCACCCTCAGCCTAACCCTAAGTCTAAGCCTAACCCTAACCCTAACCCTCACACTCACACTCACCCTAAACCTCACCCTAACACTTACCCTCACCCTAACCCTCACCCTAACCCTAAGCCTAACCCTAAACCTCACTCTCACGCTAACAATCACCCTAACCCTTACCCTCACACGAACACTAACTCTCAGCCTAACCCTCATCCTAACCCTAGCCCTAACCCTACCCTTCACTCTAACCTTAACGCTAACAATAAAGGTAACCCTCATATTAACCCTAACCCTCACACTCACACTCAACCTCACCCTCAGTCTAACCCTAACCCTAACCCTAATCCAAACCGTAACCCTCACCCTCAACCTCACCCTAACTCTAAACCTAACGAAAACCCTCACCCTAAACCTAACCCTATCCCTAACCCTCATGCTAACCCTAAACCTAATCCTAAAACTAATCCTCACCCTAAACCTAACCCTCACCCTAACCTTAACCCTAACCCTAACCCTCACCCAAAACCTCACTTTCACCCTCAACCTCAGCCTCACCCTCACCCTAACACTCACCCTCACCATAATCCTAACCATAACCCTAACCCTCACCCTAAACCTAACTCTGACACTCACCCTAAGCGTAAACCTGCACCTAAGCCTAATCCTACACCTAAACCTCACCCTCACCCTCACCCTAAACCTAAACCTTAACCTAACCCTAACCCTAGCCCTCAGCCTAACACTAACCCTAATCCTCCCCCTCACCTTAACCCTAACCCTAATGCTAACTCTAACACTCACCGTCACAGTAAACCTAATCCTAACCCTCACCCTAAACCTAACCTTAACCCTAATACTATCCGTAACCCTCACCGTCACCCTAAACCTCACTCTAACCCTTACCCTAACCATAACCCTCACCCTAACCCTAACCCTAACACTAACACTAAACTTCACCCTAACCCTCACCCTATTCCTAAATCTAAACCTAACCCTCACCCTCACCCTAAAACTTACCCTCACCCTATCCCTAACACTAATCCTCACCATATCCCTAACCCTGAAACTCACCCTAACACTCACCGTCACCTTAATCCTCACCCTAACCCTAACCGTCACTCTCACCCTAAAACTCACCCTCTCCCTAACCCGAACCCTCACCCTAACCCTACCCTAAACCTCACCCGAATCCTAATCCTCACCCTAACCCTAACTCTAAACCTAACCCTCATACTAACCCAAACCCTCACCTTAAACCTCACCCTAACCCTCATGCTAACCATAAAGCTAACCCTAACTCTCACTCTCACCCTAACCCTCATCCTAACCCTTATCCTCACACTAACCCTAACCCTAATCCTCACATTAACCCTAACACTCACACTAACCCTAATGCTACCCCTGACCCTACCCCTCACATTAACCCTAACCCTAACCCTCACCCTAGCCCTATCCGTAACCCTCACATTCCCACTAACCCTCAATGTCACTGTCACCCTAACCCTCACCCTAACCCTAATAATCACCTACACCCTCACCCTCACCGTCACCCTCACCCTAACCCTCACCCTCACGCTAAACATCACCCTAATCCTAACCCTCACCCTAAACCTAACTGTAATCCTCACCCTAACCCTAAATCTCACCTTAAACCTCACCCTCACCCTAATACTCACCCTCAGACTAACCCTAACCCTAAGGCTTTCCTAACGGAAACCCTCACCCTCACACTAACACTAACCCTAATCCTCACTCTCACCCTAACCCTCACCCTAACCCTAACTTTTACCCCAAGCCTAACACTAACCCTTACCCTCACCCCAAGCCTAACCCTAACCGTAACCCTCCCCCTAACACAAACCCTCCCCCTAACCCTCACCCTAACCCTAACACTAACCCTAACCCTCACCCTCACCCTAAACCTCACCCTAACCCTTTCCCTCACATAACCCTAACCCTAACCCTAACTCTAATCCTCACCCTCACCCTAATCCTAACACAAATCCTCAACCTAACCCTAATCCTCCCCTTAAACCTCACCCTCAACCTAATCCTCACCTTAACCGTAACTCTAAGCCTTTCCTAACTGAAACCCTTACCCTCACCCTAACGCTCAGCCTAACCCTCACCCTCACCCTAACCCTAACCCTAACCCTACCCCAGATCCTAAACCTCACCCTCACCCTAACCCTAACCCTAATCATCACCTATCCCTAACACAAACCCTAACCCTCACGCGAAAGCTCATGCTCACCCTAAGCCTAATGCTAACATTAAACTTCAACCTCACCCTAAACTTCGCCCTAACCCTAACCCTCACCCTAAACCTCGCCCTAACCCTTACCCTCACCCTAACCCTCACCCTATCACTAAGATAACCCTAACACTCACCCTCAGCATAACCCTCACCCTATCCCTATCCCAAACCCTCACCCTAAATTTCTGCCTCCACTCAACCGAACCCTAAACGTAACACTAATCCTAACCCTAACCCTCATCCCCAACCTCACCCGAACCATAACACTAACCCTAACGCTAAACCTCACTCTCACACTTACCCTAACCTTAACTCTTAACCTAAAAATAAATCTAACCCTAACCCTAACCCTCTCCCTCAACCTAACCCTAACCCTGAAATTCACCCTAACCCTAATCCTTACCCTAAACCTCACACTCACCCTCAACCTAACCCTCACCCTTACCCTCACCCTCACTATCACACTAACCCTAACACTAACACTAACCCTCACCCTAACCATCACAGTCACCCTAACCCTCACTCTAACCCTAACCATCAACCCCACCCTAATCCTCCCCCTCAACCGAACCCTCACCCTCACCCTAACACTCACCCTCACCCTAAACCTCACCCTCACAATCAACATCATGCTAACGCTAGCCCTTACCCTAACTATAACCCTGAACCTAACCCTAACCCTCACTGTTATCCTCACCCTAACCCTAACCCTAATGCTAAACCTAACCCTAGACCTCATCCTAACACTTACCATATCCCTAAACCTCACCCTTACCCTCACCCTCACACTAACCCTAACCCTCACACTAACACGAATCCTAACCCTCACCCTCACCCTCAACTTCACCCTAAACCTAACCCTAACCGAAACCCTCATCCTAACTCTAATGATAACCCAAACCCTTAACTTCACCCTAAATCTCACCCTAACCCTTAAACTCACCATAACCTTAACCCTAACACTAACCCTAATACTCACCCTAACCCTAACCCTCGCACACACCCTAATCCTGACCTTCACCGGAACCCTTATCCTCACCCTAACACTCACCGTAACGCTAACCCTAACCCTAATCCTAAACCTAACCCTCACCCTCAACTTCACCGTCACCCTAACCCTAACCCTAAACCTAACACTCACCCTCACCTTAACACTCACCCTGACCAAAAACATCACCATAACCTTAACCCTCACCCTAAACCTAACCCTAAACCTCACCCTAAACTTAATCCTCACCCTTATGCCCTCCCTATCCCTAACACTAACCCAACACCTCACCATCACCCAAACCCTCACACTAACCCTTATCCTCACACTTACCCTAATCCTAATCCTCACCCTAACCCTCACACTAACCTTAATCCTCACCCTATCCCTAACCCTAACCCAAACCCTCACCCTAACCCTCACCGTAATTCTTACCCGCACCGTAACCCTAACCATCACCCTCACCCTAAATCTCACCCTAACCCTTACCCTCACCCTAATCCACAAACTAACCCTAACCCTAAACCGACGGCACACCCTAACCCTCACACTCACCAAAACCCTAACCCTCACCCTAACCCTTACACTCACAATAACCCTATCCCTCACCCTAAACCTAACCCTTATTCTCAAAAGAACACTCACCCTCACGCTAAACCTCGCCCTCACACTAAACATCACCCTAACCCTAACACTCACCCAAACCCTAACCCTAACCCTCAACCTCACCCTAACCCTCACCATGACCCTAAACCTTACCCTAACCCCAACTCACACCCTCACCCTAAACCTCACCTTAACCCTAACCCTAACCCTTACCTAACTGAAAACCTCACCCTCACACTCACCCTCACCCTAATCCTCACCCTCACCCTAGCCCTCACCCTAAAACGAACACTCACCCTAACCCTAAACCTAAGCCTCACCTACACCCTAACCCTAACCCTAAACCTAACCCTAACACACACCCTAACCCTAACTCTAAACCTAATGCTAACCCTAAACCTCACACTCACCCTAACCCGAACCCTATCCCTTACAGTCACCCTAACGCTAACCCTAACCCTCACACTAGCCCTAAACCTTCCGCTCAGCCTAACACTCACCCTATACCTAACCCTAAACCTAAAACTCACCCTCACACTAACTCTCACCCTAACACTTGCCCACACCCTCACCTTCACCCTAACACTAACCCTAAACCTATACTTCACCCTAACGCTCACCCTAACCGTAACCCTCACTCTCACCCTAACCCTCACCCTAACCGTTACCCTCACCCTAACCCTGACCCTAACCCTACACCTAACCCTCACACTAACCTAAGCCTAACCCTCAGCCTAAAACTTATGCTAACCCTAAATCTAACCCTAACCTTCACCAAACCCCTAAACCTAGCCCTAACCCTAACCCTCACACTAAACCTAAACCTAACCCTCAGCCTAACCCTCATCCTAACCCTAAACCTAACCCTAATCCTAACTTCACCCTCACCCTCACCCTAACTCTAAACCTAAACCTAACCCTAACACTCACCCTCATCTTCACCTTAACCGAAAACTATCCCTAAACCTCACCCTATATCTCACCCTCACCCTAACCCTAACCCTAACACTCACCCTAACCCTAACGCTAACCCTAACCCTCACCCTCACACTAAACGAAAGCATAACCCTTACCCTGACCATAACCTTAACCCTCAGTCTAAACCTAATCCTCACCATAACCCTAACCCTCACCCACACACTAACCCACACCCTCACCCTCACCCTCACCCTCAACAAAACACTTACCCTCACCCTCACCTTAACCTAACACTATTCCTAACCCTCATCCTAACCCTAACCCTCACCCTATATGTCACGCTCATCCTAACCCTAACCCTAACCCTCACTCTAACCCTCACCCTAAACTTAACACTAATCCTAACCCTCATCCTCACACTAAACCTCACCTTAACCCTTTCTCTCACCATAAACTTAACCCTAAGCCTAAAACTAATCCTCACCCTAACCCTAACCCTCACCCACACACTAAACCTTACCCTCACCCGAACCCTCACACTCACCTAAACCTCACCCTAACCCTAACATTACCCTTCTACCTAACCATCACCCTAACCATAACACTAACCCTAACCCTCAACCTAACCCTAACCCTAACGCTAACACTCAAACTCACCTAAACCTAAGCTTAATCCTGACATTAACCCTCTACCTAACCATCACCCTAACCATAACACTAACCCTAAACCTCACACTCACCTAAACCTCACCCTAAACCTTATATTACCCCTCTCCTAACCATCACCCTAATCCCACACTAACACTAACCCTCACCCTAACCCTATTCCTAAACCTAGCCCTCACCTCAAACTAGCCCTAACCCTAACTCTAACATTAACCCACACCCTAACCCTAACCCTAAACCTTAACCCTCAACCTAACCCTAAACCTAACCCTAACCGGCACACATACCTAAACCTGACCCTAACACTAACATTACCACTATCCCTAACCATAACCCTAACGCTAACCCTAACCCTAACCCTTAACCTAACCCTAATCCTACCCCTCACCCTCACCCTCAAACTAACCATAAACCTAATGCTAACCGTCACCCTAACCCTAACCCTCAACCTAAACATAAACTCAGCTTAACACTCACTCTCACCCGAATCCTCACCCTAACCCTAACACTTACCTAACCGAAAACCTCACCCTCAACCTCACCCTCAGCCTAGCCCTCAGCCAAACCCTAACCCTAACCCTAACCCTCAACCTCAACCTCCCCTTCAACCTCAGCATTACCCTAACCCTAACCCTAATCCTAACCCTAACCTTCAATCCCACGCTCACCCTAACCCTAAACCTATCCCTAACGCTAAACCTCACCCTCAACCTAACCATAAACCTAACTCTAACAATAACCTTAACCCTAACCCTAACCCAATCCCTAACCCTAAAAATCACCCTAACCCTCACCCTAACCCTCACCCAAACACTTACCCTCACCCTCACCCTCACCCTAACCCTAACCCTAACTTCACACTAAACCTAAGCCTCACCCTAACTCTAACCCTAAACCTAACCCTAATCATAAACCTAACCCTCACACTCACCCTCACCCTAACCCTCACACTCACCCTCATCCTAACCCTCACCCTAAACATCACCCTAACTGTAACCCTCACCCTAACCCTAAACCTAACCCTCAAACTAACCCTCACCCTAAAACTAACGATAAACCTAATCCTCACCCTCAATCTCACCCTCAACCTAACCCTTATCCTCACACTAACCCTAAACCTAACCCTAACCCTAACCCTCACACTAACCCTAAACCTCACCTTAACCCTAACCATACACATCACACTACCCCTCACCCTAACCCTAAACCTAACCCTCACCCTCACTTTCACCCTCACCCACAGCCTAACCCTAAAACTAAGACTAACCCTAACACTAACCCTCACACTAATCCTCCACCTAACCTTGACAAAAACACTCACCCTCACGCTAACTCTAACCCTAACCCTAACTCTCACCCTAACCCTCACCCTGACCCTCACCCTAAACCTAACCCTAACCATCAGCCTAACACTTACACTCTCCCTAAACCTAACCCTCACCCTAACCCTTATCCTACCCCTAACCTCGACCTCACCCTCACACTTACCATAACCCTCATCCTAACCATAACCCCAAGCCTAATGCTAACCCTAAACCGCACTCTCACCCTAACCCTCAACCTAACACTTACCCTAACCCTAACCATAACCTTAATCCTCACACTAAACCTAACCCTCACCCTAACCCTAATCCTACCCCTCAGCCTAACCCTCACCTTAAACCTAACCCTAAACCTAACCCTCACCCTATCACTAAGCTTAACCCTAACCCTCACCCTCACCCTAACCGTGATGCTAACCCTAACCTTCACCCTCACCCTAACGCTAACCCTAACCCTTACCCTCACCCTAAATGTAACCCTCACCCACACCCTAACACTCACCCTAACACTTACCCACACCCTAACCCTCACCCGAAACCTAAACCTAAACCTAACCTTCACCCTAACCTTCACCCTAACCCTAAACCTAACCATAACCCTAACCCTCAACCTCTCCCTAACCCTCATCCTCAACCTAACCCAAACACTAACCCTAAACCTAACACTCGCACTAACCCTAACCCTTACCCTCAGCCTAACATTTATACTAACCATAAACCTAATCCTAATACTCAACCTAACCCTAACACTAAACCTAAACCTCACCCTCAACCTCCCCTTGCCCCTCAGCCTTACCCTAAACCTAACCCTAATCCTAACCCTATCCCTCAACCCCACCCTCACCCTATACCTAATCCTAACCCTAACGCTAACCCTCACCCTCACCAAAACCCTAATCCTAACAATAACCCTCACCCTAACACTAAACCTAACCCTAAAACTCACCCTAACCCTAATCCTAACCCTAACCCTCACCCTCACCATCACCTTCATTCTAACACTCACCCTCATCCTGACCCTCACCATCACACTAACCCCCACACTAACCCTAACCCTCACCCTAACCCTAACCCTAACCCTCACCCTCACATTCACCCTCACCCTCAGCCTAACCATAACCCAAAACCTAATCCTAACCCTCACCCTCACCCTCATCATAACCCGAAAGATAACCCTCACCCTCAACCTCTCCCTCACACTCACCCCTACCCTCAACCTAACCCTCACCCTCACCCTGACCCTCACACTAACCTCAATCTCACCCTAAACATCACCCTAAACCTAACTCTCACCCTAACCCTAACGCTAACCATAACCCTCACGCTCAACCTAACCCTCACCCAAACCCTTATCCTCACACTAACCCTAAACCTAACCCTATCCCAACACCTCACCCTAACTCTCATACTAACCCTAACCCTCAAACACACTCTAACCCTCACACGAAACCTCACCCTCACTGGAACACTCAGCCTCAGCATAACACTCACCCTCACAATAAACTTCAAACTAACCCTAACTCTCACACTAACACTAACCTTAAACCTCACCCTAACCCTAACTCTCAACTTAACCTTAACCCTCACCCTCACCCTAACCCTAATCCTCATCCTATACCTAACCCTCACCCTAAAACTATCCCTCACACTCTCCCTAACCCTAACCCTCATCCTAACCCTAACCCTCACCCTCAACCTCACCGTAACCGTAACCCTAATCCTCATCCTAAACCTAACCCTAAACCTAATGCTAACCCTAACCCTCACACTAAACCTAACCCTCACCCTAACCATAACCCTAAACCTCAGCCTAACCCGCCCCCTAAACTTAACCCTAACCCTAATCCTCACCCTATACCTAACCTTAACCATAAACCTCACCCTAACCCTCACCCTCACCCTAACCCTAATGCTAACCCTATCCCTTACCCTCACCATAACACTCACCCTAACCCTAAACCTCACCCTAACACTAACCCTCATCCTCATTCTAACACTCACCCTAACACTTACCGACACACTAAGCCTCACGCTAACCCTAAAACTAAACCTAAACTTCACCCTAACCCTCACCCTAAACCTAACCATAACCCTAAACCTAACCCTCACCCTAACCCTCACCCTAACCCTAACTCTCACCCTCTCCCTAAACCGCACCCTAAGCTTTACCCTCAACCTAACCCAAAACCTAACCCTAAACCTAACACTCACACTAACCCTAACCCTTACCCTCAGCCTAACCCTTATAATAAACCTAAACCTAACCCTAACCCTCACCCTAAACCTAACCCTAAACCTAACCCTCCCCTTCAACCTCCCCTTCCCCCTCAGCCTTACTGTAACCCTAACCCAAATCCTAACCCTAACCCTCAACCCCACTCTCACCCTAACCCTAACCCTAACCCTAACGCTAAACCTCAGCATCACACTCAACCTCTCCCTAACCCTAACCATAACAATAACCATAACCCTAACACTAACCCTAACCCTAAAACTCAACCTAATCCTAATCCTAACCCTAACCCTCACCTAAACCTCATTCTAACACTCACCCTCACCCTGAACCTCAACATCACACTAACCCTCACACTAACCTGAACCCTCATCCTAACCCTAACCCTCAGCCCCACCATAACCCTAACTATAACCCTCACTCTCACCCTCACCCTCACTGGCACCCTCACCCTCACTCTCACCCTAACCCTTACCCTCACACAAACCCTAACCTATCCCTATCCCAACACCTCAACCTAACTCTCACCGTAACCCTAACCCTCAACCACACCCTAACTCTCACCCTCAACAGAACCCTCATCCTGAACCGAACACTCACCCTCACCCTCACAATAAACATCACCCTAACCCTAACTCTCACATAACCCTAACCCTAAACCTCACCTAACCCTAATCCTCAACCTAACCCTAACCCTCATACTCAACCTAACCATAACACTCATCCTAATCCTAACCCTCACCCTAAAACTAACTCTCAACCTCACCCTAACCCTCACCCTCACCCTCACACTAACCGTAACCCTGAACCTAACTTTAACCCTAACCCTAACCTTCACCCTCACACTGACCTTCACCTCAGCCTAACCCTAACACTAACTCTATTACTAATCTTAACTCTCACCCTCACCATCACCCTAACAATCAACCTAACCCTAAACCTTACCCTAACCCTAACCCTAACCATCACACTAAACCTAACATCAGCTTAAAACTCAGCCTCACCCTAATCCTCACCCTAACCCTAACACTTACATAACCGAAACACCCTCACCCTCATCCAAACCCTCACACTCACCCTCGTGCTCACCCTAACCCTAAACCTAACTCTAATGCTGAACCTCACCCTAACCTTCACCCTAACCCAAACTCTAACCCTAACAATAACCCTAAAACTAACCCAAACCCTAAAATTAAACCTAACCCTAATCCTAACCCTAAACCTCACCCTCACCCTCACCCTCATTCTAACCCTCAACTTCTCCCTGACTCGCACCATAACACTAACACTCACACTAATCGTAACCCTCACCATAACCCTAACCCTAAACCTAAACCTCACCATCACCCTCAACCTAACCCTAACCCTAACCCTTAACCTCACCCTAATCCTAAACCTCACCTCACCCTAAACCTCACCCTAATCTTTACCCTCACCCTAAGCTGCAAACTAACCCTAATCCTAAACCTATGGCTCACCCTAACCCTCACCCTGACCATAACCCTAACCCTAACCCTCACCCTAACCTTAACCCTCACCCTCACACTAACCCTCAACCTTACCCTTATCCTAACACTAACCCTAATCCTAACCCTCTCCCTATCCTTCACACTAACACTAATCCTCACCCTATCCCTAACACTAACCCTAACCCTCACCCTAACCCTTACCCTCACCCTAATCCTATAACTCACCCTCACCCTTAACCTCACCCTAAACCTAACCCTAACCCTAACCCTAACCCACACTGCAAACGTAACCATAACAATAACACTAACAATAATCCTAACCCTAACCGTAACCCTAACACTCACCCTCACCCTAACCCTTATCCTAACCCTAACCCTCACCCTAACCCTAACCCTAACACTCAACCTCACCCTAACCCTTATCCTAACCCTAACCCTCACCCTAACCCTAACCCTAACACTCACCATAACCCTAACCCTCATCCTAAAACTCACCCTAACCCTAACCCTAACCCTAAAACTCACCCTAACACTAACCCTAAACCTCACCCTCACCCTAGCTCTCACCTTAACCCTAACCCTAACCCAAACCCTCACCCTAACCCTTACCCTCACCCTAACCCTAAAACTCACCCTCACCCTTAACCTCACCCTAACCCTTACCCTCAACCTAACCTGTAAACTAAACTTAACCCTAAACCTTCTGCTCACCCTAACCCTCACCCTCACCATAACCCTAACCCTAAACCTAACACTCAACCTAACCATAAACCTCACCCTCACCGTAACCCTCATCCTAACCCCTACCCTCACATTAACGCAATCCTTAACCCTAATTCTCAACAGAACACTCACCCTCACCCTAACCTTTACCCTCACACTAAACATCACCCAAACCTAACCCTCACCATAACCCTAACCCTAACTCTCACCCTCACCCTCACCCTCACCCTAACCCTAACCTTCATCCTAACACTAACCTTCACCCTCACCCACCCTAAATCTAACCCTAACGACAACCCTCACCCTCACCCTAAACCTCACCCTAACCCTATCCCTAACCCTTACCTGAATGAAAAAATCACCCTCACCCGAATCCTCACCCTCACCTTAACCCTAACTCTAAACCTAATGCTAACACTCATCCTAACCCTAACTCTAAAACTAATGCTAACCCTAAACTTCACACTCACCGTAACCTTCACCCTAACCCTTACCGTCACGCTAACCCTAATCCTAACCCTCACAATAAACCTAACACTCACCCTAAACCTAACCCTTCCCCTCAGCCTAATGCTCACCACAAACCTAACCCTAACCCTAATCCTCACCCTATCATTAACCTTAAGGCAAAAACTCACCCTAACCCTCACCCTAAACCTAATGCTAACCCTACCCCTCACCCTGACCCTAACACTCACGCTAACCCTTACCCTCACTCTAAACCTAAAACTCACCCTCAACACAACCCTCAACCTAAAACTTACCCACACCCTCACCCTCACCCTGAACCTAACCCAAAACTTCACCCTAAAACTTCACCACAACGCTCACCCTAATTCTAACCCTCACCCTCACCCTAAACCTCACCGTAACCTTACCTTCACCGTGACACTTAACCTATCCCTAAACCTAACGCTCAAACTAACCCTAACTCTAACCTTCAGCCTAAACCTTATGATAAGCCTAAATCTATCCCTAACCCTAACCCTAACCCTCACACTAACCCTAAACCTAACCCTCAGCCTAATCCTCATCCTAACCCTAAACCTAACACTAATCCTATCCCTTATCCTCACACTCACCCTAAATCTAAACGTAAACCTAAACCTAACACTGACCCTCACCCTCACCCTAACCTAACATTATCCCTAACCCTCACCCTAAGCCTAACCCTCACCCTATACCTCACCCTCAACCTAACCCTAAACCTAACCTTAATCCTCACCATAACTCTCATCCTAACCTTAACACTAACCCTAATCCTCACCCTCACCCTATCCCTCACCCTCACCATAAACATCACCCTAACCCTAACCCTCACCCTAACCTGAATCCTAACACTAACCTGAACCCTAACCCTCACACTAACACTCACCCTAAACCTAACGATAACCCTAAACCCCACCCTCAACCTAACCCTCAACCTAACCCTTATCCTCACACTAACCCTAACCCTACCCCTCACACTAACCCTAAACCTCACCCTAACCCTAACCCTACCCGTCACTCTACCCCTCACCCTAATCCTAACCCTAACCCTAAACCTCACTTTCACCCTCACCCTCAGCCTAACCCTAAGCCTAACACTTACCTAACCCTAACCCTAAACTTAATCCTCCATCTAACCCTGACCATAACCCTCACCCTCACCCTAACACTAACCCTAACCCTAACTCTCACCCTAACCCTAAACCTAAACCTCACCCTAACCCTAATCCTCAACCTAACCCTAACCCTCATCCTGACCCTCACACTAAACCTAGCCATAACTCTAACCCTCACCCTAACACTTACCCTGACCCTAACCTTAACCCTAAACCTAACCCGAACCTCACCCTAACCCTAACCCTCATCCTAAACCTAAGCCTCACCCTCACTCTAACCCGAACCCTCATCCTAACCTTGAACCTAAATCTAATGCTAATCCTAAACCTCACCCTCACTCTAAACCTCACCCAAACCCTCACCCTCACCCTAACACTAACCCTAACCCTCACCCTCAACCTCCCCTTCAACCTCAGCATTATCCTAACCCTAACCCTAATCCTAACCCTAACCTTCAATCCCACGCTCACCCTAACCCTAAACCTATCCCTAACGCTAAACCTCACCCTCAACCTAACCATAAACCTAACTCTAACAATAACCTTAACCCTAACCCTAACCCAATCCCTAACCCTAAAAATCACCCTAACCCTCACCCTAACCTTCACCCAAACACTTACCCTCACCCTCACCCTAACCCTAACCCTAACTTCACACTAAACCTAAGCCTCACCCTAACTCTAACCCTAAACCTAACCCTAATCATAAACCTAACCCTCACACTCACTCTCACCCTAACCCTCACACTCACCCTCATCCTAACCCTCACCCTAAACATCACCCTAACTGTAACCCTCACCCTAACCCTAAACCTAACCCTCAAACTAACCCTCACCCTAAAACTAACGATAAACCTAATCCTCACCCTCAATCTCACCCTCAACCTAACCCTTATCCTCACACTAACCCTAAACCTAACCCTAACCCTAACCCTCACACTAACCCTAAACCTCACCTTAACCCTAACCATACACATCACACTACCCCTCACCCTAACCCTAAACCTAACCCTCACCCTCACTTTCACCCTCACCCACAGCCTAACCCTAAAACTAAGACTAACCCTAACACTAACCCTCACACTAATCCTCCACCTAACCTTGACAAAAACACTCACCCTCACGCTAACTCTAACCCTAACCCTAACTCTCACCCTAACCCTCACCCTGACCCTCACCCTAAACCTAACCCTAACCATCAGCCTAACACTTACACTCTCCCTAAACCTAACCCTCACCCTAACCCTTATCCTACCCCTAACCTCGATCTCACCCTCACACTTACCATAACCCTCATCCTAACCATAACCCCAAGCCTAATGCTAACCCTAAACCGCACTCTCACCCTAACCCTCAACCTAACACTTACCCTAACCCTAACCATAACCTTAATCCTCACACTAAACCTAACCCTCACCCTAACCCTAATCCTACCCCTCAGCCTAACCCTCACCTTAAACTTAACCCTAAACCTAACCCTCACCCTATCACTAAGCTTAACCCTAACCCTCACCCTCACCCTAACCGTGATGCTAACCCTAACCTTCACCCTCACCCTAACGCTAACCCTAACCCTTACCCTCACCCTAAATGTAACCCTCACCCACACCCTAACACTCACCCTAACACTTACCCACACCCTAACCCTCACCCGAAACCTAAACCTAAACCTAACCTTCACCCTAACCTTCACCCTAACCCTAAACCTAACCATAACCCTAACCCTCAACCTCTCCCTAACCCTCATCCTCAACCTAACCCAAACACTAACCCTAAACCTAACACTCGCACTAACCCTAACCCTTACCCTCAGCCTAACATTTATACTAACCATAAACCTAATCCTAATACTCAACCTAACCCTAACACTAAACCTAAACCTCACCCTCAACCTCCCCTTGCCCCTCAGCCTTACCCTAAACCTAACCCTAATCCTAACCCTATCCCTCAACCCCACCCTCACCCTATACCTAATCCTAACCCTAACGCTAACCCTCACCCTCACCAAAACCCTAATCCTAACAATAACCCTCACCCTCAGCCCAATCCTAACCCTAACCCTAACCCTAAACTTCACCCTCACCCTAAACCTAACCCTAACCCTCACCCTCACCCTCACCCGCACCCACACACTCACCCTAACCCTCACCCTCACCCTCACCCTCACCCTCACACTAACCCTCAACTTCAAACTAAACATCACGCTAACTCAAACCCTCACACTAACCCTAATCCTAACCCTCACCCTAACCATAAACCTCATCCTAACCCTCACCCTACCCCTAACGCTAACCCTAACCCTCACCCTCACACTAACCCACACCCTAAATCTTAACCTCACACTAACCCTAACCCTAACCCTAACCTTCACACTAACCTTAACCCTCACCCTAACCCTATCCTTTCACCTCACCCGGACTCTCATCCTAAACCTAAACCTCAACCACACCCTAATCCTCACCCTAACCCGAACCCGAACCCTCACCCGAACACTCACCCTCACCCTAACACTCACAGTCACAATAAACATCACCCTAACCCTAACTCTCACTCTAGCCATCATCCTAAACCTCACCCTAACCCTAACCCTCAAGCTAAACCTACCCCCACCCTCACCCTCACACTAAACCTAAACATAATGAGAACCCTCACCCTAACCCTAATCCTCATCCACACCCTAACCCGAAATCTCACCTGAACCCACACCCACCCCCAAACTCTCATCCTCAACCAAAACCTCACCCTCACCCTAAACATCACCCAAACCCAAACCTTCACCCTAACCCTAACCCTAACCCTACCCCTCACCCTAACCCTATCCCTCACCCTAAACCTTACGCTCACCATAACCCTAACCATAACCATAACCATAACCCTCACACTAACCTTAAACCTCACCCTAACTACAAACCTAACCCTAACCTTCACCCTCACGATGACCTTCACCTCAGCCTAAACCTAAGCCTAACCCTCAACCTAACCCTACCCCTCACCCTCACACTCACACTAGACCTAAAACTAATGATAGCCCTCACCCTAACCCTAATCCTCAACCCACACCCTAACCCGAAAACTCACCTGAACCCACAACCACACCCAAACTCTCATACTCACCCTAAACCTCACCCTCACCCTAAACATCAACCAAACCCTAACCCTCACACGAACCCTAAACCTAAACCTAACCCTCACACTAACCCTAACCCTTACCCTAATCCTAACCCTCACCGTCACCCTCACCCTAATTCTATACCTAAACCTAAACCTAACACTCACCCTAACTCTAACCTAACACTATCCATAACCCTCACCCTAACCCTAAACCTCACCCTATACCTCATCCTCAACCAAACCCTAACCCTAACACTAACCCTCAACCTAACCCTAATCCTCACACTCACCCTAAACCTCATGCTAACCCTAACATTACTCCGCTCTCTAACCATCACCCTAACCCTAACCATAACCCTAACCCTCAACCTAACCTTAAACCTACCCCTCAACCTCACCGTCAAACTAACCCTAAACATAATGCTAACCCTCACCCTAAACCTAATCATCACCCACACCCTAACCGGAACCATCACCCGAACCCTCACCCTCATCCAAACCCTCATCCCCACCCTAAACCTCACCCTCACCCTAAACATCACCCAAATCCTAACCCTCACCCTAACCCTGATTCTAACCCTAACCCTCACCGTAACACTTACCCTCACCTAACCCTAACCCTAACCTTCACCCTCACCCTGACCCTCACCCTCAGCCTAACCCTAACCCTAACCCTATTCCTAATCCTAACTCAAACTCACACTTACCCTAAACCTAACCCTAACACTCACCCTCATCCTCACCCTAACCCTATCCCTAACCCTCACCCTAACCCTAAACCTCACCCTACACCTCACTCACACCCTAACCCTAATCCTAACTCTAACCCTCACCCTAAGCCTCACACTAAACCTAACCCACATCCTCACACTACACCTCACCCTAACCCTCACCCTCACCCTAACTCTAATGCTAACCCTAACCCTCACTTTCACCCTATCCCTCAACCCAAGCCTTACCCTTACCCTAATACTAACCCTCACCCTCAACCTAAACCTCACCCTAACCCTTATCCTCAGAATAACCCGCAAACTAACCCTAACCCTAAACCTACCGCTCACCCTAACCCTCATCCTAACCCTAACCCTAACCCTCACCATCACCCTAACCATCACCCTAACCCTAACCCTCACCCTAACCCTAACCCAAACCCTCACCCTAAACCTAACCTCAGCTTAACCCCCACCCTCATCCTAATCCTAACCCTAACACTTACCTAACCGAAACCCTCACCCTCACCCTGACCCTAAACCTCACCCTAACCCTCACCCTCAACCTCCCCTTCCCCCTCAGCATTATACTAACCTTAACTCTAATCCAATCCCTAACCTTCAATCCGACCCTCACCCTAAACCTAACCCTAACGCTAATCCACACGATAACCCTCACCCTAACCCTAACCCTCACACTAACCCTAAACCTCACCCTAACCCTAACCCTACCCCTCACACTACCCCTCACGCTAACCCTAACCCTAACCTCACACTCACTTTCACCCTCACCCTCAGCCTAACCCTAACCCTAACACTTACCCTAACCATATCCCTCACCGTAATCCTCCACTTAACCCTGACCATAAACCTCACTCTAACCCTAACACTAACCCTAACCTTAACTCTCACCCTAATGCTAACCCTAAACCTCACCCTAACCCTAATCCTCAAACTAACCCTAACCCTCACCCTGACCCTCACACTAAACCTAACCATAACCCTAACCCTCACCCTAACACTTACCCTGACCATAACCCTCACACTACACCTAACCCGAACCCTTAACCTAACCCTAACAATAATCCTAAACCTAAGCCTCACCCTCACCCTCACCCTCACCCTCACCCTAACCCTAACCCTCATCCTAACCTTAAACCTAAACCTAAAGCTAACCCTAAACATCATCCTAACCCTAAACCTCACCCTAAAATTTACCTTCACCCTAACCCTAACTGTAACCCTCACACAAAACCTAAACCTCACCCAAACCCTAAACCTAACCAACACCCTAAACCTAACCCTCACCCTACCCCTAACCCTAAACCTCACACTAAACGTAAGCCTCAACCTAAACCTAACCCTACCCCTCAGCCTAACCCTCACCCTAAATCTAAACGTAACCCAAATCCTCAACCTATCCCTCACCTTAACCCTAATCCTCACCCTCAACCTCCCCTTCCCCCTCAGCTTTACCCTAACCGTAAACCTGATCCTAACACTCAACCTAAACCTCACCATAACCCTAACCCTCAGCCTCACCCTAACCCTCACCATAAACTTTACCCTCAACATAACCCAAACCCAAACCCTAAACCTAACACTCACACTAACTGTAAACCTAACCCTCACCCTATACTTTATACTAACCATCAACCTAACCGGAATCCTCACACTAACCCTAAACCTAACCCTGACCCTAAACCTCATCCTAACACTATTCATAACCCTAACACTCACACTAACCTTAACCCTCACCCTCACGCTAACCCTCACCCTAAACCTTACCCTCACCCTAAACGTATCCCTAAACCTAACCCTAACTCTAACTCTCACACTAACACTCACCCTCACCCTAACACACACCCTCACACTAAACATAACCCTAAAGCTAACACTCACCCTAACCCTAACACTAACCCTCACCCTAAACCTCACCCTCACCCTAACCCTAACCCTAACCCTCATCCTAACACTAACCCTCACCCTCACCCTCACACTCCCCCAACCATAACCCTCTACCTCACCCTAAACCTCACCCTAAACCTTACCCTCACCCTAACTCTAATCCTAACCCTAACCGTAAACCTCACCCTAACCCTAAACCTATCCCTAACCCTCACCCTAACCCTAACCCTCACCCTATCTCACACTCACCCTAACCCTCACCCTAACCCTTACTGTGACCCTAAAACTAACCCTAACCCTCACACTAAACTTAACCCTCACCCAAACTCTAATGTTACCCCTCACCCTAACCCTCACCCTCAAACTAACCCTAACCCTAATCCTCACCCTATCCTTAATCTTAACCCAAAATTCACCGTAAGCCTCACCCTCACCCTCACCCTAATGCTAACCCTAACACTCAGCCTCACCCTAAACCTCACCCTAACACTTACCCTCACCCTAACCCTAACCCTCACCCTCACACTAAACCTCACCCTAACACTTACCCAAACCCTAAACCTCACCCAAACCCTAAACCTAAACCTAACCTTGATGCTAACACTCACCCTCAACCTAAACTTCACCCTAACACTTACCCACAGCCTTACCCTCACCCTAACCCTAAACCTAAACTTAAACTTGACCCTAACCCTCACCCTAACCCTAAAACTCACCCTCACCCTAAACCTCACCCTAACACTTACCCAAACCCTAAACCTCACCCAAAACCTAAACCTAAACCTAACCTTGATACTAACACTCACCCTCAACCTAAACTTCACCCTAACACTTACCCACACCCTTACCCTCACCCTAACCCTAAACCTAAACTTAAATTGACCCTAACCCTCACCCTAACCCTAAAACTCACCCTCACCCTAACTCTCACCCTAACATTTACCCTCACCCTAACCCTTACCCTAACCCTAAACCTAACCCTCACATTAACCCTAACCCTAACCCTCAGCCTAACCCTTATCCTAACCCTAAACCTAGCCCTAAACCTCACCCTAACCTAATCCTAACCCTCAGCCTAACCCTCATCCTAACCCTAACCCTAATCCTAACCCTTACCCTCACCCTAACTGTAACCCTAAACCTAAACCTAACACTCACCCTCACAGTTACCCTAACCCTAACACTGTCCCTAAGCCTCAACATAAACCTAACCCTCACCCTAATCCTAAACCTAACCTTCACCCTCAAACTCACCCTAACTCTAACCCAAAACCTAACCCTAACCCTCACCCAGACCCTCAACTTAACCCTCAGCCTCACCCTAAACCTCACCCTAAACCTAAACCTACCCCTCTCCCTACCCCTCACCCTGATCCTAATGCTAACCCTAACCCTCAACCTAACCCAAAACCTACCCATAACGCTAACCCTCAACCTAACCCTAATGCTCACCCACACCCTAACCCTCACCATCACCCGAAGCCTCATACTCACCCTCTCACCCTCACTCTAAACATCACCCAAACCCTAACCCTCACCCTAACACTTACACAAACCCTAATCCAAACCCTCACACTCACCCTAACCCTCAGCCTAACCCTTTCCCTTACCCTAAACCTAACCATAACCCTCACACTAACCGTAACCCTCACTCTAACCCTAACCCTAACGCTGACCCTAACCTTCCCCCTCACCCCCTGACCCTCACCCTAATCCTATTCCTAATCCTAACACTCACCCTCACCCTAAACCTAACCCTAACCCTAACCCTAAACATCACCCTCACCCTCTCCCTCAACCTAACCCTCACCCTCACCCTAAACATCACCCTAACCCTAACCCTCACCCTCAACCTAACCCTAACCCTCACCCTGAACCTAACCTCAGCTTAATCCTCACTCTCGCCCTAATCCTCACCCTAACCGTAACCTTTACCTAACAGAAACTCTCACCCTCACCCTCAGCCTATCCCTCACCCTCACCGAAGCCCTCACCCTAACCCTAACCTTAACCCTCACCCTCACCCTCAACCGCCCCTTCTCTCTCAGCCTTACTCTAACCCTAACAATAACTCTAACCCTAACCCTAACCCTAAAACTCATCCTAACCCTAATCCTAACCCTAACCCTCAACCTCGCCTTCACCCTCATTCTAAACCTCAACCTCACTCTGAACCTCACCATCACACTAACCCTCACACTAACCCTAATCCTCACCCTAGCCTTAACCCTAACCCTCACCCTCACTTCCCCCATCACACTCAGCCTAACCCTAACTCTAACCCTAATCCTAAACTAACCTCACCCGCACCCTCACCCTAACCCTAACCCTCAAACTCCCCTTCCCCCTAACACTAACCCTCAACCTAACCCTAAGCACCACCTTAACCCTAACCCTCACACTGAACCTAACTCTAACGCTCACCCTAACCCTCACCTTCAAACTAACCCTAACCATAAACAGTATCCTCACACTAAACCTAACCTTAACCCTAACCTTCACACTAATCCTAACCCTCAACCTAACCATATCCCTCCACCTCAACCTAAATCTCACCCTAACTCTAACCCTAACACTCACCCTAACCCTAAATCTAATCCTAACCCTCACCCTCACCCTAAACCTCACCATCACGCTAATGCTCACCCTAACCCTAACCCTCACCCTAAACCTAACACTCAACCTAAACCTAACCCTCACCCTGACCCTCACCCTAAATCTAACCGTAACCCTAACCCTCACCCTCAAACTTACTTTAATCCTAACCCTCACCCTAAACCTAACCCGCACCCTAACACTAACCCTCACAATAACCCTAACCCTAGCCCTCACCCTCACCCTCAACCTAACCCTAACACTAATCCTAAACCTAACCCTAAATCTAAACTTCACACTAAACCTAAGTCACTCTATGCCTAACCCTACCCCTCAGCCTAACCCTCACCCTAAACCTAACCCTAACCCTAATCCTCACACTATCCTTAATCTTAACCCTAAACCTCACCCTAACCCTCACCCTCACCATAACCCTAATGATAACCTTAACCCTCACCCTCACCCTAACCCTCAAACTTACCCTTACCCTCACTCTAAACCTTACCCTCACCCTAAGCCTAAACCTCACCCTCGCCCTAACCCTCACCCTAACACTTACCCACACCTTCACCCTAACACTAATCCTCAGCCTCACCCTCACCCTAACCCTAACCCTCACCCTAACCCTAACCCTCACCCAAACCCTCACTCTTACAGTCACCCTCACCCTCAGCCCAACCCTAATCCTTACCCTAATCCTAACCCTCACCCTCACCCTAACTCTAACCCTAACCCTAACCCTCGCCCTCACCCTAACCATATCCCTAACACTCACCCTAACACTAAAACTCACCCTATATGTCACCCTCACCCTAACCCTAAACCAAAACCAATTCCTCACCCTAAACTTCACCCTAACCCTAACACTAACCATAACCCTCATCCTCACAATAAACCTCACCCTATACCTTACCCTCCCCATAACCCTAACCCTAACACTAATCCTCAACCACACCTAACTTCACCCTCACCTGAACCTTCACCCTCACCCTCACCCTCACCCTCATCCGCACCCTAAACATCACCCTAACACTAACACTCACCCTCACGCTAATCCTCACAATAACCCTAACCCT
Source organism: Dipodomys merriami (assembly GCF_024711535.1). Classification (NCBI taxonomy): domain Eukaryota; kingdom Metazoa; phylum Chordata; class Mammalia; order Rodentia; family Heteromyidae; genus Dipodomys; species Dipodomys merriami. Next base: position 558,474 of record NW_027202360.1, on the reverse strand, counting down.
GACCGAAAAGAAACCCTCAAACTAACCCTCACACTGACCCTCACCCTGACCCTAGCCCTCACCCAAACACTAACCGTAACCCGAACCCTAATCCTCACCTTCACCCTAACCCTCACCCTAACCCTTACCCTTACCCTGACCCTAACCCTAACCCTAATCATAACCCTCACACTAGCCGTAACCCTCACCCTAAACATAACCCTAAACCTAACCCTAACCTTCACCCTCACACTGACCCTCAACCTCACCGTAACCCTAAACCTATTCCTAATCCTAACCCTCACAATCACCCTCAACCTAAACCTAACCCTAACACTAACCCTCACCCTCACCGAACCCAAACCCTCATTCTAACCCTAAGCTCAGCTTAACCCTCACCCTCAACCTAATCCTCACCCTAACCCTAACCCAAACGTAAATGTAACCCTCACCCTCACACTAACCCTCATCCTCACATTAGCACTAACCCTATCCCTAACCATAACACTTACCCACACCCTAACCCTCACCATCCTCCTCACTCTAACCCTAATCCTAACCCTAATCCGAACCCTAATGCTCACACTACCCCTCTCCCTAACCCTAACTGTAACCCTACTCCTCACCCTCATCCTAACCCTCACGCTCAGCCGAATACTCACCCTCAACCGAAACCATACTCTCACAATAAACATCACCCTAAACCTAACCCTCAACCTAACTCTAACCCTAACCCCCACCCTAACCCTAACCCTCACCATAACCCTCACTCTAACCCTTACACACAACATATTCCTATCCCTCACTCACAAACTTACAATCATCCAAACCCTTACCCTCACCCGAACCCTCACCCTAACCCGCAACCTAACGCTCACCCTAACCCTAACCCTCACGCTTGCCATAACCATCACCCTAAACTTTATCCTCACCCTCACCCTAATCCTCAACCTAACCTTTACCCTGATGCTAACCCTAAACATAAACCTAACCCTCAAACTAGCCCTAAACCTAACCCTCAACCTAACCCTTATCCTATCCCTAAACCTAACCCTAACCCTCACCCAAACCCTAAACCTAACCCTCACACTAACCCTAAACCTAAACCTCAGCCTAACGCTCATCCTAACCCTAACCGTAACCCTAACCCTCACCCTAACCATAACCCTACCCATAAAACTCACCCTATCCCTAACACTCCCCCTCACCCTCAGGCTAACTCTAATACTAACCCTAACCCTCACCCTCACCCTAACTCTAACCCTAAACCTAATCCTAAACCTCACCCTCACCCTCACCCTAACCCTAAACCTAACCCTAACCCTGACCCTAACCCTAACCCAAAACCTATACCTCACCCTCACCCTAACCCTAACCCTAACCCTCATACTGAAACTCACCCTAACTTTACCCTCACCATAAACCTAACTCTAACCCTAATCCTCACCCTAAACCTTAGCCTCATCCACACCCTAACACTCACCCTAACCCTAAGCCTAACCCTATTCCTAAACCTAAGCCTCACACTTAAACTCACCCTAACCCTACACCTAACCCTTACCCTCACACACGCCCTCACCCTAAACCTCACTGTCACCCTAACCCTCACCCTAACCCTAACCCTACCCTTCACTCTAACCCTCAAACTAACCCTAACCCTAATCCAAACCCTCAACCTAACCCTAACGCTAACCCTAACCCTCACCCTCACACTAACCCTAAACCTAACACTAACACTCAACCTAACCCTAATCCTCACCGACACCCTAACCCTCACCCTCACCTTAACCCTCACCCTCACCCTAAACCTCACCCTAACCCTAATCCTAACCTTCACCCTAACTCTAAAATTTACACTAACCCTAACCCTAACGCTAAACCTCACCCTAACCCTAACCCTCACCCTCACCCTCACCCTCACCCTAACCCTAACCCTAACCCTAACCCTCACCGTAACCCTAACCCTTATCGTATACCTAACCCTCAGCATCAACATAAGCCTAACCCTAATCCTCGCCATAACACTAACCCTCACCCTAACCCTCAGCCTCACCCTAATCCTCACCCTAACTGTAACCCTCAACCTAAACCTCACCCTAATCCTCACCCTAACCCTAACCCTAACCATTACCTAATCGAAACCCTCAACCTCAACCTCACACTCACCCTAACACTCACACTCACCATAGTCCACACCCTAAACCTAAATTTCACCCTAACCCTAACCATAAGCCTCACCCTCACCCTCATCCTAAACCTAACCATAACCATAACCCTAATCCTAACCCTAACCCTCACAATCACCCTCACACTAATTCTAAACCAAACCCTAACCCTCACCCTCAATGTTACCTAACCCTAACCCTCACCCTCACCCTCACCCTAAATCTAACCCTAACCCTAATCCAGACCCTCACCCTCACACTAACCCTAATACTCACCCTATCCCGAACACTAACCCTAAACATCAACCTAACCTTCACCCTGAACCTAACCCTAATGCTAACCCGAACCAAACCCTCACACTAACCCTAACCCTAACACTTACCCTCACCCTAACCCAAACCCTCACCCTCACAATAACTCTCACTATAGCCATTAGATTCACCCTAACCTTAACCCTAACATTAACCCTAAATCTCACCCTAACCCTCTCCCTAACCCTAACCCTCAAACTCAACCTAACCCTCACCATAAACCTTGCCCTCACCCTAACCATAACCCTAAACCTAAAGTTCACACTAAGCCTAACTCTAACCCTCAACCTAACCCTCATCTGAACCCTTACCCTAACCCTAAACCTAACCCTAAGTATCACCCTCACCCTCACCCTAACCATAACCCTAACCCTTACCCTCATGCTAACCCTCACCCTCACTCTAACCCTATTACTATCCCTAACCCTAACTATAAAAATAACACTAACCCTAACCCTAACCCTCACCCTCACCGTCACCCTAACCGTAATCCTAACCCTAACCCTCAACCTCAACGTCACTATCAACCTCAACCTGAACCTCAAGCTCACCCTCACCCTAACCCTCACACTAACCCTAACCCTCAACCTAACCCTAACCCTAACCCTCACGTCACCCTCACCCTCACCCTCAGCCTAAGCCTTACACTAATCCCAATCCTAACGATAACCCTTACCCTCATCCTAAACCTAATCCTAATCGTCAAACTCACACTCACCCTCACACTCACCCTAAACCTCACACTCAAACTCACCCTCACCCTAAAAATCACCCTAACCCTAACCCTCATCCTCACCCTAACCCTTACCCTCACCCTAACCTAACCCTCACCCTCAGCATCACCCTCACCCTCAGCCTAAACCTACTGCTACCCCTAATCCTAACACTCACCCTCAACCTAACTCTAACCCAAAACCAAATTCTCCCCTTCCCCCTCACCCTCACACTAACCCTCACTCTAAACCTAACCCTCACCATCAACTTCAACCTCACCCTCAGCCTAACCATAGTCCTTACCCTAATCGTAACCCTCAACCTACCCCTGACCCTAACCCTAACCCTAACCCTCACCCTAAACCTCTCCCTCACCATAGTCCACACCCTAACACTAACCATAAACGTAACCCTCACCCTCACCCTAACCCTAACCCTAAACCTAACCCTCACACTCACCATAAACCTAACCCTCACCCTAACCCTTACCCTTACCCTAAACCTAACCCTAATCCTAAAACTAACCCTAACCCTAACACTCACCTTCACTCTCACCCTAAACCTAACCCCAACCCTCACCCTCAACCTAACCCTAACCCGAATCCTAACTCTAACCCTCACCTTAACCCTAACCCTACCACTCACCCTAACCCTAACCCTAAACCTAACCCTCACCCTCACCCTCACCCTCTGCCTAACACTAACCTTAACCATAATCCTAACACTAATCCTCACCCTCATACTCACCCTAACTCAAACCCGAACCCTAACAATAACACTCACCGTAACCCTAACCCTATCCCTAACCCTCACCCTAACCCTAAACCTCATCCAAACCCTAAATCTAACACTCAACCTCACCATAACCCTTACCCAAACCCTATACCTCACCGTAAACCTAACCCTAACCCTAACCCTCACCCTCACTCTAAACCTAACCCTAACCCTTACCCTCACCATAACCTTATCCCTAACCCTAAACCTAATACTCACACTAACTCTAACCACCACCCTCACCCTATCCCTCACCGTCACCTTAAACCTCACCCTAACACTAACCGTCATCAACACCCTAACCCTCACCCTCACCCTCACCCTCACCCTCACCCTCACCCTAACCCTCACCCTAACCCTAACCCTAAACCTCACCCTAAACCTAACCCTTGCCTTCACCCTCACCCTCACCCTAAGTCTAATCCTAAGTCTAATCCTAACATTAACCCTAACCCAAACCCTCACACTCACCCTCACCTTAACCCTAATCCTAATCCTAACCCTAAACCTCACCCCACCCTAAACCTCACCATAACCGTAACCCTAACACTAAACAAAACCCTCACACTAACCCTAAATCCTAACTCTAACCCTCACCCTACCCCTAACCGTAAACCTAACACTCATCCTCACCCTAAACCTCACCCGAACACTTGCCCTTACCCAAAAGCTCACCCTAAACCTAACCCTAAAGCACACCCTAAACCTCACCCTAAACCTAACCCTAAACCTCACCCTAGCCCTCACCCTTAGCCTAACCCTAACCCTCACCCTCACACTAAATCTCAACCTAACCCTTAACCTCACGCTAACCCTAACCCTAACCCTTACCCTAAGCCTGACACTAACCCTAACCCTCACTCTCACCCTCACCCTCCACCTAACACTAAGCCTATACCTAACCCCAAACCTAACCCCAACAATAACCCTAACCCTAACCCTCACCCTAACCCATACCCTAACCCTAACCCAAACCCTCACCCTCACCCTAGCCCATACTCTATCCCTAAGCCTAAGCCTAAACCTCACCCTAACCCTCACCCTCACCCTAAGTCTAATCCTAACCCTAAATCTAAACCTCACACTCACCCTCACCTTAACCCTAATCCTAATCCTAATCCTAACCCTAACCCTAACACTCACCCACTCCCTAAACCTCACCATAAACCAAACCCTAACACTAAACCTTACCCTAACCCTCACCCTAACCTTAACTCTAATCCTAAACATCACCCTCACCCTAATCCTAAACTTAACCCTAACCCTAAACCACGCCCTAATCCTTAACCGCACACTAACACTTACCCTCAACCTAACACTAACCCTAACCCCAACACTAACCCTCACACTAACCTAACCATAACCCTAAACCTAAACCTTACCCTAAACCTAACCCTCAACTTCACCCTAAACCTAACACTAACCCTAACCCTCATCCTAAACTTAACCCTCAACCTAACTCTAAGGCTAAACCTCACCCTCACCCTCAACCTAAACCTAAACCTAACCCTAACCCTCAGCCTAATACTAACCCTAACCCTAATGCTAACCATAACCCTCACCCTCACCTTAACCCTCACCCTAACCCTAACCCTAATCCTCACTCTATCCCTACCCTAACCCTCACCCTCATCCTAGCTCTCACCGTAAACCTAATCCTAACCCTCACCCTCACACTAACCCTAATGCTAACCTTAAACTCACCCTCACACTAACCCTCACCCTAAACCTAATCCTAACCCTTACACTCACCCTCACCCTCAACCTCACCCTAACCCTAACCATAAACCTGATCCTCACCCTATTCCTAATCCTAACCCTCACCCTCACCCTAGCCCTCACACTAACACTAACCCTAACCCTACAACTCACCTGAACCGTAACCCTAAACCTAACCCTAACCTGCACCCTAAGCCTAACCCTAACACTAACCCTCACCCTAACACTCAGCCTAAACCTAACCCAAACCATCACCGTAACCCTAACCCTCCCCCACACCCTAACCCTTACACTCACCGTAGCCCTCACACTAACTCAACCCTAAACCTACCCCTCAACCTAACCATCACCCTAAACCTAACCTTAAACCTCACCCTAAGCCTAACCATAACCCTCACTCTAACCCTAGCCCTCACACTCACCCTAACCCTAACCCTCACCTTCTCCCTCACCCTCACCCTAACCCTAACACTAACACTAAACCTCACCCAAAACTTAACCCTCACCCTAACCCTAACTCTCACCCTCACCTAAACCCTAACCCTCACCCCAACCCTCTCCCTAACCCTAATGCAAATTCTAACCTTTACACTCAACCTAACCCTCACCCTTACCCTCACCCTCACCTAATCCTCACCTTAACCATAACCCTTACCTAAACTAAACCCTCAACCTCACCTTCACCTTAACCCTCACACTCACCCTAGCCCTCACAATATCCCTCACCCTAACCCTAAACCTCACCTTCACCCTCACCCTCACCAATATTCTTACCCAAAGTCTAGCCCTCACCCTAAACCTAACCTCCACCCTAACCCTAACCCTCACCCTCACCCCCACCCTCAGCCTAACCCTAACTCCAATCCTAACCTTAAACCTCACCCTCACTCTAAACCTAATCCTACCCCTAACCCTAAGTCTCACCCGAACCCTAACCTCCACTGTAACCCTAACCCTGACACTAACCCTAATCCTAAACCTAAACCTCACCCTGACCCTAACACTCACCCTAATCCTTACCCTCACCCTAACACTCACCCTAACCCTAGCCCTCACCGTAACCCTAACACTAACCCTAACACTCAACCTCACCCTAAACCTCACCCTAACCATAAACCTCACCCTAACCTTTAGCCTTACCTTAACCCTCACCCTAACACTAACCCTAACCCTAATCCTCACCCTAACACTAACCTTCACCCTAACACTCACGGTAACCCTAACCCTCACTCTCACCCTAACCCTCACCCTAACCCTTACCCTCACACTAATCCTAACCCTAACTGTAACCCTAATGCTCTTACTAAACCTAACCATCAATTGAAATCTATCGGTACCCCTCACTCTAGCCCTCACCCTAACTGTAACACTAACCCTAACGCTAAACCTCACCCGAACCCTAACCCTAACCCTAAACCTTGAGCTCACCCTCGGCCTAATCCTAACCCTGACCCTCACCCTAACCCTCATCCTCACCCAATCCTCACCCTTACAGTAACCCTCACCCTCACTCTAATCCTCACCATCACCCTTACCCTCACACTAAACCTAATCCTCACCCTAACCCTAACCGTACCCCTCAAGCTAACACTCACCCTAAACCTAACCCTCACCCTAACCCTAAACCTAACTATAATCCTTACCTAACACAAACCCTCACCCTCACCATAACCCTCAACCTAAAATTCACCCTCAACATAGCCCGCACCCTAACCCTAACCCTAATCCTAACCCTAACCCTAAACCTCACCCTAAACCATACCCTGACTCTAACCCTCACCCTAAACCTAACCGGAACCCAAAACCTCACCCTAACCCTCACCCTCACCCTAACCCTAACCTAAACCCTAACCCTCAAACTAACCCTCACCTTAACCCTAACCCTAAGCCTAAACCTCACCCTCACCCTAACCCTCACCCCAACCCTTACTCTCACCCTAACCCTAACCCTCACCCTCACCTCAAACCTCATCCTAACCCTTACCCAAACCCTAACCCTAAACCTAACACTCACACTAACCCTAACGCTCACCCTAACCCTAACCTTCACACTTACCTTATCCTCACCCTAACCCTAACCCTAACACTAACCCAAAACCTACCCCTCAACCTACCCCTCACCCTATCTCTAACCCTAACCCTAAACCTAACTTTCACCATAAACGTAACCATAATCCTCACCCTCACCCTAACTCTCACTGTCAGGCTAACCCTCACACTAACACTAACTCTCTTCCACACCCTCACCCTCAACATCACCCTACACATCACCCTAACCCTAACACTCACCCTAACCCTAAACCTAAACCTCATCCTAAAGCTAACCCTCACCCTAACCCTCACCCTCACCTGATCCTCACCTTAACCATAACCCTTACCTAAACAAAACCCTCACCCTCACCTTCATTTAACCCTCACCCTCACCCTAGCCCTCACAATATCCCTAACCCTAACCCTAAACCTCACCTTCACCCTCACCCTCACCAATACTCTAATCCAAACACTATCCCTCACCCTAACCCTAACCTCCACCCTAACCCTAACCCTCACCCTCACCCTCACCCTCAGCCTAACCCCAATCTTAAACCTCACCCTCATCCTCAACCTCACCCTAAACCTAACCATAACAAAAAACCTAACCCTAACCCTAACCCTAACGATCACCCTCATGGTCAACCTAACCCTAATCCTAAATATAACCCTCTCCCTCACCCTCACCCTAACCCTAATCCTAACCCTAACCCTCACCCTAACCCTCAGCCTCACCCTCAACCTCAACCTAAACCGAACCCTCACGCTCCCCCTCCACCTAACACTCACCCTCAACCTAATCCTAACCCTAAGCCTCACCCTCACCCTCACCCTAACCTTAACCCAAACCCTAACACGCAACTTAACCCTTAACATAGCCCTAACTCTTACCCTGAAAATGTCCCTCACCCTAATGCTCTCCCTAAGCCTTACCTTCACCCTAACACTTACCCTAACCCTAACACTCAACCACACCCTAACCCTCATCCTAACCCTTACCCTCAGCCTAAACCTAACCCTAACCCTCACACTAAACCTGCCCCTCACCCTAACACTAACCCTAAACCTCACCCTAACCTTCACCCTCACACCCACCCTTACCCTTATCCTCATCCTCACCCTAACCCTCACACTAAATTTAACCCAAACACTAACCCTCAACCTAACCCTCACCATACCCCTAACCCTAACCCTGAAACTGTCCCTCACCCTAACGCTCTCCCTAACCCTAACCCTAACCCTAACCCTAACCCTACCCCTACCCCTAACCCTAAACCTAACCCTAACTCTCACACTAAACCTAACCCTCACCTTAACAGTAACCCTAACCCTTACCCTAACCCTCACCTTAACCTTAAATCTAACCCTCACCCTAACACTCATGCTAACCCTCACTCTCACCCACACCCTCACCCTAACCCTAACCCTAAGCAAACTCCTAACCTTAAGCATCACCCTAACCCAAACCTAACCCTATCCCTCACCCTCACTCTAACCCTCACCCTAACCCTTAACTTCATCCTCACCCTAAACGTCACACTTATCCGAAACCTCATCGTAACTCTAACCTTAAATCTCACCCTCATCATCACCCACACGCTAACCCTAACCCTAACCCTCACCTTAACCCTAAAACTCACACTAATCCTCACGCTAACCCTCACTCTCACCCGCAACCTCACCCTAACACTAACCCTAACCCTCAACCTAACCCTAACCCTCACCCTAACACTTACCACAGCCTAACACTAACCCTAACTCTAACACTAACCCTCACACTAACCATAGCCCTCACCCTAATCCTAAACCTCACCCTAACAATAACCCTAACCCTAAACCTCACCCTCACCCTAGCCCTCAGCCTAACCCTCATTCTAACCCTAACCCTCAACCTAACCCTTACCCTCATCCTCATCATAAACCTCAAACTAACCCTAACCCTAATCCTCAATCTAACCCTCAACCTAACCCTAACCCGCACCCTTAACCGAACCCTCACCCTAACACTAACACTCAACCTTATCTTAACAATCACCCTCAGCCTAACCCTCACCTTTACCCTTACCATCACCCTCACCCTAACCCTCATCCTTAACCTAACCCTCACGCTACCCCTCACCCTAACCCTAACCTTCACCCTCACACTCACCCTCACCCTCAGTGTAACACTAACCCTATCACTTTTCCTAACCCTAAACCTCACCCTCACCCAAACCGTCACCCTAACCGTAACCCTCACACTGAACCTAACCCTCAACCTAAACCTAACCCTACCCCTCACCCTAAACTTCACCCCAAACTTAACCCTAACCCTAACCTTCACCCTCACGCCAGCCCTCACCCTAACCCTAATTCTTACCCTAACCCTCACCCTAACCCTCATGCTCACCCTAAACCTCACACTAACCCTAACCCTAATTCTCAATCTAACCCTAACCCTAACCCTTACCCTAAACCTCACCCTAACCCTAATCCTCACCCTTACCCTAACCCTCACCCTCAACCTAACCCTAAACGTTACTATCACCCCAATGCTCATACTGACCCTCACCCTAACCCGAACCCTCACCCTAATACTAACCCTAACCCTAACCCTCACACTAACTCTCACCGTAACTCTCACGGTAACCCTAACCCTCACTCTCACCCTAACCCTCACCCAAACATTTACCCTCACACTAATCCTAACCCTAACTGTAACCCTAATGCTCTTACTAAACCTAACCATCAATCGAACTCTATCCCTACCCCTCACACTAGCCCTCACCCTAACTGTAACACTAACCCTAACGCTATACCTCACCCTCACCCTCACCCTCACCCTTACCTTTGCCCTCACCCTCGGCCTAATCCTAACTCTAACCCTCACCGGAACCCTCACTCGCACCCAATCCTCACCCTTACAGTAATACTCACCCTCACTCTAATCCTCACCATCACCTTTACCCTTACTGTCACCCTAACCCTCACCCTAACCCTAACACTCAACCTCACCCTCAACCTCAGCCTAACCCTACCACTCACCCTAAACCTTATTGTCACCCTAACTCTCACCCTATCACTAACCCTAACCCTCATGCACACCCTAACCCTCACAGTAACCCTAACTCTAACCCTAACCCCAACACTATCCCTCACCCTCAGCCTCACCCGAACCCTAACTATAACCATAAACCTCAACCTCACCCTAACCCTAACCCTAAACCTAACGCTAAACCTCACCCTAACCCTAACCCTAAAACTCACCCTCACCCTAGCCCTCACCCTACCCTAATACTAACAATAATGCTCATGCAAATCCTCCCCATAACCTTAACCCTAGCCCTCACCCTAACCCTAACCCTCAAACTCTCCCTCACCCTCAGCCTAACCCTAAGCCTAAACCTAACCCTAACCCTAACACTCACATTCACCCTCACCCTAACCCTAATCCTAAAACTAACCCTATCCCTAAACCTCAACCTAAACCTCACCCTCACCCTAAACCTAACACTAACCGTAACGCTGAACCTCACCCTAACTATCCCCCTAACCCTAACTCTAACCCTAAACCTCACCCTCACCCTAACCATAAACTTAAGACTCACCCTAAACCTAACCCTCACCCTAACCCTCACCCTTACCCAAAACCTCAAAGTAACTCTAACTCTAAACCTAACAATAACACTAACCCTAACCTTAACCCTAAACCTAAACATAACCCTCACCCTCAGCCTCACCCTCACCGCAAACTTAACCCTAACCATAACACTAACAATAAACCTAACCGTAAAACTCACCCTAATCCTCACCCCCATGATCACCCTCAACCTAACCCTATGCCAAAACCTAACCCTAACCCTAACCCTCACTGTAACCCTAACCCTAACCCTAACCCTAACCCTAAACCTAACCCAAACAATAAACCAAACCAAAACCTAATCCTCAGCCTCACCCTCACCCTAACCCAAACACTAACCCTAACCCAAACCCTAAACCTAAGCCTAAGCCTAACCCTAACCCTAACCCTCACACTCACCCTCACCATAATCCTAAACCTAACCCTATCCCTAAACCTAAACCTCACCTTAACCCTCACCCTAGCCCTCATCCTAACCCTAACTCTAATCCTAACCCTAAGCCTAAACCTCATCCTAACCCTAAAACTAACCCTCACCCTCACCCTCACCATAACCGTAGCCCTAACCCTAACAGTAACCCTAACCCTAGCCCTAAACCTCAACCTTTCTATAACCCTCACCCTAACACTCACCCTCACCCTAACACTTAACCTCACCCTAATACTAACTCTAACCCTAACACAAACCATCACCCTAACCCTAATCCTCACACTCAACCTAACCCTAACCCTAACCCTCAACCTAACCCTCACCCAAAACCTAACCTTCACCCTCACCCTGAACCTCACAATAACCCTAACACTAATCCTCCATCTAGCCCTCACCCTCACCCTACCCTTAAAATCTAATCCTCACGCTAACCCTAACCCTCACCCTAGCCCTCACCCTAACTCTACCGCTAAACCTCACCCTAACCCTAACCCTCTTGCTCACCCTCTCCCTCAGTGTAACCCTAAGCCTAACCCTAACCCTAACCCTAACCCTCACACTAACTCTAATGCTTACCCTCCCCCTAACCCTCAACCTAAACCTAATCCTCACGCTCACCATAACCCTAAGACTTACCCTCACCCTAACCCTAACCTTCACCCTCAACCTCACCTTCAGCTTACTCCTAAGCATAACCCTAATCTTAACCCTAACCCTCACACTCAACCTAACACTTTCTCTAATCCTAATCCTAAATCTAAGCCTAAACCTCAACCTCACCCTAACCCTCAACCTAACCCTAACTCTAACACTAACCCTAACCCTAACCCTCACGCTCAGCCTCACCCTAACCCTAAACCTAACCCTAAACCTCACCCTAAGCATAACCCTAAATCTCACCCTCATCCTAGCCCTCACTCTAACCCTAATCCTTACCATAATGCTCATCCGAACCTTCCCTAACCCTAACCCTCACCCAAACCCTAACACTCACCCTCACCCTCACCCTCAGCCTAAAGCTAAGCCTAACCCTAACCCTGACCCTAACCCTCACACTCACCCTAACCCTTACCCTAATCCTAATCCTAACCCTAAAACTAACCCTCACCCTCATCCTAACGCTCAACCTAACCCTAATTCTAACACTAACCCTAAACCTAACCTTCACCCTCAGCCTCAGCTAAACCCTAATTCTAACCCTAAACTTCACTTTCACCCTAACCCTAATCTTAAATCATACCCTAAACCTAAACCTAAACCTCACCCTCAGACTAGCCCTCACCCTAAACCTATTGCTAAACCTAACCCTCATCCTAACCCTCACGCTCACACTAACCCTAATCCACAACTTCACCCTAACCCTAAACATAACACTAAAGCTCAAACTAACCCAAAACCTCACCCTCACCGTTACCCTTACCCTAATCCTCACCCTAACCCTAAACCTAACCCTCACCCCCACCCTCACACTCACCATAAATCTAACCCTAACCCTAGCAATAACACTAACCCTAAATCTAACCATCACCCTAACCCTAATCCTCACCCTCACCCTCATCCTCAGCTTAACCCTAAGACTAAGCCTAACCCTCACCCTAACCCTCACACTCACCCTCACCCTAACCCTAATCCTAAACCTAGCCCTTTCCCTAAACCTCAACCTAAAACTCACCCTCACCCTAACCCTAACCCTACCCTAAACCTCACACTAACCCTAACCCTAACACTAACCCTAATTCTAACACTAAACCTCATCCTCATTCTAACCGTAAACCTAACCTTAACCGTAAACCGAAACCTCATCCTAACCGTAATCCTCACAAACAGTGTAACCATTACCACAATCCTAATCCTATCACTAAGCCTAACCCTCACCCTCAGCCTAACCCTAACCCTAACTCCAACCCTAAACCTGAAACTCACCCTAACCCTAACCCTAAACCTAACGCTAAACCTCACCCTAACCCTAACCCTAAAACTCACCATCACCCTAGCCCTCACCCTAACCCTAACCCACAAACTCACCCTCACCCTCGGCCTATCACTAAGCCTAAACCTAAACCTCACCCTAACCCTCACACTCACCCTCAACGTTACCCTAATCCTAAACCTAGCACTATCCCTAAAATTCAACCTAAACCTCACCCTCACCCTAAACCTAACACTAACCCTAACCCTAAACCTCACGCTAACTGTCCCCCTAACCCTAACTCTTACCCTAAACCTCACCCTCACCCTAACCCTAACCCTAAACCTAAACCTCACCCTAAACCTCACACTAACCCTAAGCTTCACCCTCACCCAAAACCTCAAAGTAAGTCTAACTCTAAACCTAACAATAACCCTAAACTTAACCCTAACCCTAACCATAACCCTCACCCTTAGGCTCACCCTCACAGCAAACTTAACCCTAACCATAACACTAAAAATAACCCTAACCCTAACACTAACCCTAATCCTCACCCCCACCCTCAACCTCAGCCTAACCGTAAGCTAACCCCTAAACCTAAACCTCACCATAACCATAACCATAAACCTAAACCTAACCCTAAACCTAACCCAAACCCTAAACCTAAACCTAACCCTAATCCTCAGCCTCACCCTCACCCTAACCCAAACCCTAACCCTAACCCCCACCCTAACCCTAAACCTAACCATAACCATAAACTTCACTGTAAATCTAACCCTAACACTAACCCTAAACCTAACACTAATCCTCAGCCTCACCCTCATCATAACCAAAATCCTAACCTTAACCCTCACCCTAAGCCTAAGCCTAAGCCTAACCCTAACGCTAACTCTCACACTCACACTCACCCTAAACCTAATCGTAAACCTAAATCTATCCCTAACCCCAACCCTCACAGTCAGCCTCAACCTAGCCCTCACCCTAACCTAATCCTAACCCTAAACCTCATCCTAACCCTCACCCTAACCCTAACCCTAAACCTCACCCTAACCTTAACCCTAACCCTAACTCTCATGCTCAGCCAAAGCCTACGCCTAAGCCTAAACCTAAGCTTAACCCTAAGCCTAACCCTCACCCTAACCCTAAACCTAACACTAACCCTAACCCTAACCCTAAACCTCACCCTCACCCTAACCCTAACTCTAATCCTAACCCTAAACCTAAACATCATCCTAACCCTAACCCTCACACACACCCTAACCCTTACCCTAATCCTAATCCTTTCACTAAGCCTAACCCTCACCCACACCCTAACCCTCACCCTAATCCTAACTCTAACCCTAACCCCAACACTATCCCTCACCCTCAGCCTCACCCGAACCCTAACTATAACCATAAACCTCAACCTCACCCTAACCCTAACCCTAAACCTAACGCTAAACCTCACCCTAACCCTAACCCTAAAACTCACCCTCACCCTAGCCTTCACCCTAACCCTAATACTAACCCTAACGCTCATGCAAGCCCTCCACATAAGCTTAACCCTAGCCCTCACCCTAACCCTAACCCTCAACCTCTCCCTCACCCTAAACCTAATTCTAAACCTAACCCTATCCCTAAACCTCAACCTGAACCTCAACCTCACCCTAAACCTAACACTAACCTTAACGCTGAACCTCACGCTAACTATCCCCCTAACCCTAACTCTAACCCTAAACCTCACCCTCACCCTAACCATAAACCTAAGACTCACACTAAACCTAACCCTAACCCTAACCCACACCCTCACCCAAAACCTCAAAGTAACTCTAACTCTAAACCTAACAATAACACTAACCCAAACCCTAACCCTAAACTTAACCATAACCCTCACCCTCAGCCTCACCCTCACGGCAAACTTAACCCTAACCATAACACTAACAATAACCCTAACTGTAAAACTCACCCTAATCCTCACCCTCATGTTCACCCTCAGCCAAACCCTAAGCCAAACCCTAACCCTAACCCTAACACTCAGTGTAACCCTAACCCTAAACCTAAACCTAACCCTAAACCTAACCCAAACCCTAACCCAAACCTAACCCTAAACCTCAGCCTCACCCTCACCCTAACCAAAACACTAACCCTAACCCCCACCCTAACCCTAAGCCTAACCCTAACCCTAACCCTAACCCTCACACTCACCCTCACCATAATCCTAAACCTAACCCTATCCCTAAACCTATCCCTCACCCTAAACCTCACCCTAGCCCTCACCCTAACCCTAACTCTAACCCTAACCCTAAACCTCATCCTAACCCTAAACCTAACTCTCACCCTCACCCTCCCCGTAACCGTAGCCCTAACCCTAACAGTAACCCTAACCCTAGCCCTAATCCTCAACCTTACTATAACCCTCACCCTAACCCTCACCCTCACCCTAACACTTACCCTCACCCTAATATTAACTCTAACCCTAACACAAACCATCAACCTAACCCTAATTCTCACACTCACCCTAAACCTAACCCTCACCCTCAACCTAAACCTAACCCTCATTCTCACCCTGAACCTCAGAATAACCCTAACACTAATCCTCAGTCTAGCCCTCACCCTCACCCTACCCCTAATCTAATCCTCACGCTAACCCTAACCCTCACCCTAGCCCTCACCCTAACCCTAACTCTACCGCTAAACCTCACCCTAACCCTAAACCTCATGTTCACCCTCTCCCTCAGTGTAACCCGAGGCCTAACCCTAACCCTAAACCTAACCCTCACACTAACTCTAACGCTTACCCTCACCCTAAACCTCAACCTAAACCTAACCCTCACGCTCACCTTAACCCTAACCCTTACCCTCAACCTAACCCTAAACCTAACCCTCAACCTCACCCTCAGCTTAATCCTAAGCACAACCCTAACCCTAACCCTAACCCTCACACTCAACCTAACCCTTACCCTAATCCTAATCCTAAACATAAGTCTAAACCTCACCCTCACCCTAACCCTCACCCTAACCCTAACTCTAACACTAACCATAACCCTAATCCTAACCCTCAGCCTCACCCTAACCCTAAACCTAACCCTAAACCTCACCCTAATCTAACCCTAAATCTCACCCTCATCCTAGCCCTCACTCTAACCCTAAGCCTTACCATAATGCTCATCCTAACCTTCCCCTAACCCTAACCCTAACCCCTACCCTAATCCTCAACCCCACCCTCACCCTCAGCCTAAACCTAAGCCTGACCCTAACCCTAAACCTCACTGTAACTTTAACCCTAACACTAAATCTAACCCTAACCCTAAACTTAACCCTAATACTCAGCATCACCTTCACCCTAACCCAAACCCTAAACCTAACCCTCAACCTAACCCTAATCTTAACCCTAAACTTAACCCTCAACCTAACCCTCACCCTAACCCTAACTCTAACATTAACCCTATCCCTAAGCCACACCCTCAGCCTCACCCTAACCCTAACTCTATCCCTAACCCTAACACTAAACCTCACCCTAAGCCTAAGCCTAATCCATAACCTCACCCTCACCATAACCGTAACCCTAACCCTAACCCTAAAATTAACCCTAACCCGAACCCTATCCCTAACACTCACCCTAACCATAACCCTCACCCTAACCCTAACCCTCCCCATAACACTTACCCTCACTCTAACACTAACCCTAACCCTATCACTAACCCTCACACTAAAACTAACCCTCACCCTCACCCTCACCATAACTCTAACGCTAACCCTAACAATAACACTAATCCTAACCCTAAACCTACCCCTAACCCTAACACTAACCCTAAACCTAACCCTCATCCTCACCCTAACCGTAATCCTAATCATAATCCTCACCCTAACCCTAACCCTCACCATTACTGTAATCCTAACCCTCATCCTAACCCTCAGCCTAGCCCTCACCCTAACACTAATCCTAAACCTAATCCTCATCCTTAAACTCACCCTAACCCTAACCCTAACCCTCACCCTAACACTGATCCTAACAATAACCCTCACTCTAACACTAATCCTAACCCTCACACTCAACCTCAGCCTAAACCTAAGCCTAACCCAACACTAAATCTAACCCTCACCCTCAACTAACCCTCACGTTAACCCTAACTCTAACACTAACACTAACCTTAACGCTCCCACTCAGCCTAAACCTAACCCTAATCCTCATCCCAAACCACACCCTCACCCTAACCCTCACCCTACCCCTCAACCTAACCCTAACCCTAAAACTAACCCTAACCCTAAACCTCACCATCAGCCTCACCCTAACACTAACTCTTAACCTAAACCTCAACCGCACCCTCACCCTAACCCTAACCCTAACCCTAAACCTCACCCTAACCCTAACCCTAAACCTCACCCTCACCCTAGCCCTTACCCTAACCCTAATCCTAACTCTAACCCTCATACTAACCCTCCCCCGAAAACTAACTCTAACCCTGAATCTAACCCTAGACCTCACCCTCAACCTCACCCTCATCCTAACCCTAAGGCTAACTCTAAAAATAACCTTAACACACAAACTCACCCTCACCCTAAGTCTAAACTTATCCCTAACCCTAACCCTAAACCTCACGCTAACTCTTACCCTAACCCTAAACCTAACACTATGCCTAAACCTAATGCTCAACCTCAGCCTCACCCTAACCCTAACTCTAAACCTAAACCTCACCCTCAACCTAAACCTAACTCTAACCTTACCTAAACCCTAAACCTCACCCTAAAGTTAACCCTAACATTAACCCTAACCCTAATCCTAAACCTCACCCTAACCACAACCCTCACCCTAAACCAAGCTCTCACCCTAACACTTAACCTCACCCTAACACTAACCCTAACCCTAACACTAATCATCACACTAACCCTAACTGTAACCCTAACCCTAAACCTCAACTTAACCCTCACCCTCACCCTAACCCTAACACTAAGCCTAACCCTAACAATAAAACTAACCCTAACCCGAACCATCACCATCACCTTAGTCCTCACCCCCACCCTCTCCCTCAGCCTAACCCTAAGCCTAAGCCTAACCCTCACCCTAAAACTCACACTCACCCTCACCCTAACCCTAATCCTAAACCTAAACCTTTCCCTAAACCTCAACTTAACCCTCACCCTCACCCTAACACTTACTCTAAACCTAACCCTAAAACTCACCCTAATCCCAACTCTAACACTAACCCTAACAGTGACACTAACACTAAACCTAAAACTAACCCTCACCCTAAGCCTGCCCCTAACACTATATCTAATCCTAAACCTCACCCTCAGCCTAACCCTAACCCTAACCCTCAACCACACCCAAAACCTAACCATAACCGTCACCCTCACAGTAAATCTAACCCTAACCCTAACAATAACACTAAACCTAACCCTCACCCTAACCCTAACACTCAACCTCCCCCTTCCCTCAGCCTAACCCTAAGCCTAAGCCTAACACTGACCCTAACCCTCACACTCACACGAACCCTTACCCTAACCCTAAGCCTAACCCTAAACCTAACCCTCACCCTCATCCTAACCCTCACCCTAACCCTCACTCTAACACTAACCCTAACCCTAACCCTCACCCTCAGCCTCATCCTAACAATAACTCTAACCCTAAACCTCACCTTCACCCTAACCCTAACCCTAAACCTCATCCTAAACCTAACCCTAAACCTCACACTCACCCTAGCCCTCACACTAACCCTAATCCTAAACCTTACCCTCAACCTAATTCTCAACCTCACACTAACCCTAACCCTCATACTCACCCTAACTCTATACCTAACCTAACACTAAAGCTCAACCTAACCTTAACCCTCCCCTCACCATAACCCTTACACTAACCCTCACCCTAACCCTAAACCTAACCCTCACCCCCACCCTCACCCTCACCATAACTCTAAACCTAACCCTAACAGTAACACTAACCCTAACCCTAACCATCACACTAACCCTAATCCTCAGCCCTACCCTTATCCTCAGCCTAACCCTAAGCCAAAGCCTAATCCTCAACCCTAACCCTCACACTCACCCTCACACTAACCCTAATCCTAAAGCTAGCCCTATCCCTAAACCTCAACCTAATCCTCACCCTCACCCTAACCCTAACACTAACCCTAACCCTAAACCTCACCCTAACCCTCACCCTAACCCTAACTCTAACCCTAAACCTCACAGTCACCCTCACCCTAACACTAAACCTCACGATAAACCTCACCCTAATCGTAACCCACACCCGCACCCTCAACCTCACCATAACTCTAACACTAAACTAATCAATAACACTAATCCTAACAATAACCCTAACCCTAACCGTAACCATCATCCTCAGCCTCACCCTCACTACTAACTTAACCCTAAGCATAACAATAACAATAACCAAAACCATAACATAACCCTAATACTCACCCCCACCCTCACCCTCAGCCTATCCCTAAACCTCAGGATAACCCTAATCTTCAGCCTCACCCTCACCCGAATACAAACCCTAAACCTAACCCTCACCCTATCCCTAAGCCTAACCCTAACCCTAACCCTCACACTCACCCTTACCCTAACCCTAATCCTAAACCTAACCCTATCCCTAACCCTAACCCTAACAGTCAGCCTCAACCTAGCCCTCACCCTAACCCTAATCCTAACCCTAAAACTCATCCTAACACTCACCCTAACCCTAAACCTAACCCTCACCCTAACTCTCACCCTCACCCTCATGCTCAGCCTAAGCCTAAGCCTAAGCCTAAACTTAAGCCTAAGCCTAAGCCTAACGCTCACCCTAACCCTAACCCTAACACTATCCCTTACTCAAACCCTAAACCACACCCTCATCCTAACCCTAACTCTAACCCTAACCCTAAACCTAACCCTCACCCTAACTCTCACCCTCACCCTCATGCTCAGCCTAAGCCTAAGCCTAAGCCTAAACTTAAGCCTAAGCCTAAGCCTAACGCTCACCCTAACCCTAACCCTAACACTATCCCTTACTCAAACCCTAAACCACACCCTCATCCTAACCCTAACTCTAACCCTAACCATAAACCTAAACCTCATCCTAACCTTAACCCTCACACACACCCTAAACCTTACCTAATCCAAATCCAATCACTAAGCCTAACCCTCACCCACACCCTAATCCTCACCCTAACACTAACTCTAACACTAATCCTAACCCTCACCCTCAGCCTCACCCTAACCCTAATTCTAACCCTAAACCTCAACTTCACCCTAACCCTAACCCTAAATCTAATGCTAAACCTCACTGTAACCCTAACCCTAAAACTCACCCTCAACCTAGCCCTCACCCTAATACTAATCCTAACCCTAACGCTCATCAAAACACTCCACATAAACCTAACCCTAGCCCGCACCCTAACCCTAACCCTCAACATCATCCTCACCCTCAGTCTAACCCTAAGCCTAAACCTAACCCTCACCCTAACCCTCACACTGACACTAATACTTATCCTAATCTTAATCCTAACCATATCCCTAAACCTCAACCTAAACCTCACCCTCACCCTAACCCTAAATCTAGCTCTAACCCTAAACCTCACACTAACCGTCCCCCTATCCCGAACACTAACCCTAAACCTCACCCTCACCCTAACCCTAAACCTCACCCTAACCCTACCCCTTACCCTCAATGTAACTCTAACTCTAAACCTAACACTAACCCTAACCCTAACCCTAACCATAACCATAACCCTCACCCTCAGCCTCACCATCACAGCAAACTTAACCCTAACCATAACACTAACCATAACCCTAACCCTAACACGGACCCTAATCCTCACCCCCACCCTCACCCTCTGCCTAACTCTAAGCCAACCCTAACCCTAACGCTCACCGTAACCCTAACCCTATACCTAACACTAACCCTAAACCTAAACCAAACCCTAACCCTAAACCTAACCCTAATCCTCAGCCTCACCCTCACCCTAACCCAAACCCTAGCCCTAACACCCACCGTAAACCTAAACATAACCCTAACCCTAACCATAACCATAATCATCACTGCAACTCTAACCCTAGCTCTAATCCTCAGCCTCACCCTCACCCTAAACCAAACCCTAACCCTAATCCTCACCCTAACCCTAAGCCTAACCCTAACCCTAACCCTCACACTCACCCTCCCCCTAACCCTAATCCTAATCCTAACCCTATCCTTAACCCCAACCCTCACAGTCAGCCTCAACCTAGCCCTCACCCTAACCTAATCCTAACCCTAAACCTCATCTTAACCCTAACACTAACCCTAACCCTAACCCTCACCCTAACCCTAACCCTCACCCTAACCCTAACCCTCACCCTCATGCTCAGCCAAAGACTAAGCCTAAGCCTAAACCTAAGCCTAAACCAAAGCCTAAACCTCACCCTAACCCTAACCCGAACACTAACCCTAACTCTAACCCTAAACCTCACCCTCACCCTTACCTTAACTCTAACCCTAACCCAAACCCTAAACCTCTTCCTAACCCTAACTGTCACAACACCCTAACCCTTAATCTAATCATAATCTTTTCACAAAGCCTAACCCTCACCCACACCCTAACCCTCACCCTAACCCTAACTCTATAACTAAGCCTAACCCTAAAGCTCACACTCAGCCTCACCCTAACCCTAACTCTAACCTTAACCTCAACCTCTACCTAACCATAACCCTAAACCTAATGCTAAACCTCACGCTAAATCTAACACTAAAACTCACCCTCACCATAGCCCTAACCGTAAACCTAACCCTAACCCTAAACCTCAACCTAACCATCACCCTAACCATAAGCCCAACGCTAACCCTAACATTAACCCTCGACCTAACGCTCCACCTAACCCTAAATCTAACCCTAAACCTCACCCACACCCTAACTCTAATACTAACCCTACCCTAAAACTCACCCTAACCCTAACACTAACCCTAACCCTCACCCTCACCCTCACTATAACTCTAACTCTAACCCTAACAATAACACTAATCCTAACCCTAAAATTAACCCTAACCCTAACCCTAATCCTAACATTCACCCTCACCCTAACCATAATCTTAAAGCTAACCCTCATCCTAACCCTCACCCAAACACTAACCCTAACCCTAAACCTTACCCTAACACTAATCCTAAACCTCAAACTCACCCTAGCCCTCACCCTAACCCTAATCCTAACCCTAACCCTCAACCTAAGCCTAAACTTAACCGAACACTAACTCTCACCCTAACCTTAAACCTAACCCTCAACATAACTCTAACACTCACTCTCACCCTCACTCTCAGCCTAACCCTAACCCTAAGCCTAACCTTAACCCTCAAACTCACCATAACCCATACCCTAATCCTAATCGTAAACATAAGCCTAAGACTCACCATCACCCTCACCCTCACCTAAACCTCAACCTAACCCTAACTCTAACACTAACCCTAAACCTAATCCTCAAACTCAGCCTCACCCTTACCCTAACTCTAACCCTACACCTTACCCTCACCCTAACCCTAACCCTAACCCTAACCCTAACACTAAACCTCACCCTAACCCTAATCCTAACCTTCACCCTCACCTTAACCGTAACCCTAACCCTAACATTAACAATAACCCTCACCCTCACCGAAACCCTAAACCAAACCCTAAAGCTCACCCTAACCCTAACTCTCATCCTCACTGTAACCCTAACCCTCATCCTAACCCTCACCCTAACTCTAACCCTAACCCTAAACCTTATGCAAATTCTAACCCTAACCCTCACTCTCACACGAGTCCTCACCCTAATCCTAATCCTAACCCTAATCCTCATCCTAACCCTCACTCTAAACCTAACCCTAACCCTAACCCTAACCCTCACACTCACCGTAAACCTTACCCTAATTCTAATCCTAACACTAAGCCTAACCCTCACCCTCAACCTAACCGTCAGCGTAACCCTAACTCTAACACTAAACCTAACCCTAACCCTCAAGCTCAGCCTCACCCTAACCCTAACTCTAACCCTAAACCTCAACCTCACCATAACCCTAAACCTAAACCTAAACCTCAAGCTCACCCTAAACCTCACCCTCACCCTAGCCCTCACCATAAGCCTAATCCTAACCTGCAACCTAACCATAAGCCTCCTCCCTCACCCTCACCTTCAGCCTAACACTAAGCCTAAACCTAACCCAAACCTAACCCTCACATTCAGCCTTATCCTAACCCTAATCCTAATCCTAACACTAATCCTAAACCTCACCCTCACCCTAACCCTCACCTTAAGCCTAACCCTAATATTAATTCTAAACCTAACTTTAACACTAAACCACATCCTCAACCTAAACCTCACATTAACCCTATCACTAATCCTCAATCTAACCCTCACCCTCACCTTCACACTAGACCTCACCCTAAACCTAACCCTCATTCTCACCCTAAACCTCACACTAACCCTAACACTAATCCTCAAACTTATCCCTCACCCTCATCCTAACGCTAACCATAACCCTCACCCTAAACCTAACCCTCACCCTTATCATAACCCTCACTTTCAGCCTAAACCTAAAACTTACACTTACCATCAACCCCACCCTAACCCTCACCCTAACCCTACCCCTCACCCTGAACCTAACCCTACCCCTAAACCTCACCCTCACCCTAACCCTAACTCTAACCCTAACCCTAACACTAAACCTCACCCTCAACCTCATGCTCAGCCTAACCCTAAGCCTAAGCCTAACCCTAACCCTAAGCCTCACTCTCACCCAAACCCTCACCCTAATCCTAATCCTAACCCTAAACGTCATCCTAACCCTCACCCTAACCCTAACCCTAAACATCACCCTAACCCCAATCCTCACCC
Source organism: Dipodomys merriami (assembly GCF_024711535.1). NCBI lineage: Eukaryota > Metazoa > Chordata > Mammalia > Rodentia > Heteromyidae > Dipodomys > Dipodomys merriami. The sequence continues at coordinate 534,018 of NW_027202360.1, read as the reverse complement.
CCACACTCACCCTCAGCCTAAGCCTAACTAAACCTAACACTAACCCTAAACCTAATAATCACACTCACCCTCATCCTAACCCTAATCCTAACCCTAACCCTAACCCTAACCCTCACCCAAACCATAACACAAACACTAACCCTAAACCTTACCCTAATCCTAATCCTAACCCTAATCCTAAACCTCACCATAAGCCTCACCTTAACCCTAAGTCTAAGCCTAAACCTCACCCTCAACCTAACCCTAACCCTAACCCTAAACCTCCCCCTAACACTAACCCTAAACATCACCCTCACCCTAGCCCTCACCCTAACCCTAATACTAACCCTAACCCTCACCCTAACCCTCCCCATAATTCTAACCCTAACCCTCATCAACCCTAAACCTCACCCTCAAACTCACAGTCAGCCTAAACCTAAGCCTAACCCTAAGCCTAACCCTAAACCTAACCCTAACCCTCACACACACCCGCACCCTCACCCTCACCATAATTCTAACCCTAACCCTAAACCTAACCCTCACCCTCACCCTAACCCTAACACTATCCCTAACACTAACCCTCACCCTAACGCAATATCTAACCCTAAACCTCACCCTCACCCTAACCCTATCCCTAAACCTCACCCCCACCCTCACCGGAACTCGAACCCTAACCCTAACAATAACCCTAACCCTAACCCTAACGATCACCCTAACCCTAATCGTCACAGCCACCATCACCCTCAGCCTAACCCTAAGCCTAAGCCTAACTCTCACCCTAATCCTCAAACTCACCGCACCCTAACCCTAATCCTAAACCTAATACTATCCCTAAATCTCAACCTAACCCTCTCCCTCCCCTGAACCCTAAAAATAACCCTAACCATAAACCTCACCCTAACCCTCCCCCTGAACCTAACTCTAAACCTAAACCTCACCCTCACCCTAACAATCAACCTAAACCTAACCCTAATCCTCACACCCACCCTCACCCTCAGCCTAACCCTAACCCTAACCCTAATCCTAACCCTAACACTAACCCTAACCCTAAACCAAACCCTAAACCTAACCATAAACCTAACCCTAATCCTCAGTCTCACCCTAACCCTAACCAATCCCAGCACTAAACCTCACCCTAACCCTAACACTAACCCTCACACTGACCCTCACCCTAACCCAAATCCTAAACCTAACCCTATCCCTAACCTTAACCCTTACCCTAACCCTCAACCCAGCCTTCACCCTAAACCTAATCCTAACCCTAAACCTCATCCTAACCCTCACCCTAAACCTAACCCTCACCCTCATGCTCAGCCTAAGCCTAAGCCTAAGCCTAAGCCTAACCCTAACACTCACCCTATACCTAACCTTAACACTATCCCTAACTCTAACCCTAAACCTCACCCTCACCCTAACCCTAACTCTAACCCTACCCTAAACCTAAACCTCATCCTAAACCTAAACCTAACCCTCACACTCACCCTCACAGTAACAGTAACCCAAAACCTAACATTAACCCTAACCCTATTCCTAATCCTCACCCTAACCTTAACCCTCACTCTAACACTTACCCTCATCCTAACATTTACCCTGACCCTAACACCAACCCTAACACTAACACTAATGCTCACACTAAATCTAACTATCACCCTAACCCTAAACCGCACCCTAAAATAACCCTAACCCTCAACCTCACCCTAGCCCTCACCATAATGCTAATCCTGATCCTCATCCTCACACTAACCCTTACACTAATCCTCAAACTAACCCTCACCCTCATCCTAACCGTAAACCTAACCCTCACCCTAACCCTAACCCTCACCCTTACTTTAACCCTCACCCTCAGCCTAAACCTCACCTTTACCCTTACCATAACCCCACCCAAACGCTCACCCTAACCCTTACCCTCACCCTAACCCTAACTCTACCCCTAAACCTCACCCTCACCCTAACCCTAATTCTAACCCTAACCCTAATCTAAACCTTACCCTAACTCTAACTCTCAACTTCACCCTCACCTTAACCGTAACCGTAACCGTAACCCTAACAATAACCCTAACCCTAACCCTCACCCTAACCATAAACCTCACCCTAACATTAACCCTCACCCTAACACTTAACCTCATCCTAACACTAACCCTAACCCTAACACTAACCCTCACACTAACCCTAACCCTCACCCTAATCCTAAACCTCACCCTAATTCTAACCCTAACTCTAACACTCACCCCCACCTTAGACCTCAACCCACCCTAATCCTAACACTCACCCTCACCCTAACCATAATCTTAACCCTAACCCTCAACCTAACCCTAACCCTCACCCTCACCGTAACCCTAACCTTCATCCTATCCCTAACCCAAGCCCTAACCCTAAATCTAAACCTTACCCTAAAACTAAACCTAACCCTCACCTTCACCCTAGCCCTCACCCTAACCCTAATCCTAACCTTCACCCTAACCCAAAACTTAACAGAACTGTAACTCTCACCCTAAATCTAACCCTAACCTTCACCCTAACCCTTACCCTCACACTCACCCTCACTCTCAGCCTAACCCTAAGCCTAAGCCTAACACTAACTCTAACCATCACACTCACCCTAACCCTTACCCTAATCCTAATCCTAAACCTAAGCCTAACCCTCACCCTCAAACTCAACCCCACCCTAACCCTCACCCTAACCCTATCTCTAACACTAACACTAAATCTAACCCTCAACCTCAGCCTCAACATACCCTAACTCTAACCCTGAACCTCATCTTCACCCTAACCCTAACTCTAACCCTAACCATACCACTAAACCTCACCCTCACCCTAACCCTAACCCTAACCCTAAACCTAAACCTCAACCTAACCCTAACCCTAAACCTCACCCTCTCCATAGCCCTTAACTTAACCCTAAACCTACCACTAACCCTCATCCAAACCCTCCCCCTAACACTAACCCTAAACCTCACCCTAACCCTAACCCTCACCCTCAAACTTACTTTCAGCCTAACTCTTAACCTAACCCTAAACCTAATCCTAACACACACACTCACCCTCATCCTAACCCTAATCCTATCCCTAAGCCTAACATTAACCCAAACACTCCCCCTAACTCTCAATCTAAACTTAACCCTAACACTAACCCTAAACGTAACCCTCAACTTAACCCTCACTCTAACCCTAACTCTAACCCTAAACCTCACCCTCACACTAACACAACTCTAACCCTAACCCAAAACCTACAACTCTCCCTAAACCTAAACTTCACCCTCACCCTCAACCTGAACGTAACTCTAAACCTAACCCTAAAAATAGCATTAACCCTAACCCTAACCCTAACCCTAAACATAACCTTCACCCTTAGCCTCAACCTCACCGCAAACTTAACCCTAACCATAACACTTACAATAACCCTATCCCTAACCCTAATCCTCATCCTCAACCCCACCCCCACACTCAACCTCAGCCTAAACCTAACCCTAACACTAACCCTAGCCCTCACTGTAACCCTAACCCTAACCCTAACAATAACCCTAACACTAACCCTAATCCTAACACTAACCCTCACCATAACCCTAACCCTCACACTTACTGTAACCTTAACCCTCACCCTAACCCTCACCCTAACACTAACCCTAACCCTGAACCTCACCCTAACACTAACACTAAACCTCACCCTCAACCTAGCCCTCACCCTAACGCTAATCCTAACCCTAATCCTCATCCTAACCCTCACCCTAAACCTCAACCTAACCCTAAACCTAACCTTAAACCTCACCCTCACCCTAACCTGAACCGTAACCCTAGCCCTAAACCTCAACCTAACCCTAATCCTGAACTTCACCCTCACTGTAGCCCTTAACCTTACCCTAATCCTAAATCTAAACCTCATCCTAACCCTCTCCCTAAAACTAACCCTAACACTCAACCTAACCCTAACCCTCACTCGGACCCTAAACCTACACCTAAACCTCACCCTCACCCTGACCCTAACTCTAAACCTAACCCTAACACTAAACCTCACCCTATCCCTAACCCTAACCCTCATCCTAACCCTCACCCTAACTCTAACCCTAAACATCACCCTAACCCTAATCCTCATCCCCACACTCACCCTCAGCCTGAGCGTAAGCCTAACACTAACCCTAACAATCACACTCACCCTCACCCTAACCCTAATCCTAACCCTAACCCTAACCCTAAACCTCAACCTAACCCTCACCCTAACCTTTACACAAACACTAACCCGAAACCTTACCCTAATCCTAATCCTAACCCTAATCCTAAACCTCACCCTAAGCCTCACCTTAACCCTACGTCTAACCCTAAATCTTACCCTCACCCTTACCCTAACCCTAACACTAAACCTCACCCTAACCCTAACCATAAACATCACCCTCACGCTAGCCCTCACCCTAACCCTAATCCTTACCCTAACCCTCACACTAACCCTCCCCATAACTCTAACCCTAACCCTCACCGTAACTCTAACCCTCACAGTGCCTATCCCTAAGCCTAACCCTAAGCCTAAACCTAAATCTAACCCTAACCCTCACACTCACCCGCACGTTCACTCTCACCATAATTCTAACCATAACACTAACCCTAACCCTAAACCTCACCCTAACCCTAAACTTAACCATAACCCTCACCCTCACCCTAACCCTAACACTATCCCTAACACTAACCCTCACCCTAACCCTCACCCTAACCCAATATCTAACCCTAAACCTCACCCTCACCCTAAACCTAACCCTAACCCTAAACCCCACCCTAATCCTAACCCTAACCCTCACCCGCACTCTCACCCTCAGCCTCAGGCTAACCCTAAGCCTAGGCCAAACCCTCACCCTAATCCTCATACTCACGGCACCCTAACCCTAACCCTAAACCTAACCCTAACCCTCAGACTCACACTAACCCTAACCCTCACCTAACTCTAACCCTAATCCTAACACTAACCCTAAACATAACACTCACCCTCAGCCTCACCCTAACCCTAACTCTAACCCTAAAACTCAAGCTCAACCTAATCCTAACCCTAACATTAACCCTAAACCTCACCTTAACACTAACTCTAAACCTCACCCTCACCCTTGCCCTTGCCTTCACCCTAATCCTAACCCTAAACCTCATCCTAACCCTCTCACTAACCCTAACCCTAACCCTCACTCTAACCCTAACCCTCACCCTCAACCTCACCCTCAGCCTGACCCTAAACCTAACCCTAAACCTAACCCTAACACACACACTCACCCTCACCCTAACCCTAATCCTATCCCTAACCCTAACCCTAACCCAAACACTCCCCCTAACTCTCACTCTAAACCTAACCCTAATACTAACCCTAAACCTCACCCTCAACATAACCCTCACCCTAACACTAACTCTAACCCTAAACCTCACCCTCACACTAACACTAACTCTAACCCTAAACCATACCCTAAACCTCACCATAAACTTAACCCTCACCCTCACCCTCAACCTCACCATAAGTCTAACATTAACCCTAACAATAACACTAACCCTAACTAACCCTAACCATAACCATAACCCTCACCCTCACCCTCACCCTCACCGCAAACTTAACCCTAACAATAACACTAACAATAACCCTAACCCTAACCATAATCCTCACCCCCACCCCCACCCTCACTCTCAGCCTAACCCTAAACCTAACAATAACGCTAACGCTAAGCCTCACCATAACCCTAACCCTAACCCTAACAATAACCCTAACTCTACCCCTAATCCTAACCATCACCCTCACCCTAACCCTAATCCTAAAACTAACCCTCACCCTAACCCTAACCCTAACCCTAACTCTAAAACTAACCCTAATCCTAACCCTAACCCTAACCCTTACTGTACCCCTAACCCTCAACCTAACCATCACCCTAACCCTAACCCTAACCCTAAACCTCACCCTAACACTAACCCTAAAACTTCCCCTCACCCTAGCCCTCACCCTAACCCTAATCCTAACCCTAATCCTCAACCTAACCCTCACCCTAACCCTAACCCTAAAGCTCACCCTAACCCTAACCCTAACCCTAAACCACAACCTAACCCTAACCCTCACCCTCAACGTAACCCTAACCCTAACCCTCACCCTAACCCTAAACTTAACCTGAAATCTAACTCTCATCCTAACCCTCACCCTAACCGTAAACCTCACCCTCTCCCTCACCCTCAATGTAACGCTTAGCATAACCCTAACCCTAAAATTAACCCTCACACTCACCCTAACCCTTACCCAAATCCTAATCCCTACCCTAATCCTAACCTTAACCATCAGCCTCACCTTAACCCTAAATCTAACCCTAAACCTCACACTCACCCTAATCCTAACACTCACCCTAAACATAAACCTCACCCTAACCCTAACACTAAATATCACCCTCACCCTAGCCCTCAACCTAACCCTAATCCTAACCCTAACCCTCACCTTAACCCTCCCCATAATCCTAACACTAACCCTCACCCTAACCCTAACTCTCACACTCACCTTTACCTTACTCTAATCCTAATCCTAACCCTAAGCCCAACCCTCACCCTCAAACTAAACCTCACCCTAACCCTAACTCTAACACTAACCCTAACACTAACCCACAACTTCAGCCGCCACCTTACCCTAACTCTAACCCTCAAACTCACCCTCACCCTAACCCTAACCCTAACCCTAACCCTCACCCTCAAACTCATGCTCAGCCTAAACCTAAGACTAAGCCTAACCCTAAGCTTACCCTCACCCTCACCCTAGCCCTCACCCTAACAATAATCCTCACTCTAACCTCATCCTAACCCTCACCCTATCCCTAACCCTAACCATCACCCTAACCCTAATCCTCATCCCCACCGTCACCCTCAGCATAACCATAACCCTAAGCCTAACCCTAACCCCAACCCTCACATACCCTAATAATTACTGTAATCCTAACCCTAACCCTAAACCTTAACCCTAACACTAACCCTAACCATAAGCCTTGACCTAACCCTCCCCCTAACTCTAAATATAATCCTAAAACTCAGCCTCACCCTAACCCAAACCCTAACCCTAACCCTCACCCTAACCCTAACCCTAACCCTCACTGAGACCCTAAACCATACCCTAACCCTCACCCTAACTTTAACCCTAAACCTCACCCAAACACTAATCCTAACCCTCACCCTCACCCTAGCCCTCACCCGAACCCTAATCATAACCCTAATCCTCATCCTAACCATCACCCTAACACTAACCCTAACCCTCACCCTAATCCTAAGCCTAAACCTAACCCTCAACCTAACCCTAACCCTCACCCTTACTGTAACCCTAACCCTAACACTCACCCTAACCCTAAACTTAACCCGAACTCTAACTCTCACTCTGACCCTACCCATAACTCTCACCCTAACCCTAATCATTAACCTCACTCTCACCCTAAGCCTAAGCCTAACGCTACCCCTAACCCTAAACCTCACCCTCACCCGAACCCTAAACATAACCCTCATCCTAGCCCTCATTCTAACCCTAATCCTAACCGTAACCCTCCCCATAAGCCTAACCCTAACCCTGACGCTAAACCTAACCCTCACCCTCACCCTCACCCTCAGCCTATCCCTAAGCATAAACATAAGCTTAAGCCTAAACCTAACCCTAAACCTCACACTCACCCGCACTCTCACCCTCAACCTAACCCTAACCTTAAACCTAACCCTCAACCTGACTGAAAACCTAACACTAACCCTAAAGCTAACCCTCACCCTAATCCTCCCCCTATCCCTATATCTAACCCTAAAGCTCACCCTCACCGTAAACCTAACCCTAAACCTAAACCCCACCCTAACCCTAACCCTAACCCTCACCCGCACCCTCAGTGTCACCATAACTCAAACCCTAACCCTAACAATAACACTAACCCTAACGCTAACCATCACCCTAACCCTAATCCTCACTCCCAGCCTCAACCTCAGCCTAACCCTAAGCCTAAGCCTAACCCTCACCCTAACCCTAACCCTTACCCTCACCCTCATGCTCGGCCTAAGCCTAAGACTAAGCCTAAGCCTAACCCTAACCATCACCCTATCCCTAAACCTAATTCTATCCCTAACTCTGACCCTAAACCTCACCCTCACCCTAAACCTAACTCTAACCCTAACCCTAAACCTAAACCTCATCCTAAACCTAACCCAAAACCTCACCCTCACCGTAACAGTAACCCTAACCCTAACCCTAACAATAACCCTAAACCTAACCCTAAACCTCACCCTAACCATAACACTCACCCTAACACTCACCTGAACCCTAACATTTACGCTCACACTAAGAATAACCCTAACGCTAACACTAATGCTCACACTAAGGCTAACCATCAACCTAACCCTAAACCTCACCCTAACACTAACCCTAACCCTCACCCTCACCGTAGCCCTCACACTAAACCTAATCCTCATCCTCACCCTAAACCTCACACTAACCCTAACACTAATCCTCAATCTAACCCTCACCCTCACCCTAACCCAAACCCTAACCCTCACCGTAAGCCTAACCCTCACCCTAACTGTAACCCTCACCCTCAGACTAACCCTCACCTTTACCCTTACCGTCACCCCCACCCTAACCCTCACCCTAACCCTAACACTCACTCTAACCCTTACTCTACCCCTAAACCTCACCCTCACCTTAACCCTAACTCTAACCCTAACCCTAACACTAAACCTAACCCTAACCCTAACCCTCACCCTCACCCTCACCGTAAACTTACCCCTAATCCTAAACCTAACAATAACCCCAAACCTAACCCTAATCCTCAACCTAACCATAATCCTCACCCTAACATTAACCCTCACCCTAACACTTACCCTCACCCTAACACTAACCCTAACCCTGACCTTATCCCTCACACTAACACTAACCCTCACACGAATCATAAACCTCACCCTAACCCTAACCTTAGCTCTAACCCATACCCTCACCCTAGTCCTCACATTAATCCTAATTCTAACCCTCACCCTCACCATAACCCTAACCCTCATCCTCACCCTAAACCTCACACTAACTCTAACCCTAACCCTAATGCTCAATCGAACCCTCATCTTAACCCTAACCCTAAACCTAAACCTAATCCTAACCCTCACCCTTATCTTAATCCTCACCCTCAGCCTAAACCTCACCTTTATCCTTACCATCATCCTCACCCTAACCCTAAACCTCATCCTAACCCTCACTCTAACTAAACCTAACCATCACCCTAACCCTAACCGTCACCCTCAATCTCATGCTCAGCCTAAACCTAAGCCTAAGCCTCACCCTCACCCTAGCCCTCACCCTAACAATAATCCTAACCCTATCCCTCATCCTAACGCTCCCCCTAACCCTAACCCTAACCAACAGGCTAACCCTGAACCTCAACCCACCCTCACCCTCAGAGTAACCCTAACCCTAAGCCTAACACTAACCCTAAGCCTCATATACCCTAATCCTAACCATCATCCTAACCCTAACCCTAACCCTAAACTCAACCTAACCCTCACCCTAACCTTATCCATAACAGTTACACTAACCCTTGACCTAACCCTCTCCCTAACCCTAAATACAATCCCTAAACTCACTCTCACCCTAACCCAAATCCTAACGCTAAACCTCACCCGAACCCTAACCCTCACCGTCACTGTGACCCTAACCCATATCCTAACCCACACCCTAACTCTAACCCTAAACCTCACCCAAACACTAATCCTAAACATCACCCTCACCCTAGCCCTCACCCGAACCCTAATCGTAACCCTAATCCTCATCCTAACCCTAACCCTAACAATAACCCTAACCCTCACCCTAATCCTAAGCCTAAATCTAACCCTCAACCTAACCCTAACCCTCACTCTCACTGTAACCCTAACCCTAACCCTACCCTAACCCTAAATTTAACTCGAACCTTAACTCTCACCCTAACCTTACCCCTAACTCTCACCCTAACCCTAACCCTCACCCTCACCCTCACCCTAAACCTAACCCTAAGCCTAACCCTAACCCTAACCCTAACCCTCACACTCACCCTAACCCTTACCCTAATCCTCATCCTAACAGCCTTACCCTCAATCACACCCTAACCCTCACTGTAACCCTAACTCTAACACTAACCCTAAACCTAACCCTCAATCTCAGACTCAACCTAACCCTAACTCTAACCCTAAACCTCACACTCACCTTAACCCTAACCGTAAACCTAACCCTAAACTTCACTCTAACCCTAAGCCTAAAGCTCACCCTCACCCTAGCCCTCACCCTAACCCTAATCCTAACCCTAACCCTCATCCTAACACTCACCCTAACACTAACCATAACCCTAACCCTCAACCTAAGCCTAACACTCACCCTCATTCTAACCCTTACACTAACCTTCTCTCTAACCCTAAACTTAACGCGAAACCTAACTCTCACCCTAACCCTAATCCTAATACTCACCATTACGCTAACCCTCACCCTCACTCTCACCCTCACCTTCAGCCTAACACTAAGCCTAACCCTAACCCTAACCCTAAACCTCACACTCACCCTAACCCTAAATCTAATCCTAATCCTAACACTAACCCTAAACCTCACCCTCACCCTCACCCTAACCATAAACCTCACCCTGACCCTAACCCTACCACTAAACCTCACCCTCAACCTAACCTTAACTCTAACACTACCCCTAACACTTAACCTCACCCTATCCCTAACCCTAAACCTCACACTAAACCTCATGCTCAGCCTAATCCTATGCCTAACTTTAACCCTAATCCTAACCCTCACACTCACACTAACCCTTACTCTAATCCTAATCCAAACCCTAACCCTAAACCTCACCCTCACAATAGCCCTCACCCTAACCCTAATCCTAACCCTAACCCTCATCCTAACCATCACCCTATCCCTAACCGTAACCCTCACTCTCACCCTAACCCTAACCCTAACCCTCAAACTAATCCTAACCCTCACCCTCACTGTAACCCTTACCCTAACCCTCACCCTAACCCTAAACTTAATCTGAACAGTAACTCTCACCCTAACCCTAACCCTAACACTCACCCTAAACATAACCCTCACCCTCACCTTCAGCCTAATACTAAGCCTAACCCTAACCCTAACCCAACGCCTCACAATCACCCTAACCCTAGCCCTAATCCTAATCCTAACACTAACCCTAAACCTAACCCTCACCCTAACCCTCACCTTAAGCCTAACCCTAACATTAATCTTAACCCTAATCCTAACCCTAAACATCATCCTCACCCTAAACCTCACATTATCCCTAACACTAATCCTCAATCTAACCCTCACCCTAGCCCTCACCCTAACCCTAACCCTCATCCTCACCCTAAACCTCACACTAACCCTAATACTAATCCTCAATCTAACCCTCACCCTCACCCTAACCCTAAATCTAACCCTCATCCTAACCCTCACCCTAACCATAACCCTAAACCTAACCTTCACCTAAACCTAACCCTCACCCTGACCCTAACCCTACCCCTAAATCTCACCCTCACCCTAAACCTAACTCTAACCCTACCCTAACACTAAACCTCACCCTTACCCTAACCCTAACCCTCACCCTCACTGTAACCCCAACCATAACCCTAACCCTAACAATAACCCTCACCCTCATCTTAACCCTAATCCTAACCCTAACCCTCACCCTCACCCTAAACTTCACCCTCACCGTAACCCTAACCCCCATCCTAACCCTCACACTAACCCTAAACCTAAACCTAAATCTTACTGTAACACTAACCCTAACCCTCACCCTCACCCTAGCCCTCACCCTAAACCTAATCCTCACCCTAACCCTAAATTTAACCGAACCGTAACTCTCACTCTAGCCCTAACCCTAACCATCACCCTAACCCTAACCCTCACCCTCACCCCCACCCTCAGCCTAAACATAAGCCTAAACCTAAGCCTAACCCTAATCCTCACACTCAACCTTACCTTACCCTAATCCTAATCGTAACACTAAGCCTAACCCTCACCCTCATCCTAACGCTAACTCTAACACTAAACCTAACACTAACCATCAACTTCAGCCTCAACCTTACAATAACAATAACCCTAAACCTCACTCTCACCCTAACCCTAAACCTCACCCTAACCCTAACTCTAAACCTCACCCTCACCCCAGCCCTCACCCTACCCTAATCCTAACCCTAACCCTCATCCTCACCCTCCCCATAACCCTAACCCTAACCCTCACCCTAACCCTAATCCTCACCCTCACCCTCAGCCTCAGCCTAACTTTAAGCCTAACCCTAAACCTAACACTAACCTTCACACTCAACCTAACCCTAACCCTAATCGTAATCCTAACCGTAACCCTAACCCTCACTCTCACCATAGCCCTCACCCTATCCCTAAATCTAACCCTAAAACTAACCCTAAACCTAACCCTCACCCTCAGCCTCACCCTAACCCTAACTCTAACCCTAAACCTCAACCTCACCCTATCCCTAACCTTAACCCTAAAGCTAAACCTCATCCTATACCTAACCCTAAACCTCACCCTCACCCTAGTCCTTAACTTAACCCTAATCCTAACCTTAACCCTAACCCTAACCCTAACCCTCACCCTAACCCTAACTCTCACCCTCAACTGAACCCTCACCCTAACCCTAAGCCTAAGCCTAAACGTAACCCTAAACACACACTCACCCTCACCCTAACAATAATCCTATCCCTAAACCTAACCCTAACCCAAACCCTCCCCGTAACTCTCACTCTAAACCAAACCCTAACAATAACCCTAACCCCAACCCTCAACCCAACCCTCACCCTAAACCTAACTCTAACCCTAAACCTCACCCTCACCCTAATACTAACTCTAACCCTAAACCTCAACCCAACCCTAACCCTAATCCTCAAACTCACCATCACAGTAACCCTAACCATAACCCTCACAATAACCCTAACCCTAACCCTAATCCTAAACTTCACACTCACCCTAAACATAATCCTAACATTAATACTCACCGTAAACCTCTCACCCTTAATGTAACTCTAACACTCATCCTAACCCTCACCCTAATCCTAAACCTAAACCTCACTCTAACCCTAACCCTAAACAAACCTCACCCTCACCCTAGCCCTCACCCTAACCCTAATCCTAACCCTAACCCTCATCCTAACCCTCCCCATAACCCTAAACCTAACCCTCACCCTAACCCTAACCCTCACCTTCACCCTCACCCTCAGGTAAACCTAAACATAAACCTAAGTTTAAGCATAAACCTAACCCTAAACCTCACACTCACCCGCACCCTCAACCTCAACCTAACCCTCTCCCTAAACCTATATCTAACCCTAAACCTCACCCTCACCCTAAACCTAACCCTAACTCTAACCCTCACCCGCACCCTCACCCTCACCAAAACTAATACCCTAACCCTAACAATAACACTAACCCTAACCCTAAGCACCACCCTAACTATAATTCTCACGCCCACCCTCATCCTCAGCCTAACCCTAAGCCTAATCCTAACCCTCAAACTAACTCTTATACTCATGCTCACCCTAACCGTAATCCCAAACCTAATCCTATCCCTAAATCTCAACCTAACCCTCACCCTCACCCTAACCCTAACACTAACCCTAACCATAAACCTCACCCTAAAACTCCCCCTAAACCTAACTCTAACCCTAAAATTCACCCTCACCCTAACAATAACCCTAAGCCTAACCCTAATACTCACCCCCACCCTGACCCTCAACCTAACCCTAACCCTAACGCTAACCCTAACCCTAATCCAAAACCTCACCCAAACACTAAACCTAACCCTCACCCTCACCCTGGCCCTCACCTGAACCCTAATCCTAACCCTAATCCTCATCCTAACCCTCACCATAAACCTAACCCTAACACTCACCCTAATCCTAACCCTAACCCTAACTTTCAACCTAACCCTAACCCTCACCCTCAATGGAACCCTAACCCTAACACTCACCCTAACCCTAAACTTAACCCGAACCCTAACTTTCATCGTAACCCTACCCCTAACTCTCTCCCTAACCCTAACCCTCACCCTCACCCTCACCATAAGCCTAACCCTAAGCCTAAGCCTAACCCTAACCCTAACCCTCACACTCACCCTAACCCTTACCCTAATCCTAATGCTAAGACTAAGCCTTACCCTCACCCTAACCCTCACCATAACCCTAACTCTAAAACTAACCTTAACCCTAACCCTCACCCTCAGACTCTCCTTAACCCTAACTCTAACCCTAAACCTCACACTCACCCTAACCCTAACGCTTAACCTAACCCTAAACCTCACCCTAACCCTAACTCTAAACCTCCCCCTCCCCCTAGTCCTCACCATAAACCTAATCCTAACCCTAACCCTCATCCTAACCCTCACCCTAACACTAACCATAACCCTAACCCTCAACCTAACCCTAACCCACTCCCTCACTGTAACCCATACCCTAACACTGACCCTAACCCTAAATTTAACCCGAACACTAACTCTCACCCTAATCCTAACCCTAACACTCACCCTAACCCTAACCTTCACGCTAACCCTCACCTTCAGCCTAACACTAAGCCTAACCCTAACCTTAACCCGAACCCTCATACTCACCCTAAACCTAACCCTAATCCTAATTCTAACACTAACCCTAATCCACACCCTCATCATAACCCTCACCTTAAGCCTAACCCTAACATTAATCATAATCCTAACCCTAACCCTAAACCTCATACTCACCGTAAACCTCACACTAACCATAACACTAATCCTCAATCTAACCCTCACCCTCATACTCACCCTAGCACTCACCCTAACCCTATCCCTCAACCTCACCCTAAACCTCAAACTAACCCTAACACTAATCCTCAATCTAACCCTCACCCTCACCCTAATCCTAACCCTCACCCTGAACCTAACCCTACCCCTAAACCTCAACCTCAACCTAACCCTAAATCTAACCCTAACCCTAACACGAAACCTCACCCTATCCCTAACGCTAACCCTCACACTCAACCTCATGCTCAGCCTAACCCTAAGCCTAACACTAACCCTAACACTAACACTCAGCCTAAACCTTACCCTAACTCTAACCCTAAACGTCACACTCACCTGCACCCTCACCATCACTGTAATTCTAAACCTAACCCTAACACTAACCCTAAACCTCACCCTAACTCTAATCCTAACCCTAACCCTCATCCTCACAGTAACTCTAACCCTAACCTTAACCCAAACCCTAAACCTCACCCTAACCGTAACCCTAACCCTAACCCTAACCCTCCCCCAACCCTATGTCTAACCCTAAAACTCACCCTCACCCTAACCCTAACATTAACTCTAACCCTAACCCTCACCCTAACCCTCATCCTAACCCTTTATCTAACCATAAACCTCACCCTCACGCTTACCCTAACCCTAACCCTAACTCTAAATCCCAGCCTAACCCTAACCCTAACCCTCAACCGCACTCTCAACTTCATTGTAACTCGAACCTTACCCCTATCAATATCACTAACCCTAACCCTAACCATCACCCTAACCCTAATCCTCACCCCCACCCCCACCCATAGCCTAACCCTAAGCCTAAGCCTAACCCTCAGGGTAACCCTCATACTCATTCTCAACCTAAACCTAATCCTAACGCTAACCCTATCCCTAAACCTCAACCTACCCCTCACCCTCACCCTCACCCTAACCATAACCCTAACCCTAAACCTCACCATAACCCTTCCCCTAACCCTAACTCTAACCCGAAACCTAACCCTAACCCTAACCCTAACCCTAACTCTAACCCTAAACCTCACCCTAAACCTAACCCTCACCCTCAACCTCAACCTCACTTTAACTCTAACCCTAATCCGAACAATAACACTAAACTTAACCCTAATCCTAACCCTAACCATAACCCTCACATTCATCCTCACCCTCACAGCAAACTTAACCCTAACCATAACACTAACAATAACCCTAACCCGAACCCTAACCCTAATCCTCACACCCACCCTCACCCTCAGCCTAACCCTAACCCTAACCCTAACACTCAAGGTAACACTAACCCTAACCCTAACCCTAACCCTAAACCAAACCCTAAACCTAACCCTAATCCTCAGCCTCACCCTCACCCTAACCCAAATCCTATCACTAACCCTCACCCTAACCCTAAGCCTAACCCTAACACTACTCCTAACCCTCACACTCACCCTCACCCTAACCCAAATGCTAAACCTAAACCTATTCCTAAACCTCATCCTAGCCCTCACCCTAAACCTAATCCTAACCCTAAACCTCATCATAAACCTCACCCAAACCCTGACCTAACCCTCACCCTAACCCTAACCCTAAACCTCACCCTCATGCTAGGCCTAAGCCTAAGCCTAAGTTTAAGTCTAACCCTAACCCTCACCCTATCCCTAACCCTAACACTATACCTAACTCTAACCCTAAGTCTCACCCTCACCCTAAACCTAACTCTAACACTAACCCTAAACTTAAACCTTATCCTAACCCTAAGCGTAACCCTCACCCTCACCATAACAGTAACCCTAACCCTAACAATAACATTAACCCTAAACCTAACCCTCACCCTAACCATATCTCTCACCCTAACCCTCACCTTAACCCTAACCCTAACCCTAAACCTCACCCTAACACTAACACTAAACCTCACACTCAACCTAGCCCTCACCCTAACCCTAATCGTAACCCTAATACTCATCCTATCCCTCACAATAACCCTAACCCTAAACCTCACCTTAACCCTAACCCTAACCAACAACCTAACCCTAACCCTCACCCTCAATGTAACTCTAAACCTCATCCTAACCCTGACTCTAACCCTAATCCTAAACCTAAACTTCACCCTAACACTCACACTCAACATAACCCTTACTGTAATCCTAATCCTAACCCTAATCCAAAACCTCACCCTAAGCCTCACCTTAACCCAAAGTTTAACCCTAAACCTCACCCTCACCCTAACCCTAACCATAAACCTCACCCTAATCCTAAGCCTAAACATAACCCTCACCCTAGCCCTCACTCTAACACTAATCCTAACGCTAACCCTCATCCTAACCCTAACCATAAACCTAACCCTAACCCTCATCCTAACCCTAACACTCAACCTCAGCCTAACCCTAAGCATAAACCTAAGCTTAAGCATAAACCTAACCCTAAACCTCACACTCATATGCACACTGACCCTCACCCTAACCCTAACCCAAAACCTAACCCTCAACCTGAACCTAACCCTAAAACTAACCCTAGACTTAACGCTCCCCCAACCCTCCCCCTAACCCTATATCTAAAACTAAACCTCACCCTCACCCTAAACGTAACCCTAACCCTAAACCCCTCCCTAACCCTAAACCTAACCCTCACACACACCCTCACTGTCACCGGAACGCAAACCCTAACCCTAACAATAACACTAACCCTAACCCTAACCATCACCCTAAACCTAATCCTCTCCCCCACCCTCACCCTCAGCAAAACCCTAAGCCTAAGCTTAACCCTTACCCTAAGCCTCATACTCATGCTCAACCTAACCCTAATCCTAAACCTAACCCTATCCCTAAACCTCAACCTAACCCTCACCCTCACCCTAACCCTAACACTAACCCTAACACGAAACCTCACCCCAACCCTCCCCCAATCCTAACTCTAACCCTAAAACTCACCATCACCCTAACAATAACCCTAAGCCTAAACCTAATCCTCAGACCCACCCTCACCCTCATCCTAACCCTAACCCTAAATCTAACCCTAACCCTAACACTAAACCTTACCATATCCCTAACCCTAACCCTCACACTCAACCTCATGCTCAGCCTTACCCTAAGCCTAACACTAACCCTAAACCTAACCCTCACACTCACCCTAACCCTTACCCTATTGCTAATCCTAACACTAAGCCTTAACCTCACCCTCACCCTACTCCCTCACCATAACCCTATCTCTAACACTAACCCTAACCCTAACACTCTGCATAACCCTAACCCTAACTCTAAACCTAAACCTCACACTAACCTGCACCCTCACCGTCACTGTAATTCTAACGCTAACTCTAACCCTAACACTAAACCTCACCCTAACCCTAACCCTAACACTAATCTTCACCCTAACCCTATATCTAACCCTAAACCTCACCCTCACCCTAACCCTAACCCTCACCCTAATCCTAAGCCTAACCCTAAACCTCAAACTAACCCTAACCCTCATCCTCACTGTAACCTTAACTCTAACCCTCACCCTAAACCTAAATTTACCCAGAACCCTAACTCTCACCCTAACCCTACACCTAACCCTCACCCTAACCCTAACCCTCACCCTCACCCTCACCCTAAGCCTAACCCTAAGCCTAACCCTAACCCTAACCCTAACCCTCACACTAACCCAAACCCTTACTCTAATCCCAATCCTAACACGAAGCCTTACCCTCACCCTCACCCTAACCCTCACAGTAACAATAACTCTAACACTAACTCTAACCCTAACCCTCACCCTCAGCCTCACCCTAAAGCTACATCTAACCCTAAACCTCACGCTCACCCTAACCCAAACCCTAAACCTAACACTTAACCTCACCATAACCCTAACCCTAACACTCATCCTAACCCTAACCCTCACACTCACCCTAAACCCAACCCTAATCCTAATCTTAACACTAACCCTAAACCTCACCCTCACCCTAACCCTCATGTTAAGACTAACCCTAACATTAATCCTAACCCTAACCCTAACCCTAAATCTCAATCTCACCCTAAAACTCACACTAACCCTAACACTAATCCGCAATCTAACCCTCAACCTCACCCTCACCCTAGCCATCACCCTAACCCTAACCCTCATCCTCACCCTAAACCTCACACTAACCCTAACACTAATCCTCAATCTAACACTCACCCTCACCCTCACCCTCACCCTAACACTAACGCTCACCCTAAAGGTAACCCTCACTCCTACCATAACCCTGACCCTCAGCCTAAATTTCAACTTTACCCTTACCGTCACCCCCACCCTAACCCTCACCCTAACCCTACCCCTCATTCTGACCCTAAACCTATCCCTAAACCTCACTCTCACACTAACCCTGACTCTAACCCTAAACCTAACTCTAAACCTTACCCTATCCCTAACCCTCAACCTCATGCTCAGCCTAACCCTAAGCCTAAGGTTATCCCTTACCCTAAACTTCACCCTCATCCTAGCCCTCACCCTAACCCTAATCCTAACCCTAACCCTCATCCTAACCCTAACCCTCATCCTAACCCTCGCCCTAACCCTAACCATAACCATCACCCTAACCCTAATCCTCAGCAGCACCCTCGCCCTCAGCCTAACCCAAAGCCTAAGCCTAAGCCTAACCCTACCCTCACACTCACCTTCAATCTAACCCTAAGCCTAATCCTAACCCTAAGCCTAAACCTAAACCTATCCCTAAACCTCAGCCTAACCCTAACCCTAACCTTAACCCTAACACTAACCCTAACATTAACGCTCGATCTAACCCTCCAACTAACATTAAATCTATCACTAAACATCACCCTCACCTTAACTCTAATCCTAAACCTAACCCTAAACCTCACCCTAACCCTATCCCTAAACCTCACCCTCACCCTTACCATAACTCTAACCCTAACCCTAAAAATAACACTAATCTTATCCCTAAACATAACCCTAACCCTAACCCTAATCCTAAAACTCACCCTAACCATAATCTTAACACTAACCCTCATCCTAACCCTAACCCAAACCCTACCCCTAAACCTACACCTTACCCTAACACTAACCCTAAACCTCACCCTCACCCTAGCCCTCACCCTAACCCTAATCCTAACCCTAACCCTAATCCTAACCCTCCCCCTAACCCTAACCCTAATCATAATCCTAACCCTAACCCTAACCCTCAACCTCACTCTAACCCTAACCCTCACCCTCAACCTCAGCCTAACCCTAAGCTTTTCCCTAACCCTAACCCTAATCCTCACCCTCACCCTAACCCTAATCCTACTCCTAACCCACAACCTAAATCTCAACTTAAGGATAACCCTAATATTAATCCTAACCCTAACCTTCACCGTCAGCCTCACCCTAACACTAACTCTAACACTAAACCTCACCCTGACCCTAAACCTAAACCTAAACCTAGCCCTCACCCTAACATTAACCCTAACACTAAACCTCATCCTAACCATCCCCCTAACCCTTACCCTAACCCTCACCCTAACCCTAACCCTTTCCCTCAACCTCAACCTCAGCCTAACCATAAGTCTAACCCTAAACCTAACTCTAACACACACACTCACCTCACCATAACCCTAATCCTGACCCTAAACCTCACCCTCACCCTCATCCTCACTGTAACCCTAAGCCTAACCATAACCCTAACCCTAACCTCACACTCACCCTAACCCTTACCCTAATCCTAATCCTAAACCTAACACTGACCCTCACCCTCAGCCTCAGCTTAACCCTAACTCTAACACTAAAACTCACTCTCACCCTAACACTAACCCTAACCCTAAACCTCACCCTAACCCTAACCCTAAACCTCACCCTCACCCTAGCCATCACCCTAACCCTAATCCTTTCCCTAACCCTCATCCTAACCCTGCCCCTAACCCTAACCCTAACCCTCACCCTAACAATAACCCTCATCCTCACCCTCACTCTAACTCTAATCCTACCCCTAACCCTAAACCTCACGCTAACCCTAACCCTAACCCTCCCCCTCACTCTCCCCCTCACCATAACTAAAACCCTAAACCTAACAATAACACTAATACTAATCCTAATCCTAACCCTAATTGTAATCCTAACACTCACTCTCATGCTAACCCTAATCCTAACCCTAACCCTCACTCTAACCCTAATCCTCAACCTCACGGTAACCCTAACCCTCAACCTAACCCTCACCCTAACCCTAACCCTAACCCTAAACCTTAATCTAACACTAACCCTAACCCTCACCCTCAGCCTAGCCCTCACCCTAACCCTAATCCTAAACCTAATCCTCATCCTTACTCTCACCCTAACTGTAACCTTAACCCTCACCCTAGCCCTAACTCTAAGTCTAATCCTCAATGTAACCCTAAACCTCATGCTTACATTAACCCTAATCCTAACCCTCACCCTAACCCTAAACATAACCGAACCCTAACTCTCACCCTAACCCTAACCCTAACACTCACCCTAACCCTAACCCTCACCCTCACCCTAACCCTAATCCAAACGCTAACACTAACCCTAACCCTAATCCTAACACTCACCCTAAAGCTAACCATTATCCTAAACCAAAGCCTCAACCTAACCCTAATCATTACCCTGACCATAACCATAATACTCAACCTAACCCTCACCCTAACCCTAACCCTAACCCTAAACCTTAATCTAACACTAACCCTAACCCTGAACCTCACCCTAGTCCTCACCCTAACCCTAAGCCTAACCCTAATCCTCATCCTTACCTTCACCCTACCCTAACCTTAACCCTCACCCTAGCCCTAAACCTAACCCTAATTCTCATTGTAACCCTAAACCTCACACTCACCGAAACCCTAACCCTAACTATAACACTAATCCTAACACTCACCCTTACACTAACCTTAATCCTAAACCTAACCCGCACACTAACCCTAATCATCACCATGACCGGAACCCTAACTCTCAAACTTACCCTCACCCTAACCCAAACCCTAAACCTTAATCTAACACTAACCCTAACCTTCACACTCACCCTAGCACTCACCCTAACCCTAATCCTAACCCTAATCCTCATCCTTACCTCACCATCACCCTAAACTTAACCCTCACCCTAGCCCTAACCCTAAGGGTAATCCTCAAAGTAACCATAAACCTCATGCTCACCTTAACGCTAACCCTAACCCTCACCCTAACCATAAACATAACCAAGCCCTAACTCTCACCTTAACCTTAACCCTAACCCTAAACCTTAATCTAACACTAACCCTAACCCTCACCCTCACCCTCAGCCTAACCCTAAGCCAAACCCTAACCCTAGCCCTAATTCTCACACTCACCCTAACCCTTACCCTAAACCTAATCCTAACCCTAAGCCTAAGCCTCACCCTCAACCTAACCCTCACCCTAACCCTAAATCTAACACTAACCCTAACCCTAACCCTCAACCTCAGCCACATCCTACCCCTAACTCTAACCTAAAACGTCACCCTCACCCTAACACTAACCCTACCTCTAAACCTAAACCTCACCCTAACCCTAACCCTAACCCTAAACCTCACCCTCACCCTAGCCTTCACCCTAACACTAATCCTAACCCTAACCCTCATCCTAACCCTCACCCTAACACTAACCATAACCCTCACGCTAACCTTAACCCTAATCCAAACAATCACCCTCATTCTAACCCTAACCTTCACCCTCACTGTAACCCTTACCTTAACCCTCAACCTAAACCTAAACTTAACCCGAACACTATCATCCTTACCATAATACTAACCCTCAAGCTAACCCTAACCCTAAACCTCATTCTCACCCTAACCACACCCAACCCTAATCCTAACCCTATCCCTTTTCCTAACCCTCCCCCTAACCCTTACCCTAACCCTCACCCTAACACTAACCCTCAGCCTCACCCTCAGTCTCAGCCTTACCCTAAGCCTAAGCCTAAGCCTAACCCTAACTCTAACCTCACCCTCAGCCTAACCCTAAGCCTAACCCTAAACCTAACCCTAACACACACACTCACCCTCACCCTAAACCTCACCCTAACCCTAACCCTCATCCTAACCCTCCCCATAACCCTAACCCTAACCCTAACACTAACCAACACCCTCACCCCCAGCATAATCCTAAGCCTAACCCTAACCCTAACCCTCACACTCACCCAAAACCTAACCCTAAACCTCACCCTAACCCTAACCCTCACCCTCAACCTCAGCCTAACCCTAACCCTATCCCTAACCCTAATCCTACTACTAACCCTAATCCTAAACCTCACCCTCAACCTAAACCTCAACTTAAGGCTAAGCCTAACATTAATCCTAACCGTAACCCTCACCTTCAGCCTCACCCTAACACTAACTATACCACTAAAGCTCACCCTGACCCTAAACCTAAACCTCATCCTCACCCTAGCACGCACCCTAACCCTAACCCTAACACTAACCCTAATCCTAACCCTCACATTAAGCCTGACCCTAACATTAATTCTAACCCGAAATCTCACCCTCAGCCTCACCCTAACCCTAATTCTAACACTAAACCTCACCCTGACCCTAACGCTAAACCTAACCCTATCCCTAAACCTCATCTTAGCCCTATCCCTAACCCTCACCCTCACCCTCACCATAACCTTTACCCTAACAATAACACTAACAATAAACCTAACCCTAACCCTTACCCTCACCCTAACCCTAACCATCACCATAATGCTTACCCACACCCTAATACTAACCCTAACCCTAACACTAAACCTCACACTAACCCTAACCATTACCCTAACAATAATCTTCACCCTAACACTAACCCTAAACCTCACCCTCTCGCTAGACCTCGCCCTAACCCTAATCCTCATCCTCACCCTAAACTTCACACTAACCCTAACACTAATCCTCAATCTAACCCTCACCCTCAACATATCCCTAACCCTAACCCTCACCCTAACCCTAAAAGCCACTCTTCCCATAACCCTCACCCTCAGCCTAACCCTCACCTTTACCCTTACCTTCACCCCCACCGTAACCCTCACTCTAACCCTAACTGTAACCATCACCCTAACCCTAACTCTACCCCTAAACCTCACCCTCACCCTAACCCTAACTCTAACCCTGAGCCTATAACTAACCCTCACCCTAACCCTAACTGTAACCATCACCCTAACCCTAATCCTCACCCCCACCGTCACCCTCAGCCTAACCCTAAGCCTAAGCCTAAACCTAACCCTAAACCTCACACTCACCCTCACCCTAACCTAATCCTAACCCTAAACCTAACCCTAAACCTCACCCTAACCCTCAACCTAACCTTAAATCTAACACTTACCCTAACCCTAACCCTCGACGCAACCCTCCAACTAAACCTAAATCTAACCCTAAACCTCAAGCTCAACCTAACGCTATTCCTAACCCTAACCCTAAACCTCACCACAATCCTAACACTCACCCTCACCCTCACCCTCACCATAACTCTAACCCTAACCCTAACAATAACAGTAATCCTAACCCTAAACTTAACCCTAACCCTAACCTAAACCTAATGCTAACACTCAACCTCACGCTAACTCTAACCCTAACTCTCACCGTAACCCTAACCCTCATACTAACCCTCATACTAAACCTAACCCTAAAGCTAAACTTTACCCTAACACTAACCCTAATCCTCAACTTCACCATAGCCCTCACCCAAAACCCTAGTTGTAAACCTAATCCTTATCCTAACCCTCACCCTAACTCTAAGCCTAACCCTAATCCTAACCTTTAATTTAACACTAAACCTAATCCTAAACCTCAGCCTCACCCTGACCCTAATACAAACTATAACCCTAACCCTCATCCTAACTCTAAGATTAACCCTAACCCTAATCCTAAACCTCACACTCACCCTCACCCTAACCCTAATCCTAAACCTAACAATATAAATAACCCTAAACCTCACCCTAACCCTCAGCCTAGCCCTCACACTTACACTTATCCTAACCCTTACCCTCACCCTAACCATAAACCTCACCCTAACCCTAACCCTCACCCTAACACTTACCCTCACACTATCACTAAGCCTAACCCTAACACTAACTCTCACACTAACCCTAAACATCACCCTAACCCTAAAACTCACCCTAAAACTAACCCTAACCCTCACCCTCACCCTAGCCTTCACCCTAACCCTAACACTCACCCTCAACCTCAACCTCAGCCTAACGCTAAGCCTAACCCTAAACCTAACCCTAACCCTCACACTCACCCTAACCCTAACCCTAATCCTAATCCTAAACCTCACCCTCACCCTAACCCTCACCCTAAACCGAACCCTAAACCTAACAATAACCCTAACGCTAAACCTCACCCTCAGCCTCACCCTAACCCTAAATCTAACCCTTAAGCTCACCCTCACCCTAACCCTAACCCTAAGCCTAACCTTAAACTTCACCCTCACACTCACCCTAGCCCTTACCCTAAACCTAACTCTCACCCTAACACTCCCCCTAACCCTAACCCTCACCCTCAACCTCACCCTCAGCCTAACCCTCAGCCTAACCCTAAACCTAAACCTAACACACACATTCACGCTCACTCTAACCATAATCCTATCCCTAAACCTAACTCTAACCCTAACCCTCCCCCTAACTCTCACCCCAACCCCAACCCTAAAACTAACCCTTACCCTAACCCTCAACCTAAACCTCGCCCTAACCCTAACTCTAACGCTAAACCTCACCCTCACCCTAACCCTAACTCTAACCCTAAGCAAAAACCTAAACCTCACCCTAACACTAACACTAAACCTAACCCACAACTTCACCCTCAGGCTAACCCTAAACCTAACACTCACACTCAACCAATCCCTAACCCTAAACCTCACCCTAACCCTAACCCTCACCCTCAACCTCTGCCTAACCCTAAGCCTATTCCTAACCCTAACCCTAATCCTCACACTCACCCTTACACTTACCCTTATCCTAATCCTAACCCTAACCCTAACCCTCAACCTCACCCTAACCCTAACACTCAGCCTCACCCTCACCCTCACCATAACTCTAACCCTAACCCTAACAATAACAGTAATCCTAAACCTAAACCAAACCCTAACCCTAACCCTAAACCTAATGCTAACACTCAACCTCACCCTAACCCGAATCCTAACCCTAACCCTAATCCTAACACTAACCATCACCCTCACCCTAACCCTAACCCTAAACCTTAGCCTAACACTTACCCTAAAGCTCACCTTCACCCTAGCCCTCACCCTAACCCTAATTGTAACCTAATTCTCATCCTAACAATCACCCTAACTCTAAGCCTAACCCTAACCCTAACCCTAAGCCCAACCCTCACTGTAACACTAACACTAACCCTAACCCTAACACTAACCCTAAACCTAACACTAAACCTTACCCTAATCCTCATCCTCACCCTCACCCTAACCCAAACCCTAACCCTAACCCTCCTCCTAACTCCAAGCCTAACTCTAACCCTAATCCTAACCCTCACACTCACCCTCAACCTAAACCTAATCCTAAATTTAAGCCTATCCCTAACCCTAACACTCACCCTAACCCTCAGCCTAGACCTCACCCTTACACTTATCCTAACCCTAACCCTCACCCTAACCATAAACTTCACCCTAACACTAACCCCCACCCTAACGATTACCCTCAACCTAACACTAACCCTAACTGTAACACTAACACTCACACTAACCCTAAACATCACCCTAACCCTAAACCTCACCCTAACACTAACCCTAACCCTCAACCTCACCCTAGCCTTCAGCCTAACCCTAACCCTCATCCTCACCATAAACCTCACACTAACCCTAACACTAATCCTCAATCTAACCCTCAACCTCACCCTAACGCTAACTCTAACCCTCACCCTAACCCTAACCCTCACCCTTACCGTAACCCTCACCCTCAGCCTAAACGTCACCTTTACCATTACCGTCACCCCCACGCTAACCCGCACCATAAACCTAACCCTCCCCCTAACTAAAACTGTACCCCTAAACCTCACCCTCAACCTAACCCTTACTCTAACCCTAACCCGAACACTAAACCTCACTGTAACCCTAACCTTAACGCTCACCCTCACCGTAACTGTAACCCTAAACCTAAACCTAACAGTAACCCTAAAACTAACCCAAACCCTCACCCTAAACATAACACTCACCCTAAACCTAACCCTCACCCTAACACCTACCCTCACCCCAACACTAACCCTAACCCTAACACTAACCCTCACACTAACCCTAAACCTCACACTAATCCTAAAAGTCACCCTAAACCTAACCTAACCCTAATCCTCACCCTCATCCTAACCCTCACCCTAAACCTCAACCTAACCGTCACCCGTACTTTCATCTTCCCCCTGACATGAACCTTAACCCTAAAAATAACACTAACCCTAACCCTATCTATCACCCTAACCTTAATCATCACCCCCACCCTCACCCTCAGCCTATCCCTAAGCCTAAGCCTAACCCTCACCCTAACCCTCATACTCACGCTCACCCTACCCCTAATCCTAAACCTAAGCCTATCCCTAAAACTCAACCTAACACACACCTTCCCCTTAACCCTAAAACTAACCCTAAACCTCACCCTAATCCTCCCCCTAACCCTAACTCTAACACTAAACTTCACCCTCACCCTAACCCTAACCCTAACTCTAAACCTAAACCTCACCCTAAACCTAACCCTCAACCTCAACCTCACTGTAACTCCAACCCTAACCCTAACAATAACGCTAACTTAACCCTAATCCTAACACTAACCATAACCCTCACCCTCAGCCTCACCCTCACTGCAAACTTAATCCTAACTATAACACTAACAATAACCCTAACCCTATCCCTAACTCTAATCCTCACCCGCACACTCACACTCAGCCTAACCCTAACCCTAACCCTCACCTTCACCCTCACCATAATGGTAACCCTAACCCTAACCCTAACCCTAACATTAACCCTAACCCTAACTTTACCCCTCAACCTAAACATAACCCTCAACCTAACCCTAATCCTCAACTTAACACGTACCCTCACCCTAACACTAACACTAACCCTCACCCTCACCCTAAACCTAATCCTAACCCTAAACCTTAACCTAACCCTAAACCTCACCCTCACCATAACCCTTCCTCTAACCCTCACCCTAACCCTAAACTTGACCCGAACCCTAACTCTCACCCTAACCCTAAATCTAACCCTCACCCTAACCCTAACCCTCAACCTTACCGTAACCATCACCCTCAGCCTCACCCTCACATTTACCCTTACCATCACCCCTACCCTAACCCTCACCCTAACACTAACACTCACCCTAACCCTCATCCTAAAACTAACTTTAACTCTAAATCTCACCCTCACCCTAACCCTAACTCTAACCCTAACCCAAACACTAAACCTCAACCTAAAACTAACCCTAACCCTAATCCACACCCTAATTCTCAGACGAATCCTAAGCCTAAACCTAATCCTAACCATCACACTCACCCTAACCCTAACCCTAAACCTCACCCTAACCCTAACCCTCACCCTCAACCTCAGCTTAACCCTAAGCCTGTCCCTAACCCTAACCCTCAGGCTCACCCTAACATTAACCCTAATCCTACTCCTAATCCTAAACCTAACCCTCACCCTCAACCTAACCCTCACCTTAAGCCTAACCCTAACATTAATCCTAAACCTAACCCTCACCCTCAGCCTCAACCTAACCCTAACTCTAACACTGAACCTCACCCTGACCCTAACCCTAACACTAACCCTATCCCTAAACCTCATCCTAGACCTAACCCTAACCCTTAACCTCACCCTAAGCATAACCCTCACCCTAACCCAAACCCTCACCCTAAAACTTACTCTCACCCTAACGCTAAGCCTCACCCTAAAACCTACACTCACCCTTACACTAACCCTAACCCTAACACTAACCCTAACCATCACCCTAACCCTAAACCTCACTCTAACCTTAACCCTAAACCTCACCCTCTCCCTAGCCCTCACCTTCAAACTCACCCTAAACTTCACACTAACCCTAACAGTAACCCTCAATCTAACCCTCACCCTAACCCTCACCCTAACGCTCACCCTCACCCTCACCCTCACCCTTACTGTAACCCTCACCCTCAGCCTAACCCTCACCTTTACCCTTACCGTCACCCCCACACTAACCCTCACTCTAACGCTAACCCTCACCCTAAACCTAACTCTACCCCTAAACCTCACCCTCACCCTAACCCTAACTCTAAACCTAACCCTTACACTAACTCTCACCATAACCCTAACCCTAACCATCACCCTAACCCTAATCCTCAACCCAACCCTCACCCCAGCCTAACCCTAAGCCTAAGCCTAAACCTAACCCTAAAACTCACAGTCACCCTCACCCTAACACTAATTCCAAACCTAAACCTAACCCTAACACTAAACCTCAACCTAATCCTGACTCTAACTTTAAACCTAACAATAACCCTAACCGTAACCCTCGACCTAACCCTCCAACTAAACCTAAATCTAACCTAAACCTCACCCTCACCCTCACCCTAATCCTAAACCTAACCCTAAACCTCACCCTAACGCTAACCCTAACCCTCACCCCAACCCTCACGCTCACCATAACTCTAACCCTAACCCTCAAAATAACACTAATCCTAACAATAAACTTAACCCTATCCGTAACCGTAAACCTAATGCTAACACTCAACCTCACCCTAACCCTAATCCTAACCCTAACCCTCACCCTAACCCTAACTCTAAAACTAACCCTAACACTAACCATCACCCTAACCCTAATCCTCACCCAAAACCTCACCCTCAGCCGAACCCTAAGCCTAAGCCTAAGCCTAACACTAAACCTCACCCTCACCCTCACCCTTACCCTAATTCTAAACCTAATCCTAACCCTAACCCTAAACCTCAACCTAACCCTCAACCTAAACTTAACCCTAACACTTACCATAAACCTAACCCTCCACCTAAGCCTCCAACTAATCCTAAATCTAACCATAAACCTCAACCTCACCCTAACCCTAATCCTAACCCTAACCCTAAACCTCACCCTAACCCTAACACTCACTCTCACCCTCACCCTCACCATAACTCTAATCCTAACCCTAACAATAACAGTAATCCTAACCCTAAACCTAACCCTAACCATAACCCTAACCCTAATGCTAACACTCAACCTCACCCTAACCCTAAACCTAACCCTAATCCTCACGCTCACCCTAACCCTCATCCTCACTGTAACCCTAATGCTCATCCTAACCCTCACCCTAACTCTAACACTAACCCTAAATCTTACCGTAACACTAACCCTTATGCTCACCTTCACCCTAGCCCTGACCCTAACCCTAATCGTAAACCTAATCTTCATTCTAACCTTCACCCTAACTTTAAGCCTAAACCTAACCCTAACCCTAACACCAACCCTCACTGGATCCCTAACACTAACCCTAACACTAACACTAACGCTAAACCTAACCCAAACCTAACCTTAAACCTAACCCTAATCCTCAGCCTCACCCTCACCCTAACCCAAACCCTAACCCTAAACCTCATCCTAACTCTAAGCTTAACCATAACCCTAGTCCTAACCCTCACCCTAACCCTAATCCTAAACCTATCCCTATCCCTAACCCTAACCATCAGCCTAACCCTTAACCTAGCCCTCACCCTTAATCTAATCCTAACCCTAACCCTCACCCTAACCATAACCCTCACCCTAACCCTAAACCTCACCCTAACACTTACCCTCACCCTAACACTAAACCTAATCCTATCAATAACTCTCACAATAACCCTAAACATCACCCTAACCCTAAACCTCACCTTAACTCTAACCCTAACCCTCACCCTCACACTAGACTTCAGGGTAACCCCAACCCTCATCTTCACCATAAATCTCACACTAACCCTAACACTAATCCTCAATCGAAACCCCAACCTCACCCTAACGCTAGCACTAACCCTCACCTTTACCCTAACACTCACCCTTACCGTAAACCTCAGCCTTAGCCTAACCCTCACCTTTACCTTTACCGTCACCCCCATGTTAACCCGCACCCTAACCCTAACCCTCACCCTAACCCTAAATGTACCCCTATACCTCACCCTCTCCCTAACCCTAACACTTACCCTAACCCTAACACTAAACCTCATTCTAACCCTAATCCTAACCCTCACCCTCACACTAACCATAACCCTCACCCTAAACCTAACACTCAACCTAACATTTACCCTCACCCTAACACTAACCATAACCCTAACACTAACCCTCACACTAACAATAACCCTCACCGTAATCCTAAACCTCACCCTGACCCTAACCCTAACCCTCATCCTCACCCTAAACCTCACAATAAACCTACCCTAATCCTCAATCTAAACCTCACCCTAACTCTAAATGTAACCTTAACCCTTACCCTAACCCTAAACCTAACCCTAACCCTCACCCTAACCCTAAACCTTAACCTAACACTAACCCTAACCCTCACCCTCAACCTAGCCCTCACCCTAACACTAGTGCTAAACCTAATCCTGACCCTTAACCCTCAACCTCAGCCGAAACCTCATCTTTACCCTTACCATCATCATCACCCTAACCCTCACCCTAATGCTAAACCTCATCCTAACACTCACCCTAACCATAAACCTAACCATCACCCTAACCCTAACCCTCACCCTCAACCTCACGCTTAGCCTAACCCTAAGCCTAAGCCTAAGCCTAACCCTAACCGTCAACCTCACCCTCACCCTCACCCTAACCCTAACCCTAACCCTAAACCTTAACCTAACACTAACCCTAACCCTCACCCTCAACCTAGCCCTCACCCTAACACTAATGCTAAACCTAATCCTCACCCTTAACCTCACCCTAACCCTAACCTTAAACCTCTCCCTAACCCTAACCATAACCCTCAACAAAACCCTAAACCTCACGCTCCGAAAAACTCTAACACTCACCCTAACCCTAAACATAAATGAACCCTAATTCTCACTCTAACCCTAACCCTAACCCTCACCCTCACCCTCACCTTCAGCCTGACCCTAAGCATAACCGTATCCCTCAAACTCACCCTAAGCCTTACCCTAAACCTAATCCTAACCCTAACTCTAACCCTCACCCTCAGCCTCACCCTAACCCTAAATCTAACCCTAAACCTCACCCTCACCCTAACGCTAACCCTAACCATAACCTTAAACCTCAACCTCACACTCACCCTAGACCTTACCCTAACCCTAATCCTAACCCTAACCCTCATCCTAACCCTCCCCTAACCCTAACCATCACCCTCAACCTCACCCTCAGCCTAACCCTAAGCCTATCCCTAAACCTAAACCTAACACACAACTCCCCCTCACTCTAACCCTAATCCTATCCCTAACCCTAACCCTAACCCTAACCCTTCCCTTAACTCTCACCCTAACCCTAACCCTAAAACTAACCCTTACCATAACCCTCAAACTAAACCTCACCGTAACCCTAACTCTAACCCTAAAACTCACCCTCACCCTAACCCTAACTCTAACCCTAACCCAAACCCTAAACCTCACCCTAACACTAACCCTAACCCTAATCCACACCCTAACTCTCAGCCTAATCCTAAGCCTAAACCTAACAATAACCCTCACACTCACCCTAACCCTAACCCTAAACCTCACCCTAACCCTAACCCTCACCCTCAACCTCAGCTTAACCCTAAGCCTGTCCCTAACCCTAACCCTCAGGCTCACCCTAACATTAACCCTAATCCTACTCCTAATCCTAACGCTAACCCTCACCCTCAACCTAACCCTCACCTTAAGCCTAACCCTAACATTTATCCTAACCCTAACCCTCACACTCAGCCTCACCTTAAACCTAAATCTAACACTGAACCTCACCCTGACCCTAACCCTAACCCTAACCCTATCCCTAAACCTCATCCTAGACCTAACCCTAACCCTTAACCTCACCCTCACCATAACCTTAACCCTAACCCTAACACTAACAATAACCCTAACACTAACCCTAACCTTCACCCTAAACATAACCCTCACCCTAACCCTAACCCTTACCCTAAAACTTACCCTCACCCTAACACTAACCCTAACCCTAACACTAAACCTCACACTAACCCTAACCATCACCCTAACCATAAACCTCACCCTAACCCAAAACCTCACCATAACCCTTAGACTCACCCTAAAACTGAACCTAACGCTAACATTAACCGTCACCCTAAATCTAACCCTAAACCTCACCCTCAACCTAACACTAACCCTAACACTTAGCCTAACCCTAAAAATAAACCTAACCCTAAACCTCACGCTAACCCTGTTCCTAAACCTCACCCAAACCTAGCCCTCACCCTAAACCTAACCTTTATCCTCACCCTGACCCTCACCCACACCGTAACCTTCAGCCTAACCCTAATCCTAAATCTAACCATAATACTCACCCTAACCCTCACCCTAACCCTAACACTAAACCTAACACTAAGCCTAACCCTAACCCTAACCCTAACCCTCACGCTAATCCTAACTCTAACCCTAAACCTCACCCTCACCCTAACCCTAACCCTAACCCTAACCATAAATCTCACCTTAACTCTAACGCTAAACCTCACCCTCACCCTAGGCCTTGCCCTAACCCTAATCCTAACCCTAACCCTCATCCTAAACCTCCCCCTAACCCTAACCCTAACCTAACCATCAACCTCCCCCTCAGCCTAAATCTAACCCTAACCCTAGACCTAATCCTAAAAAACACACTGACCCTCACCCTAACCTTAACCCTAATCCTATCCCTAACCCTAACACTAACCCTTACCCTCCCCCTAACTCTCACCCTAACCCTAACCCTAACCGTCACCCTAAAACTAACTCTAACCCTAAACTTCACCCTCACCCTTACCCTAACTCTAACCCTAACCCAAACCCTAAACCTCAACCTAACCCTAACCCTAAACCTCACACTCACACTCACCATAACCATAACCCTAAACTTAAACCTAACAATAACCCTAACCCTAACCCTTACCCTCACCCTAAACATAACCATCACCCTAAGCCATAACCTCACCCTAATACTTACCCTCACCCTAACACTAAACCTAACACTAACACTAACCATCACACTGACCCTAAACCTAACCCTAATCCTAAACCTCAACCTAACCCTCACACTCAACCTAAACCTAACACTAAACCTAACCCTATCCCTCCTCCTAACCCTATATCTAAACCTCTCCCTCACCCTAACCCTAAACCTAACCCTAAACCTAACACTAACACTAACCCTAAACCTAACCTAAACCTAACACTAATCCTCAGCCTCAACGTCACCCTAACCCAAACCCTAACCCTAACCCTCATCCTAACTCTAAGCCTAACCCTAACCCTAATCCTAACCCTCACACTCACCCTCACCCTAACCCTAATCCTAAACCTAACCCTATCCCAAACCCAAACCCTCACACTAACCCTCAGCCTAGCCCTCACCGTTAAACTAATCCTAACCCTTAACCTAAACCTAACTCCCAACCTACCCCTAAACCTAAACCTAACCCTCATCCCAACACGAACCCGAACCCTCAACCTCATGCTCGGCCTAAGCATAAGCCTAAGCCTAACCCTCACCCTAACCCTAACTCCAACCCTAACCCTAAACCTAAACCTCAACCTTACCCTAACCCTAATCCTCACCCTCACCCTCACAGTAACCGTAACCCTACCCCTAAACCTAACAATAAACCTAACCCTAACCCTAACCCACACCCTAACCATAACCCTCACTCTAACCTTAACCCTCACCCTAACACTTACCCTCACCCTAACCCTAACCCGAACCCTCACACTCACCCTAGCCTTCATCCTAACCCTAACCCTCAACCTCACCCTAAACCTCACACTAACCCTAACACTAATCCTCAATCTAACCCTCACCCTCAATCTAATGCTAACACTAACCCTCACCCTAACCCTAACCCTCACCCATAGGGAAACCCTCACCCTCATCCTAACCCTCACCTTTACCCTTACCGTCAACCCCAGGCTAATCTGCACCCTAACCCTAACCCTCATCCTAACCCTAACTGTACCCCAGAACCTCAACCTCACCATAACCCTAAGTCTAACCCTAACCCAAACACTAAACCTCACCCTAACCCACACCTTAACCCTAAGCCTCATCCTAAACATCACCCTAACTGTAAACTTAACCATCATACTAACCATAACCTACACCCTCAACCTCAAGCTGAGCATAATCCTTATCCTAAGCCTAACCCTTACCCTAACCCTCACCCTCACCCTATCCCTCACCCTCACCCTAATCCTAATCCTAACCCTCATCCTAACCCTAACCCTAACCCTAACCCTAACCATCACCCTAAACCTAATCCTCACCCCCACCCTCACTCTCAGCCTAACTCTAAGCCTAAGCCTAAGCCTAACCCTAACGCTCACACTCACCCTCACCCTAAACCTAATCCTAACCCTAACCCTAACGGTAAGCCTAAACCTCAACCTAACCCTGAGCCTAACCTCAATACTAAAATTAAACCTAACCCTCACCCTCGACCTAATCCTCCAACTAACCCTAAATCTAACCCTAAACCTCACCCTCACACTTACCCTAATCCTAATCTCTAACCCTAAACCTCAACCTAACATTAACCCTAACCCTCACCCACACCCTCACCCTCACAATAACTCTTACCCTAACCCTAACAATAACACTAATCCTAACCCTAAACCTAACCCTAACCCTAACACTAACACTAATGCTAATACTCACCCTCAAGCTAACCTTAATCCTAACCCTAACCCTAACCCTAACCCTTATCCTCACCCTCACTGTAACCATAATCCTCAACCTAATCCTCACCCTAACCCTAACCCTAAACCTAAACCTTAATCTTACACGAACCCTAACCCTCAACCTCACCCTAGCCCTAACCATAACCCTAATCCTAACCCTAATCCTCATCCTTACCCTCACCCTAACCCTAACATGAACCCTCACCCCAACTCTAACACTATCCCTAACTCTCAACCTACCCTAACCCTCACGCTCACAGTAACCCTAACCCTAACCCTCACCCTAACCCTAACCCTCACACTCACCCTTAACCTAACCCTCACCCCAGCCCTCACCCTCAGTCTAACCCTAAGCCTAACCCTAACCCTAACCATATCGCTCACACTCACCCTAACACTTACCCTAAACCTAATCCTAACCCTTAGCCTAACCCTCACATTCAACTTAACCCTCACCCTAACCCTAAATCTAACACTAACACTAACCCTAACCCGCAAACTCAGCCTCTCCCTAACCCTAACTCTAATCCTAAACCTTACACTCACCCTAACCCTAACATTAACCCTAATCCTAAACCTCACCATAACTCTAACCCTAAACCTCACCCTCACCCTAACCCTAATCCTAACCCTAACCCTCATCCTAACCCTCACCCTAACACTAAACTTAATGCTCACCGTCAACCTAACCCAACACCTAATCCGAACAGTAACCCTCACCCTCAGCCTCACCCTAACCATAACTCTAACACTAAACCTCTCCCTAACACTAACAATAAATCTAACCCTAAACCTCACCCTCAACCTAACCCTAACCCTAACCCTAATGGTAAACCCCACCCTAACTCTAACCCTAACCCTCACCTGCACCTCACCCTCACTGTAACTCTAACCCTAACCCTAACAATAACAATAATCCTGACCAGAACCATCACCCTAACTCTAACCCTCACCCTCATGCTCAGCCTAAGCCTAAGCCTAAGCCTAACCATAACACTCACCCTAATCCTAAACCTATCAAAAACCCTAACTTTAACCCTAAACCTCACTGTCCCCCGAACCCTAATTCTATCCTTTACCCTAAACCTAAGCCTCATCCTAACCCTAACCGTAACCCTCACCCTCACCCTCACCATAATCCTAACCCTAACCCTAACAATAAACTTAAGCATAATCCTAACCCTCACCCTAACTATAACCATCACCCTAACCCTAAACCTCACCCTAACACTTACCCCAACCCTAATAACCCTAACCCTAACACTAACCCTCACACTAACCCTAACCATCACCCTAACCCTAAACCTCACGATAACCCTATCCCTAACCCTCACCCAACCCTAGCCCTCATCCTAACCCTAACCCTTATCCTCACCAAAACCCTCACCCTCACCCTCACCCTCAGCCTAAACCTAACTCTAAACCTAACCCTAACACTCACCCTAAACCTCACCCTAACCCTAACCCTAAACCTAACACTAACCCTAACCCTAACCCTCACCCTCAGCCTCACCCTAACACTAATTTTAACTCTAAACCTCACCCTCACCTTAACCCTTACCCTAACCATAAACCTCAACCTAACTCTAACCCTAAACCTCAACTTCACCCTAGCCCTTGCCCTAACCCTAATCCTAACCTTAACCCTCATCCTAACCCTCCCCCTAACCCTAACACTAACCCTAACCCTAACCCTAACCATCACCCTCACCTTCAGCCTAAACCTAAGCCTAACCCCAGAACTAACCCTAACAAACACACGGACCCTCACCCTAACCCTAATCCTAATCCTATCCCTAAACCTAACACTAAGCCTTACCCTCCCCTTAACTCTCACCCTAACCTAACCCTAACCGTCACCCTAACCTTAACTCTTACACTAAACCTCACCTTCACCCTAACCCTAACTCTAACCCTAACCCAAACCCTAAACCTCAACCTAACACTAACCCTAACCCTCACACTCACCCTCACCCTCACCGTAACCGTAACCCTAAACCTAAACCTAACAATAACTCTAACCCTAACTGTAAACCTCACCCTATCCATAACCGTCACCCTAACCCATAACCTCACCCGAACACTTACCCTCACCCTAACACTAACCCTAACACTAACACTAACCCTCACACTGACCCTAACCCTAACACTAACACTAAACCTCAATCTAACACTCACCCTCAACCTAAACCAAACACTACCCCTAACCCTAACCCTCACCCTAACCCACCCCCTAACCCTACATCTAAACCTCACCCTCACCCTAAACCTAACCCTAACACTAACACTAAGCCTAAACCTAACCCTAAACCTCAGCCTCAACCTCACCCTAACCCAAACCCTAACCCTAACACTCATCCTAACTCTAAGCCTAACCCTAACCCTAATCCTAACCCTCACACTCATCCTCACCCAAACCCTAATCCTAAACATAACCCTATTCCTAACCCTAACCCTCACCCTAAACCTCAGCCTAGCCCTCAACCTTAAACTTATCCTAACCCTAAACCTCAACCTAATTCTCAACCTAACCCTAAACCTAACCCTAAACCAAACCCGAACTCGAACCCGAACTTTCAACCTCATGCTTGGCCAAAGCCTAAGCCTAAGCCTAAGCCTAAGCCTAACCCTCACCCTAACCCTGACTCTAACCCTAACCCTAAACCTAAACCTCATCCTAACCCTAACCATAATCCTCACGCTCACCCTCACAGTAACAGTAACCCTACCCCTAAACCTAACAATAAACCTAACCCTAACCCTAACCCTCACCCTAACCATAACCCTCACTCTAACCTTAACCCTCACCCTAACACTTACCCTCACCCTAACCCTAACCCGAACCCTCACTCTCCCCTAGCCTTCACCCTAACCCTAACCCTCATCCTCACCCTAAACCTCACACTAACCCTAACACTAATCCTCAATCTAACCCTCACCCTCACCTTAATGTTAAGACTAACCCTCACCCTAACCCTAACCTTCACATTTACCGGAACCCTCAACCTCAGCCTAACCCTCACCTTTACCCTAACCGTCACCCTCAGGATAACCTGCACCCTAACCGTAACCCTCATCCTAACCCTAACTGTACCCCAGAACTTCACCCTCACCATAACCCTAAGTCTAACCTTAACCCTAACACTAAACCTCATCCTAACCCTCACCCTAACCCTAAACCTCATTTTAACCCTAACCCTAACTGTAAACTTAACCATGACACTAACCCTAACCCTCACCCTGAAATCTCACGCTCAGCCTAATCCTAAGCCTAAGCCTAACACTTACCCTAACCCTCACCCTAGCCCTCACCCTAAACCTAATTCTAACCCTCACCCTCACCCTAACCCTAACCCTCATCCTCACTCTAAAGTTCACACTAACCCTAACCCTAATCCTCAATCTAACAATCACCCTGACCCTAATCCTACCCCTTACTCTAAACCTAAGCTTCAACCTAACCCTCACCCTTATCTTAACCCTCAGCCTCACCCTAAACCTCACCTTTACCCTTACCATCATCCTAACCCTAACCCTCACCCTAACCCTAAACCTAACCCTAAACCTAAACCTAACCCTAATCCTAACATTCACTCTCACCTAACCCTAATCCTAACCCTAACCCTCACCCTGACACTAACCCTCACACTCACTATAACCCTAACCTCAACCGAACCCTCACCCTAAAGCTATCCCTAACCCTAAACCTTAATCTAACACTAACCCTATCCCTCACGCTCACCCTAGCCCTCACCATAACCCTAATCCTAACCCTAATCATCATTCTTACCCTCACCCTAACCCTAAACTTAACCCTCACCCTAATCCTAATCCTAAACCTAACCCTCAACCTAAGCCAAACCCTCAACCTAACCATAACCCTCAAACTCACCCTCACCCTCAGCCTAAACCTAATCCTAACGCTAAGCCTAACCCTCACCCCCAACCTAACCCTTGCTCTAACCCTAACTCTAACACTAATCCTAACACTAAACCTCACCCTAACCCTAAACCTCAACCTCAGCCTCACCCTAACCCTAACTCTAACCCGAAACTCAACTTCACCCTAACCTTAACCCTAACCCTCACCCTCACCCTAACCTTAAATCTAACCCTAACCCTCATCCTAACCCTCACCGTAACACTAACCCTAACACTAACCCTCACCCTATCCCTAATCCTAACCCTAACACTCAAACTGACACTAACCCTCACCCTCACCGAAACTCTTAGCCTAACCCTAACCCTAACCCTAAACTTAACCCGAACCCTAACTCTCACACTAACCCTAACCCTAACTCTCACCCTAACCCTAATCCTCACCCTTGCCATAACCCTCACACTCAGCCTAACTGTCACGTTTACCCTTACCTTCACCCCCATCCTAACCCTCACCCTAACCCTAATTCTCAACCTAACCTTCACCCTAACCCTAACTTTACCCCTAAACCTCACCCTCACTCTAACCCTAACTCTAACACTAACCCTAACACTAAACCTCACCCTAACCCTAACCCTAACCCTTAAACTAACCCTAACCCTCACCCTCACCCTCACCCTCAGCCTAAACCTAAGGCTAACCCTAACCCTAACCCTAACCCTCACACTCATCCTAACCCAAACCCTAATCCTAATGCTAACCCTAATCCTAACCCTCACCCTCAGCCTCAGCCTCACCCTAACCCTAATTCTAACTCTAAACCTCACCCTCACCCTATCACTAAGGATAACCCTAACCATAAACCTAAACCTAACTGTAATCCTAACCCTCCCCCTAACTCTCAGCCTAACCCTAACCCTAACACTAACCCTAACCCTAAAGGTCAACCTAACCTTCACCCTAAACCTAACTCTAACCTTAATCCTCACACTCACCCTAACCCTCACTCTAACCCTAAACCAAACCCTAAACCTCCCCCTAAACCTAACCCTAACCCTCACCCTCACCGTAACCGAAACACTAAACCTAACCCTAACAATAACCCTAACCCTTATCCTAACCCTCATCCCAACGATAACCATCACAATAACCCAAACCCTAACAACCACCCTCACCCTAAAACTAACCCTAACCATAACATTAACCCTCACACTAACCCTAATCATAACCATAACCCTAAAACTCAACCTAACCCTCACACTCACCCTAACAGTAACAATAACCCTATCCCTGACCCTCACCCTAACCCTACCCCTAACATTATATCTAACCCTAAACCTCACCCTCACCCTAACCATAATCCTAACCCAACCCTAAACCCCACCCTAACCCTAAACCTAACCCTCACCCGCACCATCACACTCAACGTAACTCTAACCCTAACCCTAACAATAACACTAACCCTAACCCTAACCATCACCATCACCCTAATCCTCACCCCCACCCTCACCCCCACCCTCACCCTTAGCCTAACTGTAAACCTAAACCTAATCCTCACCCTAAACCTCACACTCAGCCTCACCCTAACCCTAACCCTCACCCTTACCTCAACCCTCACCCTCATCTTAACCCTTACCCTCAGTGTAAACCTCACCTTTACCCTTACCATCATCCTCACCCTAACCTCACCGAACACTAAACCTCATTCTAACCCTCACCCTAACAATAAACCTAACCATTACGCTAACCCTAACCTTTACACTCAAACTCACCCTCAGTCTAACTGGAAGATTAAGCCAAAGCCTGACCCTAACATTTACCCTCACCCGAGCCCTCACCCTTACCCTAATCATAACGATCACACTAACCCTAATCCTCACATCCATCATCACCCTCAGCCTAAGCCATAGCCTAACCCTAACCCTAATCCTCACCCCCACCCTCACTCTTAGCCTAACCATAAGCCTAAGCCTAATCCTCACCCTAAACCTCACACTCAGTCTCACCCTAACCCTAATCCTAAACCTAACCCTATACCTAAAGCTCAACCTAACCCTCACCCTCACACTTACCCTAACACTAACCCTAACCCTAAACCTCACCCTATCCCTTCCCCTAACCCTAACCCTACCCATAACCCTCACCTTCAGCCTCATGCTCACCGCAAACTTAACCCTAATCATAACACTAACAATAAACCTAACCGTAAGCCTAACCCAAACCCTAACTCTAATCCTCAACCCCACCCTCTCCCTCATCCTAAGCCTAAGCCTAACCATAACTCTAACCCTAAACCTAACCCTAAAACTAACCCTAATCCTCAGCCTTACCCTCATACTAACCCAAACCCTAACCCTAACCCTCACCCTAATTCTTTTTTTTTTTTAATTGTATTTTATTTTATTTGAGAACATAATGTACAGGGGGGCTACAATTACATGGGCAGGATAATGCATACATTTCTTAACAAGCATTGCAGCCTCCTCCTTTGTTTACCCTTCACTTCCCTTCCCCGCCTCCCCCCTCCCCCCACCCAATTTTACCCCCCTCCCCCCACCCAATTGTACCCCCCTCTCCCCCCCACACCGACATTGTAAAGCTGGTTTTGACATGACATTTTGTATTTCTCATTGTTGCAACAGGTCCACCTGAATCCTTAAACGACTTGTTTGTCCCCATCTCCTCCACATGTTATACTGACATCAAATATAGTGAAAGCGGGGGTTACACTGTGGGGGAGGGACATACAAAGCAACAAAGAAATAATCTTATAAATGCGTTAGAAACACATGCATGAAAGAAACGAAAACATTAAAATACATATTTAAGGGTTCATTTTCCTAACATCACATTATCTGACCTTTTCCGCTTGACTCATACCTATACTAGATATTGCAAATAAGGGAAACCATGGGACCTATGCTTCTTTGGGCCTGGCTTACTTCACTTAATATAATTTTTTCCAAACCTTTCCATTTCCTAACAAATGGGGAAATGTCATTCTTTCTGATGGAGGCATAGAATTCCATTGTGTATATATACCACATTTTCTTGATCCATTCATCTAATGAGGGGCATCTGGGTTGGTTCCATATCTTAGCTATGGTAAATAATGCTGCAATAAACATAGTTGTGCTGGTAGCTTTAGTGTGGTCTTGTTTGTAAACATTTGGGTAAATGCCCAAAAGTGGGATTGCTGGATCATAGGGGAGATCTATGTGAAGTCTTCTGAGGAACCTCCATACTGCTTTCCAAAGTGGTTGAACAAGTTTACATTCCCACCAACAATGAAGTAAGGTTCCTTTCTGTCCACATCCCCTCCAGCATCTGTTGTTGTTAGAGTTCTTGATTTTTGCTGTTCTAACTGGAGTGAGGTGATATCTCAATGTTGTTTTGATTTGCATTCCTTTTATGGCTAGGGATGTTGAACATTTCTTCATGTGTCTATTGGCCATCCTTCTTTCTTCTTCAGAGAAGCTTCTCGTTAAGTCTTTCGCCCACTTATTTATTGGGCAGTTGATTCTTTGAGGATTTGTTGTTGGGTGGTTTAATTTTTTGAGTTCCAAGTATATTTTAGATATGAGACCCTTGTCCGTTGTATGGCTAGTAAAGATCTTCTCCCAATCGGTGGGCTTTCTATTGATCTTGCCAGCTATGTCATTTGCCCTGCAGAAGCTCTGCAATCTTATGCAATCCCATTTGTCCAACCTTTCTTTGATTTGTTGTGCTT
Source organism: Dipodomys merriami (assembly GCF_024711535.1). Taxonomy (NCBI): domain Eukaryota; kingdom Metazoa; phylum Chordata; class Mammalia; order Rodentia; family Heteromyidae; genus Dipodomys; species Dipodomys merriami. The sequence goes on along the minus strand of NW_027202360.1, from coordinate 490,951 downwards.
CCGGGTCTCTATTCAGAAAATTTCGACCTGAGCCAAGGAGACCTAGGGTTTCTCCTATTCCATCCTGTAATGTTTTCAGAGTGTCTGCTTTGAGTTCAAGGTCTTTGATCCATTTGGAGTTGATTCTGGTACAGGGTGATATATAAGGATCTAGCTTTAGTTTTCTACATGTAGTTAACCAATTTTGCCAGCACCATTTACTGAAGAGGCTGTCTTTCTTCCATTCTATTGTTTTAGCTTCCTTATCGAAGATTAGATGGCTATAGGTCTGTAGGTTCATTTCTGGGTTTTCAATTCTATTCCATTGGTCCTGAGGTCTGTTCTTATGCCAATACCAAGCTGTTTTGATTACTATGGCTTTATAGTAGAGTTTGAAATTTGGTATTGATATTCCTCCAGCAGTGTTCTTTCCGTTGAGGAGCGTTTTTGCTATTCGGGGTCTTTTATTGTTCCATATGAATTTTTGGATTGCCTCCTCTATTTCCTTGAAGAATGAGGGTGGAATTTTGATAGGTATTGCGTTGAATTTGTAGATAGCCTTGGGAAGTATTGCCATTTTCACGATGTTAATCTTGCCAATCCAGGAGCATGGGAGGTTTTGCCATTTTTTAAGTTCTGTGTTGATTTCCTTTTTCAAGATTTTAAAGTTTTCATCATAGAGGTCCTTCACTTCTTTGGTTAAGTTAATTCCTAGGTATTTTATTTTTTGTGGGGCTATTCCAAATGGAGTTGCTTTCCTAATTTCAGCCACACTTTTCTCGTTGTTGGCATATAGAAAAGCCATTGATTTTGGGGGGTTAATTTTATAACCTGCTACTTTGCCAAAGTTTTGAATCAGCTTGAGTAATTTGGGAGTGGAGTCTATGGGATTCTTTAAATACAAGATCATGTCATCTGCAAAGAGGGAGAGTTTTATTTCTTCTTTCCCTATTTGGATCCCCTCTATGTCTGCATCTTGCCTTATTGCTGTAGCTAGGCATTCTAATACTAGATTGAAGAGAAGTGGAGAGAGTGGGCATCCTTGTCTTGTTCCTGAGTTAAGAGGAAATGGCTTTAGTTTTTCACCATTGAGTATAATGCTGGCTGTAGGTTTGTCATATACAGCCTTTATTGTATTGAGGAATGTTCCATGGATTCCTAATTTTTCCAGAACCTTCATCATAAAGGGGTGTTGGATCTTGTCAAATGCTTTTTGTGCATCTATTGAGATAACCATGTGGTTCTTATTCTTGCTCCTGTTGATGTGATGAATAATATTAATTGATTTGCGTATATTGAACCAGCTTTGCATCCCTGAAATGAAACCTGTTTGATCATGGTGTATGATTTTTTGGATGAATTGTTGAAGTCGATTGGCCAAAATTTTGTTGAGAAGTTTTGCATCAATGTTCATCAAAGAAATGGGTCTATAGTTCTCTTTCTTTGATGAGTCCCTGCCTGGTTTTGGGATGAGGGTTATGATGGCTTCATAGAATGTGTTCGGTAGTGAGCTTTCTCTTTCAATTTCATTGAAGAGTTGGAGGAGTATTGGTGTGAGCCCTCACCCTAATTCTAAGCCTAACCCTAACCCTAAACTTCACACTCACCCTCACCCTAACCCAAATACTAAACCAAAACCTATCCCTGACCCTAGCCCATACCGTAACCCTAACCCTAGCCCTCACCCTTACCCTAATCCTAACCCTAAACCTCAATCTAAACTTCACACTAACCCGAACCCTAACCCGATCCCTAACCCTCACCCTCATGCTGGGCCTAAGCCCAAGCCTAAGCCTAAACCTAAACCTAACCCTAACCCTCACCCTAACACTAACACTAGCACTAAACCTATCTCTAACCCTAAATCTCACTCTCACCCTAACCTTAAATCTAATCCTAAGACTAAAACTAAACCTCATCCTAACCCTAACCCTAACCCTAACCCTAACACTAACACTAACCATAACCCTAACCCTAACCCTAACAATAACCCTAACCCTAACCCTCACACTCACCCTAACCATAACTCTCACCATAAACCTAACCCTAACCCTAACACTTACCCTCACCGTAACATAAACCCTAACGCTAACACCAATGCTCACACTAACCCTAAGCATCACCCTAACCATAAACCTCATCCTAACACTAACCCTAACTCTCAAGCTCACCCTAAACCTCACACTAACCCTAACACTAATCCTCAATCTAACCCTCACCCTCATTCTAACCCTAACACTAACCCTCACCCTAACCCTAACCCTCACCATTACTGTAACCCTCACCCTCAGCCTAACCCTCAAATTTACCCTTACTTTCAACCGCACCCTAACCCTAAACTTGACCCTAACCCTCACCCTAAACCTAACTCTACCCCTAAACCTCACCCTCACCTTAACCCTAACCCTAACCCTAACACTAAACTTCACCCTAAACCTAACCCTAACTCTCACACTCACACTCACCGTAACCGTATCCTTAACCCTAACCCTAACAATAACCCTAACAATAACCCTAACCTTAACCCTCACCATAAACATAACCCTCACCCTAAACCTAACCCTCACCCTAACACTTACCCTCACCCTAACACTGACCCTAACCTGAACACTAACCCTCACACTAACGCTAACCCTCAAACTAATCCTAAACCTCACCATAACCCTAACCCTAACCCTAACACTCACCCTCACCCTAGCCCTCAACATAATCCTAATTTTAACCCTCACCTTCACCCAAACCCTAACCCACATCCTCACCCTAAACCTCACACTAACAGTAACCCTAATCCTCAATCTAACACTCACCCTGAACCTAACCCTATCCCTTACCCTAACCCTAAACCTAACCCTAACCTTCACCCTAACACTCAAACTCAGCCTAAACCTCACCTTTACCCTTACCATCATACTCACCATAACCCTCACCCTAACCCTAACCCTCACCCTCACCGTAAATCTAACCCTCAACCTAACCCTCACCCTAACCCTAACTCTAACCCTAAACCTTAATCTAACCCTAAAGCTCACCCTCAACCTAGCCCTCACCCTATTCCTAATCTTCATTCTTAACCTCACCCTAACCCTAACCTTAACCCTTTCCCTAACCATAATCCTAACCCTAAGCCTCAAACTTACCCTAAAACTCAAGCTCACCATAAACCTAACCCTAACCCTCACCCTAACCCTAAATTTACCCGAACCCTAACTCTCACAGTAAACCTAACCCAAACCCTCACTCTCAACCTCACCCTCAGCCTAACCCTAAGCCTAACAGTAACCCTAACCATCACACTCACCCTAACCCTTATGCTAATCCTAATCCTAACCTTTAGCCTAACCCTCACCCTCAACCTAACCCTCACCCTAACCCTAACTCTGACACTAACCCTAACCCTAACCCTCAATTTCAGTCTAACCCAAACCATAACTCTAACCGTAAACCTCACCCTCACGCTAACCCGAACCCTAACCCTAAACCTAAACCTCACCCTAACGTTAACCCTGAACCTCAACCTCAAATTAGCCCTCAAACTAACCCTAATCCTATCCCTAACCCTCATCCTAACCCTCACCCTAACACTAACCTTAACCTTCACCTCACACTAACCCTAATCCTAACACTAACCCTCAACCTAACCCTAACCCTCACCGTCACCGTAACCCTTACCCTAACCCTCAACCTAACCCTAAATTGAACCCGAACCCTAACTCTCACCCCAACCCTAACCCTAACCCTCACCCTAAGCCTAACCCTCACCCTTACCGTAACCCTCATGCTCAGCCTAACACTCAACTTTAACCTTACCGATACCCTCACCCTAACACTATCCCTAACACTAAACCTAACCCTAAACCTCAACCTAACCCTAACCCTCAACCTCACCCTGAACCTCACAATAACTCTAACCCTAACCCTAACAATAACACTTACCCTAACCCTAATCCTAACCCTAACCATCACCATAACCCTCACCCTGAGCCTCAACCTCAGCCTAACTGTAAGCCTAAGTCTAATCCTAACCCTAACCCTCACCGTAATCCTAACCCTAACCCTAAAACTAACCCTAAACCTAACCCTATCCCTCCCCCTACCCTAACTCTAACCCTAACCCTAGCCCTCACCCTTACCCTAATCCTAACCCTAAACCGCAAGTTAACTTTCACCATAACCTGAACCCTAACCCTCACCCTCACCCTCACCCTCACCATAACTCTAACCCTAACCCTAACAATAACTCTAACAATAACCCTAACCATAACCATAACCCTCAACCTCAGACTCACCCTCACAGCAAACTTAACCCTAACCATAACACTAACAATAACCCTAACACTAACCCTTACGCTAACCCTAATCCTCACACCCACCCTCACCCTCAGCCTAACCCTAAGCCTAACCCTAACCCTAACCCTCACCGTAACCCTAACCCTAACCCTAACCTAAAAACCTAACCCTAACCCTAACCCTAAACCTAACCCTAATCCTCAGCCCCACCCTCACCCTAACCCAAACCCTAACCCTAACCCTCCCCCTAACAATAACTCTAATTCTAAACCTCACCCTCACTCTAACCCTTACCCTAAACCTATCCCTAAACCGCACCCTAACCCTAACCCTCACCCTCAACCTCATCCTCACCATATCTCTAACCCTAACCCTAAGAATAACACTAACCCTAACCCTAACCATAACCCTTACCATAACCCTCAGCTTCAGCCTCATGATTACCTCATGTTCACTTAACCTTAAGCATAACACTAAAAATAAGCCTAACACTAAGCCTAACCCTACCCCTAACTCTAATCCTCAAACCCACCCTCACCCTCATCCTAACCCTAAGCCTAATCCTAACTCTAACCCTAAACCTCACCATAACCCTAATCCTAACCCTAAACCTAACACTAACCCTAACCCTAACCCTAACCCTAAACCTAACCCTAATCCTCAGCCTCACCCTCACACTAACCCAAACCCTAACCCTAACCCTCACCCTAACTCTAAGCCTAACCCTAATCCTAAACCTCACACTCACCCTCACCATAACCCTAATCCAAAAGAAAACCCTATCCCTAACCCTAGCCCTCACCCTAACCCTAACCCTAGCCCTCACACTTACCCTAATCCTAACCCTAAACCTCAATCTAACCTTCACTCTAACCCGAACCCTAATCTGAACCCTAAACCTCACCCTCACCCTCACCCTCACTGTAACTCTAACCCTAATCCTAACAATACCTCTAAACCTAACCCTAACCATAACCATAACCAAAACCCTCGCCCTCAGACTCACCCTCACAGCAAACTTAACCCTAACCATAACACTAAAAATAACCCTAACACTAACACTAACCCTAACCCTAATCCTCACACCCACTCTCACCCTCAGCCTAACCCTAAGCCTAACCCTAACCCTAACCCTCATAGTAACCCTAACCCTAACCCTATCTTAAAAACCTAACCCTAACCCTAACCCTAAACCTAACCCTAATCCTCACCCCCACCCTCACCCTAACCCAAACCCTAACCCTAACCCTCCCCCTAACCATAACTCTAATTCTAAACCTCACCCTCACCCTAACCCTTACTCTAAACCTATCCCGAAACCGCACCCTAAACCTAACCCTCACCCTCAACCTCATCCTCACCGTATCTCTAACCCTAACCCTAAGAATAACACTAACCCTAACCCTAACCATAAGCATAACCCTCTCCTTCAGCGTCATGCTCACCGCAAACTTAACCCTAAGCATAACACAAACAATAAGCCTAACCCTATGCCTAACCCTAACCCTAACTCCAATCCTCAAACCCACCCTCACCCTCATCCTAACCCTAAGCCTAATCCTAACTCTAACCCTAACTCTCACCATAACCCTTACCCTAACCCCACACTAACCCTAACAATAAACGTAACCCTAAAAATAAGCCTAATCCTCAGCCTCACCCTCACACTAACCCAAAACCTAACCCTAACCCTCACCCTTATTCTAAGCCTAAACCTCACACTCACCCTCACCCTAACCCTAATCCTAAACCTAAACCTATCCCTAACCCTAGCCCTCACCCTAACCCTAACCCTAAAACTCAATCTAACCTTCACCCTAACCCGAACCCTAACCAGAACCCTACCACTCACCCTCATGCTCGGCCTAAGCCTAAGCCTAAGCATAACCCTAACCCTCACCCTAACCATAACACTAGCACTAACCCTAACTCTAACCCTAAATCTCACCCTCACCCTAAACTTAACTCTAACCCAAACCCTAAAACTAAACTTCATTCTAACCGTAACTGTAACCCTAACCATAACCATAACCCTAACACTAACACTAACCCTAACAATAACCCTAAAACTCACACTCACCCTAACCATAACCCTCACCCTAACCCTAACCATCACCCTATCCCTTAACCTCATGTTCACCCAACCCTCACACTAAGCCTAAAACTCAACCAAAGCCTAACCCTAACCCTCACCATCACACTCAATTTCACCCTCATTCTAAGCCTCCACCTCACCCTCACCCTCACCCTAAACCAAAACCTAACCCTAACCCTCAGCCTAACCCTAACCCTCACACAACCTTAAACTTAACCCTCACCCTCACCATAACTCTAACCCTCACCCTAACCCTAATCCTCACACTAACCCTAAACCTAACCCTAACCCTTATCCTCACACTAACCCTCACCCTAACCCTAACCCTAACTCTAAGTCTCACCCTCACCTTAGCCTTCACCTTCACCCTAACCCTCACCCAAACCCTAACCCTCACACTCACCCTAAACCTCACCCTCACCCTAAAGCTAACACTAAACCTAAACCTCACCCTAACACTCACACTAAACCTAACCATCACTCTCACCATAACCCTAACACTAAACCTTACCCTAAACCTAAACCTAACCCTTACCCTCACCATAACCCTAACCCTAATCCTCACACTAACCCTAACACTAACCCACACACTAAAACTCACCCTAAACCTCACCCTCACCCTAATCCTAACCCTCACCCACACCCTCACCTTCAGCCGAACCCTAACTCTAACCCTAATCCTAACCCTGAACCTCACCCTCACTCTGAACCTAACCCTAACCCTAAACCTCACCCTCACCCTCACCCTAACCCTAACCGTAAACCTATCACTAACCTCACCCTAACCCTAACCCTCAACCTAAACCTCAATCTAACACATACCCTCACCCTCACCCTAACCCTCACCTTAACCCTCACCCTAAACCTCACCCTCACACTGAACCTCACCCTAAACCTCACCATCACCCTAACCCTAAACGTATCCTTAACCCTAGGCCTAACCCTAACCCTAAACTTAAAACTAACACTCACTCTCATCGTCACTCTAAACATAACCCTAACCGTATCCTTAACCCTCACCCTAAACCTCACCCTAAATCATACCCTCACCCTAATCCTAACCCTAAACCTAACCCTAAAACTAACACTAACCCTAAAGCTAAACCTAACCCTAATCCTCAGCCTCACCCTCACACGAACCCAAACCCTAACCCTAACCCTCACCCTAACTCTAAGCCTAACCCTAACACTAAACCTCACACTCACCCTCACCCTAACCCTAATCCTAAACCTAACGCTATCCCTAATCCTAGCCCTCACCCTAACCTTAACCCTAGCCCTCACCCTTACCCTAATCCTAACCTTAAACCTCAATCTAACCTTCGGGCTAACCGAACCTTAACCCGAACCCTAAAACTCATCCTCATGCTCAGCCTAAGTCTAAGCCTAAGCCTAAGCTTAAACCTAACCCTCACCCTAACACTAACACTAACCGTAACTCTAACCCTAAATCTCACCCTCACTCTAACCTTAACTCTAATCCTAACCCTAAAACTAAACTTCATCCTAACACTAACCCTAACCCTAACCCTAAGCATAACCCTAACCCTAACCCTAACCCTAACAATAATATAACCCTAACCCTCACACTCACTCTAACCATAACCCTCACACTAACCCTAACCCTCACCCTAACACTTACCCTCATCCTAACATAAACCCTAATGCTAACACTAACGCTCACCCTAACCCTAACCCTCAACCTTACTGTAACCTTCACCCTCAGCCTAACCCTCAAATTTACCCTTACCTTCAACCCCACCCTAACCCGCAACCTAACACTAACCCTCACCCTAATCCTCACCCTAATCCTCACCCTAATCCTAACTCTACCCCTAAACCTCACCCTCACCTTAACCCTAACTCTAATCTTATCCCTAACACTAAACTTCACCCTAACCCTAACCCTAACTCTCACCCTCACACTCACCTTAACTTTAACCCTAAACCTAACCCTAACAATAACCCTAACCCAAACCATCACCCTAACCATAACCCTCACCCTAATCCTAACCCTCACCCTAACACTTACCCTCACCCTAACCCTAAACCTCACACTAACCCTAAACCTAACCCTAACCCTAACCCTCACACGAACCCTCAACCTAACCCTAACTCTAACCTTAACTCTCACCCTCACCTTAACCCTCACCCAACCCTCACACTAAGCCTAAACCTCAACCTAACCCTAACCCTAACCCTCACCATCGCCCTCAACTTCACCCTCACCCTCACCCTCACCCTAACCCAAAACCTAACCCTAACCCTGACTCTAACCCTAACCCTCACACAACCTTAAACTTAACCCTCACCCTCACCATAACTCTAACTCTCACCCTAAACCTAATCCTGACACTAAACCTAAACATAACCCTAACCCTTATCCTCACACTAACCCTCACCCTAACCGTAACCCTAACTCTAAGTCTCACCCTCACCCTAACCTTCACCTTTACCCTAACCCTCACCCAAACCCTAACCCTCATACTCAACCTAACCCTCACTCTCACCCTAAAGCTAACGCTAAACCTAACCCTCACCCTAACACTCACACTAAACTTAACCCTCACTCTCACCATAACCCTAACACTAAACATTACCCTAAACCTAAACCTAACCCTTACCCTCACCATAACCCTAACCCTAATCCTCACACTAACCCTAACACTAACCCACACACTAAAACTCACCCTAATCCTCACCCTCACCCGAACCCTAACCCTCACTCACACCCTCAACTTCAGCCTAACCCTAAACCTAACCCTAATCCTAACCCTGAACCTCACCCTCATTCTGTACCTAACCCTAACCCTAACCCTCACACTCACCCTAACCCTAACCCTAACCGTAAATCTATCACTAACCTCACCCTAACCCTAACCCTCAACCTAACCCTCAATCTAACACATAAACTCACCCTCACCTTAACCCTCACACTAACCTTCACCCTAAACTTCACCCTCACCCTAAACCTCACCCTAGACCTTACCCTCACCATAACCCTATCCCTAACCCTAACCCTCACTGTCACCCTAACCCTAAACCTAGCCGTATCCCTAACCCTAACCCTAATCCTAACCCTAACCTTAAAACTAACCCTCACTCTCACTGTCACTCTAACCATAATCCTAACCATATCCCTAACCCTCAACCTAACCCTAACCCTCACCCTAACCCTCACCCTAAAACATACCCTCACCCTAATCCTAACCCTAACCTTCAACCTAACCCTATTCCTCTCCCTAAACCTCATCCTCACCCTAAAACTCATCCTAACCTTTACCCTCACCCTAAACCTAACCCTAAACGTACCCCTCACCCGATCCCTCACCCTAACCCTAACCCTCAACCTAACCCTAACCCTAACACTAACCCTCACCCTCACCATAGCCCTCATCCTAACCCTAATCCTAACCCTAAAACTCACCTAAACCTAATCCTCACCCTCACACTAACCCTCACCCTCACCTTAACCCTCACCCTCACCATAACCCTCATCCTAAACATAACCCTAAACCTAACCCCAAACCTCACCCTAACCCCAACCATAACCCTAAACCTAACCCTAACCCTCACCCTAACCCTTACCCTCACCTTCACCCTAACCCTCACACTAACCCTAACCCTCCCCCTAACCCTAACCCTAACCCTCATCCTCACACTAACCCTAAACCAAACACTAACCCTTACCCTCACACTAACCCTCACCCTAACATTTACCTTAACATTAAGTCTCACCCTCACAATAACCCTCTCCCTAACCCTTACCTTCATGCTCAACCAACCCTCACACTAACCCTAAAACTCAACCTAACCTTTACCCTAACCCTCAACTTCACCCTAACCCTAACCCTAAACCTAACCCTAAACCTTATCTTCACCCTCTCCCTTACCTAAATCTAACCCACACCCTCAACCTCACCCTCACCCTAACCCTCACCCTCACGCTCACCCTAACCCTAACCCTAACCCTCACCCCAACCCTAACCGTAATGCTAACCCTAAAGCTCAACCTTACCCTAACCCTCACCCTAAAACTTAACCCCACCCTAAAGCTAACCCTTAACCTAACCTCACACTAAACCTAACCCTCACCCTCACCCTAACCCTAACAATAATCCTAACACTAATCCTAAACCTAACCCTCACCCTCACCCTAACGCTAACCCTAACCCTAACAAAAACCCTATTCCTAAGCCTAATCCTAACACTCATCCTCACCCTCACCCTAACCCTAACTCTAACCTAAGCCTAACCCTAACAATAACCCTAAACCTAACCCTAACCCTCACCCTAACCCTTATCCTAACCCCACCCCTCATCCTAAAACTAATCCTAAACCTATCCCTAACCCTACAGATCACCCCAACCCTAACCCTCACCATCACCCTCACCCTAGCCTAACCCTAACCCTAACCCTAATTCTAACCATGAACCTCACCCTCACGCTGAACCTAACATTAAAACTAAAACTCACCCTCACCTTCACCCTAACCCTAACCTTAATCGTATCCCTAACCCTCACCCTAACTTTAACCTCATCCTAACACAGACCCTCAACCTAATCCTAACCCTAACCCTCAAACTAACCCTCACCTTAAACCTAACCCTCTCCTTAAACCTCACTCTCAACCTAAACCTCACCCTAAAACTTACCCTCACACTAACCATAACCCTAACCCTAAACCTCACACTAACCCTAACCCTAACACTCATACTAATGTTAACCATAACCCTAAACCTCACCCTCACTCTAACCCTCACCGTCAACCTAACCCTCACCCTTTCCCTAAATATCACACTTACACTAACCCTCACCCTAACACTAAACCTAACACTGACCCTTAGCCTCATCCTCACCATCACCCTCACCCTAAGCGTAATCCCAAACCTAACCCTAATCCTAAACCTAACCCTCTCCCTCACCCTCACGCTAACCCTAAAGCTAAACCTAACCCTAACCCTAACCCTAACCCTCACCCTCAACATAACCCTAATCCTAAAACTCACCCTCAACATAACCCTAACCCTAACGCTCACCTTAATGCTAACCCTAACCCTCACCCTCACCCTAACCCTCACAATCACCCTAACCCTCACCCAAACCCTAATGCTCACAATCACCCTAACCCTCACCCTCACCTTAATCCTCACCCTTTCCTTAAATCTCACCCTAACACTAACCCTCACCCTAACCCTAACCCTAACCCTGACCTGAAGCCTCACCCTAACCATCACCCTAACCCTAAGCCTAAACCTAACTCTCTCCTTCACCCTCATGCTAACCCTAATGCTATCCCTAACCCTAACACTCACCCTCACCCTAACCCTAAACCTAACCCTAACCCTAACAATAACCCTAACCCTAACCCTAAACCTATCCCTAACCCTCACCCTCACCCTAACCCTAACCCTCACCCACACACTAACCATAACACTAAACCTAACCCTCACCCTAACACTCACCCTAACACTCACACTAAACCTAACCCACACTCTCACAATAACACTCACACTAAACCTTACCATCACCCTAACCCTAACCCACACACTAACCCTAACTCTCACCCTAACCCTCACCCTCACCATGACCCTCACCCTAAGCCTAACCGTAAACCTAACCCTAATTCTAAACCTAAACCTCTCCCTCACCCTCATGCTAACCCTAACGCTAACCTTAAACCTAAACCTCACCATAACCCTTACTCTCACCCTAAACCTATCCCTAATCCTCACACTAACTCTAACCCTCACCCTAAACCTAACCCTAACCCTCACCCTCACCCTAACCCTAACCCTCAGTCTTACCCTCACCCTCAGCCTAACCCTAACCCTAACACTAATCCTAACACTGAACCTCACCCTCACCCTGAACCTAACGTAAACTAACCCTACCCTCATCATCATCCCAACCATAACCCTAAGCCTATCCCTAACCCTCATCCTAACCCTAACCCTAACCCTCACTCTAACACATATCCTCACCCTAATCCTAATGCTATCCCTCACCCTAACCGCAGCCTCTCCCTAAACCTCACCCTCACCCTAAACCTCACCCGAAACTTTACCCTCACCCTAACCCTTACCCTAAAAGTACCCCTCACCTGAACCCTCACCCTAACCCTAATCTTCACCCTCACCCTAGCCCTCATCATATCCTTAAACCTATCCCTAACCCTATCCCTAACCCTCACCCTGACCTTCACCCTTACCCTATCCCTAAAACTCATCCTAACCATAAACCCAACCCTAAACCCAACCCTAATCTTAACCCACACCATAAACCTAAACCTAAACCTAAACCTGACCCTAACAATCAACCTAACCCTCAGCCTCACCCTAACCCTTACCCTTACATTCACCCTACCCCTCACACTAACCCTAACTGTCACCCTAACCCTAACCCTAATCCTCACATTAACCCTAAACCTAACCCTACCCTTCACACGAACCCTCACCCTAACCCTAACCCTAAACCTAACTCTTACCCTCACCTTAACCCTCACCCTATCCCTTAAACTCACACTAACCCACCCTCACACTAAGCCTAAACCTCAACCTAACACTAACGCTAACCCTCACCCTCACCCTCAATTTCACCCTCACCCTAAACCTCACCCTCACCCTCAACTTCACACTCACCCTAACCCTCACGCTCACCCTCAAACTCACCCTAACCCAAAACTAACCCTAACACTTACCCTCTCCCTCAGCCTCAATCTAATCCTAAACCTCAACCTCACCCTAAACCGAAGGCTAACCCTAACCCTAACCCTAACCCTCCCCCTAACTTTCACCCTAACACTAACCCTAACACTAACACTAACCCTCAACCTCAACGTAACCCTCACCCTAACCCTAACTCTAAACCTAAACCTCACACTCACCGTAACCCTAACTCTAACCTTAACCCAAAGCCTAAACCTCACCCTAACGCTAACCCTAAACCGCAAACTCAAACTAGCCCTCACCCTAACCGTAATCCTAACCCTAACATTCATCCTAACCCTGACCCTAACAAAACACTAACCTTCACCCTCACCCTAACCCTAATCCTAACACTAACCCTCAACCTAACCCTAAACCTCACACTCACCGTAACCCTTACCAAACCCTCAACCTAACCCTAAACTTAACCCAAATCCTAACTCTCACCCCAATCCTAACCCTAACCCTAGCACTAAACCTAACCCTTACCCTTACCGTAACCCTCATCCTCAGCCTAACCCTCACCTTTAACCTTTCCGACCCGCTCACCCTAACCATAAATCTAACCCTAACCCAAAACCTAAACCTCACCCTCACCCTCACCCTCATCCTCAACCTCATCATAACTCGAACCCTAACCCTAACAATAACACTTACCCTAACCCTAACCCTCACCGTAACCCTAAACATAACCCTCACCCTCAGCCTCAAACTCAGCCTAAACGTAAGCCTAAGCCTAACCCTTACCCTAACCCTCACCATAATCCTAACCCTAACCCTAAACCTAACACTAATCCTCAGCCTCACCCTCACCCTAACCCAAACCCTAACCCTAACCCTCACCCTAACCCTAAACCTAAACTTAAGCCTAACCCTCACACTCACACTCACCCTCACCCAAACCCTAACACTCACCCTAACCATAACCCTCACCGTAACCCTAACCCTCACCCTAACCATAACCCTCACCCTAACACTAACCCTAACCCTAACACTAACCCTCACACTAAACCTAACCCTCACCCTCACCCTAGCCCTCACCCTAACCCTAATTCTAACCCTCACCCTCACCCTAAACCTGACCCTCATCCTCACCCTAAACCTCACACTAACCCTAACACTAATCCTCAATCTAACCCTCATCCTATCCCTAACCCTAACCCTTACACTAACCCTAAAACTAACCCTAACTCTCACCCTTATCTTAACCCTCATCCTCAGCGTAAACCTCACCTTTACCCTTACCATAAATCTCACCCTAAACTCACCCTAACCCTAAACCTCATCCCAACCCTCACCGTAACCGTAAACCTAACCATCACGCTAACCCTAACACTCACTCTCAACCTCACCCTCAGCCTAACCCTAAGCCTAAGCCTTACCCTAACCCTCACCCGAGCCCGAGCCCTCACCCTTACCCTAATCCTAACCATCACCCTAACCCTAATCCTCACCCCCACCCTCACCCTCAGGCAAACCCTAAGCCTAAGCTGAAACCTAACCCTAAACCTCACACTCACCCTCACCCACACCCTAATCCTAACACTAACAATAACCCTAAACCTAAACCTCAACCTAACCCTCACCCTAACCTTAACCCTAACACTAACCCTAACCCTAACCATCGACCTAACACTCCCCCTAACCCTAAATTTAACCCTAAACCTCACCCTCACCCTAACACTAATCCTAACCCTAACCCTAAACCTCACCCTAACCCTCACCCTAACCCACACCCTCATCCTCACCCTCACCCTAGCACTCACCCTAACCCAAATCCTAACCCAAATCCTCATCCTAAACCTCACACTAAGCCTAACCTTAACCCTAACCCTAACACTAACCCTCACACTTAACCTAATCCTAACCCTAAACTTCAACCTAACCCTCAACCTCACACTAACCCTAACACTAACCCTAAACTTCACCCTCACCCTAACCCTCCCACTAAAACTCGATCTAACCCTAAACCTCACCCTCACCTTAACCCTAACCCTCACCCTAAGCCACACAATAACAGTAACCCAAACACTCACCAGTACCGTCACCCTCACCATAACTCTAACCCTAACCCCAACAATAACACTACCCCTAACCCTAAACCTAACCTAACGGAAAGCCCAACCCTAATTCTAAAACTCACCCTCACCCTAACCCTAATCCTAACCCTAAACCTCAAGCTAACACTAACCCTAACCCTCACCCAAAACCTAGCACTCACCCTAACCCTAATCCTAACCCTAATCCTCATTCTAACCCTCACCCTAACCCTAACCCTAACCCTCACCCCCACCCTCACCCTCACTGTAACTCTAACCCTAACCCTAACAATAACACTATCCCAAACCTCAAGCTAACACTAACCCTAACCCTCACCCAAAACCTAGCACTCACCCTAACCCTTATCCTAACCCTAATCCTCATTCTAACCCTCACCCTAACCCTAACCCTAACCCTCACCCCCACCCTCACCCTCACTGTAACTCTAACCCTAACCCTAACAATAACACTATCCCAAACCGAAACATCACCCTAATCCTTATCCTCACACCCAACCTCACCCTCAGCCTAATGCTAAGCCTAAGCATAACCCTCACACTAACCCTCATACTCACTCTCACCCTAACCCTAATCCTACACCTAGCCCTATCCATAAACCTCAACCTAACCCTCACCTTCCCCCTAACCCTAACACTAAACCTAACCCTAACGCTCACCCTAACCCTCACCCTCACCCTAACTCTAACGCTAAACCTCACCCTCACCCTAACACTAACCCTAACCCTAAAACTCACCCTAAACCTCACCCTAACCAAAACCCTCACCCTCACCCTCATCCTCACCCTAAGTCTAACCCTAACCCTAACAATAACACTAACCTTAACCCACCCTCACCCTCAGCCTAACCCTAAGCATAACCCTAGGCCTAAACCTAACCCTCACCGTAACCCTAGCCCTAAACCTAACCGTAAACCTAACCCTAGTCCTCAGCCTCACCCTCACCCTTACCCTAAGCCTAAACCTACCCTAACCCTAACGTTCACACTAAACCTCACCCTAACCCTAATCTGAAACCTAAACCTATCACTAACCCTAACCCTCACACTAACCCTCACCCTAGCCCTCACCCTAACCGTAAGTCTAAACCAAAACCTCATCCTAACCCTAACCCTAACCGTCACCCTAACTCTCACACTCATGCTAAGCCTAAGCCTAAGCTTAAGCCTAAACCTAAGCCCAAACTTAACCCTAACCCTCACACTAATCCTAAAACTAACCCTCACCCTAACCCTAACCCTAACCCTAATACTAACCCTAACTCTAACCCTAAACCTCACCCTCACCCTAACCCTAACTCTAAACCTAATCCTAAACCTAACCTCATTCTAACCCCAACCCTAACCCACACCCTTACCCTCACGGTAAACATAACCCTAACCCTAACACTAAAAATAACCCTAACCCTAACCCTAACCCTCACCCTAACCATAACCATAAACATAACCCTCACCCTAAACCTAACCCTCAACCTAACACTAACGCTAACCCTAACCGTAACACTCACACTAACCCTAAACATCACCCTAACCCTAAACCTCACCCTAACACTAACCCTAAACCTCACCCTCACCCTAGCCCTCACCCTAACCCTAACTCTCATCCTCACCTTAAACCTCACACTAACATTAACACTAATCCTCAATCTAACCCTCACCTTCACCTGAACCCTAACCCTAACCCTCACCCTAAACTTAACCCTCACCCTTACCATAACCCTCACACTCAGCATAACCCTCATTTTTAGCCTTACCGTCACCCCCACCCTAACCCGCATGCTAACTATAACCCTCACCCTAACCCCCCTCCCTAACCCTAACTCTACCCCTAAACCTCACCCTCATCCTAAGCCTAACTCTAACCCTAACCCTAAAACTAAACCTCACCCTAACCCTAAACCTCACACTCACCCTCATCATAACATTAAACCTAGCCCTAAACATAACCCTCACCCTAAACCTAACCCTCAACCTAATACTATCCCTAACCCTCACACTCACTGAAACCCTAACCCTAATCCTTATCCTAACCCTAACCCTAACCCTCACCCTCAGCTAAACCCTCAACCTAACCCTAACCCTAACACTCACCCTAACCCTAATCCTCACACTCAGCCTCAGGCTAACCCTAACCCTAACCCTAACCTAAACCTCAACCTAACCCTAACCCTAAAACTCACCCTCACACTAGCCCTTACCCTAACCCTAATCCTAACCCTAACCCTCATCCTAAACCTCCCCCTAACCCTAACTCTAACCCTAAACCTCTCCCTCACCCTCACCCTAACCCTAACCCTAACCCTCACCCTAACCCTAACCTTAACCCTGAACTTCATGCTCGGCCTAAGCCTAAGCCTAAGCCTAATCCTAACCCTAACCCTCACCGTAACCCTAACTGTAACACTAAGGCTAACTCTAACCCTAAACCTCACTCTCACTCTAACCCTGACTCTAACCCTAACCCTAAACCTAAACTTCATCCTAACCCAAAATATAACACTCACTCTCACCATCACCGTAACTGTAAATCTAACCCTAAACCTAACAATAACCCTAACCCTAACCCGAACCCTCACCCGAACCATAACCCTCACCCTAACCAAAACCCTCACTCTAACAAATACCCTCAACCTAACACTAACCCTAACCTTAACACTAACCCTCACACTAAACCTAATCCCAACCCTAAACCTCAGCCTAACTCTCACCCTCACACTAACCCTAACAATAACCCTAAACTTAACCCTCACCCTAACCCTCCCACTAAAACTCTATCTAACCCTAAACTTCACCCTCACCTTAACCCTAACCCTAACCATAACCTTAAACCCCACCATAACCCTAACCCAATCCCTCACCCGTACCGTCACCATCACCATAACTCTAACCCTAACCCTAACAATAACACTAATCCTAACCCTAAACCTAAACCTAACCCTAAACCCAACCCTAATCCTAACACTCACCCTCACTCTAACCCTAATCCTAATCCTAAACTTCACCCTAACACTAACCCTAACCCTCACCCAAACCCTAGCACTCACCCTAACCCTAATCCTAACCCTAATCCTCATCCTAATCCTCACCCAAACCCTAACCCTAATCCTCACCCGCACCCACACCCTCACCATAACTGTAACCCTAACCCTAACAATAACACTAACCCAAACCTGAACCATCACCCTAACCCTAATCCTCACACCCAACCTCACCCCCAGCCTAACCCTAAGTCTAAGCCTCACCCTCACACTAACCCTCATACTCACCCTCACCCTAACCCTAATCCTAACCCTAACCCTATCCCTAAACATCAACCTAACCCTCCCCCTCCCCCTAACCCTAACACTAAACCTAACCCTAAACCTCACCCTAACCCTCCCCCTCACCCTAACTCTAACCCTAAACTTCACCCTCACCCTAAACAAAACCCTCACTCTCACCCTCAACCTCACCGTAACTCTAACCATAACCCTAACAATAACACTAACCCTAACCCTAACCCTAACCCTAACCCTGACCCTAACCATAACCATAACCCTCACCCTCAGCCTCACCCTCACCGCAAACTTAACCCGAACCATAACACTAACAATAAACCTAAACCTAACCGTAACCCTAAACCTAATCCGCACCCCCACCCTCACCCTTACCCTCAGCCTAACCCTTAGCCTAAGCCTAACCCTAACCCTAACCCTCACCATAATCCAAACCTTAACCCTAAACCCAACCCTAACCCTAACCCTAAACCTAACCCTAATCCTCAGCCTCACCCACACCCTAAACCAAACCCTAACACTAACCCTCACCCTAAACCTAAGCCTTAACCTAACCTTAACCCTCACCCTAACACTTACCCTCACCCTAACACTAACCCTAACTCTCACACTAACCCTCACAGTAACCCTAAATGTCACCCTAACCCTAAACCTCACCCTAACCCTAACCCTCAGCGTCACCCTAGCCACCACCCTAACCTTAATTCTAACCCTAAACCTCACCCTAACACTAACCCTCATCCTCACCCTAAACCTCACACTAACCCTAACCCTAATCCTCAATCTATCCCTCACCCTAACCCTAATCCTTACCCTAACAATCACCCTCATCCTAACCCTCACCCTTAGGGGAATATTCACCCTCAGCCTAACACTCATCTTTACTCTGACCATCACGCTCACCCTAACAGTCACCCTAACCCTAACCCTCATTCTAACACTCACCCTAAACCTAACCCTATCCATCACCCTAACCCTAACCCTCACCCGCACCCTCACCCTCAGCCTAAACCTAAGCCTAAGCCTAAGCCTAACCCTAACACTCAACCTCACCCTAGCCCTCACCCTAAACCAAATCCTAACCCTTACCCTCATCCTAACCCTCACCCTAAACCGAACCCTAACCATCACCCAAAACCTATTTCTCACCCCCAACCTCACCCTCAGCCTAACCCTAAGCCTAAGCCTAAACTTAACCATAACCCTCACCCTCAGCCTCACCCTCACCGCAAACTTAACCAAAACCATAACACTGACAATAACACTAATTTTAACCCGAAACCTAACCCTAATCCTAACCCCCACCCCCACCCTCAGCCTAACCCTAAGCCTAACCCTAGGCGTAACACTAATCCTCATTGTAACCCTCAACCGAACACTAACCCTAACCCTAAACCTAACCATAACCCTCAGCCGCACCCTCACCCTAACCCAAGCCGTAACCCTAAGCCTAAGCCTAACCCTAACCCTAACGCTCACACTCAACCTCAACCTAAACCTAATCCTAAAACTAACCCTATCCCTAACCCTAACCCTCACGCTAAGCCTCACCCTAGCCCTCACCCCAACCCTAATCCTAAACGTAAACCTCATCCTAACCCTAACCCTAACCCTCATCCTAACCCTAACTCTAACAGTCACCCTCATGCTCGGCCTAAGTCTAAGCTTAAGTCTAAGCCTAACCCTAACCCTAACCCTAACCCTAACACTAAACCTAACTCTAACCCTAAACTTCACCCTCACCCTAACCCTAATTCTAACTCTAATCTTAAACCTAAACCTCATCCTATCCCCAAACCTAACTCACACCCTTACCCTCACCTTAAACATAACCCTAACCTTAAACGAACAATAACCCTAACCTTAATCCTAACACTCACACTAACCATAACCATAACACTCACCCTAACCCTAACCCTCAACCTAACACTAACCCTAACCCTAACACTAACCCTCACACTAACCCTAACCATCACCCTAATCCTAACCCTCATCCTAAAACTAACCCTAACCCTCACCCTCAACCTAGCCCTCACCCTAACCCTAACGCTCATCCTCATCCTAAACCTCACACTCAGCCTAACGGTCAGCCTAACCCTAAACCTAACCCTAACAATAACACTAATCCTAACCCTAAACCTAACCCTAACCCTAAACCTAACCATAATCGTAACACTCAAACTCACCCTAACCCTAATCCTAACCCTAACCCTGACACTAACCCTAATCCTAATCCTAAACCTAACCCTAACCTTCACTCTCACACTAACCCTCAACCTAATCCTCACCCTAACACCAACCCTAACCCTAACCCTCACCCTCAGGCTCAACCTAACCCTAATGCTAACCCCAAAATCTCAACCTCACCCTAACCCTAACCCTAAACCTAACCCTACACCTCACCATAACCCTAACCCTAAACCTCACCCTCACTCTAGCCCTCACTCTAACCCTAATCCTAACCCTAACCTTCATCCTAACCCTCCCCATAACTGTAACCCTAAACCTCACCCTAACCCTAAGCCTAAACCTAAGCCTAACCCTAACCTTCACACTCACCCTCACCGTAACCAAAACCCTAACCCTAAACATAACAATAACCCGAACCCTAATCCTATCCCTCACCCAAACCATAACCCTCAACCTTACCACAACCCTCAACCTAACACTTACCCTCACCCTAACCCTAACCCTAACCCTCACCCTCACCCTAGCACCCACCCTAACCCTTACACTCATCCTCATCCTAAACCTCACCCTAAACCTAACCCTCACCCTTACAGTAACTCTCACCCTCAGCCTAACCCTCATGTTTACCCTTATCGTCACCCACACCCTAAACCTCACCCTAACCCTAAACTTCACCCTAACCCTCACCCTATCCCTTACTCTACCTTTAAACTTCACCCTCACCCTAACATTAATTCTAACCCTAACCCTAACACTAATCCTCACCCTAACCCTAAACCTAACCCTCAACCTAAACCTAACCCTAACCCTCACCCTCACATTCAGCCTAAACCTAAGGCTAACCCTAACCCTAACTCTCACACTAACCCTAACGCTAATCCTAATCCTAACCCTAACCCTAATCCTCACCCTCACCCTAACCCTCACCCTAACCCTAACCCTAACACTAACCCTAACATTAACCATCACCCTCAGCTTCACCCTAACCCTAATTTATCCCTAAACCTCAACCTCACCCTAACCCTAATGCTAAACCTAAGTCTCACCCTAACCCTAAACCTCCCCCTAACTCTCAACTTAACCCTAAGATTAATACTAACCCTAACCCTAACACTAAATTTCACCCTAACCCTAACCCTAACCCTCAACCTCACCATAACCCTCACCCTCAACCTCACCCTCAGCCTAACATTTCGCCTGACCCTAATCCCAACCCTAAACCTAACACGAAACTAACCCTCACCCTAACTCTCACCCCAAACCTAACCCTCACCCTCACCCTCACCCTAGCCCACACCCAAATCCTAAGTCTAAGATTAACCCTCACCCTAACCCTCAAACTAAACTTAACCCCAACACTCACCCTAACCGTAAACTTCACCCTCACCCTAACTCTAATCCTAATCCTAACCCTAACCCTAACACTCACACTCACCTCACCTTAACCCTAATCCTAATCCTAACCCTAACACTAAACCTCACCCCCACAATAAACCTCACCTTATCCCTTACCGAACAGTAACCTAACCCTAACCCTAACCCTAACACTCACCCTAAACTTAACTCTAACCCTAAACCTCACCCACACCATAACCCAAACCCTAACCCTAATCCTAAACCTCACCCTAAAAATATACCTTACCCTAACACTTACGATAACCCTAAAACTAACACTAACCCTAACACTATCCCTCACACTACCGCTAACCATCACCTTAAACCTAAACCTCACCCAAACCCTAACCCTAACCCTCAACTTCACCCTATCCCTCACCATAACCCTAACCATCATCCTCACCCTAAACCTCATACAAACCCTAACACTAATCCTCAATCTAACCCTCACACTCAGCCTAACCCTAACCCTCACCGTCACCCTTACCATAACCCTAACCCTCAGCCTAACCCTCACCTTTACTCTTACTTTCACCCTCATCCTAACCCTCACCCTAATCCTAACCCTCATCCTAACCCTCACCCTTACTGTAACACTCACCCTTGCCTTAACCCTAACCATAACCATAACCCTAAAATTCACCCTAACCCTAACCCTAAACCTCACCCTCACCCTAAAACTCACCCTAAACCTAACCCTAAACCTCACTCTCACCCTCGCCCTCACCCTAAGCCTAAGCCTAACCCTAACGCTCACCCTACCCCTAACCCTCACCATAACCCTAACTTTCACACTAACCCTAACCCTAAAACTCACCCTCAACCTCACCCTAAACCAAACCCTAACCTTAACACTCACTCTAAACCTAAGCCTAAGCCTAACCTTAACCCTAACCCTCACCCTAAAAATAACCCTCAACATAGCCCTAACTTTCACACTAACCCTAACCCTTACCCTCACCCTCACCCTAAAACAAACCCTAACTTTAACACTCACACTCACCCTCAATCTAAACCTAATCCTAAATATAACCCTATCCCTAACCCTAACCCTCACATTATCCATCACTCTAGCGCTCACCCTAAACTTAATCCTAACCCTACACCTCATCCTAACACTCACACTAACCCTAACCCGAACCCGAACCCTCACCCTCACCCTAACCCTAACCATTACCCTCACTCTCGTCCTAAGCCTAAGCCTAACCCTAAGCTTAAGCCTAACCCTAACCCTCACACTAACCCTCACCCTAACCCTAACACTAACGCTAACTCTAACCCTAAACCACACCCACACCCTAACCCTAACTCTAAACCTAACCCTTAATATAAACCTCACCCTAAACCGAACCCTAAGCCTCACCCTAACAGTAACCGTAACGGTAACCCTAACCCTAACAATAACGCTAAACCTAGCCCTATCCCTCATTGTAACCATAACTGTCACCATAACCCTAACCCTCACCCTAACACTTACCCTCACCCTAACACTAACCCTAACCCTAACACTAATCCTCACACTAACACCGAACAATCACCCTAACAATAAACCTCACCCTAACCCTAAACCTCACCGTCAACCTAGCCCTCACCCTAACCCTAACCCTCACCCTAAACCTAGACCTAATCTTAACCCTCAACCTTACCCTAACCCTCACCTTCATCATAACCTTAACCCTAACCCCCACCCTATGCCTAAACCTAATCCTAAACCTAAACCTCACCCTAATCCCAACCCTAACCAACACCCTCATGCTAGCCCTCATCCTAACCCTAATCCTAAACCTAACCCTCATCCTAACCCTCACCCTAACCCTAAACCTCACCCTCACCCTACGCCCAACCGTAAGCCTAATCCTAACCCTAAACATAACCCTCACACTCAACCTCACCCAAAACCTAATCCTAAACGTAACCCTATCCCTAACCCTAACACTCACCCTAACCCTCACACTAACACTAACCCTAACCCTAACACTAACCCTAACACTAACCCTCACACTAAACCTCAACTTAACACTAACTCTAACCCTAACCCTCACCCTCACACTCACCCTCAGCCTATCCCTAAGCCTAAACCTAACCCTAACCCTAACCCTCATACTCACCCTCACACTAACCCTAATCTTAATCCTAACCTAAATCTAACCCTCACCCTAACACTAACCCTCACCCTAAATCTAACCCTAACCCTAACCCTGAACCTCACCCTATCCCTCACCCTAACACTAACTCTAACCCTAAACCTCACCCTCACCCTCACCCTAAATCTAACCCTAAACATCACCCTCATCCTAACCCTCACCCTAATCCTAAAACTAATCCTAACCCTATTCCTCATCCTAACTCTCACCATAACCGTAACCCTAACTCTCACACAAATGCTAACCCTAACCCAAAACCTAACCCTAACCCTCACCCTCACCCTCACCCTCACCTTCAGCTTAATGTTAAGCCTAACCCTAACCCTAAGCCTAACCCAAACACTCACCCTAACACTAACCCTGATCCTAATCCTAACCCTAACCCTAAACCTCACCCTAACCCTAACCCTCATTCTAACCCTCACCCAAACCCTAACACTAACCCTAACCCTATACCTCACCTTAACACTAACCCTAAACCTACATCTAACCCTAAACCTCACCCTCACCCTCACCCTCAACCTAAACCTAACACCAACCCTAAAACTCACCCTAACCCTAACCCTCACACTCACCCTCACCTTCACCGTAACTCTAACCCTAACCCTGAACCTAACCCTTACCCTAACCATAACCTAAACCTCACCCTAACCCTAAACCTCACCGTAACCCTAACCCTCACCCTCAACGTAACACTCACCCTAACCCTGAACCTAACCCTAACAATAAACCTCACCCTAACTCTAACCCTAACACTCACCCTCACCCTAGCACTAACCCAAGCCCTAATCTTAAACCTAAACCTCACCCTAAGCCTAACCCTAACACTCACCCTAACCCTGAAACCCTAACAATCACCCTAACCCTCACGCTCACCCTCACCCTCTGCCTAACACTAAGCCTAACCCTAACCCAAAACCTAACCTTAACCCTCACACTCAAACTCAGCCTAACCCTAAGCCTAACACTAACCCTACACCTAACTGTCATGCTTACAGTCACCTTAACCCTAATCCTAACCCTAACACCAAATCTAACCCTAGCACTAACCCTAAACCTAACCCTCACCCTAACCTTCACTCTAATCCTAACCCTAAGCCTATTGCTCATCCTAGAACATACCCTAACGCTAATCCTATCCCTAACCCTCACCATAACCCTCACCCAGACCCTCACTCTAAACCTAAACCTAAAGCTAAACCTCACCCTCACCCTAACCCATATGCAAATCCTAACCCTAACCCTAATGCTCACATTCACCCTCACCTTAAACCTAATCCTAATCCTAACCCTTACCATAATCCTCACCCGCACCATAACCCTCATCCTAACCCAACCCCTAACATTGACACTAACACAAACCCTCACCCTAACCCTCACCCGAAACCTAATTCTAACCCTAACCCTCACCCTTGCCTTAACCGGAACCCTAACCATAACCCTAAACCTCACGCTAACACTAACCCTAAACCTCACCCTCAACCTAAACCTCACCCTAACCCTAACCCTAAACCTCACACTTACCCTAGCCCTCACCCTAACCCTAAACCTAACCCTAACCCTCACCCTAACCATAACCCTCACCATAACCCTAACTTTCACACTAACCCTAACCATAACGCTCACCTCACCCTCACCCTAACCCTAACCTAAACCTCACTCTCACCCTAAACCAAACCCTAACCCTAACACTGACTCTAACCCTAAGCCTAACACTAACCCTAACCCTCACACTCACCCTCAATCTAAACCTAATCCTAAACTTAACCCTATAACTAAGCCTAACCCTCACATTAACCATCACCCTAGTGCTCACCCTAACCCTAATCCTAACACTTCACCTCATCCTAACACTCACCCTAACCCTAACCCTAACCCTTACCCTTAACCCTAACCCTAACAATCACCCTCACTCTCGGCCTAAGCCTAAGCCTAACCCTAAGCTTAAGCCTAACCCTAACCCTCACACTAACCCTCACCCTAACCCTAACACTAACACTAATGCTAACTCTAACCCTAATCCTCACCCTCACCCTAACCCTAACTCTAACCCTAACCCTTAATATAAACCTCACCCTAAACCTCACCCTAACCCGAACCCTCATAGTAACCGTAACCCTAACTCTAACCCTAACAATAACACTAAACCTAAACCTAACCCTCATTGTAAAGATAACCGTCACCATAACCCTCACCCTCACCCTAACACTTACCCTCACCTTAACACTAACCCCAACCCTAACACTAATCCTCACACTAACACTAATCATCACACTAACCCTAAACCTCACCCTAACCCTAAACCTCACCGTCACCCTAGTCCTCACCCTAACCCTAACACTCACCCTAAACCTAGACCTAATCCTAACCCCCTACCTTACCCTAACCCTCACCCTCATCATAACCTTAACCCTAACCCTAACAATAACCATGACACTAAACCTAAACTTAAACTTAACCTTCACCCTAACTCTAACCCTGACCCTAACCTTAACGCTAAACCTCACCCTAAACCTAACACTAACCCTAATCCTCACCTTAGGACATACCCTAACCCTAATGTAACCCTAACCCTCACCCTAAGCCTCACTCTAACCCTAAACCAAACCCTCACCCTAAATCTAACCCTCACCTTCACCCTTAGCCTCAGCCTAACCCTAAGCCTAACACTAACCCTAACCCTAACTGTCACACTCACAATCACCGTAACCCTACTCCTAACCCTAACACCAACCCTAACCCTAACACTAAACCTAAACCTAACCCTCACCGTAACCCTCACTCTAAAGCTAACCCTAACCCTATTGTTCATCCTAGCACATAACCTAACGCTAATCCTATCCCCAACCCTCACCATAAGCCTCAACCTTACCCTCACTCTAAACCTAACCCTAAATCTAACACTCACCCTCACCCTAACCCTAATGCTAACCCTAACGCTAACACTAACACTAACCTCACACTCACCCTCACCTTAACCGTAATCCTAATTCTAA
Organism: Dipodomys merriami; assembly: GCF_024711535.1. NCBI lineage: Eukaryota > Metazoa > Chordata > Mammalia > Rodentia > Heteromyidae > Dipodomys > Dipodomys merriami. The sequence continues at coordinate 463,825 of NW_027202360.1, read as the reverse complement.
ACCTTACCCTAACCCTCACCCTCAACCTAACTCTTAGCCTAACCCTACCCCTAACACTAACACTAACACTAATCCTCACACTAAACCTCACCCTAACCCTAACTCTAAACCTAACCCTCACCCTCACCTTTACTGTAACCCTAAACATAACCCTAAACCTCACCCTAACCCTAACCCTAAACCTCACCCTCACCCTAAACCTCACCCTAAACCTAACCCTAAACCTCACTCTCACCCTAGCCCTCACCCTAACCATAACCCTAACCCTTAATCCCGGCCTAAGCCTAAACTTAAACCTAAGCTTAAGCCTAACCCTAACCCTCAGACTAACCCTCACACTAACCCTCACCCTAACACTAACAGTAACACTAACGCTAAATCAAACCCTAAACCTCACCCTCACCCTAACCCTAATTCTAACCTTAACCCTTAATATAAACCTCACCCTAAACCGAACCCTAACCCTCACCCTCACAGTAACCATAACACTAACCCTAATTCTAACAATAACACTAAACCTAACCCTAACCCTCATTGTAACCCTCAGCGTCACCATAAACCTAACCCTCACCAAAACACTTCCCCTCACATTAACACTAACCCTAACCCTAACACTAATTCTCACACTAACCCTAACCATCACCCTAACCCTAAACCTCACCCTAAACCTAGACCTAATCCTAACCCTCAACCTTACCCTAACCGTCAACCTCATCATAACCTTAACCCTAATCCCCACCCTATGCCTAAAGCTAATCCTAACCCTAAACCTCACCCTAACTGTAACCCTAACCCTCACCCTCATGATAGCCCACACCCTAACCATAAACCTAAACCTAACCCTCATCCTCCGAACGCTCACCCTAACCCTAAACCTAAACCTCACCCTAAACCTAAACCTCACCCTCACGCTCAGCCTAACCCTAAGCCTAATCATAACCCTAACCATAACCCTCACACTCAATCTCACCCAAAACCTAATCCTAAACCTAACCCTATCCCTAACCCTAATCCTCACCCTAACCCTCACCCTAACCCTAACCCTAACACTAAACATAACACTAACCCTCACAGTAAATCTCAACTTAACACTAACTCTAACCCTAAAACTCACCCTCACCCTAACCCTAACCCTCACCCTAACCCTCACCCTCAGCCTATCCTTTTGCCTAAACCTAACCCTAACCCTAACCCTCATACTCACCCTCACACTAACCCTAATCCTAATCCTAACCCTAAACCTAACCCTCACCCTAACACTAACCCTCATCCTAACCCTAACCCTAACACTAACACTAACCCTAAACCTCACCCTATCCCTCACCCTAACCCTAACTCTAATCCTAAACTCACCCTCACCCTCACCCTAACCCTAACCCTAAACATCACCCTCATCCTAACCCTCACCCTAAACCTAACCCTAACACTAATCCTAATCCTAATCCTAATCCTAACCCTAAACCTAACCCTCACCCTAACACTAACCCTCACCCTAACCCTAACCCTAACACTAACACTAACCCTAAACTCACCCTAACTCTCACCCTAACCCTAACTCTCACCCAAACGCTAACCCTAACCCTCACCCTCACCGTCACCCTCAGCTTAACGCTAAGCCTAACCCTAACCATAAGCCTAACCCAAACACTCACCCTAACACTAACCCTATTCCTAATCCTAAACCTAACCCTTACCCTCACCCTAACCCTCACCCTCATCCTAACCCTCACCCTAACCCTAACCATAACACTAACCCTAACCCTAAACCTCACCAAAAGATTCAACCTAACCCAAAATCTAATACTAAACCTCACCCTCACCCTCACCCTAAACCTAACCCTAACCCTAAACCTCACCCTAACCCGAACCCTCACACTCACCCTCACCTTCACCATAACTCTAACCCTAACCCTAACAATGACACGAACCCTCAACCTAACCCTAAAACTCACCCTCACCGTAACCCTAAATCTAACCTAAAACCTCAACCTAAACTTTACCTTAACCCTAACCTAAACCTCACCCTAACCCTAAATCTAACCGTCACCCTCAGCCTCACCCTCACTGTAAACTTAAACCTAACCATAACACTAACAATAACACTAACCCTAACCCTAATCTAACCCTCAATCTTACCCTCACCCTAACCCTAACCCTCACCCTAACCCAAACCCTCACCCTCACCGTAATCCTCACCCTAACACTCACCCTAACCCTAAACCTAAACCTAACCCTTAACCTCAACCTAACTCTAACCCTCACCCTCACCCTCACCCTAGCACTCACCCTAGCCCTAATCTTAAACCTAAACCTCACCCTAAACCTCACCTTAACCCTAACACTAACCCTCACCCTAACCCTAAAACCCTAACAATCACCATAACCCTAAGCCTCACCTTCACCCTCAAGCTCGGCCTAAGCATAAGCCTAAGTCAAAGGCTAAACCTAACCCTAACACTCACCCTCACCCTCACCGTAAACGTAACACTAACCCTAACCCTAACCCTCACACTAACCCGCACCCTAACGCTCACCCTAACCCTAAACCTCACACTCAACCTAAACCTAACCCACACCCTATCCCTCAAACTCCGCCTAACACGAAGCCTAACCATAACCCTAACCCTCACACTCAACCTCAGCCTAACCCTAAGCCTTAGCCTAACCCTAACCCTAACCCAAACCCTCACCCTCACCCTCAGCTTAACACTAAGCTTAAGCCTAACCCTAACCCTAACCCTCACCCTCACAATAGCCCTCACCATAACCCTAACCATAACACTAAACCTAACCCTAACACTCACACTAACCCTAACCCTAACAATAACCCTAAAACTCACCCTCACCCTAACACTAACCCTAACTCAAAACATCATCCTAACCCTAACCCTAACCCTCAACATCACCCTCACCCTCACCCTTACCTTAACCTTAAACTTAATCCTAACCCTAAGATTAACCATAAACCTAAACCTAAACTTAAACTTCACCCTCACAGTAACTCTAACCCTAACCCAAACCCTCACCCTAACCCTAACCCTGACCCTAACCCTAACGCTAAACCTCACCCTAAAGCTAACACTAACCCTAATCGTCACCCAAGGAAATACCCTAACCCTAATCTAACCCTAACCCTCACCCTAACCCTCACTCTAACCCTAAACCAAACCCTCACCCTAAATCTAACCCTCAACCTCACCCTCAGCTTCAGCCTAACCCTAAGCCTAACACTAACCCTAACACTAACTGTCACACTCACAGTCACCGTAACCCTAATCCTAACCCTAACACTAAACCTAAACCTAACCCTCACCCTAACCCTCACTCTAAAGCTAACCCTAATCCTATTGCTCATCAGAGCACATACCCTAACGCTAATCCTATCCCCAACCCTCACCATAAATCTCCCCCTTACCCTCCCTCTAAACCGAAACCTAAAGGTAACCCTCACCCTCACCCTAACCCTAATGCTAACCCTAACCCTAACACTAACAGTAACCTCACACTCACCCTCACCTTAACAATAATCCTAATCCTAACCCTTACCCTAACCCTAACCCTCACCCTAACTCTCAGCCTAACCCTACCCCTAACACTAAAACTAACACTAATCCTCACCCTAACCCTCACCCTAACCCTAGCTCTAACCCTAACCCTCACCCTCGCCTTAAGCGTAACCCTAAACATAAACCTAAACCTCACACTAACCCTAACCCGAAACCTCACCCTCATCCTAAACCTCACCCTAACCCTAAACATAAACCTCACTCTCACCCTAGCCCTCACCCTAACCCTAAACCTAACCCTCAATCTCGGCCTAAGCCTAAGCTTAACCCTAAGCTTAAGCCTAACCCTAACCCTCACACTAACCCCCACCCTAACCCTAACACTAACACTAACGCTAACTGTAACCCTAAACCTCACCCTCACCCTAACCCTAACTCTAACCTTAACCCTTAATATAAACCTCACCCTAAACTGAACCTTAACCCTCACCCTCATAGTAACCGTAACCCTAACCCTTACTCTAACAATAACACTAAGCCTAAACCTAACCCTCATTGTAACCATAACCGTCACCATAAACCTAACCCTCACCCTAACACTTACCCTCACACTAACACTAACCCTAACCCTAATACTAATCCTCACACTAACACTAACCATCACCCTAACCCTAAACCTCACCCTAAACCTAAACCTCACCCTCACTGTAGCCCTCACCCTAACCCTAAACCTCACCCTAAACCTAGACCTAATCCTAACCCTCAACCTTACCCTAACCCTCATCTTCATCATAACCTTAACCCTAACCCCCACCCTATGCCTAAACCTAATCCGAACACTAAACCTCACCCTAACACTAACCCTAACCCTCAACCTCATGCTAGCCCTCACCCTAATCCTAATCCTAAACCTAACCCTCATCCTAACCCTCAACCTAACCCTAAACCTAACCCTCACCCTAACCCTAACCCTCACCCTCACCTTCAGCCTAACCCTAAGCCTAATCATAACCCTAACGATAACCCTGACACTCAACCTCACCCAAAACCTAATCCTGAACCTAACCCTAACCCTAACCCTAATCCTCACCCACACCCTCACCCTCAGCGTAATACTAAGCCTAACCCTAACCGTAAGCCTAACCCAAACACTAACCCTAATGCTAACCCTAATCCTAATCCTAGCCCTAACACTAAGCCTCACCCTAACCCTCACCCTCATCCTAACCCTCACCCTAACCCTAAACCTAACACTAAACCTCACCCTAAACCTCACCCTAAACCTCACCCTCACCCTCACCCTAAACCTAACACTAACCCTAATCCAAACCCTAGGACATACCATAACCCTAATCTAACCCTAACGCTCACCCTAACCCTCACTCTAACCTTAAACCAAACCCTCAACCTAAGTCTAACCCTCACCCTCACCCTCAGCCTCAGCCTAACCCTAAGCCTAACACTAACCCTAACCATAACTGTCACACTCACAGTCACCGTAACCCTACTCCTCACCCTAACACCAACCCTAACCCTAACACTAAACCTAAACCTAAACCTCAACCTAACCCTTACTCTAATCCTAACCTGAACCCTATTGCTCATCCTAGCACATACCCTAACGCTAATCCTATCCCTAACCCTCACCATAACCCTCAACCTTACCCTCACTCTAAACCTTAGCCTAAAGTTAACCCTCAACCTCAACCTAACCTTAATCCTAACCCTAACCCTATCCCTAAACCTCAACCCAAAACTTTCCCTAATCCTAAACATCACCCTCATCCTAACCCTCACCCTAACCCTAACCCTAACACTAATCCTAACCCTAATCCTCATCCTGTCACCCTAACCCTAACCCTAACTCTCACCCAAATGCTAACCCTACCCCAAACCAAAACCCTAATCCTCACCCTCACCCTCACCCTCAGCTTAATGCTAAGCCAAACCCTAACCCTAAGTCTAACCAAAACACTCACCCTAATGCTAACCCTAATCCTAATCCTAGCCCTAACTCTAAACCTCAACCTAAACCTCACCCTCATACTAACCCTCACCCTAACACTAACCCTAACAATAACCCTAAACCTAAATCTCAATCTAAACCTCACCCTAAGCCTAAATCTAACCCTAAACCTCACCCTCACCCTCACCCTAAACCTAACCCTAACCCTAAACCTCACCCTAACCATAACCCTCACACTCACCCTCACCTTCACCGTAACGCTAACCCTAACCCTAAAAATAACACTAACCCTCACCCTAAACCTAACACTCACCCTCACCATAATCATAAAACTAAACCAAAACCTCACCCTAATCCTTACCCTAACCCTAACCTAAACCTCACCCTAACCCAAAACCTAACCCTCACCCTCAGCCTCACCCTCACTGTAAACTTAAACCTAACCATGACCATAACAATAACAATAACCGTACCCCTAAACTTACCCTCAACCTCACCCTAACCCTAAACCTTACCTTAAACCTAACCCTCACCCTCACTGTAACCCTCACCGTAACACTAACCCTAACCCTAAACCTAACCCTATCCCTGAACCTCACCATAACTCTAATCCTAACCCTCACCCTCAACCTAGCACTCACCTTAGCCCTAGTCTTAAACCTAAACCTCACCCTAAACCTCACCCTAACCCTAATCCTAACCCTCACCCTAACCCTAAAACCCTAACAATCACCCTAACCCTAACCCTCACCTTCACCCTCAAACTCGGCCTAAGCATAAGGCTAAGCCTAAGGCTAAGCCTAACCCTCACACTCACCCTCACCCTCACCGTAACCGTAACACAAAACCTAACCCTAACCCTAACCCTAACACCAACACTCACACGTATTCTAAGCCTAAACTTCACCCTAAACCTAACGCTAACTCTCACCCTCACCCTCACCCTAACCCTCACCCTAATCCTAACCATAAGCCTAAGCCAAACTGTAACCCTAACCCTCACATTCACAGTCACCCTAACCCTAATCCTAACCCTAACTCTATCACTAAACCTCAACCTAACCCTCACCCTAACCCTAAACCTAACCCTAACCCTAATCATAACCCTAAACCTCATCCCCACCCTCACCCTCAGCCTAACCCTAAGCCTAACCCTAAGCCTAACCCTAACACTAACCCTAACTCTAACCCTAAAGCTCAACCTCACCCTAACCCTATCTCTAACCCTAACCCTAAACCTCACCCTAACCCTAACCCTAACCCTCAACCGCACCCTCACCCTCACCTTAACTCTAACCCTAACCCTAACAATAACACTAATCCTAACCCTAACCATCACCCTAACGCTAATCCTCACACTCACACTCACCTAAGGTTACCCAAAGCCTAAGCCTAACCCTTACCCTAACCCTCACCCTCACCCTAACCCTAATCCTAACCATAAACCTTGACCTAAATCTTTCCCTCACCCTGAAGCTCAGCCTAAGCCTAAGCCTAAGCCTTACCGAACTCTAACACAAACCCTAACCCTCACCCTAACCTTAACCTTAACACTAACCCTAACTCTAACCCTAAACCTCACCCTCACACTAAGCCTAACTCTAACCCGAACCTTAAACCTAAAGCTCACCCTAACCCTAACCCTCAGCCTCACCCTCACTCTCACCGTAACCGTAACCCTAAACATAACCGTGACAATAACCCTAACCCTAAACCTAACCCTCACCTTAACCATAACCCTCAACATAAACCTAACCCTCAATCTAACCCTCACACTCAACCTAACCCTAAGCATAACCCTCACCCTAACCCTCAACCTAACCCTAATCCTCACCCTTACCGTAAACCTCACCCTAACATTAACCCTCACCTTTACCTTACCGTCACCCTCACCCTAACCCTAACCCTCATCCTAACCCTCACCCTAAACCTAACCCTAACCATCACCCTAACCCTAAACCTCACCCTCAACCTCCGCCTCAGCCTAAGCCTAATCCTAACCCTAACCCTCATCCTAACCCTCAAGGTAACTATAACACTCACCATCTCTTTAAACCTAATCCTCATCTCCACCCTCACCATCAGCCTAAACCTAAGCCTAAGCCTAAACCTAACCCTAACCCTAACCATCACTGTAAGCCTAACCCTAACACTAACACTAACCCTAAACCTAAACCTCACCCTCACCCTAAACCAAACCCTAACCCTAAACCTAAGTCTAGCCCTAACCCTAACCCTCACACTCACTCTCAACCTATCCCTAATCCTAAACATAACCCTATCCCTTACCCTAACCCATACACTAACTCTCAACCTAAGCCTAACTGTAACCCTAAACCTCACCCTCACCCTCACCCTAAACGTAAACCTAAACCTAACAATAACAATAACCCTAACACTAACCCTAACCCTCACCCGAACACTTAACCTCACCCTAACCCTAACCCTAACCCTCACTCTCACCCTAGCCCTCACCCTAAACCTAATTCTAACCCTTTCCCTCACCCTAACCCTAACCCTCATCCTCAATCTAACCCTCACCCTCACCCTAACTCCTAACCCTCACCCTGACCCTAACCCTCACCCTAACCCTAACAATCAACCTTAACTTAACCCTCACACTTAGCCTAACCCTCAACTTTACCCTTACCATCACACTCACCCTAACCCTCACCCTATCCCTAAACCTCAGGCTAACCTTCAACCAAACCGTCACCCTAAACATCACCCTAACCCTAACCCTCACACTCAACCTAACCCTCATCCTAACCTTCACCCTAATCATAACCCTAAAAATCACCCGAACACGTATCCTCACCCCCACCATCACCCTCAGCCTAAACCTGAGCCTAAGCCTAAGCCTAACCCTAACCTTCACACTAACCCTAACCCTAAACCTCAACCTAAAACTCACCCTAACCCTAACCCTCCCCCTAACCCTAACTCTAACCCTAACCCTAAACCTCAACCTCACACTAACCCTAATCCTCACCCTAACCCTAAACCTCACCCTAACCCTAAACCTAACCCTCACCTTCACCCTAGCCAATACCCAAACCCTAAGCCTAAGCCTAACCCTCACCACAACCCTCACTCTAACCCTAACCTCAACATTCACCCTAACCGTAACCCTCACACTCACCCTCACTTTAACCCTAAGCCTAATCCTAACCCTAACACTAAGCCTCACCCCCACACTAAACCTCACACTAACCCTAACCCTAACAGTAACCCTAACCCTAACCCTCAACTTCACCCTAGCCCTCACCCAAAGCCTAACCCTCATCCTCACCCTAAACCTCACACTAAACCTAACACTAACCCTCAATCTAACCCTAACCCTCACCCTAACCCTAATCCGAACCCTCACCCTTAACATAACCCTCACCCTCAGCCTAACCCTCACCTTTACTCTTACTGTCACACTCATTCTAACCCTCACCCTAATCCTAACCCACATCCTAACCCTCACCCTAACCGTAATTCTAACCATCACCCTAACCCTAATGCTCACCCTCACCTTCAGCCTCAGTCTAACCCTAAGGCTAAACCTAACCCTAAACTTCACACTCTTCCTAGCTCTCAACCCTAAACCTAATCCTAACCCTAAGCTTCATGCTAACTCTCAACTTAACCATAACTGGAATCATCACTCTAAACCTAATCCTCATCCCCACCCTCACCCTCAGCCTAAACCTAAGCCTAAGCCTAACCCTAACCCTAATCCTCACACTAACCCTCACCTTAATCCTAATCCTAACCCTAACCCTAAACCTAAACCTAAACCTCAACCTAACCCTCACCCTAACCCTAACACTAACCCTAACCCTCACCCTCACCTTAGTCCTCATCCTAAAAGCTCACCTCCAACTTAACCCTCATCCCAAAACCCGAAACCTAAATCTCACCCTAACCCTACCCCTAACCCTAACCCTAAACCTAACCCTAACCCTAACATTAACACTCCCCCTCACCCTAATCCAAATTGTAACCCTAACCCACATCCTAACCTTCATCCTAATCCTAACCCTAACCCTCACCCTAACCCTAAAACTAATTCTATCCCTCAACCATACCTTAACACTGACCCTCACCATAACCCTAACCTTAACCCTCACCCTAACACTAAACCTAACCCGAAACCTAAACCTCACCATAACCCTAACCCTAAACCTCACCCTCACCCTTGCCCTCATCCTAACCCTAATCCTAACCCTAAACCTCATGCTAACCCTCAACCTAACCCTAAACCTCACCCTATACCTAGCCCTAATCTTAACTCTCAACCTAACCCTAAACCTAAACCTCACCCTAACCCTAACCCTAACCCTCACCAGCATGCTAGCCCTCCTGCTAAACCTAATCCTAAACCTAACCCTCACCCTAACCCTCACCCTAACCCTAACCCTAACCCTCACTCTAACCCTAACCCTCAACTTCACCCTCAGCCTAACCCTAACCCTAACCATAACCCTCACACTCACCCTCACACAAACCCTAATCCTAAACTTAACCCTATACTTAACACTAAACCTCACCCTAACCCACATCCTAACCCTAACCTTAACACTAACACTAACCATCACCCTAAACCTAAACCTCACCCTAACCCTAACCCTAATCCTCAACTTCAACCTAGCCCTCACCCTAACCGTAACCCTCATCCTCACCATCAACCTCACACTAAACCTAACACTAATCCTCAATCTAACACTCACCCTCAAGCTCACCCTAACCCTAACCCTCACCTTAACATTAACTCTAACCCTAAACCTCACCCTCACCCTCACCCTAACACTCACCCTCACCCTCACCCTCAGCCCATCCCTAAGCCTAACCCTAACCATAACCCTAACCCTCACACTCACCCTCACCCTAACCCTAATCCTAATCCTAACCCTAAACCTAACCCTCACCCTAACCTTAACCCTCACCATAACCCTAAGCTTAACACTAACCCTAACCCTAAACCTCACCCTATCCCTCACCCTAACCGTAACTGTAATGCTGAACCTCTCCCTCCCCCTCCCCCTAACCCTAACCCTAAACATCAAACTCACTTTAGCCCTCACACTAAACCTAATCCTAACCTTAACCCTCATCCTAACCCTCACCCTAACCTTAAACCTAACCCCCACCCTAACCCTAGCATTCACCCTTAACCTCACCCTTAGCCTAACCCTAAATCTAATCCTAAGCCACACACTCTCCCTCAACCTAACCCTAACTCTAACCCTTACCCTAACCCTTACCCTTACCATCAAACTCACCCTTAGCCTAACCCTAAGCCTAACCCTATACATAACCCTAACCCACACACTCACCCTCAACCTAACCCTAATCCTAACCCTAAACCTAACGTGAACCCTCACCCTCACCCTAATCATAACCCTCACCCTAACCCTAAAGCTAACCCGAACCCTAAACCTCAGCGTAACCCTAACCCTAACACTCACCCTCACCCTAGCCCTCATCCTAACCCTAATCCTAACCCTAACCCTCATGATAACCCTCACCCTACCCTTAACACTAACCCTCACCCTAAACCTAGCCCTAATCCAAATCCTCAACCTAACCCTAAACCTCACCCTCACCATAACCCTAACCCTATCCTTCAACCTATCCCTAAACCTAACCCTAACGCTAAACCTCGCCCTAACCCTAACCCTAACCCTCACCCTCACACTAGCCCTCACTATAACCCTAATCCTAACCTTAACCCACATCCTAACCCTCAATTTAAACCTAAACCTAACCCTCACCCTAACCCTAACCCTCAACCTTAACCTCACCCTTAGCCTAACCCTAAGCCTAAACCTAAACCTAACCCTAACCCATACACTCACCCTCAACCTAACCCTAAACCTAACCCTCACCCTAACCCTAACCTTCACCCTCAATCTCAACCTTATCCTAACCCTAAGCCTAACCCTATACATAACCCTAACCCACACACTCACCATCACCCTAACCCTAATACTAACCCTAACTCTAACACTAACCCTCACATTCACTGTAAGGGTAACCCTAACGCAAACCCTAACAATAACCCTAACCCTAACTTTAACACTCACCCTAACTATAATACTCACCCTAACCCTAACGCTCTCCCTAACACTTACCATCACCCTTACACTAACCCTAACCCTAACATTAACCCTCACATTAATCTTAACCCTCACCCTAACCCTAAACCTCACCATAACCCTAACCCTCACCCTCACTCTAGACCTCACCCTAATCCTAATTCTAACAGTAACTCTTACCCTAACCCAAACCCTAAAACTAACACTTACCCTTATCTTAACCCTCACCCACAGCCTAAACCTCACCTTTACGCTTACCATCACCTTCACCGTAACACTCAGCCTAACCCTAACCCTCATCCTAAACCTCACCCTAAACTTAACCCTACCCATCACACTATCCCTAACCCTCAACCTCAACCTCACCCTCAGACTAACAATAAGCCTAAGCCTAAACCTAAACCTAACCCTCAACATCACCCTAGCCCTCACCCTAACCCTAATCCTAACCCTCAACATCACCCTCACCCTCACCCTTACCTTAACCTTAAACTTAACCCTAACCCTAAGAATAACCATAACCCAAAACCTAAACTTAAAATTCACCCTCACCGTAACTCTAACCCTATCCCAAACCCTCACATTAACCCTAACCCTGACTCTAACCCTAACGCTAAACCTTACCCTAAACCTAACACTAACCCTAATCCTCACCCTAAGACATACCCTAACCCTAATCTAACCCTAACACTCACCCTAACCCTCACTCTAACCCTAAATCAAACCCTCATCCTAAATCTAACCCTCACCCTCATCCTCAGCCTCAGCCTAACCCTAAGCCTAACATTACCCCTAACCCTAACTGTCACACTCACAGTCATCGTAACTGTAATCCTAACCCTAACACCAACCCTAAACCTAACCCTAACCCTAAACCTAACCCTCACCCTAACCCTCACTCTAACCCTAACCCAACCCTGTTCCTTATCCTAGCATATAGCCTAAAGCTAATCCTATCCCTAACCCTCACCATAACCCTCACTCTAAACATAACCCTAAAGCTAACCCTCAACCTCACCCTACCCCTAATCCTAACCCTAACCCTAAGCATAACACTAACCCTCACACTCAATCTCAACTTAACCCTAATCCTAATCCTAACCGTTACCCTAACCCTCACCCTCACCCTAACCCTCATCCTAACCCTACTCCTAACCCTAACACTCACCATAAACCTCACCCTAAACCTCACCCTAACCCTAAATCTAACCCTTACCATCACCTTCGCCTTAACCGGAACCCTAACCATAACCCTAAAACTTATCCTAACCCTAACCCCAAACCTCACCCTCACCCAAAAACTCACCCTAACCCTAATGCTAAACCTCACTCTCACCCTAGCCCTCACCCTAGCCCTCACCCTAACCATAACTCTAACCATAACCCTCATCATAACCCTAACTTTCACACTAACCCTAACCCTCACCCTCACCCTCACCCTCACCCTAACCCTAACCCTAACCCTCACCCTCACCCTAAACCAAACCCTAACCCTAGCACTCACTCTAACCCTAACCCTAACCCTCACACTCACCCTCAATCTAAACCTAATCTTAAACCTAACCCTATCCCTAACACTAACCCTCACATTAACCATCACCCTAGCGCTCACCCTAACCCTAATCCTAACCGTACACCTCATCCTAACACTCACCCTAACCCTAACCCTAACCCTCACACTAACACTCACCCTAAACCTAACATTAACACTAACGCTAAATCTAACCCTAAACCTCACCCTCGCCCTAACACTAACTCTAACCCTAACCCTGAATATAAACCACACCCTAAAACTAACCCTAACCCTCACATTAACCGTAACCCTAACCCTAACAATAACCCTAAACCTAACCCTAACCCTCATTGTAACCATAACCGTCACCATAACCCTAACCCTCACCCTAACACTTACCTTCACCCTAAAACTAACCCTCATCCTAAAGCTAAACCTAACACTAAGCATAACCCTAAACCTTTCCCTATCCCTTACCCTAACCCTGAAACTCACCCTCACACTCACCCTAACCTAATAATAAACATCACCTCAAAATAACCCTCACCCTAACCCTAACCCTAACACTAATCCTAACCCTAATCCTCATCCTAACTCTCACCCTAACTCTAACTCTAACTCAAACGCTAACCCTAACCCAAACCCTAACCCTAAACCTCACCCTCACCCTCACCCTCAGCTTAACACTAAGCCTAACCCTAACCCTAAGCCTAACCCAAACACTCACCCTAACACTAACCCTAATCCTAACCCTAATCCTAATCCTAACCCTCACCCTAACCCTCACCCTCATCCTAACCCTCACCCCAACCCTAACCCTAACACTAACCCTAACCCTAAACCTCAACTTAAACTCACCCTCACCATAAATCTAACCCTAAACCTCATCCTCACCCTCACCCTAAAGCTAACCCTAACCCTAAACCTCACCCTAACCCTAACCCTCACACTCACCCTCACCTTCAGCGTAACTCTAAACCTAACCCTAACAATAACACTAACCATCACCTTAACCCTCACACTCACCCTCACCGTAATCCTAACCCTAACCCAAACCCTCACCCTAACCTTTACCCTAACCCTAAGCTAAACCTCACCCTAACCCTAAACCTAACCCTCACCCTCAGCCTCACCCTCACGGTAAACTTAAACCTAACCATAACACTAACAATAACACTAACCCTAACCCTAATCTAACCCTCACCATCACCCTCACCCTAACCCTAACCCTCACCCTAACCCTAACACTCACCCTCACCGTAATCCTCACCCTAACACTCACCCTAACCCTAACCCTAAACCTCACCCTAACTCTAACCCTAACCCTCACCCTCACCCTAGCACTCAGCCTAGCCCTAATCTTAAAACTAAACCTCACCCTAAACCTCACCCTAACCCTAACCCTAACCCTCACCCTAACCCTAAAACCCTAACAATCACCCTAACCCTTACCCTCACCTTCACTCTCAAGCTCGGCCTAAGCATAAGCCTAAGCCTAAGGCTAAGCCTAACCATCATAGTCACCCTCACCCTCACCGTAACCGTAACACTAACCCTAACCCTAACCCTCACACTAACCCGCACCCTAACGCTAACACTAACCCTAAACCTCACCCTCACCCTAAACCTAACCCTCATCCTCACCCTCAGCCTAACCCTAAGCCTAAGCCTAACCCTAACCCTAACCCTCACCCTAACAATAGCCCTCACCATAACCCAAACCATAACATTACACCTAACCCTAACACTCACACTAACCCTAACCCTAACCCTAACAATAACCCTAAACCTCACCCTCACCCTAACACTAACCCTAACTCTAAACCTCATCCTAACCCTAACCCTAACCCTCAACATCACCCTCACCCTCACATTTACCTTAACCTTAAACTTAACCCTAACCCTAAGAATAACAATAATCCTAAACCTAAACTTAAAACTCACCCTCACCGTAACTCTAACCCTAACCCAAACCCTCACCCTAACCCTAGCCCTCAACCTAACCCTAGTGCTAAACCTTACCCTAAACGTATCCCTAACTCTAATCCTCACCCTAGGACATACCCTAACCCTAATCATAACCCTAACCCTAACCCTAACCCTCACTCTAACCCTAAACAACACGGTCACCCTAAATATAACCCTCACCCTCACCCTCAGCTTCAGCCTAACCCTAAGTCTAACACTAACCCTAACCCTAACTGTCACACTCACAGTCATCGTTACCCTAATCCTAACCCTAACACCAACCCTAAACCTAACACTAACCCTAAACCTAACCCTCACCCTAACTCTCACTCTAACCCTAACCCTAACACTGTCGCTCATCCTAGCACATACCTTAACGCTAATCCTATCCCTAACCCTCACCATAACCCTCACCCTAACTCTCACTCTAAACCTAACCCTAAAGCTAACCCTCACCCTCACCCTATACCTAATCCTAACCCTAACACTAACCCTCACATGCACCCTCACCTTAACCCTAATCCTAATCCTAACCCTTACCCTAACCCTCACCCTCACCCTAACCCTCATACTAACCCTGCCCCTAACACTAACACTAACCCTAACCCTCACCCTAACCCTCACCCTAACCCTAAATCTAACCCTAACCCTCACACTCGCCTTAACCCTAACCCTAACCATAACCCTAAAACTAACCCTAACCCTAACCCTAAACCTCACCCTCACCCTAAAACTCACCCTAACCCTAACCCTCACCCTCACCCTAACTATAACAGTCACCATAACCCTAACTTTCACACTAACCCTAACCCTAACCCTCACCCTCACCCTCACCCTAACCCTAACCCTAACCCTCACCTTCACCCTAAACCAATCCCTAACCCTAATACTCACTCTAACCCTAAGCCTAAGCCTAAGCCTAACCCTAACCCTCACACTTACCCTCAAACTAAACCTAATCCTAAACCTAACCCTATCCCTAAACCTAACCCTCATATTAACCACCACCCTAGCAATAACCCTCAGCATAACACTCACCCTAACGCTCACTCTAAACCTAACCCTAAAGTTAACCCTCACCCTCACCCTACCACTAATACAAACCCTAACACTAACCCTCACACTCACCCTCACCTTAACCCTAATCCTAATCCTAATCCTTAGCTTAACCCTCACCCTCTCCCTAACCCTCATCCTAACCCTGCCCCTAACACTAACCCTAACCCTCACCCTAACCCTCACCCTAAACCTAAATCTAACCCTAAACCTAACACTCGCCTTAACTCTAACCCTAACCATAACCCTAAAACTCACCCTAACCCCAACCCTAAACCTCACCCTCACCCTAAAACTCACCCTAACCCTAACCCTAAACCTCACTCTCACGCTAGCACTCACGTAAGCCTAACCCTAACCCTAACCCTCACCCTAACCATAACCCTCACCATAACCCTAACTTTCACACTAACCCTAACCCTCACCCTCACCCTCACCCTCACCCTAACCCTAACCCTAACCCTCACCTTCACCCTAAACCAAACCCTAACCCTAACACTCACTCTAAACCTAAGCCTAAGCCTAACCATAACCTTAACCCTCACACTTACACTCAATCTAAACCTAATCCTAAACCTAAACCTATCCCTAACCCTAACCCTCATATTAACCACGACCCTAGCAATCACCCTCAGCCTAACCCTCACATAAACCCTCACTCTAAACATAACCCTAAAGTTAACCCTGACCCTCACCCTACCCCTAATACTAACCCTAACAATAACCCTCACACTCACCCTCACCTTAACCCTAATCCTAATCCTAAACCTTACCCTAACCCTCACCCTCACACTAACCCTCATCCTAACCCTCCCCTTAACACTAACACTAACCCTAACCCTCACCCTAACCCTCACCCTAACAATCACCCTAATCCTGAATCTAACCCTAACCCTCACCCTCGCCTAAAAGGTAACCCTAACCATAACCCTAAAACTCACCCTAACCCTAACCCTAAACCTCACCCTCACCCTAAACTCACCCTATCTCTAACCCTAAACCTCACTCTCACCGTAGCCCTCACCCTAAGCCTAATCCTAACCATAAACCTCCCTCTAACCATAACCCTCACCATAAACCTAACTTTCACACTAACCCTAACCCTAACCCTCACCCTCACCATAACCCTCACCCTAACCCTTATCCTCACCCTAACACTAATCCTAACCCTCAGCCTAATCCTGATCAAACCCTAACCCTAACACTATCCCTCACCCTAACATTAACCCTAACCCTAACCCTAACTCTCAACCTAACCCTCAAACTCACCCTCACCCTTAACCTCACCCTCAGAGTAAACCTAAACCTAACCCTAATCCAAAACCTAATCCTCACCCTCACTCTCATCTTAACTCTAAACCTAACCGTAACTTCACCCTCACCCTAACCCTCACTCTCACCCTAGCCCTCACCCTAAGCCTAATCCTAACCATAAACCTCCCCCTAACCATAACCCTCACCATAAACCTAACTTTCACACTAAACCTAACCCTAACCCTCACCCTCAACCTCACCCCCACCCTAACCCTAAACCTCACTCTCAGCCTAAACCCAACCCTAACCCTAACACTCATTCTAACCCTAAGCCTAACCCTAACCCTAACCCTAACCCTCACACTCACCCTCAATCTAAACCTAATCCTAAACCTAACCCTATCCCTAACTCTAACCCTGTCATTAACCACCACCCTAGTAATCACCCTCAGCCTAACCCTCACCCTAATCCTAACCCTAACACTAACCTTAACCCTCACCCTCAACATCACCCTCAGAATAAACATAAGCCTAAGGCTAAACCTAACCCTAACCCTCAACCCCACCCTAGCCCTCACCCTAACCCTAATCCTAACCCTAACCCTCATCATAACCCTCAATCTAACCCTAACCCTAACCATCACTCGAACCCTAATCCTCACCCCAAACCTCACGCTCAGCCTAACCTTAAGCCTAAGCCTAACCCTAACCCTTACCCTCACACTCACTGTCACCCTAAACCTAATACTAATCCTAACCCTAATCCTAACCCTAAACCTCAACCTAAACCTCACCCTAACCCTAACCCTAACACTAACCCTAAACCTAACCCTCAACCTAACCCTCCCCCTAACCCTAACTCTAAACCTAAACCTCCCTCTCAACCTAACCCTAATCCTAACCCTAACCCTAAACCTCACCCTCACCCTAGCCCTCACCCTAACCCTAACCCTCATCCTCACGCTAAACCTCACACTAACCCTAAAACTAGTCCTCAATCTTAACCTCACCCTCACCCTAACCCTAACCCTAACCCTCAACCTAACCCTAACCCTCACTCTTACCGTAATCCTCACTCTCAGCCTAACATTCACCTTTACCCTTACTGTCACCCTCAACCTAACCCTAACCCTAACCCTAACCCTCATCCTAAACCTCACCCTGACTGTAACCCTAAGCATCACATTAACCCTAACCCTCACCCTGACCCAGAGCCTCAGCCAAATCCTAAACCTAAGCCTAACCCTAACCCTAAACCTCACCGTCAACCTAGACCTCACTGTAACCCTAATTCTAACCCTAACCCTAATGCTAACCCTAAACCTAACCCTACAACTAACCATCACCCTAAACCTAATCCTCATCCCCAACCTCACCTTCAGCCTAAGCCTAAACCTAAGCCTAACCCTAACCCTAAACCTCACACTCACCCTCACCATAACCCTAATCCTAAACCTAACCCTAACCATAACCCTAAAACTCAGCCTAACCCTCACCCTAACACTAACCCTAACCCTCATCCTCAACATCACCCTCAGACTAACCCTAAGCCTAAGCCTAAACCTAACCCTAACCCTAAACCTCACCCTAGCCCTAACCCTAACCCTAATCCTAACCCTTGCTCTGATCCTATAACTGAAACTATCCCTAACCCTAACCATCACCCGAACCCCAATCCTCACCCCCAACCTCACCCTCAGGCTAACCCTAAGCCGAAGCCTAACCATAACGCTAACCCTCACACTCACCGTCACCCTAACACTAATCCTAACCGTAATGCTAACCCTAACTCTAAACCTTAACCTAACCCTCACACTGTCACCCTAACCCTAACACTAACACTAACGCTAACTTTAACCCTAAACCTCACCCTCACCCTAACCCTAACCCTAAACAAAAACCTCACCCTAAACATAACCCTAACCATCATCCTCACTGTAACCGTAACCCTAACCCTAACCTTAACTATAATCCTAAACCTAACCCTAACCCTCATTCTAACCCTAACCCTAACCCTAACTCTCACCCTAACACTAACCCTCACCCTAACACTAACCCTAACCCTAACACTAATCATCACACTAACCCTAATCGTCATTCAAACCCTAAACCTCACCCTAACCCTAACCCTCACCCTCAACCTAGCCCTCACCCTAAACCTAACCCTCATCCTCACCCTAACCTCAGACTAACCCTAAAACTAATCCTCAATCTTAACCTCACCCTCACCCTAACCCTAACCCTAACCCTCAACCTAACCCTAACCCTCACCCTTACCGTAATCCTCACATTCACCTTTACCCTTACTGTCACCCTCACGCTAACCCTCACCTTAACCCTAACCCTCATCCTAACCCTCACCCTGACTGTAACCCTAAGCATCAACCTAACCCTAACCCTCACCAACACCACAGCCTCAGCCTAACCCTAACCCTAAGCCTAACCCTAACCCTAACCCTCACCCTCACCCTAGACCTCACCCTAACCCTAATCTTAACCCTAACCCTAATCCTAACCCTAAACCTAACTCTAACCCTAACCATCACCCTAAACCTAATCCACATCCCCACCCTCACCCTCAGCCTAACCCTAAACCTAACCCTCACCCTCACCCTCACAGTAACTCTAACCCTAACCCTAAGAATAACAGTTACACTAACCCTAACCTTAACGCTAACACTCACACTCTTCGTAAACCTAACCCTAACCGAAGCCCTCACCCTAACCCTAACCCTAACCCTAACCCTAAACCTCACCCTAACCCTAACCCTAAATCTCACCCTCAGCCTCACCTTCACTGTAAACTTAACCTTAACCATAACACTAACAATATACCTCACTCTAAACCTAACCCTAACCCTAACCCTCACCCTCACAGTAACCCTAACCCTAACCCTCACCCTAAACCTAAACCTAACCCTAATACTAAACCTCGCTATAATGCTAACTCTAAACCTCACCCTCACCCTTGCCCTCATTCTAACCCTAAACCTAACCTTAACCTCATCCTAACCCTCAACCTAACCCTAACCCTAACACTCACCCTAAACCTAACCCTTGCCCTCAACCTCACCCTCAGCCTAAACCTATGCCTAAGCCTAACCCTAACCCTAACCCTCACACTCACCCTCACCCTAACCCTTATCCTAACAATAACCCTAACCCTAACCATAAAACTCACCATAACCCTCTCCCTAACCCTAACTCTAAACCTCACCCTAAACCTAAGCCGAACTCTAACCATAACCCTAAACGTAAACCTCACCCTAATTCTAACCCTAAACCTCACCCTCACCGTCACCTTAAACATAAGCCAACCCTAACCCTAAAAATAACCCTAACCCTAAGACTAATCCTAAACCTAACCATAACTCTCACCCTAACCATAACCCTCACCTTAACACTTACCCTCACCCTAAAACTAACCCTAATCCTAACACTAACCCTCACACTAACATTAACCATCACCTTAACCCTAAACCTCAACCTAACACTATCCCTAACCCTCACCCTCACCCTAGCCCTCACCCTAACCCTAACACTAATACTCAATCTAACCCTCACCCTCACCCTAACCCTAAATCTAATCCTCACCCTAACCCTCACCCTAACCCTAGCCCTCACCTTTACCCTTACTGTCACCCTCATCCTAACCCTAACCCTAACCCTAACCCTAACCCTCAGCCTAACCCTCAGACTAACTGTAACCCTAACCATCACGCTAACCCTAAACTTCAACCTCACCCTCACCCTCATCCTAAGCCTAAGCCTAACCCTAAGCCTAACCCTAACCATAACCCTCACCCTAGCACTCACCCTAACCCTAATCCTAACCCTAACCCTCATCCTAACCCTAACCTTAAACCTAACACTAACCCTAACACTAACCCTAACCCTAAAACTAATCCTCACACTAACCCTAATCATCACCCTAACTCTAACACTCACCCTAAACTTAACCCTCACTCTCACCCCAACCCTCACCCTAACCATAATTATCATACTCACCCAAAACCTCACACTAACCCTAAAACTAATCCTTAATCTAAAACACACCCTCACCCTAACCCTGACTCTAACCCTCACCCTAGACCTAAACCTCACATTTACCATAATCCTCATTCTCCGCCTAACCCTCAACTTTACCCTTACTGTCACCCTCACCCTAAGCCTAACCCTATACCTAAGCCTAACCCTCACCCTTAACCTCACCCTAAACCTAAAGCTTAACCTAACCATAATCCTAGCCCTCACCATAACCCTAACCCTAACCCTAACCCTCACCCTCACATTAACCCTATCTCTAATGCTAACCCTAACACTCACCCTCAACATAACCCTAAACCTAAGCCTCACCCTAAACCTAACCTTAACCCTAATACTATATGTAACCCTCAGTCTCACCCTAAGCAGCACTCTTAACCCTTACCCTAACCCTAACCCTCACCCTAACCCTAAACCTAACACTAACACTAAACCTCACCCTAACCCTCACCCTATCCCTAAACCTAAACCTAACCCACACGCTAACGCTCAACCTAACACTCAACCTAAACCTAAACCACAACCTCACCCTAACCCTCACCCTAAAACTTACCCTCACCCTAACCCTAACGATAACCCTCACCCTAATCCTCACCGTAACCCTAAGCCTGAACATCACCCTAACAATCACTGTCACCTTAACCCGCACCCTAACCCAAACCATCACTCTCACCCTAAAACTCACCCTCTCCTGAACCCGAACCCTCACACTAACCATACCCTAAACCTCACCCTAACCCTACCCTTCACCCTAATCCGAACTATAAACCTCACCCTCATACTAACCCAAACCCTCACCTTAAACCTCACCATAACCCTCACCCTAACCCTAAAGCTAACCCTAACTCTCACTCTCACCCTAACCCTCACCGTAACCTTTATCCTCACACTAACCATAACCCTAACCCTAATCCTCACATTAATGCTAACCCTCACCCTCACCCTAAACCTACCCCTCACCCTACCCCTCACCATAACCCTAACCCTAACCCTCACCCTAGCCCTGTCCCTAACACTCAAATTTGCACTACCCCTCAATGTCACCTTCACCCTAACCCTTACCCTAAAACTAACCCTCACCTACACCCTCACCATCAGCCTCACCCTAACCCTCACCCTAACCTAACCCTCAGCTTAACCCTCACCCTAATCCTAACCCTAACCCTAAACCTCACCTTAAACCTCACCCTCACCCTAATCCTCACCCTCACACTAACACTAACCCTAAGCCTTTCCTTACCAAAAACCTCAACTTCACCCTAAACCTCACCCTCACCCTAGCACTCGCGATAAAACTAACCCTAAACCTAATCCTCACCCTCAAAGTCACCCCCACCCTCAGGGTAACCCTAACCCTATTCATAACACTAAGCCTAAACCTCACCCTCACCCCCACTCTAACCTTAACCCTAACCCTAACCCTAATGCTGACACTAGCCCTCACCCTCACCCTAACTCTAATCATAACCCTAACCCTAAACCTAACCCTAATGATAACGCTAAACCTCAACCACACCCTAACCTTCAAACTAACCCTTACCCTCACCCTCAAACTCACCCTCACCCTAACTCTAACCCTAAAACTACTCCTCAACTTAACCCTCACCCTAACCCTAACCCTACCCCTCAGCCTAACACTCACCCTAAACCTAACCCTAAACCTAATCCTCAGGGTATCCCTAACCATAACCCTAACACTCACCCTAAACCTTTCCCTCACCTTAACCCTAATGCTAACATTAATCTTCAACCTCACACTAATCCTCGCCCTAACCCTTACACTCACATTAACCCTATCCCTCACCCTCACACTAACACTCACCCTAACCCTAACCCTCACCCTAACTCTCACCCTAACCCTAACACTAACCTTCACCCTAAACCTCACCCAAACCCTAACACTAACCTAAAACCTGAACCTAAACCTCACCCTCACCCTAACCCTCACCCTAACCCTGACCCTCACACGAACCCTAACCCTAACCCTCAGCCTAACCCTAATCCTAAACCTAACCCTAACCCTAACCCTGACAATAACCTTAATGCTAACTCTAACCCTAACCCTCACATTTACCCTAACCCTCGTCCTCACCCTCAACCTCACCCTCAGACTAAACTTAACCCTAACACTACTCCAAACACTAACCCTCACCCTCACCCTAACTCTAAACCTAACCCTAACCATTACCCTCACCCTAATACTAACCCTAGCACACACCCTCACCCTAAGCCTAACCCTAATCCTAAACATTACCCTCACCCTCTCCCTAACCCTTACCCTCACACTAATCCTAACCTTAACCCTCAGCCTAACCCTCATCCTAACCCTAACCCTAACCATCACCCTAATTTTAACCCGAACGCTAACCCTACCCCTCAAACAAACCATAACCCTAACCCTAACCCTCACCCTCACCCTAAACCTAAACCTTACCCTAACCCTAACACTAGCCCTCAAACTAACCCTTACCCTCACCGTCACCCTAAAATTAACCCTCACTCTAACCCTTACCCTCACCCTAACCCTCACTCTAACCTTTACCAACACCCTAACCCAAGCCCTAAACCTAAACCTAACACTAACACTAAACCTCACCCTAACCCTCACTCTAACCCTTACCAACACCCTAACCCAAGCCCTAAACCTAAACCTAACACTAACACTAAACCTCACCCTAACCCTCACCCTAACGCTAAACCTAAACCAAACCCTCACCCTAAAGCTCACCCTAACCCTCAACCTAACTCTAACCCTCACCCTGACCCTAACACTCACCCAAAACCTTACCCTCACCCTAACCCTTACCATAAACCTAACTCTAACCCTCACCCTCACCCCAATCTAACCCTCACCCTAACCCTCACCCTAACTCTAACGCTATTCCTAAACCTCAACATCACCCTAAAACTCATCCTAACCCTTACCCTCACCATAACACTAACACCAAACCTAACCCTAATCCTCACCTTAACCCTAACCCTCACCCTCACCCTAACCCTCAACGTCACCTTAACCCTCACCCTAACCCTGTCACCCACACTCTAAAACTCACACTAAACCAAACCCTCACACTCACCCTCACCCTACCCTAAACCTCACCCTAACCCTCATCCTCACACTAGCCCTCACCCTAAAACTAACCCTAAACATAACCCTCACCCTCAACCTCACCCCCAACCTCACCCTCACCCTCACCATAACCCTAAACCTCAACCTAACCCTAACGCTCACCCTAACACTTACCCTCACCCTAACCCACACCCTAACTCTAACCCTAACCCTACCCCTCAAACCTAATCCTCACCCGAAACCTAACCCTAACCCTAATCCTCACCTTATCCCTAACCATAACCCTAAATCTCACCGTAATCCTCACACTCACCGTCACCCCAATGCTAATGTTAACACTCAGCCTCACCCTAAACCACTCCCTAACCCTTCCCCTCACCTGCAGCCTATCCATCACCCTCACCCAAACGTTCACCCCAGGCCTTACACTCACCTTAACCCTCACCATATCCGTAACCCAAACATTAACACTACCCCTCACCCTACCCCTCACCCTAACCCTAAGCTTAACCCTAACCCTCACCCTGACCCTAACCGTCACCCTAACCCTTACCCTCATCCTAACTCTAACCCTAACCCTCAACCAAACCCTAACCCTCAACCTCACCCTCAACCTCACCCTCACCCTCACCCTAATCCTCACCCTCACCCTCACCCTCACCCTAACCATAACGATAACCCTAACCCTCACCCTAAACGTAACTCTGACACACTCCCTCACCCTCACCCTAAGCCTTACCCTACACCCAAGCCGAATCCTAAACCTAACTCTCACTCTCACCCTCACTCTAAACCTAAACCTTAACCTAAACCTAACCCTAACCCTAGTCCTCACCCTGAACCTTAAGATCACCGTCACCCTAACGCTAACCCTAACCTTCACCGTAACCCTAACCCTAACCCTAACTCTCACCCTAAACCTATCCTTAACTCTAATGCTATCCCTAACCCTCACCTTCATCCTAAACCTCACTCTTACCCTTACCCTCACCATAACCCTTACAGTAACCCTAATCCTAACACTAACACTAAACCTCACCCTAACCCTCACACTAACCCTAAACATAAACCTAACCCTCACCCTAACGCTCAACCTAACCCTCAACCTAACCCTAACCCTCACCCTAATGCTCACCCTAAACCTTACCCTCACCCTAAACCTAACCCTAAACCTAACTCTAACCCTCACCCTCACCTAACCTAACCTGGATCCTAACTCTCACCCTAACCCTCACCCTAAATCTAACGGTATCCCTAAAGCTCACCCTCACCCTAAACCTCATTCTAACCTTTACACTCACCATAAACCTAACCCTAACCCTAACCCTAATCCTCACCATAACCCTAACCATCACCCACACCCTAAAACTCACCCTCACCCAAACACTCACCCTCACCCAAACCCTATCCTAAACCTCACCCTAACCCTGACCCTTACCCTAAACCTAACTCTAAGCCTCACCCTCATACTAACCCTAACCCTCACCTTATCCCTCACCCTAAAGCTATCGCTAACCCTAACCCTCACTCTCACCCTAACCCTCACCCTTACCCTTATCCTCACACTGACACTAACCCTAACCCTAATCCTCACATTAACCCTAACCCTCACCCTAAACCTAACCCTACCCCTCACTCTACGCCTCACCCTAACCCTAAACCTAACCCTAACCCTAACCCTCACGATAACCTTAACGCAAACTCTAATCCTGACCCTAAACCTAACCCTAACCCTCAACCTAACCTTACCCTAACCGTAAACGTGACCCTCACCTAAACCCTAACCCTTACCCTCAACCTCAACCTCACCCTCACACTCACACTAACCCTCACACTCATCCTCACTCTAACATTAACCATAACCCTAATCCTCACCCTAAACCTAACCTTCACCCTCACCCTCACCATCACCCTCACCATAACCCTCACCCTATCCCAAACCATAACCATAACCATAACACTAAACCTAACTCTGACCCTCACCCTCACCATCACCCTATGCCTGACCCTACACCTAAGCCTAATCCTAAACCTAACCCTCACCCTAATGCTAACCCTAACCCTCACCCTAAGCCTAACCTTCACCCTATCCCTAACCCTAACCCTAACCCTCACACTAACCCTAACCCTAACCCTAAACCTAACCCTAACCCTAACCTTAAGCCTAACCCTCACCCTAACCCTCACCCTAAACCTAACCCTCACCCGAACCCTAACCCTAACCCTTAGCCTAAACCTCATCCTAACTCTAACCCTAACGCTCACCCTAAGCATCATGCTAAACCTAACCCTAACACTCACATTAATCCTAACCCTCACCCTCACCCTCAAACTCACCCTCAGCCTAACCCTAACACTAAACCTAATCCAAAC
This sequence comes from Dipodomys merriami, assembly GCF_024711535.1. Lineage (NCBI taxonomy): Eukaryota > Metazoa > Chordata > Mammalia > Rodentia > Heteromyidae > Dipodomys > Dipodomys merriami. Next base: position 436,989 of record NW_027202360.1, on the reverse strand, counting down.
GCTAACTCTCACCCTCACCCTCACCCTAACTCTAAACCTAACCCTGTACAAAACCCTCACCCTAATCCTAACCCTCACCTTAACCCTAACTCTAATCCTAAACCCAACCCTCACACTCACCCTAAACCTTACACTCACCCTAACCCGCAGCCTAACACTCATCCTAACCATAACCCTAACAATAACCCGCACCCTAACCTTAACCCTAAACCTAACCCAAACCCTAACCCTCACCCTCACCGTCACTCTAACCCTCACCCTCACCCTCACCCTAACCCTAACCATTACTGTAAACCTCCCCCTAAACCTAACTCTGACACTCACCCTCACCCTAACCCTAAACCTTACCCTAACCATAACCCTAACCCTAGCCCTCACCCTAACCCTTACCTTCACCGTCACCCTAAACCTAACCCTCACCCTCACCCTAACCCTAACCCTAACACTCACCCTCAACCTACACCTAAACCTAAACCTCAGCCTAACCCTAACCCTAACACTAATGCTAACCCTAACCCTCACCCTAAATCTAAACTTAACCCTAATGCTATCCCTAACACACACCCTCTCCATGAACCTCACTCTAACCCTTACCCTCACCCTAACCCCTACCCTAATCCTAACCCTAACACTAAAACTAAACCTCACCCTAACCCTCACCCTAACCCTAATCCTAAATCTAACCCTCCCCCTAATGCTCACCCTAACCCTCAACGTAACCCTAACCCTCACCCTCACGCTAACCCTCACCCTAAACCTTACCCTCAGCATAAACCTAACTCTAACCCTCACCCTCACCCAACCTAACCTGAAACCTAACCCTCACCCTAACCCTCACCCTAAATCTAACGCTATCCCTCACCGTCACCTTCACATTAAACCTCATCCTAACCATTTCCCTCACCATAAGCCTAACCATAACATAATCCTCACCATAACCCTAACCCTCACCCTCACCCTCAACTTCACCCTAACCCTACCTTAAATATCACCCTAAACCTAATCCTCAACCTAAACCTAACTCTAACCCTCAAACTCATACTAACCCTCAACTTAACCCTCACCCTAACCCTAACGCTAAACCTAACCCTCACTCTCACCCTAACGCTTATCCTCACACTAACCCTAACCCTAACCCTCACATTAACCCTAAACCTCACCTTACACCTCACCCTACCCCTCACCCTAACCCTAACCCTAACACTTACCCTAAACCTAAACCGAACCCGAACCCTCAACTTCACAGTGACCCTCACCGTGACCCTAACCCTCACCTACACCCTCACCCTCACCCTCATCCTAACCCTCACCCTAAACATCACCCTCACCCTAAACATCACCCTAACCCTAACCTTAACCCTAATCCTCACCCTAACCCTAATCCTCAAGTTAAATTTCACCCCAAACCCTAATACTCACCCTAACCTTAACCCAAAGCCTTTCCTAACCAAATCCCTCACCCTCACCCTAACCCTCAAACTAACCCTCTCCCTCACCATCAGCCTAAGCCTCACCCTAACCCTTACCCTCACGCTAACCCTCACTCTAACCCTAACCCTAACCCTAACACTAAACCTCACACAAACCGTCACCATAACACTAAGCCTAAACCTAACCCTCAATCTCACCCTAACCCTTACCCTTACCCGAACCCTAATCCTAATCCTCAGCCTAACTCTCATCCTAACCCTAACCGTAAACCTAACCCTCACCCTGTCACCCTCAACCTCAACCTCACCCTCGGCCTAACACTAACCCGAAACCTAATAGAAGACCTAACCCTAACCCTCACCCTCACCCTAACTCTAAAACTAACCCTAACCAAAACCCTCACCCTAAGCTTAAACCTATCCCTAACCCTCACCCTAAAACTAACCCTAATCCTAATCCTAACGCTCACCCTCACCCTAAACCTCACCCTCACCCTAACCCTAAACCTAAACCTCAGCCTAACCCTCATCCTAACCCTAACCCTAACCCTCAACCTAACCTTAACCCAAACCCTAAACTTAACCTTCACCAAAAAGCTAATCCTCACCCTCACCCTCAACCTCACCATCACCCTCACCATAACCCACACCCTCACCCTCAGCCTAACCCTAACCATAACACTATCCCTAACCCTAAACCTAACCCTCACCCTCAACATCACTCTTACCCTAACCCTCACCCTCACCCTGACCCTAACCATAACCCTAAATCTCATCCTAATCCTAACTCTGACCCTCACCCTCACCCTAAGCCTAACCCTACACCTAAGCCTAATCCTAAACCTAACCCTCACGTTCACCCTCACACTAAACCTAAACCTCACCCTAAACCTAACCCTAACCCTAGACCTCAACCTAACCCTAACCCTCACCTACACCCTAGCCCTCACCCTCACCCTAACCCTCACCCTCACCCTAAACATCATCCTAATCCTCAACCTCACCCTAACCCTAACCCTAATCCTCACCCTAACCCTAATCCTCACCTTAAACCTCAGCCTCATCCCAATCCTCAAGCTAACCCTAAACCTAAGCCTTTCCTAACCGAAACCCATACCCTCAACCTAACCCTCACACTAAACCTCTCCCTCACCCTAGCCCTCACGCTAAAACTAACCCTAACTCTAACCCTCACCCTCAACCTCACCCCCACCCTCAGCCTAACCCTAACCCTAACCCTAATCCTAACTCTAAACCTAACCTTCACCCTCACCCTTACTGTAACCCTAACCCTTACCCTCATCCTTACGGTTACCCTATCCCTAACACTCACACTAACCCTAATCCTAAACCTAAACCTAACCATAATGCTAACACTAGCCCTCACCCTCACCCCAACCCTAATCCTAACCCTAAACCTCAGCCTAGGGCTAACCCTAAATCTAATGCTAACCCTAAACCTCAAAATCACCCTAACCATCACGCTAAACCTTACCCACACCCTCAACCTCACCCTAACGCTAACCCTAACCCTAAACCTCACCCTAACCCTCACACTAACCCTAAACCTACCCTTCAGCCTAACACTCACCCTAAACCTAACCCTAACCGTAAACTTCACCCTATCCCTAAACCTAACCCTACATGTCAGCCTAAACCTCACACTCACCCTCAACCTCACCCTCAACCTCAACCTCACCCTAACCCTAATCCAACACCTAAACCTCAGCCTAACCCTAACCCTAACCTTAATGCTAACCCTAAACCTCAACCTCACCCAAACCCTAATCCTGAACCTCACCCTAACCCTCACCATACCCCTAAACCTCAGCCTAACCCAAACCCTAACCTTAATGCTAACCCTAAACCTCAACCTCACCCTAACACTCACCCTCACCCTGACCCTAAATATTACCCTAACCCTCACCCTAAACCTAACCATCACCCTCACCCTCACCTTCACCATCACCCTCACCCTAACCCTCAGCCTCAACCTAACAATAAACATAACCCTAACCCTCAACCTAAACCTAAAACTTACCCTCAACCTCACCCTCACCAAAAGCCTAACCCTACACCTAAGCCTCATCCTAAACCAAACCCTCACCCTCACACTCACCCTAAACCTAAAGCTCAACATAACCCTAACCCTAAACGTAGCCCTCACCCTAACCCTTACCCCCACCCTCACCCTAACACTAAACCTCACCCTAACCCTAACCCTCACCCTAATCCTCACCCTAACCCTCACCCTCAACCTAACGCTAACACTAAGGATAACCAAAACCCTCACACTCAACCTAATCCTAAACCGAACCCTAAATCTCACTGTAATCCTAACCCTAAGACTTATGCTATACCTAAACCTCACCATCACCCTAACACTCACTCTAATCCTTAGGCTCACCCTAACCCTCACCCTAACCGTAACCCCAACACTAACACTAAACCTCACCCTAACCCTCACCCTACCCTTAAACCTAAGCCTTAACCTCAACCTCACCCTAACCCTCACCATAACCCTAACCCTAATCCTAACCCTAACCCTCATGCTCACCCTCACCCTAATTCTAACCCAAACCCTAACCCTCACTCTCAATCTCACCTAACTCTAACCCTAACCCTAAACCTAATTCTAAGGCTCACCCTCACCCTCACCGTAAATCTAACCCTAACCCTTACCCAGACCCTCACCCTCACACTAACCCTAATCCTCACCCTATCCCTAACCCTAACACTAAACCTCACCCTAATCCTCACCCTCAACCTAACCCTAATGCTAACCCGAACCCAAACCGTCACAATAACTTTCACCCTAACCCTTAACCTCCCCCTTACCCTAAACCTCATCCTCAAAATACCTCTCACTATAACAATTAACCTCACCCTAACCCTAACCCTAACATTAACCCTAAATCTCACCCTAACCCTCACCCTAAACCTAACCCTCAAACTCACCCTAAACCTCTTCCTAACCCTTGCCCTCACCCGAACCGTAACCCTAAATCTAACCCTCACATTAAACATAACTATAACCCTCAGCCTAACCCTCATCCTAACCCTAACACTAACCCTAATCCTAACCCTAACCCTCACCCTCACCCTCACATTAACCGTAAATCTAAACTTAACCCTCACCCTCGCTCTCACACTAATCCTAACCCTAACACTAACTATAACAATAACACTAACCCTAACCCTAAACCTCACCCTCACCCTCACCCTAACCATAACCCTAACCCTAACCGTCATCCTCAACGTCACCCTCAACCTCACGCTGACCCTAAACCTCATCCTCAACCTAACCCTCACACTACCCCTAACCCTCACCCTAACCCTAACCCTAACCCTCAGCCTCACCCTCAGCCTAACCCTTACAATAACACTAATCCTAACCCTAACCCTTACCCTCACCCTAAACCTAACCTTAACCATAACCCTCATTGTCACACTCACACTCACACTCAACCTAACCCTCATGCTCAACCTCACCCTCACCCTAACCCTCACCGTCACCCTAAAAATCACCCTAACCCTAACCCTCACCCTAACCCTAACCCTTACCCTAACCCTAAGCCTAAACCTAACCCTCACCTAAAACTATCCCTAAGCCTCACCCTCACCCTAATGCTAACCCTAACCCTAAGCCTAAACCTAACCCTTACCCTAACCCTAACCCTAACCCTTAAACTAACCCTAACCCTAACCCTCACCCTAACCCTAATGCTAACCCTAACCCTCAACCTCACTCTAATCCTCACCCTAACCCTTATCCTCACACTAACCTTAACCCCTAGACTCACCCTCACCCTAACCGTAACCCTAAACCTAACCCTCAACCTAATCTTAACTCTTAACCTAACCATAAACCTAAATCTAATCCTCACCCTAACCCTAAAACTCACCCTCACCCTCACCCTAACCCTAACCCTAAACCTAATCCTCACGCTCACCCTAACCCTAACCCTAAATCTAATACTCACCCTAACGCTATCCCTCACCCTAAACCTCATATTTACCCTAACCCTAACACTTACCCTAAACCTAACCCTAACCCTAAACTTAACACTAACCCTAACCCTAACCCTCACCCTAACTTTTATCCTCATACTAAACCTAACTCTAACCGTAACCCTAACCCTCACACAAACCCTAACCCTCTCCCTAACCCTAAACCTACCCCTCACCATAACACTCACCCTAACCCTAACCCTCACCCTAAACCATAACCTAAATCTCACCCTCACACTAACCCTCACCTTAACACTAACCCTCACCCTAAACCAAACCCTAACCCACACCCTAAACCTTACCCTCACCCTCACCCTCACCCTCACCCTCAACCTAAACCTCACACTAACCCTAACCCTAACCCTCACCGTAACTCTAAACATAACCCTAAGCCCCACCCTAACCCTCAACCTTACCCTAACGCTAACCCTCACCCTCTCCCTAATTCTTAACCTCACCCTAACCCTAACACTTACCCTTACCCTAACCCTCACCCTAATCCTAACATTCAGCCTAAACCTAACCCTGTCCCTTACCCTAAACCTCATCCTAACCCTAATCCTAACTCTAACCCTCACCCTAAAACTAATCCTAACCCCATCCCTAACCCTCAAAAACACCCTAACACTCATACTCACACTATCCCTAACCCTAAACATAATCCTAACCTTCACCCTCACCCTCACCCTCACTGTAACTCTATCCCCCACCCTATTCCTAATCCTCACCATCACCCTAACCCTAACCCTCACCCTCACCCTAACCCTAACCCTAACCCTCAACCCTCACCAAAAACCTCACCCTAATACTAACCCTAACCCTCATCCTCATCCTAGCGCACAACCTAAAACTAACTCTAACCCTAACCCTAACCCTAAACCTCACCTTCACCCTCACCCTCACCCTCAACCTCAACCTCAGCCTAATCCTAACCCTAACCCTAATCCTAAACCTAACCCTCACACTCACACTCACTCTAACCCTAAACCTAAAACTCACACTCACCCTAAGGCTAACCCCAACCCTCACACTCACCCACACCCTAACCATTAACCTCACCCTAACCCTAACCCTAACCCTAACCCTCACCCAAACCAAAAACTACCCCTCAGCCTAACCCTAACCCTCACCATCAACCCAGCACTGATGCTAACACAAATGCTCATTCTCAACCTAAGCCTCAGCCTAACCCTAACCCTGACCCTAACCCTTCCCTTACCCTCACGTTCACTCTCACCCTAACCCTAACCCTTACCCTCACCATAACCCTATCCCTCACCCTCAACCTAACCCTCATACTAACCCTTAGGCTCACACTAACCCTCACCCAACCCTAACCAGAACCCTAACACCCAACTTAAACGTCACCCTAACCCTAACTCTAACCCTAACCCTCAGTCTCAACCTAACACTCACCATAACACTTATCCTCACACTAACCCTAACCCTAACTGTAACTCTCACACTAAGCCTAACCCTCATCCTAACCCTAAGCTTAACCCTCACCCTAACCCTAACTCTAACCCTAACTCTCATCCTCACCCTAATCCTCACCCTAAACCTAACCCTAATCCTTCCCTAACCGAAAACCTCACCCTCACCCTACCCTCAGCCTAACACTTACCCTAATCCTAATCCTAACAATAATACTTATTCTCACCCTAAACTTAACCCTAACCCTAACCCTCACCATCACCCTCCCACTCACCCAACTCTCACGCTCAACTTCACCCTCACCCTAACCCTCAACATCATCCTAAACAACACCCTAACCCTAACCCTAACGCTAACCTAACCTTATCCTAACCTTAAACTTAACCCTAACCTTCACCCTAACCCTAACCCTAAGCCTTACCCTGACCCTAACCCTAACCATGACCCTAACCGTAAGCCTAACACTAACCCTTACCCTAACCCTAACCCTTACCCTAACCCTAACACTAACCCTAACCCTCACCCTAAAACTTATGCTAACCCTAACCCTCACCCTCACCCTAATCCTCACCTAAACTTTATCCTCACACTAACCCTAACCCTAACCCTCAGAATCACCCTCACCCTAAACCTAAACCTAAAACTAACCCTCACCCTAAACCTAACCCTGACCCTAACCCTAACCCTAACCCTCACCCTCACCCTCACCCTAATCCTAACCCTAACCCTAACCCTCAGCATCACCCTCACCCTAAAGCTAAACCTAAAACTAACCCTCACCCTAAACCTAACCCTTACCCTAACCCTAACCCTAACCCTCACCCTCACCCTCACCCTAATCCTAACCCTAAACCTAACCCTCACCCTAACACTAAGCCTTAACCGACCCCTAACCCTACCCCTCAACCTAACCCTCACCCTCGTCCTAATCCTAACCCTAACCCTCACTCTAAACATAACCCTAACCCTAACCCTCACCCTAATCCTAAACCTAACCCTCACCCTAACCCTAACCCTAACACTTACCCTAAACGTAAACCTAATCCTAAACCTAACCCTAACCCTAACCCTCACCCTCACCTTCATCCTCATCCTAAACCTAACCCTAACCCTAACTCTCAACCTAACCCTAACCCGAATCCTAACCCTAACCCTCACCGTCACCATCAACCTCACCCTAACCCTCAACCTCAAACTCACCTTCACCCTAACCCTCAAACTAACCCTAATCTTCACCCTAACCCTAACACTCTGCCTGACCCTAACCCTACCCCTCATCCTAACACTCACCCTAAACCTAACCCTCACCCTAACCCCAATCCTAAACCTCACCCTCACCCTATCCCTCACCGTCACCCTAACCCTCACCCTAAACCTAAACCTGACCCACACCCGAACCCTCAACCTCAACCGAACTCCCACACTCACCCGAACCCTCATGCTCTCCCTCACCCTCACCCTCATCCTAACCCTCACCCTCAACCTAACACTCAACCTAAACCTCATCCTCACCCTAAGCCTCACCCTCACTCTCACCCTAACCCTAACCATAATTCTAACCCTAATCCTAACCCTAACCCTCATGCTCACCCTCACCCTAATTCTAACCCAAACCCTAACCCTCATCCTCACTCTCACCTAACTCTAACCCTAACCCTAATCCTAATTCTAACCCTCACCATCACCCTCATCCTAAATCGAAGCCTAACCCTAACCCTAACACAGACCCTCACCCTCAAACTAACCCTAACCCACACTCTCACCCTAACCCTAATCCTAACACTCAACTCTCACCCTAAACCTCACCCTAAAACTAACGCTAACCCTAAACCTCACCCTCATCCTACTGCTCAACCTAACCCTAACTCTACCTCTAACCCTAACCCTAACCCTTTCCCCAACCCTAACCCTCACACTAAACCTAACTTTAACTCTCACCCTCACTCTATTCCTAACCCTATCCCTTACCTTAACCCTCACCTTAAATCTTAATCTAACCCTAACACTCACTCTCACGCTAATCCTCAACCTAAACCTTATCCTTACACTAATCCTAACCCTAACACTCACCTAACACTAACCATAACCCTCACACTAACCCTCACCCTAGCCCTCACCCTCACCCTAGACCTCACCCTAAACTTAACGCTAAACTTAACCCTCACCTTCCCGCTCACCCTCACCCTCAACCTCACCCTCAGCTTCACCCTAACCCTAAACCTAATCCTAACCCTAACCCTGACCCTCACCCTCACTCTAAACCTAAACCTAACCTGCACCCTAAATGTAACCGTAACCCTAATGCCAACCCTAACCCTCAACCTCAACCTAACCCAAACCCTAACACTCAATCTGATCCTAACCCTAATGCTAATCCTAACCCTCACCCTCACCCTAACCCTGACCCTAACCATTACCCTAACACTCACCCTCACCCTAACCCTAAATGTAACCATCACCCTAACCCTAACCTTAACCCTACCCCTCAGCCTACCCCTCACCGTCACCCTAACGCTCACCCTCACCCTAACACTAATGCTAACCCTAACCCTCAACCTCACCCTAACCGTCGCCCTAACCCTTACCCTCACCATAACCCTATCCCTCAACCTCAACCTAACCCTCACCCTAACCCTTTCACTCACCCTAACCCTCACCGAAACCTAACCCTAACCCTAACCCTCACCCTAATCCTAAGCCTAGCCCTAACCCTCAGTCTCACACTAACCCTCACCCTAAACCTTATCCTCACTCTAACCCTAACCTTATGCCTAAACGTAACCCTCACCCTAAGTCTAAATCTCATCCTAACACTAATCCTACCGCTCACCCTAACACTCACCCTAAACCTAACCCGAACCCGAACCCAAAGACTAACACGAAGCCTAATCCTCCCCTGAACCTTAACCATCCCGGTCACCCTAAGCCTCACCCTTAGCCTAACCCTTACCTACACCCTAACAATTCCCCTTCCCTGAACACTAACTCTCACCCTAAACCTCACACTCACCTTAAACATCACCCTAACCCTTACCCTCACCCTAACCCTCACCCTCACCCACATCCTAACCCTCAACCTCAGCCGAAACCTCTCACTCTCTCTAACTTCGACCTTCACATTAAACATCAGCCTAACCCTCACTCTCACCCTAACCCACACTCTAACACTTACCATCACCCTAACCCTAACCCTAACCCTAACCCTCACACTAAACCTAACCCTCACCCTAATTCTAACCCTAAATCTACCCAGCATCCTAACCCTCAACCTAACCCTAGCCGTGAGTGCTAGGGTGAGCCTCACTCATACTTTCAACCTGAGCCTAACCCTAAACCTAACCCTAATTCTAAACCTAACCCTCACACTCACACTCACCCTAACACTTAAACTCACCCTAAACCTAACCCTAACCCTAACCCTCACCCTAACCCTAAATCTAACCCTCACCTTAACCCTAACCCTTCACCTAAATCTCACCCTAATCCTAAACCTAACCCTACACCTAAACCTCATCCTCACCATCAACCTCACCCTAACCCTAAACCTAACCTTAACTATCACCCTAACCCTAACCTGAATCCTAACACTAACACTCACCGTCACCATCACCCTCACCCTAAGCCTCAACCTCAAACTCAACTTCACCCTATCCCTCAAACTAACCCTAACCCTCACCCTAACCCTAACCCTCTCCCTAACCTTAACCCTAACCCTCACCCTAACACTCACCCTAAATCTAACCCTCACCCTAAGCATAATCCTAACCCTCAACCTCATCCTAACTCTCAACGTCACCCTAAACCTCACCTCAAACCTAAACCTAACCCTCACCCTAACCCTAACTCTCAACCTAAACCTCACTTTCACCCTAATCCTGACCCTAACCCTAACCCTAAACCTTACCTAAACGAAACACTCACACTCACACTCACACTCACCCTAACCCTAACACTCACCCTCACCCTCACCCTCACCCTAACACTTAACCTCACCCTAAACCTAACCCTAACCCTAACCCTCTCCCTCACCCTAATCCTCACCCTAACCCTAACCCTAACTCTTACATAACCGAAACCCTCACACTCACACTCACCCTAACCCTCACCCTCAACCTCACCCTTAACCTAACCCTAACCCTCACCCTCACCCTAACCCTTACCCTAACCCTAATCCTAACTCTAAATCTAACCTTCACCCTAACTCTAACCCTTACACTAACCCTAACATTAACCCTAAACCTCACCCTAACCCTAACCCTAAACCTCACCCTCACCCTAACACTTACCCTAACCCTAACCCTCACCATAACCCTAACCCTTAGTCTATACCTCACCCTCAGCCTCAAACTAACCCTAAGCCTTACCCTATACCTAACCCTCAGCCTCAACCTAACCCTAACCGTAACCCTCACCGTTACCCTAACTCTCACCCTAACCCTGAGCCTCACCCTAACCCTCACCCTCACCCTAATCCTCACCCTAACCCTAAACATAACCCTTACCTAACCAAAAACCTCAACCTCACCCGCACACTCACCCTAAAACTCACCCGGACCGTAGCCCTCACCGTAAACCTAAACTTCACCCTAACTCTAAGCCTAAGCCTCACTCTCACCCTCACCCTAACCCTCACCATAACCCTAACCCTAATCTTAAACCTAAACTTCATGCTCACCCTTACGCTAATTCTATCCCAAACCCTAACCCTCACCCTCAATCTCACCTAACTCTAACCCTAACCCTAATCTTAATTCTAATGCTCACACTCACCCTCACCCTAAATCTAACCCTAACCCTTACCCAGACCCTCACCCTCACACTAAACCTAATCCTCACGCTATCCCTAACCTTAACCCTAACCCTCACCCAAACCCTCACCCTCAAACTAACCCTAATGCTAACCCGAACCCAAACCCTCACAATAACCCTCAGCCTAACCCTTACCCTCACCCTAACCCTAACACTCACCCGCAAAATAACTCTCAATGTAATCCTTACCCTCACCCTTACCCTAACTGAAACATTAACCATAAACCAAACCCTAACCCTCACCCTAAACCTAACCCTCACCCTCACCTCACCCTAAATATAACCGTAACCCTAACCCTCACCCTCAACGTCACTCTCAACCTCACCCTGACCCTCAACCTCACCCTAACCATAACCCTCACACTACCCCTAACCCTCACCCTAAACCTAACCCTAACCCTCACCCTAACCTTCATCCTCAGCCTAACACTTACACTAACCCTAAGCTAACCCTAACTCTTACTCTCACCCTAAACCTAACCCTAACGGTAACCCTCACCGTCACCCTCACACTCACACTCACCCTCAACCTAACCCTCACGCTCAACCTCACCCTCACCCTAACCCTCACCGTCACCCTAAAAATCACCCTAACCCTAACCCTCACCCTAACCCTAACCCTTACCCTAAACGTAAGCCTAACCCTAACCCTCACCCTAACCCTAACGCTAACCCTAATGCTAACCCTAAACCTCAACCTAACTCTAACCCTCAACATAACCGTTACCCTCATTATCAACCTCAACCTGAACCTAACCCTAATCCTAACCCTCACCCTAACCCTAACCCTCACCGTAACGCTAAACCTAACCCTAGCCCTCAGACTTACCCTCACCCTAAACCTAACACTAACCCTAATCCTCACTGTATCCCTAAGCATAAACATAACACTCACCCTAACCCTCACCCTCCCAGTAACCCTAATGCCAACATTAATCTTCAACCTCACCCTAAACCTCGCCCTAACCCTTACCCTCACTCTAAACCTCATCCTCACCCTAACCCTAACCCTAACCCTAATACTAACACTAGACCTCACCCTCACCCTAACCCTAAACCTAAGCCTAACCCTAAGGCTAACCCTAAACCTCAACCTCTCCATAGCCCTCACCTTAACCCTAACCCTCACCCTCAACCTCACCCTAACCCTAACCCTAACATTAACCCACTCCCTAACCCTCACCCTAACACTAACCCTAACGCAACCCCTCAGCCTAACCCTCACTGTAAACCTAACCCTAACCTTAATCCTCACCCTATCCCTAACCCTAACTATAACCCTCACCCTAACAATCACCCTCACCATACCCCTAATGCTAACATTAACCCTCAGCCTCACCCTAAACCTCGTCATAAACCTTACCCTCACTTTAACATTATCCATCAACATCAACCTAACCCTAACCCTAACCCTTACCCTCACCCTAACCCTCACTTTAACCCTAACCCTAACACTAACACTAAACCTCACCCTAACCGGCACCCTAACCCTAAGCCAAAGCCTAACCCTCAGTCTCACCCTAACCCTTACCCTTACCGAACCCTAACCCTAAACCTCAGCCTAACCCTCATCCTAACCCTAAACCTAACCCTCACCCCAACCGTCACCCTCACCCTCAACCTCACCCTCAGCTTAACCCTAAACCTAACCCTAATACAAAACCTAAACCTTACTCTCTCCCTCACCCTAACTCTAAACCTAACTCTAGCCCTATTCCTTACCCTCACCCTAAAACTAACCCTAATCCTAAACCTAAGCCTCACCCTCACCCTAACCCTTATCCTCAACCTAACCCTAAACCTAACACTCAGCCTAACCCTCAACCTAACCTAAACCCAAACCCTAAACTTAACCTTCACCCAATCCCACACCCTCACCCTCACCCTAACCCTAACCATAACCCTATCACTCACTCTAAACCTAACCCTCACCCTAACCCTAACCCTCACAGTCACCCTAACACTCACCCTAACCAACACCCTAACTCTAACCCTCACCCTCACCATAACCTAACCATAAACCTAACCCTAACCCTAACCCTCACCCCCACACTCAGGCTAACCCTAATCCTAGCAATTAATCCTAACCCTAACCCTAACCATCACCCTCACCCTCACCCTTACCCTAAACTTAACCCTAACCCTTACCCTAAACCTAACCCTAACCTTAATCCTAAACCTAAACCTCAACCTCAACCTAACCCTCACCCTAACACTTACCCTCACCCTCAACCTCACCTTAACCCTAACACTAACCCTCACCCTCATCCTAACCCTACCCTTCACAGTAAGCCTCACCATAACCCTAACCCTAACCCTACCCCTCAGCCTAACCCTCACCCTAACCCTAACTCTAACCATAACGCTCACGCTAAACCTCACGCTCACCATAACCCTAATGCTAACATTAACCCTCAACTTCACCCTAAACCTCGCCCTAACCCTTACCCTCACCATAACCATATCTTTCATCCCCACACTAACCCTCACCCTAACACGTTCCCTCACCCAACCCTATCCCTAACCCTAACACTAACTCTCACCCTAACCCTCACCCTAAAACTCACCCTAACCCTCACCCTAACCCTAAGCTAACCCCAACCCTCACCCTCACCATAACCCTCACCCTAACCCTTATCCTCACCCTAACACTAATCCTAACCCTCAGCCTAATCCTGATCCAAACCCTAACCCTAACCCTATCCCTCACCCTAACATTAACCCTAACCCTAACCCTAACTCTCAACCTAACCCTCAAACTCACCCTCACCCTTAACCTCACCCTCAGAGTAAACCTAAACCTAACCCTAATCCAAAACCTAATCCTCACCCTCACTCTCATCTTAACTCTAAACCTAACCCTAACTTCACCCTCACACTAACCCTCACCCTCATCCTCACCCTCACCTTAACCTTCTCCCTAACCCTTACCCTCCCACTAACCCTAAACCTAAAACTATCCCTCACCCTTACCCTCACCCTAACCCTAATCCTCACCCTAACACTAACCCTAACCCTACCCCTCACCTTAACCTTCACCCTAAGCCTAACCCTAACCCTAACCATCACCCTAACCCTAACCTGAATCCTAAACCTATCCCTCACCATCACCCTAACACTTACCCTCACGCTAAGCCTAAACCTAACACTCAGCCTACCCCTCATCCTAACCCTAACCCTAAACCTAACCCTCACCCTCACCTTAACCCTAACCATAACCCTAACCCTCACCCAAACCCTAAAACTCACCCTCACCTTCAACTTCACCCTCAGCATAACCCTAAACCTAACCCTAATTCAAACGCTAACCCTCAACCTCACCCTCATCCCAACTCTAACCCTAACCCTAACCCTCACCCAAACCCTAAACCTAACACTAACCCTCACCCTAACTAAACCCTCACCCTAATACTAAACCTAACCCAAACCCTCAACCTATCGCTCACCTCACCCTAAACCTAAACCTAACCCTCACTCTCACCGTAAACAAAACCCTAACCCTAACCATCACACTAACACTAACCCTCACCCTAACCCTAAACCTAACCCTCAGCCAAACCCTCATCCTAAACCTAACCCTAACCCTCAACCTAACCCTAACCCTAAACCTAACCCTAACCCTCACGCTAAACCTAAGCCTCACCCTCAGCCTAACCGTATACCTAATCCTAACCCTAACTCTAACCCTCACCCTCTCCCTAACTCTAACCCTACCGCTAACTCTGACCCTCACCCAAACCTTAACCATATCCCTAGCCCTCACCCTAACCTTAAACCTCACCCTAACCTTAACCCTAACAGGCACCCTCACCCTAACCCTAACCCCCACCCTAAACCTCACCCTAACCCTAACGCTAACCCTAACCCTCAACCTCACCACAAACCTCACCCTAACCCGTACCCTCACCATAACCCTAACTCTAACCCTAATCCTCACATTTCGCCTAACCCTTACCCTAACCCTAACGCTCACCGTAACCCTAACACTCACTCTCACCCTAACACTCAACATCAACTTAACGATCACCCTAACCCTAAACTTCACCCACACTGTAACAACACCCTCACCCAAACCCTCACCCGAACCCTAACCCTAACCCTGACCCTAACCTTCACCCTAAATCTCACCTTAACCGTAACGCTAACCCTAACCTTCAGTCTCACCCTAACCCTTATCCTCACACTAACCCTAACCCTAACCCTAAAACTCACCCTAACCCTAATCCTAAACCCTACCCTCACACTCACCCTCACCCTAACCGTCACCCTCACGCTCACCCTCACATCACATTAACCCTAACACTAAATCTAACCTGCACCCTAACACTCACCGTCACCCTACCTCACTCTAACCCTAACTCTCAACCACAGCTTAACCCTCACGATCATCCAAACCCTCACCCTGACCCTGAAACTCACCCTCACCCTAACAGTCACCCTCACAATAAACATCACCCTAATGCTAAACTTCACCCTAACCTTAACCCTTAACCTAACCCTAACCCTCACCCTAAACAAACCCTCACCCTAACCCTCACCCTAACCAAAACCCTCAACCTCACTCTAACCATAACCCTAACACTAATCCTAACACTAAATCTCACCATCACCTTCAAACTCACCCTAACCCTAACCCTAAACCTCACCCTCACCCTAACCATCATCCTTACTCTAATGCTAACCCTAACCATCACCTTCACCATAAACCTCACCCTAACTCTTAACCTCACCATAATCCTAACCCTAACCCTAATCCTCAGCCTAACCCTAACCCACACACACACCCTAAACCTCACCATCACCTGAACCCACATCCTCACACCAACATTAACACTAAGCAAAACCCTAACCCTAATCCTAAACCTAACCCTCATCCTCACCCTCACCTCACCCTAACCCTAACCCTTAACCTAACCTTCACCCCCACCCTCACCCTAACAATCAACTTCACCATAAATATCAACCTAACCCTAACCCTCAGCCTTAACCTAACCCTACCCTCACCCTAAACTTAACCCTCACCCTAACGCTCACCCTATCCCTAATGCTAACACAACACCTCACCCTCACCCTAACCCTCACCCTAACACTTCTCCTCACAATGAACCTAATCCTAAACCTCACCCTAACCCTCACACTAACCCTAATCCTCACCATATCACTAATCCTAACCCTAACCCTCACCCTAATCCTTAACCTCAGTCCAACCTTAACTCTTACCCTCACGCTAAACCTCACCCTAAACCTTACCCTCACCCTAAACTGCCAACTAACCCTAACCGTAACCTACGGCGCACTGTAAACCTCACCCTAACCATAACCCTAACCCATAACCTCACCCTAAACCTAACCCTCACTCTCACCCTAACCCTCAACCTAACCTTTATCCTCACACTAACACTTATCCTCAACCTTACCCTAACTATCACACTAACCCTTATCATCACCCTATCCCTAACCCTAACCCTAACCCTCACCCTAACCTCACCCTAACCCTAAACCTCACCCTCACCCTAAACCTCACCTTAACCCTTACCCTCACCCTAACCTGCAAAGTAAACCTAACCCTAAACCTACGGCTCACCCTAGCCCTCCCCCAAACCAAAACCCTAACCTTAACCCTCACCCTAACCCTAACCTTCACCCTCACCCTAACCCTGCCCCTAACACTTACGCTCACACTAACCCTATCCCTAACCCTCACCCTAACTCTAATTCTCAACAGAACCCTCACCCTCACCCTAACCCTCACCTCACACTAGCCCTCAACCTAACCATAACCCTCATGCTCACCGTAACCCTAATGCTAACATTAACCCTCAACCTCACCCGAAAACTTGCCCTAAACCTTACCCTCACCATAACCCTATCCGCACCCTTACCCTAACTCTCACCCTAACCCTTTCCCTCACCCTAACCCTCACTCAGCCCTAAACCTTTCCCTAACCCTAACCCTCACCCTAAACCTAAGACTAATCCTAACCCTCACCCTCAACATAAACCTCACCCTAAACCTTACCCTCACCCTAAACCTAAACCTAACCCTCAGCTTAACCCTCATCCTAATCCTAACCCTAACCCTAACCCTCAACCTAACCTTAACCCTAACCCTAACCCGAACACTCACCCTAGCCTTAACCCTCACCCTGACCCTCAGCCTCACCCTTAGTCTAAGCCTAACCCTAATCCAAAACCTAACCCTTAACCTCACTCTCACCCTAAATCTAAACCTAACCGTAACCATCACCCTCACCATCATCCTCCCCCTCACCCTTACCCTCTGCCTAACCCTTATCCTCACACTAACCCTAACTCTACACCTAACCCTCAACCTAACCCTCACCCCAACACTAACCCTAATACTCAACTTAACCCTCACCCTAACCCTAACCCTAACGATCACACTAACCCTAACCCTAATCCTAAAGCTAACCCTCCCCGTCACCCTAAACCTTACCCTAACCATAAGCCTAAACCTAACCGTCAGCCAAACCCTCATCCTAAACCTAACCCTAACCCTCACCCTCAGCCTCAACCTAACCTTCACACTCACTCTAAAACTACCCTAAATCTAACCCTACCCTCTCCCTACCCCTCATCTAACCCTAATGCTAACCCTAACCCTCAACCTAACCCTAACCCTACCCCTAATGCTAAACCTCACCCTAACCCTAATCCTCACCCACACCCTAACCCTCACCCTCAAAGGAACTCTCACCCTCAACTGAACCGTCATCCTCACCCTAACCCTCACCCTAATTCTAAACATCACCCAAACCCTAACCCTCACCCTAACCCTAACACAAACCCTATCCATACACTCACACTCACCCTAACCCACACCCAAACCCTTATTCTCACCCTAACACTAACCCTCAACCTAACCCTAAACAAAACCCTCACACTAACCGTAACCCTCACTCTAATCCTAACACTAACCCTGACCCTAACCTTCACCCTCAACCTGACCCTCACCCTCAGCTTAACCCTAATCCTAATCCTATTCCTAATCCTAAACTTCACACTCACCCTAAACCTAACTCTAACCCTAACCCTCCCCCTCACCCTCACCCTAACCGTCACCCTCACCCTCATCCTACCCCTCACCCTCAACCTCACCCTCACCCTCACACTAACCCTCAACCTCACCCTAAACATAACCTTAACCCTAACCCTTACACTGAACCTAACCCTAACGCTCACCCTAACCCTCACTCTCTAACCCTCACCCTAAACATTATCCTCACACTAACCCTAACCCTAACTTTCACACTAACCCTAAACCTCACTCTAACCGTATCACGACACCTGACCCTAACTCTCACCCTAAACCTAACCCTAACACTCACCCTAACCCTAACTCTCAACCTAACCCTCACCCTCACCCTGATCCTCACCATCACCCTAACGCTCACCCTAAACCTAACCCTCACCCTAAACCTAAACCTCAACCTAAACCTAATCCTCACCCTGACCCTCAACCTAACCCTTACTTTAACACTAACCTGTACCCTAAACCTAACCCTCATCCTAACAGTAACCCTCACACTAACCCTAACCCTAGCCCTCACCCTCCCCCTCAACCTCAACCTAACCCTTACACTCATCCTAACCCTAACCCTAAACCTAAACCTCACACTAAACCTATACCTCACCCTAACCCTAATCCTCACAGTAAACATAACAGTCACTCTATCCCTAACCCTATCCCTCAGCCTAACCCTCACCCTAAACCTAACCCTAACCCTAATCCTCATCCTATCCCTAACCTTAACCCTAACCCTCACCCTAACCCTAAGGCTAACCGTAACCCTCACCCTCACACTAATCCTCAACCTAACCCATACTCTCACCCTAATCCTCACCCTCACCCTCAATCTAACACTAACCCTCACCATAACCCTCACACTTACTGTCACCCTGACCCTCAGCCAAACCATATCCCTAACCCTAATCCTAACACTAAAATTCATCCTATACCTCACACTCAAACTAACCCTAAACCAAACACTAACCCTCACCCTAAACCTCACCGTAACCCTAACACTAACCCTAACATTCATCCTCACAATAAACCTCACCCTATACCTTACCCTCACCATAACCCTAACCCTAACCCTAACCCTAACCCTAACCCTAACCCTAACCCTAACCCTCACAGTAACCCTAACACTCATCCTAACCCTAACCTTAACATTCAACCTCATCCTAATCCTCACCCTAACCTAGCCTTAACCCTTACCTAAGCTAAACCCTCACCCTCACCCTCACCCTAACCCTCACCCTCACCCTAGCCCACACCATAACCCTAACCCTAAACCTAACACTCACACTAACCCTAAACCTAACACTCAGCCTAAACCTTATCCTAACCGTAAACCTAAAACTAACCTTCACCCTAACTAAACCCTAACCCTAACCCAAACCCTAACCCTCACACTAATCTTAAACTTAACCCTGATCCTAATGATCATCCTAACCCTAACCCTAACCCTAACCCTCAACCTAAACCTAACCCTAACCCTAACCCTCACCCTAACCCTAAACTCACCCTCACCCTCAGCCTAAACCTAGTGCTAACCCTAACCCTAACCCTCACCCTCAACCTAACTCTAACCCCAAACCAAGCTCTTCCCCTCCCCCTCACACTCATTCTAACCTTCACTCTAACCCTAACCCTCACCCTCAACATCACCCTCACCCTCAGCCCAACCCAAGTCCTTACTCTAATCCTAACCCTCAACCTATACCTGACCCTAACCCTAACCGTAATCCTAACCATCACCCTAACCCTCACCCTCACCAAAGTCCACAACCTAACCCGAACCCTAAACCTAACCCTCACACTAACCCTAACACTAACCCTCAGCCTAACCCTAACCCTCAGCCTAACGCTCATCCTAAACCTAACCCAAACCCTAACCCTAAACCTCAACCTAACGCTCATTCTAACCCTAACTTTAACGATAACCCTAAACCTGACCCTCAATTTAAACCTCTCCTAACCCTAATTCTAACCCTAAACCTCACCCTCACCCTAACCCTAATCCTAACACTAACCCTAAACCTCACCCTAGCTATCACCCTAACCATCAGCCTCAGCCTAAACATCACCCTAACCTTAACCCACACCCTAACCCTAGCCCTAACCCTCACCATAAACCTCACGCTAACCCTAACCCTCACCCTAGCCCTAAAACTACACCTCACCCTACCCCTCACCCTAACCCTTACCCTCACCCTAACCCAAACCCTAACCCTCACCCTCACACTAGCCCTCACCCTTACACTAATCCTAACCATAACCCTAAACCTAAACCTAAACCTCACCCTCACCCTAACCCTCACCCTCACCCTAACCCTAACCCTAAACCTCACACTCACTCTAACCCTAACCCTAACACTAATGCTAACCCTAAGCCTCACCCACACCCTAACCCTCACCCTAACCCTTACCCTCACACTCTCCCTCACCCTTACCCTAAACCTACCCTTTCAGCCTAACCCTCACCTTAACCCTTACCTTCACTATAAACCTAACCCAAACCCTAATCCTCATACTAACCCTAAACCTAACCCGAACCCTAACCCTCACTTTAACCCTCACCCTAATCCTAACACTGACCCTAACCCTCACCCTAATGCTAACACTAAACCTAAACCTCACCCTCACCCTAACCCTCACTGTCACCTTAACACTCAACATCACCATAATCCTCACCCTAACCCTAACCCTCAAACTAAACCTCACCCTAACCCTTACCCTCAGCATAACCTTAACCCTAACTCACACCCTAACCCTCACCTTCACCGTCACCCTCACCCTCACCCTAACCGTAATCCTAACATTCACCCCAACCCTAACTCTCACCCTAACCCTCGCCCTCACCCTAGCCCTCACCGTAGCTCTCACCCTAAGCCTAACCCTAACACTCACCCTCACCCTAAACCTCAGCCTCACCCTAAACCTAAAGCTAATCCTAACCCTATTCCTCACCCTCACCCTCACTCTAAACCTAACCGTAAACCTAATGCTAACCCTAAACCACTCCCTCACTTTTACCCTAATCCTAAACCTCACCCTAACTCTAATGCTATACCTAACCCTAACCCTCACCCTAACACTAATGCTAACCCTAATACTCAACCTCATACTAAACCTCACCCTAAAACTTACCCTCATGCTAACCCTCACGTAACCCTAAAACTAAACCTAACCCTCACACAAACACTCACCATAAACCTTACACTAACCCTATCCCTCACCCTAACCCTCAACATTCCCTTATCCTCACACTAACCCTAACCCTAACCCTACACCTCACCCTAACGCTAACACTGAACTGAACCCTAACACTAACCCACAACTTTACCCTACACCTAACCCTCATCCAACCGCTCACCCTAACCCTAACACTAACCCTATCCCGCTCCCTCATCCTAACCCTCACCCTAAAGCTTACCCTCACCCTAACCCTAACGGTCACACTAAACCTAACCCACACACTAACCCTAGCCATAATCCTCACCCTAACCCTCATCCTAACCCTAAACCTAACCCCCAACCTAACCCTAAGGCTAAACATTACCCTAACCACAGCCCTTACCCTCACCCTCACCCTAAACATCAACCTAACCCTAACCCTAACCCTAACCCTCACCTTAACCCTAACCCTCACCTTCAACCTCACCCTCAGCCTAATCCTCACCCTAAACCTAACCCTAAACCTTTACTAACCGAAAGCTGCACCCTCACACTAACCCTCAACCTAACGCTCGCCCTCACCATAGCCCTCACCTTAAGCCTAAAGCTAACCCTCACTCTCACCCTCACCCTCAAACATATCCTCAACCTCAGCCTCACCCTAACCCTAAACTTAATCCTAACCCTAATCCTCATCCTCACCCTCACTCTAACCCTAATGGTAAACCTAATGCTAACCCTAACCATAAACCTATCCCTAACCCACACCCTAACCCTAACCATAATCTTCACCCTAATCCTAATCCTAACCCTAACCCTAACCCTCAACCTAAACCTAAACATAAACATTACCCTAACCCTAACCCTAACCCTCACCCTCACCCTCACCCTCAGCCTATCACTAACCCTAAACCTAATCCTAATCCTAACACTCACCCTCACACTCACCCTAACTGGAACTCTAACCATAAACCTAAACCTCCCCCTAAACATAAACCTATCCCTAACCCACACTCTAACCATAAACATCACCCTAACCCTAACCCTAACCCTCACCCTCACCCTAACCCTAACCCTCACCCTAACTCTCACCTTAACCCTAACGCTAACCCTAACCCTCAACCTCAACCTAAAACTCACCCTAACCCATACCCTCACCATAACCCTAAGGGTAACCCTAACCCTAATCCTCACACTCACCCTAACCCTAACCCTCACCCTATAACTCACCCTAACCCTAACCCTCACCCTCACCCTAACCCTCACCGTCACCTTATCCCTCAATCTAATCCTAACCGTCACAGACACCCTAAAACTCACACTCACCCAAACCCTCAACCTAACCCTAACCCTAACCCTCACCCCAACCCTAACCCTCACCCTAACCCTAACTTTAACCCTCACACTCACCCTAACCCTAAACCTAACCCTTAGCCAAACCCTCACCCTAACCCTTAATCTAACCTTAACCCTCACTCTCACCCTAATCCTCAACCTAAACATTATCCTTACACCAACCCTAACCCTAACCCTCACACTAACCCTAATCCTCACCCTATCCCTAACCATAACCCTCACCCTAACCCTCACCCTAACCCTAACCCTAACCCTCATCCTAATCCTAAACTTAACCCTAACACTCACCCTCACCCTAACCCTCACCAACACACTAACTCTCACCCTCATCCGAACCCTCACTCTCGCCCTAACCCTCACCAACACCCTAAGCTACACCCTCAACCGAATCCTCACTCTTTCCCTCACCCTCAACATAAACATCACCCTAACCCAAACCTAACCCTACCCCTCACCCTCACCCTGTCATCCTAAACCTTATCCTCACCCTAACCCTAACCCTAACCCTAACCCTCACCCTAACCCTAACCCTCACCTGAACCCTCACTCTCAAATTCACCCTCACCCTAAACATCACCCTAACCCTAAACCTCACGCTAACCCTAACCCTAACCCTCACCCTAACCCTAACCCTCACCTTAAACCTCACCCTCACCCAAATCCTCACACTAAACCTAACAATAAACCTTTCCTAACCAAAAATATCACCCTCACCCTAGCCCTCACCCTAAACCTAACCCTAAACTTAACCCTCACCCTCACTCTCACCCTCACCCTCAGTCAAACCTAACCCTACTCCAACCCTAAGCTTCACCCTCACCCTCACCCTCACCCGCAACCTAACCCTAACAATAACCCTAACCCTCACCCTAACACTGAACCTCAACCTCACCCTCACCCTAACCCTAATCCTAACACTAACTCTAATCCTAACCCTCACCCTCACCCTAACCCTCACCCTAACCCTTACCCTCCACTTCTCCTAACCCTCACACTAACCCGAACCCTCACCCTAACCATACCACTAACCCTAACCCTTACCCTCACCCTAAACATAACCCTAACAGTAACCCTAAACCTAAACTTAGTCCTCACACTAACGCTAACCCTCACCCACACATTAACCCGAACGCTCACCCGAAACCTCAGCCTAACCCTAACCCTAAACCTAACCCTAACACTCCCACTAAACCTAACCCTCACCCTAACTGTAACCCTACACATCAGCCTAAACCTCAACCTAACACTAACCCTAACGCTAATCCTTACCCTATCCCTAAATAAAACCCTAACCCTCAAACTCATCCTAGCCCTCACCCTAAACCTACCCCAAACCCTAACCCTCACACTAAACCTAACCCTCACCCTATCCCTAAACCTTCCCCTCAGCCTAAGACTCACCCTAACCCTAACCCTAATCCTAAACCTAATCCTCACCCTATCCCTAACCCTAACCCACACACTCACCCTAGCCCTCACCCTAACCTCATCCTAACCCTATCCCTAAACTTAAACCTCACCCTCATCCTAACCCTCACCCTAACCCTTACCCCTAACCTAATCCTATCACTGACCCTAACCTTAACCCTAAAACTCACACTAACCCTAACCCTCACCCTAATCCTAACCCTACCCCACAGCGTATTCCTCATCCTAACCCTAACCCTAATCCTATCGCTCAACCTAACCCTAACCCTAACATTAACCTGAACCCTCACCCAAAACCTAACCCTCACCATCACCCTCACACTCACCCTCAGCCTAATCCTAACACTAACCCTAATCCTAAACCTAACCCTCACCCACAGCCTCACCCTAACTCTAACCCGAACCGTAACCATAAACCTCCCCCTTCACGCAAACCCTCACCGATCCCTCACTCTCACCCTACGGCTCACCCTCACCTTAACCCTAAACCTAACGCTAAACCTAACCCTAAACCTCACCCTCACCCTCAAACTCACCCTAACCCTAAGCCTCACTGTTACCCTAAACCTCACCCTAACCCTTAACCTTACATTAACCCTAACCCTCACACTAAACCTAAGCCTCACCCTCACCCTTACCCTAACCCTACCCTCATCCTAACCCTCAACATAATCGTAACGCTCACCCTCACCCTATCCCTAACCCTAACCCTCACCCTAACCCTAACCCTCAAACTCACTCTAACCCTAACCCTCACACTAAACCTAACCCTCACCCTCACCCTAACATTAACCCTACCCCTCACCCTACCCCTCACCCTCAACCTAGCCCTCACCCTTAACCTAATCCTAACCCTGACCCTAAACTTAACCCTAAAACTCACACTAACCCTAACCCTCACCCTAAAGCTAACCCTACCCCACAGCCTAACCCTCATCCTAACCCTAACCCTAACCCTATCCCTCACCCTAACACTAACACTAACATTAACACTAAACCTCACCCCAAACCTAACCCTCACCCTCAGCCTCACCATCACCCTAACTCTAAACCTAACCTTACCCCTCACCCTCACCCTCACCCTAACCCTAACCCTAACCCTCACCTTAACCCTCAGCCTAATCCTAACCCTGATCCTAACCCTCACCCTAAAGCTAACACTAAACCTAAACCTCACCCTCACCCTAACCCTCACCATCAACCTAACCCTAACCCAAACACGAACCCTCACCTCAAACTAACCCTCACCCTTAACCTAACCTTAAACCTAACCCTAATCCTCTCCCTAACACTCAACCTCACCCTCACCTTAAGCCTAACCCTAACCCTAATCCTAAACCTAACCCTCACCCTCACCCTAACCCTAACCCTAACCCTAATCCTAAACCGAACCCTCAACTTCACCCTAAATCTACCTCTAAACATCAAACTCACACTCACCCTTACCCTATCCCCAACCCTAAACCTTAGCCTAACCCTAACCCTCACCATAACCCTAACCATAACCCTCACCCTAACCCTAACAATAACCCTATCCCTCACACTAACCCTTATCCTCACACTTACCCTAAACCTAACCTTAAACCTCACACTAACCCTAAACCTCACCCCAACCCTGACCCTACCCCTCACCCTAAACCTCACCCTAATCCAAAACCTAACCCTAACCAACACCCTAAACCTAACTGTAACCCTCACCCTCAT
Organism: Dipodomys merriami; assembly: GCF_024711535.1. NCBI lineage: Eukaryota > Metazoa > Chordata > Mammalia > Rodentia > Heteromyidae > Dipodomys > Dipodomys merriami. Next base: position 410,613 of record NW_027202360.1, on the reverse strand, counting down.
GCTAACCCTCATCCACACCCTAATCCTTACCCTCAACCGAACCCTCACCCTCACCCTAACCCTCACCCTCACCCTAAACATCACCCTAAACCTAACCCTCACCCTAACCCTAATCATAAACCTCAACCTCACCCTCACCCTCAGCCTAACCCTACTCCTTAACCTAATCATAATACTCACCCTCACACTAACCCTTACCCGATCCTTCATCTAACCCTAACCCTAACCAGCACACTAACCCGAATCCTCACCCTAACCATAAAACTAACCCTAACCCTTACCCTCACCCTAATCCTAACCCTAACAATAACCGTAACCCTAAAGCTAGTCCTCACACTAACCCTAACCCTCACCCACACCTTAACCCGAACCCTCACCTGAACCCTCACCCTAACCCTAACCATAAACCTAACCCTAACACTCCCACTAAACCTAACCCTCACCCTAACTGTAACCCTACCCATCAGCCTAAACCTCAGCCTAACCCTAACCCTAACCCTAACCCTAATCCTAAACCTAATCCTCACTCTCACACTCACGCTATCCCTACCCCTAACATTCACCCTCACCCTAAGACTAACCCTAACCCTCACCCTCACCCTCAGCCAAACCCTTAACCTCACCTTAACGCTAACCAAAACCTTCACCCTAACCCTAAAACTACCCCTCAAACTAACCCTAACCCTAACCCTCAACCCAACCATGATGCTAACACAAATGCTCACTCTCAAACTAACCCTTAGATTAAACTTTACCCTCAACATAACCTTATCCCTCACCCTCTCCGTAACCCTCACCCTACCCCTTCCCCTCCCCCTAAACCTCATCCTACCCCAAACCCTAACCCTAACCCTAAACTTCACCCTAACCCTCACCCTAACCCTAACCCTAACCCTCACCCTAACCCTCACCCTCAACCTAACCCTAACCCTAACCCTGACCCTCACCCTAGCTGTCATCCTAACTCTTACCCTCACGCTAACCCTAACCCTAACCCTCACCATAACCCGAAAACTACCCCTCAGCCTAACCCTAACCCTAACCCTCAACCCAACCCTGATGCTAACACAAATGCTCACTCTCAACCTAACCTTTAGATTAACCCTTACCCTCACCATAACCCTATCCCTCACCCTAACCCTCACCCTAACCCTAACCCTAACCCTCACCCCAACCCTCACCCTAACCCTAACCCTAACCCTAACCCTCAACCTCACCCTAACTGTCATCATAAGCCTTACCCTCACCCTAAACCTAAACCTAATCCTAAACCTAACCCTCACCCTAACCCTAACCCTCACACGAACCCTCAGTCTCACTTTCACCGTCACCCTAAACATCAACCTAACCTTCACCCTCACCCTAACCCTAACCCTAACAATGACCCTAACCCTAACCCTCACCTTAAACCTCACCCTCACCCTAATCCTCACCCTAAACTTAACCCTAAACTTTTCCTAAACAAAAACATCACCCTCACATTAGTCCTCACCCTAAACCTAACCCTAACCTTAATCCTCTCCCTCCTCCTCACCTTCACCCTCAGCCTCAGCCTCAGCCTCAGACTCACCTAACCCTAACCTACACCCTAGCCCTAACCCTAACCCTAACCCTAACCTTAACACTCAAGCTAATCCTAAACCTAACCCTAATGCTAACCCTAACCCTCACCCTCAGCCTAACCCTCACCCTAAACCTCAACCTCGGCCTAAACATCTCCCTAACCCCAACCCTCACCCTAACCCTAAGACTAACTCTCACCCTGAACCTAACCTCAGCTTAATCCTCATCCTCACCCAAATCCTCACCCTAACCCTAACCTTTACCTAACCAAAACCCTCACCCTCACCCTCAGCCTAACCCTAACCCTCACCCAAGCCCTCACCTTAACCCTAAAATTAACCCTAACACACACCCTCAACCTCCCCTTCCCCATCAGCCTTACCCTAACCATAACCCTAAGCCTAACCCTAACCCTCAAGCCCACCCTCACCCTCACCCTAACCCTAACCCTAACAATAACCCTCACCCTCATCCTAACCTTAACCCTAACAATAACTCTAACCCTAGCCCTAACCCTAAAACTCACCCTAACCCTAATCCTAACCCTAACCCTCAACCTCACCCTCACCATCATTCTAACCCTCACCTTCACGCTGACCCTCACCATCACACTAACCCACACACTAACCCTAACCCTCACCCTAGCCCTAACCCTAACCCTAACCCTCACTTTCCCCCTCACCCTCAGCCCAACCCTAACTCTAACCCTAATCCTAAACAAACCTTACCCTCACCCTAACCCTCCTCCTCAGCCTCACCTTCACCCTCACCCTCACACTAACACTCAACATCATCCTAAACATCACCTTAACCCTAAACTTCAAACTGAACCTAACCGTAACGCTCACTCTAACCCTCACCCTCAAACTAACCCTCACCCTAAACATTATCCTAACACTAAACCTAACCCTACCCCTAACCTTCACACTAACTCTAACCATCAGTCTAACCGTATCCCGACACCTCACCCTAACTCTCACCCTAACCCTAACACTAACCCTAACACTCAGCCAAACCCTAACTCTAAACCTAACAGTCACCCTCACCCTAACCCTCACCATCACCCTAACATTCACCCTAACCCTAACCCTAACCCTCACCCTAACCCTTACTTTAACACTAACCCTCACCCTAAACCTAACCCTCACGCTAACAATAACACTCACACTAACCCTAAACCTAGCCCTATCCCTCACCCTCACCCTCAACATAACCCTAACACTCATCTTAACCCTAACCCTAAACCTAAACCTCACAGTAAAACTAAACCTCACCCTAACCATAATCCTCAAAATAAACCTAAAAATCACTCTATCCCTAACCCTACCCCTCATCCTAAACCTCACCCTAAACCTAACCCTAACCCTAATCCTCACCCTATCCCTAACCTTAACCCTAACCCTCACCCTAACCCTCACCCTCACCCTAACCCTAATGCTAACCCTAAGCCTCACCCTCACCCTAACCCTCAACCTAACCCTTACCCTCAACCTAACCCTTAACCTGACCCTAACCCTAACCCTCACTCTCGCCCTAACCCTCACCCTAACATTTACCCATAACCTCACCCTAACCCTAACCCTCACCCTTACCCTAACCCTAACCCTAGCCCTAACCCTCACCCTAAACCTAACCCTCACTCTTACAGTCACCCTCAAACTCAGCCAAAACCTAATCCTTACCCTAATCCTAACCCTAACCCTCACCCTAACTCTAACCCTAACCCTCAAGCTCACCCTAACCATATACCTATCCCTCACCCTAACACTAACACTCACCCTATACCACACCCTCACCCTAACCCTAAACCAAAACCTAATGCTCACCCTAAATCTCACCCTAACCCTAACACTAAACCTAAACTTCATCCTCACAATAAACCTCACCCTATACCTTACACTCACCATTACCCTAACCCAAACACTAAACCTAATCCTCAACCACACCATAACCTTCACCCTCACCTTAACCCTCACCCTCACCCTAAACATCCCCCAAACCCTCACCCTCATGGTAACCCTAACCTTAACCCTCACCCTAAACCTAACCCTCACTCTCACACTAATCCTCAACATAAACCTAACCCTGACCTAAAAGGAACCCTCACCCTAACCCTCACACTAACCCTCACCCTCATCCTACCCCTCACCCTAAACCTAACCCGAAATCTAACCCGAACCCTAACCCTAACCCTAAACCTAACCCTATTCCTATTCCTAACCCTCAACCTAAACCTAACTCTAACATTAACCCTCACCCTCACCCTCACCCTCACTGAACACTCACCCTCACCATAAACATCACCCTAACCATAACCCACACCCTAACCTAACCTCAGATTAACCCTCACCCTTAACCTAATCCTCACCCTAACCCTAAGACTAACGTGAACGAATCCCTCACCCTCACACTAACCCTCACCCTAGCCCTAAACCTAACCCTAACCATAACACATACCCACACCCTAACCCTCACCCTCATCCTCACTCTAACCCTAATCCTAACCCTAATCTTAACCCTCATGCTCACCCTACCCCTCTCCCTAACCTTAACTGTATCCCTAACCCTCACCCTCATCCTAACCATCATGCTCACCCGAACACTCACCCTCAACCTAAACGATACTCTCACAATCAATATCAGGTTAACCCTAACCCTCAACCTAACCCTAACTCTAACCCTCAGACTAATGCTCATCCTAACCCTAACCCTAACCCTAACCTTCACCCTAACCCAAACCCTACCCATAAAACTCACACTAAACCTAACCCTCACCCTCACCCTCAGGCTAACTCTAATACTAACCCTAACCCTCACACTCAACCTAACACTAAACCTAAACATATCCCTAACCCTCACCTTAACCCTAACCCAAAAACTATACCTCACCCTCACCCTAACCCTCACCATAACCCTCACACTAAACCTCACCCTAACCCTTACCATCACCATAAACCTCACTATAACCCTAATCCTCACCCTAAACCTAACCCTCACCAACAACCTAAACCTCACCCCCAGCGGAACCCTAACCCACAACCTAACACTCACCCTAACCCTAACCCTAACACTATTCCTCAACCTAAACCTAACCCTTAAACTCACCCTAACCCTACACCTACGCCTAACCCTCACCCACACCCTCACCCTCACCCTCACCCTAACCCTCACCCTAACCATAACCCTACCCTTCACCCTAAACCTCACACTAACCCTAACCCTAATCCAAACCCTCAACCTAACCCTAAAACTACCCCTAACCCTCAACCTCACACTAAACCTAAACCTAACACTAACACTCAATCTAACCCTAATTCTCACCCACACCCTAACCCTCACCCTCACCTTAACCCTCACCCTAACTCTAAACATCACCCAAACCCTAACACTCACCCTAACCCTAGCCATAACCTTCACCTAACCCTAATCCAAAGCCTAATCATAAACCTCACCCTATTCCTCAACATAACCCTAACGCTTGGCTAAAAGAAACTCTCAATCTGAAACTCACACTAACCCTCACCCTCACCCTAACCATCACCCTAATCCTAACCCTAACCCTAACCCTCACCCTCACCCTAAACCTCACTCTAACTCTTACCCTCACCCTAACCCTAAGCCTAACACTAACCCTAAACCTAAACCTCAGCCTCACCCTCACCATCAACCTCACCTTTAGCCTAACCCTAACCCTAACCCTATTCCCAATCCTAACACTCTCCCTCAAACTTACCCTAACCCTCACCCTCACCCTAACTTTCACCCTCACCCTAAACATCACCCTAATAATAAACCTCACCCTAACCCTAACGCTAAACCTTACCCTAACCCTAACCTCATCTTAACTCTAACCCTGACGTAAACGAAACACTCACCCTCAACCTCACACTAACCCTCACCCTCACCCTAGCCCTCACCCTCACCCTAACCCTAAATATAACCCTCAACCTCACCCTCACCCTCACCCCAACCCTAACCCTAACCCTAACCCTCACCCCAAACCTAACCCTCACCCTAACACTAACCCTCACTCTCACCCTCACCCTAATCCTAACCCTCACCCTCACCATAACCCTCATCCTAAACCATACCCTCACCCTCACCCTAAGTGTAACCCTAAACCTCACAGTAACCCTAACACTCAACCTAATCCTAACCCTAACCTTAACCCTCAACCTCACCCTAATCCTCAACCTAACCTTTCCTTAACCCTTACCTAAACTAAACCTTCACTCTCACCCTCACCCTAACCCTCATTCTAACCCTAACCCTACCCTTCACCCTAACACTCATACTAACCCTAACCCTAATCTTAACCGTCAACCTAATCCTAACCCTAGCCCTTACCCTCACCCTCACACTAACCCTAAACCTAATGCTAACACTCAACCTAACACTAATGCTCACCCACATCCTAACTCTCACCCTCACTCGAACCCTTACCCTCACCCGAACCCTCATCCTCGCTCTAATCCTCACCGTCACGTTAAACATCAACCAAACCCTAACCCTCACCGTAACCCTTGCTCTAACCCTCACCCTAACCCTAAACCTCAACCTAACCCTCACCCTCACGTTAATCCTCATCATAACACTAAACCTTGGCTAAAAGAAACCCTCACCCTGGGCTGGGAAGGTGGCTCAGTGGTAGAGCGCTTGCCTTGCATGCCTGAGGCCCTGGGTTCGATTCCTCAGCACCACATAAGCAAAAAGAAAAAAGCCGGAAGTGGCACTGTGGCTCAAGTGGTAGAGCGCTAGCCTTGAGCTGAAGAGCTGAGGGACAGCGCCCACGCCCAGAGTTCAGGCCCCATGACCGGACCCAAAAAAAAATTAAAAAAAAAAAACCCTCACCCTAACCCTCATACTAACCCTCACCCTCACCCTAGCCCTCACCCTAATCTTAACCCTAACCCTAAAACTCACACTCACACTAAACCTCACTCTAACCCTTCCCCTTCCCCTAACCCTAACCCTAACAATTAGCCTCACAGTAACCGTAACTCTCACCTTAACCCTAAACCTAACCCTAACCCAAACACTCACCCTCACCCTCACCATCACCCTCACCCTCACCTTCAGCCTAACCCTAACCGTAACCCTGTTCCCAAACCTAAACCTCACCCTCACCCTTACACTAACCCTCACCCTCACCCTAACCCTCACCCTCACCCTAAACATCACCCTAACCCTAAACTTCACCCTAATCCTAACCCTAACCCTAACCCTAAACCTAACCTCAGGTTAAACCTAACCCTGAGGTAAATGAAACCCTCACCGTAAACCTCATACTAACCCTACCCTCACCCTAACCATCACCTTCACCCTAACCTTAATCCTAAACATCAACCTCACACTCACCCTCACCCTCAGCCTAAACCTAACCCTAAACCTAACCCTAACCCTCACCCTCACCCTCAACCCAACCCTAATCCTCACACTAACACTAACCATTCATCCTTACCATCACCCTAATCCTAATCGTAACTCTAATCCTAACCCTCACCCTCACCCTAAACCTCAACCTAACCCTTACCCTCACCCTCACCCTAACCTTAACCCTAACCCTCACAGTAATCCTAACCCTCACCCTAACCCTAATCCTCACCTTAACCCTCCACCTCACCCTAACCTAACCTTAACCCTTACCTAAACTAAACCCTCACCCTAAACCTCACCCTCAACCTAGCCCACCCCCTAACCCTAACCCTAAACCTAACCCTCACAGTAACCCTAACCCTAATCCTCTGTCTGAACTTTATCCTAACCCTAAAGCTAAAACTAACCTTCAACCTAATCAAACCCTAACCCAAACCCTCACACTAACCCTAATTCTAACCCTCAGCCTAATGCTCATCCTAACCCTAACCATAACCCTAACCTTCACGCTAAACCTAACCCTAACCCTCAACCTAACCCTAAACCTCACCCTCAACCTCACACTCACCCTAAGCACAAACCTAGTGCTAACCCTAATCCTAACCCTCACCCTCAACCTAACTCTAACCCTAAACCAAACTCTCCCCCTTCCCCTCACCCTCACTCTAAACCTCACTGTAACCCTACCCCTAAACCTCAACCTAACTTGCATCCTAACCCTAACCCTAGCACTAACCCTAACCCTGACCCTCAATTTAACCCTCCCCATAACCCTAAGTCTAACCCTAAACCTCACCCTCAACCTATCCCTAATCCTAACACTAAACCTAAACCTCACCCTAACTCTCACAATAACCCTCAGCCTCACCCTAAACATCACCCTAAGCTTAACCCACACCCTAACTCTAACCCTAACCCTCACCCTCACCCTAACCACAGCTTAAACCTAACCCAGATGTAAACGAAATCCTCACCCTCACTCTCACCCTAATCCTCACCCTAACCCTAACCCTGATGTAAAAGAAACCCTCACCCTAACCCTCACTCTAACCGGCACCCTCACCCTAGCCCTCACCCTCACCCTCACCCTAACACTAACCATCAACCTCACCCTCACCCTCACCCTCAGCCTAAACCTAACCCTAACCTAACCCTAACCCTCAACCTTACCCGCACCCTAATCCTAACAATAACCCTAACCCTCACCCTAATACTAAACCTCAACCTCACCCTAACCCTAATCCTAACCCTAACTCTAATCCTAACCCTCATCCTCACCCTAACCCTCACCCTAACCCTTACCCTCACTTTCACCTAAACCTATCCCTAACCCTCACACTAACCCGAACCCTCTCCCTAACCGTAACACTAACCCTACCCCTCAGCCTAAGACTCACCCTAACCCTAAACCTAAACCTAAACATAACCCTCACCCTATCCCTAACCCTAATCCTAACCCTCACACTAACCCTAGCCCTCACCCTAACCTCAGCCTAAACCTATCCCTAACCCTAAACCTCACCCTCATCCTAACCCTCACACTAACCCTTACACTCACCCTAACTAACCCTGACCCTAATCTTAACCCTAAATCTCACACTAACCCTAACCCTCACCCTAACACTAACCCTACCCCACAGCCTAACCCTCATCCTAAAACTAATCCTAACCCTATCCCTCACCCTAACCCTAACCCTAATATTAAGCCTAACCCTCACCCTAACCCTAATCCAAAACCTAACCCACACCCACACACCCTAACTCTATCCCGAACACTAACCATAACCCTCCCCCTCCCTTTCCCCCTCACCCGAACTCTCACTCTCACCCTAATACTCACCCTCACCCTAACCCTAACCCTATCCCTAACCCTCACCCTAAGCTTAACCCTCACACATACCATCAACCTCACACTCACCCTAACCCTCACCATCACCCTAAACTTAACCCTAACCATAAACCTCACGCTAACCCTAAACCTAACCCCTCCCCTCCCCTGAAACTTCACCCTCACCCTCACCCTAACAATAACCCTCACCTTAATCATAACCCTAACACTCACCCTAACCCTAACCCTCACCTCAGCCCTCAACCTCATCCTAATCCTCACCCTAAAATTACCCTAACCCTTACCTAATGTAAACCCTCACCCTCACCCTAACCCAACGCTAAAACGAACCTCATACTAACGCTAACCCTAATCCTCAGCCTAACGTTCATCCTAAACCTAACCCTAACCCTAACCCTCACCCTAACCCTAACCATAACCCTAACCCTCATCCTATCCTTAACCCTCACCCTCACCCTCACCCTAAGCCTAATCCTAAACCTAACCCTCACCCTCACCCTAAAATTAATCCTAACCGTAACACTCACCCTCACACTGATCCTAAACCTAAGCCTCACCCTAACCCTAAACGTAGCCCTAACCATCACCTTCATCCTCATCCTCACCCTTAACCTAACCTTAACCCTCAACCTAACCCTCAACCTCACCCTAACCCTAACCATAACCCGCACACTAAACCTAACCCTCACCCTCACCGTTACCCTAAACCTACCCCTCACCCTAACCCTCACGTTCACCCTAACTCTAACCCTAAACCTAACCCTAACCCTCACACTAACCCTAATCCTAACCCTCACCCTCACCGGAACCTTCACCCTCACCCTAACCCTAAACATCACCCTAACATTAACCCTCACCCTAATCATAACCCTAAGGCTCACCCTAACCCTAACCCTCAACTTAACCCTCAATCTCACACTAATCCTCACCCTAACCTAACCTTAACCCTTACCTAAACTAAACCCTCAACCTAACCCTCACCCTCACCCTAGCCCACACCCTAACCTAACGCTAAACATAACCCCCACACTAACCCTAAACCTAACCATCAGCCTAAACCTTATCCTAAACCTAAAACTAACCTTCACCCTAACCAAACCCTAACCCTAACATTAACCTTAACCCTAACCCTCACACTAACCCTAAACCGAACCCTCATCCTAACACTCATCCTAACACTACCACTAACCCTAACCCTAAACCTAACCCTAACCCTCACCCTAAACCTCACCCTAACCATTACTCTCACCATAACCTTAACCCTAACCCACACCCTAACCCTCACCTGAACCCTCACCCTCACCCTCACCCTAACCATAACCCTAACCCTCACCCCAACCCTAACCCTAACCCTAACTCTAACCCTTACCGTCAACTGAACCCTAACCCGAACTCTAACCCTATACCTCACCCTAACCCTAACTCTAACCCTAACCCTAACACTTACTCTCATCCTAATCCTCACCCTAAGACTTTTCCTCACACTAACCCTAAACCTAACCCTCACCATCACCCTAACCCTCACCCTCACCCTAACCCTCTCCTACACCCTAACCCTCACCTTCACCCCCACCCTCACCCTAAACATCACCCTAAACATCACCCAAGCCCTAACGCTCAGCCTAACGCTAACCCTAACCCTCACCTTAACCCTAAACCTCACCTTCAACCTCACCCTCAGCCTAATCCTCACCCTAAACCTAACCCTAACCCTTTCCTAACAGAAAACCGCACCCTCACCCTAACCCTCACCCTAACCCTCGCCCTCACCCTATCCCTCACCCTAACCATAAGCCTAAGCCAAACCCTAACCCTCACCTTCAAACTCATCCTCAACCGCAGCCTCACCCTAACCCTACACCTAATCCTAACCCTAACCCTCACCCTCACCCTCACACTAATCCTAACCCTAAACCTAATGCTAATCCTAAAACTCACCCTCACCTTAACACTCATCCTAACCCACACCGGAACCCTAACCCTAACCCTAATGCTATACCTAAACCTAATCCTCACCCTAAGACTAATGCTGACCTTAATACTCAACCACAACCTCAATCTCACCTGAACACTTAGCCTCATCCTAACTCTAACCCTAACCCTAAACCTAAACCTAACGCTCACCCAAACATTCACCCTAACCCTTACACTAACCCTATTCCTCACCCTCACCCTAACCCTCACCATATCCCTTTTCCTCACACTAACACTAACCCTTACCCTACACCTCATCCTAATTCTAACCCTAAACTCAACCCTAACCCTAACCCTCACCCTAACCCTAAACCAAACCCTCATCCAAACGCTCACCCTAACCCCAACACTAACCGTATCCCTCACCCTCACCCTAACCCTAACCCTTTACCCGCACCCTAAGCCTAACACTACCCCTAAAACTAATCCTAACCCTAACACTCACCCTCACACTCACCTTAACTCGAACCCTAAGCGTAACCCTAACCCTCAACCTAACCATAAACCTATCCCTAACCCACACCCTAACCCTAAACATCACCCTAAACCTAACCCTAACCCTCACCCTCACCCTAACCATAACACTCACCCTCACCCTTACCCTCACCGTCACCTTATCCCTCACCCTAAACCTAACCATGACCCACACCCTAACACTCGCACTCACCCTCACCCTCACCCTCAGCCTCACCGTAACCCTAACCCTAACCCTCTCACCGACACTAACCCTCACCCTATCCCCAACTTTAAACCTCACACTCACACTAACCCTAACCCTAACCCTTAACCTAACCCTCACCCTAACCCTTAATATAACCTTAACCCTCACTCTCACCCTAATCCTCAAACTAACCCTTAATCCTTACACTAACCCTAACCCTAACCCTCACACTAAACCAAATCCTCACCCTAACCCTAACCATAACCCTCACCCTCACCCTAACCCTAACCCTCACCCTAATCCTAACCCTAAACCTAAACCTCACTCTCACTCTAACCCTCACCTTCAACCTAACACTCACCCTAACCCTAACCCTCACCAACACCCTAACTCTAACCCTCACCCTAACCTTCACTCTCACCCTAACCCTCACCAACAACCTAAGCCACACCCTCAACCGAATCCTCACTCTCACCCTCACCCTCACCCTAAACATCACCCTAACGCAAACCCTCAACTTAACCCTAACACTAACCCGCACCCTAAACCTAACCCTCAACTTAAATCTCACCCTCACCCTAAACCTAATCCTAAACCATTCCTAACCGAAAACCTCACCTTCACCCTAACCCTTACCCTATCCCTCACCCTCACCCTAGACCTCACCCTAAACCTAACGCTAAACTTAACCCTCACCCTCATGCTCACCCTCACCCTCACCCTCACTCTCAGTCTCACCCTAACCCTAAACCTAATCCTATCCCTAACCCTGCCCCTCACGCTCACTCTAAACCTAACCCTAACCTGCAACCTAAGCCTAACCCTAACCCTAATGCTTACCCTAACCCTCAACCTCACCATAACCCTGACCATAACCCTTACCCTAACCCTCACCCTCACTCTATCCCTAACCCTTACACTCACCCTAACCCTAAATCTAACCCTAACCCTAATCCTATCCCTCAGCCTAACCCTCACACTCACCCTAATCCTCACCCTCTCACTAACATTAATGCTAATCCTAACCATCAACCTCACCCCAACCGTCGCTCTAACCCTTACCTTCACCATAACCCTATCCCTCAACCTCAACCTAACCCTCACCGTAAACCTTACACTCACCCTAACCCTCATCCAACCCTAACCCTAACCCTAACCTTCACCCTAAACCCCACCCTAACCTGCCCCATAACCCTAAGGCTAACCCTAACCCTCAGTCTCACCCTAACCATCACCCTAACCCTTATCCTCACACTAACCCTTACCGTAACCATGACCTTCACAATAGGCCTAACACTCATCCTAACCCTAAGCTTACCACTCACCCTAACACTCACCCTAACCCTAACTTTTACCCTAACCCGAACCCTAAACTTAACCCTAAACCTCACCCTAACACTCACCCTGACCCTAAACTTAACCCTCACCTTAACCCTCATCCTCAGCCTAAACCTAACCCTAACCTTCACCCTCACCCCAACTGTCATCCTAACCCTTACTCTCACCCTAACCCTAACACAAACCCTAACCCTCACCCTAACCCTAACCCTCACCCTCACCCTCACTCTCACCTGCACCCTCACCCTAAACATCACCGTAACCCTAACCCTCACCCTAAACCTAACCCTAACCCTCACCATAAAACTTTCCCTCACCTTAAACCTCACGCTCACCCTAATCCTCACCCTAAACCTAACCCTAACCAAAAATTTCACCCTCAACCTAGCACTCACGCTAAACCTAACCCTAACCTTAAACATCACAATCACCCTCACCCTCAGCCTCACCCTCAGCCTCACAATAACACTAAACCTAATCCTAACCCTAACCCTGACCCGCACCCTCACTGTAACCCTAACCCTAACCTGCACCCTAACCCTAAACCTAACCCTAACACTCAACCTTACCCTAACCCTAAACCTAATCCTAACCCTAACCCTCACCCTCACCCTAACCCTGACACTGACCCTAACACTTACCCTTACCCTCACCCTCACTCTCACCCTAACCCTCACCCAACCCTAACCGGAACCCTAACCCTCACCCTAACCCCTAGCCTAACCTTCACCCTAACCCCAACGTTAACCCTAACCCTCAGTCTCAACCTAACCCTCACCCTAACCCTTATCCTCACACTAACCCTAACCCTAACCATAAACCTCACAAAAAGCATAACCCTCATCCTAACCCTAACCCTACCTCTCACCCTAACCCTAACCCTAACCCTAACGCTCAACCTAACCCTAACCTTCACCCTCACCCTAATCCTCAACCTAAACCTAACCCTAACCCTTACGTAACCGAAACCCTCACAATTAACCTCACCCTCTCCCTCACCCTCAGCCTAACCCTGACCCTAACACTAATCCTAACCCTAACTCTTACCCTCAACCTAAACCTAACCCTAACCCTAACCCTCTCCGTCACCCTCCCACTCACCCTCACCCTCACCCTAACCTTCACCCTAACGCTTACTCTCACACTAAACCTAACCGTTACACTAAACCTAACCCTCACCCTAAACCTAACCATAATTCTCACCTTAACCCTCCTCCTAACTCTAACCCTAACCCTCAACCAAACCCTAACCCTAAACATTACATTAACACTAACCCTCACCCTCACCCTCAGCCTAACAATAACCCTAACCCTAATCCTAACCCTAACACTCACCCTCACACTCACCCTAACTCGAACCCTAATCGTAAAGCTAACCCACACCCTAATCCTAAACATCACCCTAACCCTAACCCTAACCCTCACTCTCACCCTAAACCTAAACCTCACCCTAACTCTTACCTTAACCCTAACGCTAACCCTAACCCGCACCCTCACGCTAAACCTCACTCTAACCCATACCCTCACCATAACCCTAAGGGTAACCCTAAACCTAATCCTCACACTCACCCTAACCCTAACCATCACCCTACCGCTCACCTTAACCCTAACCCTCACCCTCACCCTAACCCTCACCGTCACCTTAACCCTCACCCTAAACCTAACCGTCACCCACACCCTAACACTCACACTCACCCGAAACTTCACCTTCACCCTCACCCTAACCCTAAATCTATCCCTCACCCCAACCCTAACCCTCACCCTAACACTACCTTTAAGCCTCACACTCACCCCAACCCTAACCCTATCCCTAACCCTTACCCTAACCCTAACACTTAATCTAACCCTAACCCTCACTCTCACCCTAATCCTCAACCTAACCCTTATCCTTACACTAAGTATAACTCTAACCCTCACACTAAACCTATCCCTCACCCTAACCCTAACCATAACACTCACCCTAAACCTCACACTAAAATGAAACCTCACCAACATCCTAACCCTCACTCTCACCCTCACCCTCACCCTAACCCTCACAAATACCCTAACCCACACCCTCAGCCGAACCCCCACTAACACCCTCACCCTCACCCTAAACATCACCCTCACCCTAACCCTAACCCTCACCCTAACCCTAACTCTCACCATAAACCTCACCCTCACCCTATTCCTCACCCTAAAACTAACCCTAACCCTTTCCTAACCGAAAACCTCACCTTCACCCTAACTTTCACCCTAGCCCTCCCCCTAACCCTAGACCTCACCCTAAACCTAATGGTAAACTTAACCCTCACCTTCACGCTCACCCTCACCCTCAGCCTCACCATAAACCTAATCCTAAACCTAACCCTAACCCGGACTCTCACCCTCACTCTAACCCTAACCCTAACCTGCAACCTAACCCTAACCCTAACCCTAATGCTAAACCTTACCCTCAACCTTACCCTAACCCTAACCCTAACACTCACCCTAAACCTAACCCTAACCCTAATGCTAACCCTAACCCTCACCCTCACCCTAACCCTGACCCTAATTCTAACCCTACCCCTCAGCCTACCCCTCACTCTCACCCTAACCCTCACCCTCACCCTAACACTAATGCTAACCCTAATCCTCAACCTCACCCTAACCGTTTCCCTAATCCTTACCCTCACCATATCCCTATCCCTCAGCCTCAAACTAACCCTCACCCTAACCCTTTCGCTCACCCTAACCCTCACCCAACCCTAGCCCTAACCCTAACCCTCACGCTAACCCCCACCTTAAACTTCACCCTAACCCTAAGGGTAACCCTAAACCTCAGTCTCACCCTAACCCTCACCCTAAGCCTTATCCTCACACTAACCCTAACCCTAACCCGAAACCCTCACACTAAGCCTAACCCTCATACTAACCCTAACCCTACCTCTCACCCTAACACTCACCCTAAACCTAACCCTAACCCCAACCCAAACACTAACCCTAACCCGAATCCTCAAGTGAACCCTAACACTCATGGTCACCCTAAGCCTCACCCTTACCCTAACCCTCACCTACACCCTAACAATTCCTCTACCCTGAACCCAAACTCTCACCCTAAACTTGACCCTCTCCCTAACACTTACGCTCACCCTAACCCTCACCCTCACCCACACCCTAACCCTCACCGTCACCCGAAACCTCTCACTCTCCCTAAATTTCACTTCACCTTAAACATCACCCTAACCCTCACTCTCACCCTAACCCTCACTCTAACACTTAACATCACCCTAACCCTAACCCTAACCCTAATTCTCACACTAAACCTAACCCTCACCCTAAATCTAACACTAAATCTACCCGTCCCCCTAACCCTCACCCTAACCATAGCCATGAAAGCTAGGGTGAGTCTTAATCATATTCTCAACCTCAGCCTCACCTTAACCCTAACCCTCATCCTAGCGTTCAACCTAACTATACCTCTAACCCTAACCCTAACTCTAAACCTCACCTTCACCCTCACCCTCACCCTCACCCTCACCCTAATCCTAACCCTAACCCTAATACTAACCCTAAACCTAACACTAAACCTACATCTACCCCTACCCCTAAACCTAACCCTCACACTCACCCTCACCCTTACCCTCACCCTCACCATAAACCTCACATTAACTCCAACCCTCACCCTCACCCTAAACCTCACCCTCACCCTCACCCTACACCTAAACCTAACCCACAACCTCACCCTCACACTCACACTCACCCTAACCCTAACCCTCACCCTCACCCTAACCCTAACCCTAACACTCACAATAACCCTAACCCTCACCCTCACCCTCACGCTAAACCTAACCCTAACCCTCTCCATAACCCTCACCCTAACCCTAATGCAAAACCAAATCCTCACCCTCACCCTAAACCTAAAGCTAACCCTAACAGTCACCCTCACCCTAAAGCTCACCCTAACCCTTACCCTCACCCTAACTCTAACCCTAACCCTCACACTAACCATAACCCTCACACTAACCCTAAACCTACCCTTCACCCTAAGGCTCACCCTATCCCTAACCCTAACCCTAATACTCACCCTAACCCTAAAATTCATCTTAACCCTCGCCTTCACCCTAACCCTAACCCTAATCCTTACCTAACCGAAACCCTCATCCTCACACTCATCCTCACCCTAACGCTCACTCTCACCATCGCCCTCACCATAACCCTAACCCTAACCCTCTCCCTAAACATAACATTAACTTTAACCCTCAACATAACCCTCACCTTTGCCCTAACCCGAACTTTAACCCTCAGCCTAACCCTCACCAAAACCCATACACTCACCCTCACCCTCACCCTAAACCTCACACTAAACCTAAACCTCACCATAACCCTAACACTAACACTAAACAAAACCCTCATCGTATCCCTCAAACTAAGGCTAAACCTTACCCTAACCCTCACCCTCACCATCACCCCAAACCTAACATTGACCCTCACCCTCACCCTAATCCTTAACCTCACCCTAACCCTAACACTTACACTTACCCGAACCCTCACCCTAATCCTAACATTCACCCTCACCCTAACCCTACCCCTTACCCTAACCCTCATCCTAAACCTAACCCTAACCCTAACCCTCACACTAACACTAACCCTAACCCTATCCCTATCCCTCAAATACACCCTAACCCTCACCCTAACCCTAATGCAAACCCGAACCCTAAACCTCAACCTAACCCTAAACCTAAACCTAAACCTCACACTAACTGTAACCATCACCCCAACCATAAACTTCATACTATCCCTGACCCTCACCCTAACCCTAATCCTAACCCTTACCTAACTGAAACGCTCTCCCTCACCCTCTCCATCTCCCTAACCCGCAACCTCACATTAGACATCAACATAAACCTTACACTAAACTTAACAATAACCCTCAATCTAACCCTCACCCTCACACTAAACCTAAACCTAAGCCTCAACCTCACCCTCACCATCACCCTAACCCTAACCCTCACCCTCACTCTCCCCCTAACCCTAAACCTAACCCTCACCCTAATCTTAACCCTCACCATAACCCTAACCCTAACCCTCACCCGCACCCTCACACTATACACAAACCTAAACCTCACCCTAACCCTCAACCTAACCCTAATGGAAACCCTAAACCTCACCCTCACCTTAAGCCGAAAGCTAACCCTAACCATCACCCTCACCCTAAACCTCACACCAATCCTTACCCTCACCCTAACCCTAACCCTAACTCTAACCCTCATACTAACCTTAACCCTCATCCTAACACTAACCCTACCCCTCAACCAAAGCCTCACCCTATAACTACCCCTATCCTAAACCCAAACCTAACTCTCATTGTCACATTAACCCTCACCCTCAACCTAACATTAACATTACCATTAACCCTCAACTAAACCTAACCCTAATCCTAAACCTCACACTAACACTCACCCTAACCGTAACCCTAACCTTCACACTAACACTAACCCTCACCCTAAACCTAAACCTAACACTCACCCTCACCCTCAAGCTCATCCTCAGCCAAAAACCTAACCCTAACACTAATCCTAACGCTAAGCCTCATCCAAACCCTCCCCGTCTCCCTAACCCTAACCCTAACCCTCAAACTCACCCTCATCCTCACCCTAACCCTCACTCTCACCCTAACCCTAACCCTATCCCTATCGCTCATCCTAACCCTCACCCTAACCCAAATGCTAACCATAAACGTCACCCTCACCCTAACCCTCACAATAACCCTTACCCTCACCCTAACCCTAACCCTCAACCTCATTCTAACCCTCACGCTAACACTTACCCACAACCCAACCCTCACCGTAACCCTCACCCTATCCCAAACCCTAACACTAAACTTCACCTTAAACCTCACCCTCACCCTAATCCTCACCCTAAACCTAACCCTAAACCTTTCCTAACCAAAAATATCACCCTCATCCTAGCCCTCACCTAAACCTAACCCTAAACTTAATCCTCACTCTAACCCTCACCCTCAGCCTCACCCTAACCCTAAACCTAATCCTATCCCTAACTCTGAACCTCACTCTCAGTGTAATCCTAACCCTAACCTGCACCCTAACCCTAACCCTAACCCTAATCCTAACACTCAACCTTACCCTAACCCTAACTCTAATGCTACCCCTAACCCTCACCCTCACCCTAACCCTGACCCTAACCCTTACCCTTACCCTCACCCTCACTCTCACCATAACCCTAACCCTTACACTCACCAAAACCCTATTCCTCACCCTCAACATAATCCTCATCCTAACCCTAACCCTACCTCACACCCTAACCCTCACCCTAACCCTAACACTCAACCTAACCCTAACCCTCAAGTCACCCTAATCCTCACCCTAAACCTAATCCTAACGCTTACCTATCCAAAATCCTCACGCTCAACCGCACCCTCTCCCTCACCCTCAGCCTAAACCTTACCCTAACCCTAATCCTAACCCTAACTCTTACCCTCACTCTAAACCTAAACCTAACACTAATCCTCACCGTCACCATCCTTCTCACCCTCAATCTCACCCTAACCCTCACTCTCAAATTCACACTCACCCTAACCCTCACCATCACCCTAAACATCACCCTAACCCTAAACCTCACACTAACCCTAAACCTTACCCTAACCCTAAACTTAACCCTAACCCTCAACCTAACTCTAACCCTAAGCCTAAACATCACCCTAACCCTAACCCTAACCCTAACCTGCCGAACCCTAATCCTTACCCTAAACCTAACCCTTACCCTAAACTTAACCCTAACCCTAACTCTCACACTAAAACTTATGCTAACCCTAACCCTCATCCTCACCCTAATCCTCACCCTAACCCTTATCCTCACACTAAACCTAACCATAACCCTCAGCATTAACTTCAACCTATTCCTAAACGTAAAACTATCGCTCACCCTAAACCTAACCCTTACCCTAACCCTAAACCTAAACCTCACACTAACCCTCACACTAACCCTCACCCTAAAAATATCCCTCATACTCACCCTAACCGTAACCCTAACCCTAACCCTTACCCTCTCTCTAACCCTGCCCTTCAAACTAACACTCATCCTCACCCTAATCCTAACACTAACCCTCACCTTAAACCTAACCCTAACCCTAACCCTAAAGCTAAACCTCACCCTAACCCTAACCTTTACCCTAAACCTAACTCTAATCCTAAACCTAACCCTAACCCTAAGCCTCACCCTCACCCTCACCCTCACCCTAACCCTAACCCTAACCCTAACCCTCACCCTAACCCTAACCCATTTGCTATCCCTAAACCTTACCGTCACCATCACCCTCACCCTAACTCTCAACCTCAAATTCACCTTCACCCTAACCCTCAAACTAACGCAAAACCTCACCCTAACACTAACCTTCTTCCTAACCCTAACTCTACCCCTCACCCTCACCCTAAACCTTACGCAGACCCTTACCCACACCCTAACCCTCACCCTATCCCTAATGCTAAATCTAACCCTAACCCTTACCCTCACCTTAACCCTAACCCTAAGCCTAACCCAAATCCTCACACTAAACCTAACCCTAACACTACCGCTCAGCCTAACTCTCACCCAAATCGTAACACTAATCCTCACCCTATCCCTAACCCTAACCCTAACACTCACCATCACCATAGACCTCACCCTAATACTAACCCTAACCCTAACCATCACCCTCACACTAACACTCACACTAACCCTAACCCTAAGACTAACCAAAACTCTCGCCCTAACCATCACCCTCACCCTAACCTTAACCGTCACCCTTTCCCTCACCCAAACCCTAACCCTAACCCTCACCCTCACTCTAACCCTCACTCTAAACCTTACCCTCACCCTAACACTAACCCTAACCCTCACCATAACCCTCACCCTAAACTTAACCCTAACCCTAACCCTACCACTCCCTATAACCCTCACCTAACACTAACCCTAAACCTAAACCTCAACCTAACCCTACACCTCACCCTCACCCTAACCTTCAACCTCACCCTAACCCGCACCCTAACCCTAACTGTCACACAAACGTTAACCCTCATGAGAAACGGAACCCTCACCCTTAGCCTCACCCTCACCCTAAACATCACACTAAACCTAACCCTCACCCTAACCCTAAACCTAACACTTAACCTATACCTAAGGTCACCCTAACCCAAAACTTCACCCTAATACTCAGACTAACCCTAACCCTAACTCTAACCCTAACCCTAACCCTCACCCTCACCCTAACCCTAACCTTCACCCTCACCCTCACCCTAAACCTAACCCTGATCCTCACCCTTACCCTCACCCTCACCCTAAACCTACCCCTAACCCTAAACCTCAACCTAAACCTAACACTCACCATAACCCTAAACCTAACCCTCACCCTCACCCTCACCCTAACCCTAACTCTAAACTTCACCTTCACCCTCACCCTCACCCTCACCCTCAGCCTAATCCTAACCCTAAACCTAACCCTAACCCTACCTCTATCCCTCACCCTAACCCTAACTCTCACCCTAACCCTCAAACTAAGCCTTACCCTCACCCTCACCCTAAACCTCACATTAATCCTAACACAAAAACTAACACTAACCCTAACCCTAACCCTCACCCTCACCCTCACCCTAACCCTAAACATCACCCTCACCCTCACGATAACCCTAACCCTAAACATTACCCTAACCGTAAACTTAACCTAAACCTAAACCTCACTCTCAACCTCACCCTTAACCTAACCCTAACCCTCACCCGCACCCTCACCCTAACCCTAACCCTCACCCTCACCCTCACCCTCACCCTCACCCTAATCCTAACCCTAACCCTAACCCTCACCCTAAACCGAACACTCAACATAACCCTAAACCTAACCCTCACCCTCACCCTCACCCTAACCCTAACCTTAACCCTCACCATAACCCTCACCCTAACCCTAATGCAAACCCGAAACCTCACCTCACCCTAAACCAAAAGCTAACCCTAACTGTCACCCTCACCCTAAACCTCACAGTAACCCTTATCCTCATCCTAATTCTAACCCTAACCCTCACACTAACCCTAACCCTCAACCTAACCCTAAACCTACCTGTGACCCTAACCCTCACCCTAACCCTATCCCTCTCCCTAAACCTAACCCTAACCCTTACCCTAAACCTAACCCTAAACCTCACCCTAACCCTAACCCTCACACTCACAATCTGCCTACCACTAACCATAACCCTAATCCTAACCCTAAATCTCACCCTCATACTCACCCTAACTCAAACCGTAACCCTAACCCTAACCCTCACAATAACCCTAACCCTATCCCTAACCCTCACCCTAACCCTAAACCTCATCCTAACCCTAATCCTAACCCTCATCCTAACCCTAACCCTAACCCTAATTCTAACCCTAACCCTCACCCTCAACCTCACCCTAACTCTAAATCTAAACCTAAACCTAACACTCACCCTCACCCTCACCCTAACCTAAAACTATCCCTTACTCTCACCCTAACCCTCACCCTAACCCTAACAATAGCCCTAACACTCATCCACACACTAAACCTCACCCTAACACTTACCCTCAACATAACCTTAACCCTAAGCCTAAACCTAATCCTAACCCTAAACCTAACCCTCACCCACACACTTAAGCTAACCCTAACCCTAACCCTAATCCTAATCCTAAACCTAACCCTCACCCTCAAACTCAACCCACCCCTAACTCTAACCCTAAAACTCACCCTAACCCTAACCCTCACCCTAACCCTAACTCTCAACCTAACCGTAACCCTCACACTCACCCTAAACCTCACCCGAACCATAACATTACCCCTCTCCCTAACCCTCACCCTCACCCTCACCCTAACCCTAAACTTTACCCTAATCCTCACCCTAACCCTAACCTTTACCCTATCCCTAAACCTGCCCCTCAACCTAACCCTCATCCTCACCCTTATCCTAACACTAACCCTCACCCTAAACCTAAACCTAACCCTAACCCTCAACGTAACCCTAAACCTAACCCTCACCCTAACGCTATCCCTTAACCTAAACCTCACCTTAATCCTAAACCTAATCCGAATCCTCACACTAAACCTAACACTAACCCTACCACTCAGCCTAACCCTCACCCAAATCATAACACTAATACTCACCCTATACTTAACCCTAACACTAACACTAACCCTCACCATCACCCTAGACCTCACCCTAATACTAACCCTAACCATAACCATCACCCTCACACTAACACTAACCCTAACCCTAACACTAACCAAAATTCTCACCCTAACCATCACCACCAACCTAACCCTAACCCTCACCCGTTCCCTCACCCAAACCCTAACCTAACCCTCACCCTCAATCTAACCCTCATTCTAAACCTTACCCTCACCATAACCCTAACCCTAAACCTCAACGTAACCCTCACCCTAAACTTAACACTAAACATAACCCTAAACCTCACCCTCACCCTCACCCTCACCCTCACCTAACACTAACCCTAAACCTAAAAATCACCCTAACCCTAACCCTACCCCTCACCCTCACCCTAACCTTCAACCTCACCCTAACCCTAACCCTAACCCTTACCGTCACCCAAAAGCTAACCGTTAGAGAACCCGAACTCTCACCCTCAGCCTCATCCTCAGCCTAAATATCACACTAACCCTAACCCTCACCCTAAACCTAAACCTAACACTCAGCCTATACCTAACGGCCACCCTAACCCAAAACCTCACCCTAATCCTCAAACGAACCCTAACGCTAACCATGATCCTAACCCTAACCCTCAACCTCACCCTAACCCTCACACTAACCCTTACCCACACCCTCACCCTAAACCTCACATTAACCCTAACTCTCAAACTAACACTAACCCTAACCCTAACCCTCACCCTCAACCTAACCATTACCTTCACCCTCACCCTCACCCTAAACCTAACCCTAACCCTCATCCTCACCTGCAAACTTACCCTCACCCTAACCCTCACCCTCACCCTCACCCTAAACCTAACCCTAACCCTAACACTCAACCTAAATCTAACACTCACCATAACCCTAAACCTAACCCTCACCCTCACCCTCACCCTAACCCTAACTCTAAACCTCAACTTCACCCTCACCCTCACCCTCACCCTCAGCCTAATCCTAACGCTAAACCTAACCCTAACCCTACCTCTAGCCCTCATCCTAAACTTAACCCTCACCCTAACAATCACACTAACCCTTACCCTCACCCTCACCCTAAACCTCACATTAACCCTAACCCTCAAACTGATACTAACCCTAACCCTAAACCTCACTCTCACCCTCACCCTAATCCTAACTCTCACCCTCACCCTCACCCTAAATCTAACCCTAACCCTAACCCTAAACCTAAACCTAAACCTCACCCTCACCCTCACCATCACCCTAATCCTAACCCTCCCCCTCCCCCTCACCCTAACCCTAACCCTAACCCTCACCATAACTCTCACTCTAACCCTAATGCAAACCCGAAACCTCACCTCACCCTAAACCTAAAGCTAACCCTAACTGTCAACCACACCCTAAAACTCACAGTAACACTTACCCTCACCCTAACACTAACCCTAACCCTCACACTAACCCTAATCCTCAACCTAACCCTAAACCTACCCGTGACCCTAACCCTCACCGTATCCCTCACCCTAACCCTATCCCTCTCCCTAACCCTAACCCTACCCCTCACACTAACCCTATCCTTAAACTTGACCCTAACCCTAACCCTCACCCTCACCCTCACCGTCTGCTTAACACTAACCCTAACCCTAATCCTAACCATAAAGCTCACCCTCATACTCACCCAACACAAAACGTAACCCTAACCCTAACCCTCACCATAACCCTAACCCTATCCCTAACCCTCACCCTAACCCTAAACCTCATCCTAACACTAATCCTAACCCTCAACTTCACCCTAACCCTAACCCGAACCCTATCCCTCACTGTAACCCTAACGCTAACCCTAACTCTCACCCTCACCCTAAACCTCACCCTGACCCTTACCCTCTCCATAACATTAACCCTAACCCTAAACCTAATACACTAATTCTAAACCCTAACACTAACCGTCACCCACACCCTAACCCTCACCCGAAACCCAAAACTCACCCTCACCCTCACCCTAACCGTAACCCTAACACTCACCCCAATCCTAACCCTAACCCGAACCCTAACTCTAACCCTCACCCTCAACTTAACCCTAACCCGAACCCTAACCCTAAAACTTACCCTAACCCTAAAGCTAAACCTAACCCTAAATCTTACTCTCATCCTAATCCTCACCCTAACCCTTTTCCTCACACTAACCCTAACCCTAACCCGTACACTAACTCAAACCCTCACCCTAAACCTAACCGTAACCCTCACCCTGAACCTAACCTAACCCTTTTCAACACCCTCACCCTAACCCTCACCGTCACCCTAACCCTCACCTTAAACATAACCCTCACCTATTCCCTAACCCTCACCTTCACCCTCACACTTACCCTCACCCTAAACATCAACCTAACCCTCAGCCTAACCCTAACCCTAACCCTCACCTTAACCTAACGCTAACCCTAACCCTCACCCTCACCCTAAACCTCACACTAACCCATACCCTCACCATAACCCTAAGGATAACACTAACCCTAACACTCACCCTCACCCTAAACCTCACCCTAACCCATACCCTCACCATAACCCTAAGGGTAACCCTAACCCTAATCCTCACACTCACCCTAACCCTTACCCTCACCCTCACCTTAACCCTCAATGTCACCTTAGCCCTCACCCTAACCCTAACCGTCACCCACACCCTAACACTCACACTCATCCGAAACCTCACCGAAACCCTAACCCAAACCCTAACCCTCATCCCAACCCTAAATCTCACCCTAACCCTAACTTTAACCCTCATCCTCACCCTTACCCTAACCCTAATCCTTACCCTAACCCTCACCCTAAACCTTAATCTAACCCTAACCCTAACCCTAATACTCACTCTAACCCTAACCTTCATCCTAACCCTCACCCTCACCCTAATCCTCACCCTAACCCTAACCCTAACCCTAAACCTCACCCTAAACATAACATTAACCCTGACCCTCACCATTAGCCTCACCCTAGCCTTAACCGGAACGTTAAAACTCACCCTAACCCTCACCCAAACCCTTACTCTCACCCTCACCCTCACCCTAACCCTCACAACTAATATTAAACCTCACCCTAACCCTAACACTAACACTAAACAAAACCCTCATCCTATCCCTCACCCTAACCCTCACCCTCAACATCACCCTAAACCTAACACTAACCCTCACCCTCAACCTAATCCTTAACCTCACCCTAACCCTAACCCTTACCCTTACACTAACCCTCTCCCTAATCCTAACATTCACCCTAACCCTAACCCTACCCCTTACCCTAACCCTCATCCTAAACCTAATCCTAACCCTAACCCTCACCCTAACACTAACCCTAAACCTATCCCTAACCCTCAAAAACACCCTAACTCTCCCCCTAACCCTAATGCAAACCCGAACCCTCAACCTCACTCTAACCCTAACCCTAACCCTAAACCTCACACTAACCCTAACCATCAGCCTAACTCTAAAATTCATCCTATCCCTAACCCTCACCCTAATCCTCAACCTGACCCGAATCCTAACCCTTACCTAACTGACACGCTCTCCCTCACCCTCTCCCTCTCCCTAACCCACAACCTCATATTAGACCTAACCATAAACCTTACACTAAACCTAACAAAAACCCTCACACTAACCCTCACCCTCACACTAAACCTCACCCTAATCCATACCCTCACCCTAACCCTAACCCTAACTCTAACCCTAACACTAACCCTAAGCCTCTTCCTAACCCTAACCCTACCCCTCACCCTAAGCCTCACCCTATAACTAACCCTAACTCTAAAACCTAACCCTAACTCTTACCATCACCCTAACCCTCATCCTCAACCTAACCCTAAAATTAACCCTAACCCTCACCTTAAGCCTCACCTAAAACTAACCCTAACCCTAAACCTCACACTAACAAGCACCCTAACAGTAAACCTAACCCTCACCCTAATCCTAACACTCACACTAACCCTAACCCTCACCCTAAACCTAAACCTAACCCTATCCCTCACCCTCAAGCTCACCCTCAGTTTAACCCTAACCCTAACACTAATCCTAACCCTAAACCTCACCCACACCCTCACCCTCACCCTAACCCTATCCCTAACCCTCAACCTCACCCTCAGCCTCACCATAACCCTCACCCTCACCCTAACCCTAATCCTAACCCTATCCTGATCGCTCAGCCTAACCCTAACCCTAACCCTAATGCTAACTCTATCCCTCACCCTCACCTTAACCCTCACACTAACCCTTACCCTCACCCTTATCCTAAACATCACCCTCATTCTAACCCTCACTCTAACCCTCACCCTAACCCTAACCCTAACCCTAACTTTAACACTAACACTAACACCAACCCTAACCCTCACCCTCACCCTCACCCTCAGCCTAACATAACCCTAACCCTCAACCTCACCCTAACGCTGACGTTAACCCTAACCCTCACCCTCAGCCTAACCCTCTCACCAACCCTAACCCTCATCCTAAACCTAAACCTCACATGAAAGGTAACCCTCACTGTAACCCACACCCTAACACTAACCATAAACCTAATGCTAACCCTAAACCTCACCCTCACCTTAGCCCTAATCCTAAACCTCACGCTAACCCTAACCCTAATGCTATACCTAAACCTAAACCTCACCCTAAGAATGATGCTAAGCCTAATAGGAAACCTCACCCTAAACCTCACCCTAACATTTAACGTCAGCCTAACCCTCACCCTAACCCTATCCCACAGCCTAACCCTAACCCTCAGCCTAAACATTATGCTAACCCTCAGCCTAACCCTCAGCCTAACCCTCATCCTAACCCTCAGCCTAAACCTCATCCTAACCCTCACCCTCACCCTAACCCTAAACTTAACCCTAACACTCATTCTAAACCTAATGCTAAAACTAATGCTAACCCTAAACGTCACACTCACCCTAACCCTCACACTAACCCTTAGCATCACCCTAACCCTAACCCTAACTCTCACACTAAACCTAACCTTCACCCTAACCCTAAACCTAATGCTAACCCTAAACCTCACCCTCACCTTAGCCCTAATCCTTATCCTCACCTAATCCTAACCCTAACCCTAATGCTATACCTAAACCTAAATCTCACCCTAAGAATGATGCTAAGCCTAATACTCAACCTCAACCTAAACCTCACCCTAACACTTACCGTCAGCCTAACCCTCACCCTAAACCTATCCCTAAGCCTAACCCTAATCCTCAGCCTAAACACTATGCTAACCCTAACCCTAATCCTAACCCTCAGCCTAACCCTCATCCGAACCCTAACCCTAACACTAATCCTAACCCTCACCCTCACCCTCACCCTAACTCTAAACCTAAACCTAAACCTAACACTCATCCTCACCCTCACCCTAACCTAACACTATCCCTACCCCTCACACTAACCCTAAACCTCACCCTATACCTCACCCTCACCCTAACACTAAACCTAACCCTAACCCTCACCCTCACCCTAGCCCTAATAATAACCCTAACCCTCATCCACACACTAAACCTCACCCTAACACTTACCCTCACCATAACCTTACTCCCTAAGCCTAAACCTTAACCTAACCCTCACCCTCAAATTCACCTTACCCCTAAATCTAACCCTAACCCTCACCCTAAACCTAACCCTAAACCTAACCCTCAACCTAACCCTAACACTCACACTCATCCTAAACCTCACCCTAACCCTAATATTACCCCTCTCCCTAACCATCACCCTAACCCAAACCCTAACACTCAATCTAACCCTACCCCTACTCCTCACCCTCACTGTCACACTAACCCTAAACCTAATGCTAACCCTCACCATAACCCTAATCCCACCCACACCCTAACCCGATCCCTCACCCTCACCCAAACCCTCATCCTCACCCTAACCCTCATCCTCACCCTAAACATCACCCAAACCCTAACCCTCACCCTAAACCTGACCCTCACTCTCAGCCTAACCCTAACCCTAACCCTATTGCTAATCCTAACACTCACCCTCACACTCACCCTAACCCTAACCCTAACCCTAACCCTAACCCTAACCCTAACCCTAACCCTATCCCTAACCCTCACCCTAACACTAACCCTCACCCTATACCTCACCCTCACCCTAACCCAAACCCTAACCCTAACCCTCACCCTAACACTCACCCTAACCCTCACACTAACCCTAATCCTCATCCTCAAACTAAACCTCACCTTAACCCTCACCCTCACCCTAACTCTAATGCTAACCCTAACCCTCACCTTCACACTCACTCTCAACCTAACCCTTACATTTACCCTAACCCTAACCCTCTTCCTCAACCTAAACCTCACCCTAACCCTTACCCTCACCATAACCCGCAAACTAACCCTAAACCTAAACCTACCGCTCACCCTAACCCTCACCCTAAACATAACCCTAACCCTAACCCTAATGCTCACCCTAACCCTAAACTTGACCCTCACCCTAACACTCACCCTAACCCTTACCCTCACAATAAACTTATCCCTGACCCTAACCCTAATCCTAAATCTCAGCAGAACACTCACCCTCATCCTAACCCTCACCCGGACACTAAACATCACCCTAAAGCTAACTCTTACCCTAATGCTAAACCTAACCCTCACCTTCACCCTAAACCTCACCATAATCCTAACCCTCACAGTAACCCTAACCCTAACCCTCACCCTACCCTTAACCCCTACCCTCATCCTAACTCTAACCTTCACCCTCACCCTCATCCTAACCCTAAACCTAACCCTAACACTCATCCTAAACCTAACGCTAAACGTAATGCTAACCCTAAACCTCACACTCACCCTAACCCTCACACTAAACCTTACCATCAACCTAACACTAACCCTAACTCTCACACTAAACCTAACCTTCACCCTAACCCTAAGCCTACCCCTCCTTCTAACCCTCACCCTAAACCTAACCCTAAAGCTAATCCTCACCCTATCTTTAACCTTAACCCAAACCCTCACCCTAACCCTCATGCTCACCCTAAACTTAATGCTAACCCTAATCCTAACCCTCACCCTAACCCTCACCCTTACACTAACCCACACCCTAAACTTCACCCTAACCCTAACCGTAAACCTAACCTTCACTCTAACCTTCACCCTAACCCTAACCCTCACACTCATCCTAACCCTCACCCTAAACGTTAGACTTACCCTAACCCTACACCTAACCCTCAGACTAACCCTAACCTTAACCCTCAGCCTAACCCTTATGCTAACCCTAAATATAATCCTAAACCTCACCCTAAACATAAACCTAACCCTAACCCACACACTAAGCTTAACACTCACCCTAACTCTAACCCTAACCCGAACCTTCACCCTCACCCTGACCCTCACCTCAGTCTGACCCTAACACTAACCCTATTCCTAATCCTAACTCTCAGCCTCACCCTCACCCTAACCATCACCCTAACCCTAAACCTCACCCTAACCCTAACCCTAACCATCAGGCTAAACCTAACCTCAGGTTAACCCTCACCCTCACCCTAATCCTCACACTAACCCTAACACTTACATAACTGAAACACTCACCCTCACCCTCACCCAAACCTCACATTCACCCTAGCCCTCACCCTAACCCTAACACTAATCCTAACCCTAACCCTCTACCGACCCTCACCCTAACCCTAAACCTAACCCTAATGCTGAACCTCACCCTCACCCTCACCCTAAACCTAAACATAACCCTCACCCTAAACCTAACCCTCACCCTTACGCTCACCCTATCCCTAACACTAACCCAACACCACACCCTTACTCTAACCCTCACCCTAACCCTTATCCTCACAATAAACTTAATCCTAACCCTCACCCTCACCCTAACCCTCACCCTAACACTTATCCTCACACTAACACTAATCCTAACCGTCACCCTAACTCTCACACTAACACTAATCCTTACCCTATCACTCACCCTAACCCTAACCCTCACCCTAAACCTTACACTCACCCTAACCCTAAAACTCACCCTCACCCTTAACCTCACCCTAACGCTTACCCTCACCCTAACCCGCAAACTAACCCTAACCCTAAACCTACGGCTCACCCTAACCCTCACCCTCATCATAACCCTATACCTAACACTCACCCTAACCCTAAACCTCACCCTCACCCTAACCCTCACCGTAACACTTACCCTCACACTAACCCAATCCCTAACCCTAACACTAATTCTCAACAGAACACTCACCCTCACCCTAACCGTCACCCGCACACTAAACATCACCCAACCCTAACCCTCACCGTAACCCTAACCCTACTCCTCACCCTAACCCTAACCCTCACCGTAACCCTAACTCTCACACTAATCCTAACCCTAACACTTACCCTCCCCCTCACCCTCACCCTAACCCTAATCCTCATCCTAACACTAACCTTCACCCTCAGCCTCACCCTAACCCTAACCCCAACCCACACCCTCACCCTACACCTCACCCTAACCCTAACCCTAACACTTACTTAAATGAAAACCTCACCCTCACCCTCACCCTCACCCTAAACCTCACCCTCACCCTTGCCCTCACCCTAAAACTAACCCTAACACTAAACCTAACCCCAACCCTCACCATCACCTTAACCCTAACCCTAAACATAACCCTAACATTCATCCTAACCCTAACTCTAAACCTAATGCAAACCATAAACCACACAATCACCCTAACCTTCACCCTAACACTTACCGTCACCCTAACCCTAACCCTAAACCTAACACTAAACCTCACCCTCACCCTAACCCTAAGCCTTCCCCTCAGCCTAAACCTCACCATAAACCTAACCCTAACCCCAATCCTCACCATATCCTTAAGCTTAAGGCAAAACCTCACACCTGTTGCAACAATGAGAAGTGCAAAATGTCATGTCAAAACCAGCTTTACAATGTCGGTGTGGGGGGGGAGGGGGGTATAATTGGGTGGGGGGAGGGGGGTAAAATTGGGTGGGGGGAGGGGGGAGGCGGGGAAGGGAAGGGAATGGTAAACAAAGGAGGAGGCTGCAATGCTTGGTAAGAAATGTATGCATTATCCTGCCCATGTAATTGTAGCCCCTCTGTACAGTATGTTCTCAAATAAAATAAAATACAATTAAAAAAAAAAAAAGAACATGTTAAACCCCACCAGAAGGGTACAATCATTAATTGAATTGTAAGCAGCTCTCAAATGATAAACAAGTAACAAACACACAGAAAACTTGTAGATCAAAAGCAACTTAAGCAATTTATCAGCCAAGGCAGGCTACAGAGTTTATTAGGGGGTAATAACACAAATGAACTGGGAAAAAAATGATTCATGAAACGAGACAATTTCAACAGTATCTGGACACTTGATGATATTGAGAATTTACTGTTGTTTTTAAATTTTAAATAAATTCTGTTTTTCTGTGAAAAAAAAAAAAAACCTCACACTAACCCTTACCCTAACCCTAACCCTAACGCTAAACCTAATCCTCAGCCTCACCAGTACACTCACCCTAACACTTACACTCTACCTAACACTTACCCACACCCTCACCCTCAACCTAACCCTAACCCTAACCTTCACCATAACGCTCACACTGACCCTAACCCTCACCCTCAACGTAACCCTCAACCTAAACTTTAACCTCACACTAATCCTTACCCTAACCCTAAACCTAACCCTCACACTAAACCTAACCCTAACCCTCAGCCTAAACCTTATGCTAACACTAAATCTAACACTAACCCTCACACTAACCCTAAACCTAACCCTAACCCTAACGGTGACACTAACCCTAACCCTAACCCTCAGCCTAACCCTCAACCTAACCATAACCCTAACCCTAATCCTAACCCTCACCCTCACCCTCACCCTAACTGTAAACCTAAACCTAACACTCACCCTCACCCTCACCCTAACCTAACACTATCCCTAACCTTCATCCTAACCCTAACCCTCAAACTATACCTCACCCTCACCCTAACCCTAACCATAACCCTAACCGTAACCCTCACCCTAACCCTAAAATTAACCCTAACCCTCATCCTCACACTAAACCTAACCCTAAACTTTACCCTCACCATAACCTTAACCCTAAGCCTAAAACTAATCCTCTCCCTAACCCTAACCCTCACCCACACACTAACCCTCACCTTCACCCTCAACCTCACCTTCACTGTAACACTCACCCTAACCCTAAACCTAATCCTAATCCTAAACCTAAGCCTCACCCTCAAACTCACCCTAACCCTAACCCTCAACCTCACCCTCTCCATTACCCTCAGCCTAACCCTAATAATAACCTAATCCTAAACCTCACCCTCACCCTCACCCTAACTCTAACCCTAAACCTAAACCTAACAAACACCCTCACCCTTACCCTAAACCTAACACTAACCCTAACCCTCAAACTAACCCTAACCCTCACCCTAATCCTAAACCTAACCCTCACCCTCAAACTCACCCTAAGTCTAACGCAAACTCTAACCCTAACCCTCACCCTCACCCTCACCCTCAACCTAACCCTCACACTCACCCTAAACCTCACCCTAAACCTGACCCTAACCCTGTCCCTACTCCTCACCCTAACCCTAACCCTAACCCTCAACCTAACCCTAAACCTACCTCTAACGCTAACCCGTACCTTAAACCTAATCCTCACCTACACCCTAACCCTCACTTTCAAACTAAATATCAACCAAATCCTAACCCTCACCCTAACCCTAACACAAACCCTAATCCAAACCCTCACACTCACTCTAACACTCACCCTAACCTTTACTCTCACCCTAACCCTTACCCTCACCCTAACCCTAACCATAACACTCACATTAACCATAACCCTCACTCTAACCCTAATCCTAACCCTGACCCTAACCTTCACCCTCACCCTTACCCTCAGGCTCTGCTTAACCCTAAACTTAATCCTATTCCTAGCACTAACCCTCTGCCTCACCCAAAACAAAACCCTAACCCTTACCCTCACCCTCACCCTCACCCTCACCCTAACCCTCACCCTCACCCTAAACATCACCCTAACCCTAACCCTCACCTTAAACCTAACACTACCCCTCACACTAACCCTCACCCTAACCCTAACCCTAACCCTCACCCTCACTTTCACCCTCACCCTCAGCCTAACCCTAACCCTCAAACTTATCCTAACCCTAAACCTCACCATAATCCTCCACCTAACCCTGACCATAACCCTCACCCTCACCCTAACACTAACCCTAACCCTAACTCTCACCCTAACCCTAACCCTAACCCTCAACCTAACCCTAACCCTCACCCTGACCCTCACACTAAACATAACCATAACCCTAACCCTCACTCTAACACTTACCCTGACCCTAACCCTCACCCTAAACCTAACCCGAACCCCCACCTTAACCCTAACCCTCATCCTAAACATAAACTTCACCCTCACTCTCACCCTCACCCTCACCCTAACTCTCATCCTAACCTTAAACCTAAACCTAACGCTAACCCTAAACCTCACCCTCACCCTAAACCTCACCCTAACCCTTACCCTCACCCTAAAACTAACCCTAACCCTCACACTAAACCTAAACTTCACCCTAAACATAACCCTAATCCTAACACTAAACCTAACCCTCACCTTAACCCTCACCCTAAACCTAACCCTCACCCTCACCCTAACCCTAATGCTAACACTAACCATCACCCTCCTCCTAACCCTCACCCTCACCCTAACTCTCACTCTAACACTTACCCACACCCTAAACCACACCCGAACCCTAACCCTAAACCTAACCTTCACCCTAACCCTCACGTTACCCCTAACCATAACCCTAACCCTAAACCTCACCCGAGCTCTCACGGTAACCCTAACCCTCATCCTCTCCATAACCCTCACTCTAAACTTTACCCTCAACCTAACCCAAACCCTATCCCTAAACCTAACACTCACACTAAATCTAACCCTTACCCTCAGCCTAGACCTTAGACTAAACCTAAACCTAACAGTAACCCTCAACCTAACCGTAACCCTAACCCAAAACCTCACACTCAACCTCCACTTCCCCCTCAGCCTTACCCTTTACATAATCCTAACCCTAAACCTGAACCCCACCCTCACCCTAACCCTAACCCTAACCCTAACGCAAACCCTCACCCTCACCCTCACCTAACCCAAACCCTAACCCTAACAATAAACCTAACCCTAACCCTCACCGTAAAACTCACCTTAACCTAATCTTAACCCTAACCCTCACCCTCACCCTCATTCTAACACTCACCCTCACCCTGACCATCACCATCACACTAACCCCCACACTAACTCTAATCCTCACCCTAAACCTAACCCTAACCCTCACCCTCACTTTCATCCTCACCCTCAGCCTAACCCTAACACTAATCCTAACCCTAACCCTCACCCTTACCCTAAACCTAACCCTAACCCTCACCCTCACCCTCACCCGCACGCGCACCCTCACACTAACCCTCACCCTCACTCTCACCCTCACACTATCCCTCAACTTCACCCTAAACATCACCCCAACACTAACCCTCACACTAACCCTAATCCTAACCCTCACCTTACCCCTAAACCTCACCGTAACGCTCACCCTAACCCTAACGCTAACCCTAACCCTCACCCTCACACTAACCCACACCCTAACTCTTATCCTCTAACCCTAACCCTAACTCTAACCTTCACACTAACCCTAATCCACACTCTAACCCTATCCCTACACTTCACCCTGACTCTCATACTAACCCTAACCCTCAAGCACACCCTAATCCTCACCCTCACCCGAACACTCACCCTCACCCGAACACTCACACTCGCCCTAACACTCACCCTCACAATAAACATCACCCTAACCCTAAATCTCACCCTAATCCAAACCCTAAACCTCACCCTAAATCTAATCCTCAACCTAAACCTATCCCTCACCCTGACCCTCACCCTAACCCTAACCCTAACCCTACCCCTCACCCTTACCCTAACCCTAATACTCACCCTAAACCTAAACTTCATCCTCACACTAAACCTAACCCTCACCCTCACACTAAATATAACCCTCATCCTAACCCTTACCTCACCCTCACCCTCTCCCTCACCCTAACCCTCATCCTAACCCTAACCTTAAAACTAATGCTAACCCTAAACCTCAGCCTCACCCTAACCCTCACCCTAACCCTTACCCTCAACCTAACCCTAACCCTAACCAACACACTAAACCTAACCCTCACTCTAACCCTAACCCTAAACCTCACACTAAACCTAACCCTCAACCTAACCCTAACCCTATACCCTGAGCCTAACCCTCACCCTAAATCTAACCTTAACCGAAATCCTCACCCTATCAGTAATCTTAACCCTAATGCTCACCCTCAACCTCTCCTTCCCCCTGAGCCTTACCCTAACCATAACCATAATCCTAACACTCAACCTAACCCTCACCCTAAACCTATCCCTCAGCCTCACCCTAACCCTCAGCCTAACCATTACCCTCAACCTAACCAAAACCATAACCCTAAACCTAACACTCATATTAACCGTAACACTAACCCTCACCCTATCCCTTATACTAACCCTAAACCTAAATGCAACCCTCACCCTAACCTGAACCCTCACACTAACCCTAAACCTAACCCTAACCCTCAGCCTAAACCTCATCTTAACCCTAAATCTAACCCTAACCCTCACGCTAACCCTAATCATCACCCTCACCCTAAACTTTACCCAAACCCTAACCCTATCCCTAACCCTAACTCTATCTCTACCCAAACACTCTCCCACACCCTAACCCTCACCCTCACACTAAACATCAACCTAACACTAACCCTCAACCTAACCCTAACCCTAACCCTCACCCTAACCGTAACCCTAAACCTCACATTAACACTAAGCCTAACCCTCACCCTCACCCGCACCCTCACCTTAACCCTATCCCTAACCCTCATCCTAACACTAACCCTCACCCTCACTCTAACCCTAAGCCAAAACCTCACCCTAATCCTCACCCTAACCCTAACGCTAAAACTTACCTAACCGAAAACCTCACACTCACTCTCACCCTCAACCTAACCCTCAACCTAGCCCTCCCCCTAAAACTAGCCCTCACCATAACCCTAACCCTCACCCTCACACTCACCCTTACCCTCACCCTAAACCTAACCCTAACCCTCACCCTAACCCTAACCCTCACACTGAGCCTAACTCTCACCATAAACCTAACCCTACCTCTCAGATTAACCCTCACCTTTACCCTAACTCTAACCCTCACCCTAACCCTAACACTATCACTAACCCTCACACTAACCCTTACCTTAATACTGAACCTAACCCTCACCCTCACCCTCACCATAACCCTAACACTCACCCTAATCCTAAACCTAACACTAGTCCTCATGCTAAAACACCCTCACCCTCACCCTAACTCTAACTCTCATCCTCACCCTAACCCTCACCCGAAGCCTTACCGTCACCCTAACTCTAATCCTAACCCTAACCCTAACCCTCACTCTAACCCTAAACCTATCCCTAACCCTCACCCTAACCCTAACCCTCATCCTACCTCACACTAAACCTAACCGTCACCCTATCCCTTACCGTCACCGTAAACCAACCCTAACCCTCACACTAAACCTAACCCTCACACAAACTCTAATGTTACCCCTCACCCTAACCCTTACCCTCAACCTAACCCTAATCCTAATCCTCACCCTATCCTTAACCTTAACCCAAAACTACACCCTAACCCTCACCCTCACCCTAATGCTAACCATAACCCTCAGCCTCACCGTAATCCTCTCCCTAACAATTTAGCCTCACCCTAACCCTCACCCTCACCCCAAAACTCACCCTAACACTCACCCAAACCCTAACCCTCACCTTAACCCTAATCCTTATCTTAACCTTGACGCTAACCCTCACCCTCAATCTAAACCTCACCCTAACACTTACCCACAACCTTACCCTCACTCTAACCCTAACCCTAAACCTAAAATTGACCCTAACCCTCAACCTAACCCTAAACCTCACCCTCACCCTAACCCTCACCCTAAACTTTACCCTCACCCTAACTCTTACCCTAAAACTAAACCTAACCCTCACATTAACCCGAACCCTAATCCTCAGCCTAATCCTTATCCTAACCCTAAACCTAGCCCTAAACCTCACCCTAACCCTAACCCTAACCCTTAGCATAACCCTCATCCTAACCATAACCCTAATCCTAACCCTCACCCTAACCCTAACCGGAAACCTAAACCTCACCCTAACCCTAATCTTCAACCTCATCCTCTCGATCACCCACAGCCTAACCCTAAATCTAACCTAATCCTAAGCCTCACCCTCACCATCACCCTAACTCTAACCCTAAACCTAAACCTAACACTCACCCTCACCCTTACCCTAACCCTAACACTATCCCTAACCCTCAACCTAACCCTAACCCTCACCCTAATCTTAAACCTAACCCTCACCCTCAAACTCACCCTAAGTCTAACGCAAACCCTAACCCTAACCCTCACCCTCACCCTCAACCAAACCCTCACACTCACCCTAAACCTCACCCTAAACCAGACCCTAACCCTGTCCCTACCCCTCACCCTAACTCTAACCCTAACCCTCAACCTAACCCTAAACCTACCCCTAACGCTAACCCTCACCCTAAAACTAAGCCTCACCCACACCCTAACCCTCACCCTCAACCGAACCCTCACCCTCACCCTCACCCTCATCTTCACCCTAACCCTCACTCTCACTCTAAACATCACCCAAATCCTAACCCTCACCCTAACTCTAAAACAAACCATAATCCAAACCCTCACACTCACCCTAACCCTCACCCTAACCTTTACTCTCACCCTAATCCTTACCCTCACCCTAACCCTAACCATTACCCTCACACTAACCGTAACCCTCACTCTAACCCTAATCCTAAACCTGACCCTAATCTTCACCCTCACCCTGACCCGCAGCATCAGCTTAACCCTAACCCTAATCCTATTCCTAATCCTAACCCTCACAATCACCCTCAACCTAAACCTAACCCTAACACTAATCCTCACCCTCACCCTCACCCTCACCGAACACTCACCCTCACACTAAACATCACCCTAACCCTAACCATCACACTAATCCTAACCTCAGCTTAACCCACACCCTCAACCTAATCCTCACCCTAACCGTAACACTAATGTAAAGGAAACCTTCACCCTCACACTAACCCTCACCCTCACCCTAGCCCTATCCCTAAACCTAACCATAATACTTACCCACACCCTATCGCTCACCCTCATCCTCACTCTAACCCTAATCCTAACCCTAATGCTCACCCTACCCCTCTCCCTAATCCTAACTGTGACCCTAACCCTCAACCTCATCCTAACCCTCATGCTCACCCGAAAACTCACCCTCACCCTAAAGGATACTCTCACAATAAACATCACCCTAACCCTAACCCTCAATCTAACCCTAACCCTAACCCCCACCCTAACCCTAAACCTCACGCTAACCCTCACCCTAACCCTTACCCACAACATAATCCTATCCCTCACCCTCAACCTTACCGTCACCCTAACCCGTACCCTCACCCTAACCCTTATCCTAACCCTCACCCTAACCCTAACCCTCACCCTCGCCCTAACCCTCACACTAACCTTTACCCTCACCCTCACCCTAAACCTCACCCTAACCTTTACTCTG
Organism: Dipodomys merriami; assembly: GCF_024711535.1. NCBI lineage: Eukaryota > Metazoa > Chordata > Mammalia > Rodentia > Heteromyidae > Dipodomys > Dipodomys merriami. The sequence goes on along the minus strand of NW_027202360.1, from coordinate 371,089 downwards.
ACCCTAACCCTACCCTAACCCTTAACTTAACCCTCACACTAACCCTAAACCTAACCCTCTCCCTAACCCTAACCCTAACCCTCACACTAACCCTAACCCTCACCCTCACCCTCAGGCTAACTCTAATACTAAGCCTAACCCTCACCCTCTACCTAATTCTAACCCTAAACCTAACCCTAACCCTAACCCTCAACCTCAACCTAACCCTAAACTTATACCTAACACTCACCCTAACGGTAATCCAAAACCTATACCTCACCCTCTCCCTAACCATAACCATAACCCTCACACTAAACCTCACCCTAAACCTTACCCTCAACATAAACCTAACTCTAACCCTAATCTTCACCCTAAACCTAACATTCACCCGCACCCTAACCCTAACCCTATTTCTAAACCTAAACCTCACCCTTAAACTCAACCTAACCCTACACCTAACAGTAACCCTCACCCATACCCTCACCCTAACACTCACCCTCACCCTAAACCTCACCCAAACCCTAACCCTACCATTCACCCTCACCCTCAGACTAACCCTAACCCTAATCCAAACCCTCAACCTAACCCTAATGCTACCCATAACCCTCACCCTCACACTAAACCTAAACCTAACACTAACACTCAACCTAACCCTAATCCTCACCCACCCCCTGACCCTCACCCTCACTTAACCATCACCCTCATGCTAAACATCACCCAAACCCTAACCCTCACCCTAACCTTAGCCCTAACCCTCATCCTAATCCTAACCCAATACCTAATTGTCAACCTCACCCTATTCCTCACCATAACCCAAATCCTTGGCTAAAATAAACCCTCAACATAAAACTCACACTAACACTCACCCTCACCTTAGCCATCAACTTAATCCTAACCCTAACACTAAACCTCACCCTCACCCTAAACCTCACTCTAATCCTTACCCTTACCCTAACCCTAATCCTAACCATAACCCTCACAGTAACCATTACCCTCACCCTAACCCTAAACCTAACATTAACCCTAACCCTAACCCTCAGCCTCACCCTCACCCTCACCCTCACTTTCAGCCCAACCCTAACCCTAACCTATTCCCAATCCAAACCCTCACCCTGACACTTACCCTAACCCTCACCCTCACCCTAACCTTCACCCTCACCCTAAACCTTACACTAACCGTAAACCTCACCTTAACCATAACCCTAACCCTTACCCTAACCCTAACGTCATCTTAACCCTAACCCTCACGTAAACAAAAACCTCACGCTCACCCTCAACCTCACCCTCACCCCAACCCTAACCCTAACCCTATGACTCACCCCAACCCTAACCTTCACCCTAACACTAACCCTCACCCTCCACCTCACCTTAATCTTAACCCTAACTCTAATCCTAACCCTCACCCTCACCGTAACCCTCACCCTAACCCTAACCCTCACCCTCACGCTTAGCGTAACCCTAAATCTCACAGTAAACCTAACCCTAACCCTAACCCTTACCCTCACCTTAACCCTCAACCTCACTCTAATCCTCAACCTAACCTTACCTTAACCCTTACATAAACTAATCCCTCACCCTCACCCTCAACGTAGCCCACACCCTAACCCTAACCCTAAACCTAACCCTCACAATAATCCTAACCCAAACCCTCAGCCTAACAAACTCATCCTAACCCTAACCCTAACATTAACCCTCACCCTAAACCTAATCCTAACCCAAACCCTCACCATAACCCTAAACCTCACACTCAACCTCACCCTCACCCTCAGCCTAAACCTAGAGCTAACCCTACTACTAACCCTCACACTCACCCTAACTCTAACACTAAACCAAACCCTCACACTCCCCCTAACCCTCACCCTAACCCTCACCCTAACCCTAACCCTCACCCTCACCCCAACCCTCACCCTAACATTTACCCTGACCCTAAACCTAACTCTAACCCTAAACCTAACCCTCACACTAACACTAAGCCTAACTGTGAACCTAACCCTTATCCTAATCCTAAACCTAACCCCAACCCTCAACTTAACCCTAACCCTAACCCTAATTCTTTACCCTCACACTAACCCTAACCCTAAACCTCAGCCTAAGGCTCATCCTAACCCGAACGCTAACACTCACACTCACCCTAAACGTAACCCTAACCCTAACACTTACACTAAACCTAACCCTCACCCTCACCCTCAGGCTAACTCAAATATTAACCCTAATACTAACCCTCACCCTCACCCTAACTCTAACCTTAAACCTTACCCTAACCCTCACCCTCACTCTCACCCTAACCGTAAACCTATCACTAACCCTCACCCTAACCCTAACCCAAACCCTATACCTCACCCTCACCCTCAACCTAACCCTAACACTAACCCTAAGCCTAAGCCTCACACTAAACCTCACCCTAACCCTTACCCTCACCATTAACCTAACTCTAACCCTAATCCTCACCCTAAACCTAACCCTCACCCATACCCTTACCCTGACCCTCACCCCAACACTCACTGACACCATAACACTCTTCCTAACCCTAACCCTAACCCTACCCTTCACCCTAACAATCCTACTAAACCTAACCCTAATCCTAACCGTCAACCTAAACCTAATCCTAGCCCTAACCCTCACCCTCACACTAACCCTAAATCTAATGCTAATACTCAACCTAACACTAATCCTCAACCACACCCTAACTCTTACCCTCACTTGAACCCTGACCCTCACCCGAAAATTCATCCTCACCATAACCCTCACCCTCATGCTAAACATCATCCAAACCATAACCCTCACTCTAACCCTTGCCCTAACCCTCACCCTAAACCTAACCCTCAACCTAACCCTCACCCTCACCCTAATCTTCACCATAACACTAAACCCTGGCTAAAAGAACCCCTCACCCTTACCTTCACACTAACCCTCACCCTCCCACAAGCCCTCACCCTAAATCTAACCCTAACCCTAAACCTCACCCTCACCCTAAACCTCACTCGAACCCTTCCCCTCACCCTAACCCTAACCTTAACCCTAACCATAACCCTCACAGAAACCTTAACCCTCACCCTAACCCTAAACCTAACCTAAACCAAACCCTCACCCTCACCCTCACCATCAACTCCAGTCTAACCCTAACCCTAACCGTATTCCCAATCTTAACCCTCACCCTTGCCCATACCGTAATCCTCACCCTCACCCTAACCCTCACCCTCACCCTAAACATCACCTAACACTAAACCTCACCTTACCTCTAAACCTAACCCTCACCCTAAAACTAACCTCAGATTAACCCTATCCTTGATGTAAACGAAAACCTCACCCTCACCCTCACAATAACCATCGCCCTCACCCTATCCCTCACCATCACTCTAACCATAACCGTAACGCTCAACGTCACCCTAACCCTCACCCTCAGCCTATTCCTAACACTAAACCTAACCCTAACCCTCACACTCACCCTAACACAAACCCTAACCCTAAACTGCACCCCAACCCTAACCCTCACCCTAACACTTATCCTAATCCTCACCCTCACCCTAATCCTAACCATAACTCTAACCCTAAACCGCACCCTCACCCTAACCCTCACACTAACCCTTACCCTCACCCTCACCCTAACCCTAATCCTAACCCTCACAGTAACCCTACCCCACACCCTAAACCTAACCCTCACCTTAACCCTCAACCTCACCATAATCCTCACCCTAACCTAACCTTAACACTTACCTAAACTAATCCTTCACCCTCATCCTCACCCTAACCCTCACCGTCAGCCTAGCCCACACCCTAACTCTAACGCTAAACCTAACCCTCACACTAACCCTAACCCTAACCCTCAGACTAAACCTTAATCTAAGCCTAAACCTAAAATTAACCTTCACCCTAACCAAACCCTAACCCTAACCCTAACCCTAACCCTCACCCTAAAACTAACCCTAACCCTAACCCTCACCCTAAACCTAAACCTCACCCTCAGCCTCACCCTCACCCTCCGCCTAAACTTAGTGCTAACCCTAATCCTAACCCTTACCCTCAACCTAACTCTAACCCTAAACCAAAATCTCCCCCTCTTTCTCACCCTTAATCTAACCCTCACTCTAACCCTAACCCACACCCTCAACCTCACCCTCACCCTCAGCCTAACCCCTAGTCCTTAACCTAATCCTAACCCTTAACCTACCCCTGAACCTAACCCTAACCCTAACACTAACCCTAACCCTCACCCTCACCCTCACCATAGTCCACACCCTAAACCTAACCCTAAACCTATCCCTCACACTAACCCGTACCCTAACGCTCAGCCTAAACCTAATGCTAACCCTAAACCTAAAACTAACCTTCACCCTAACCAAACCCTAACCCTAACCCTAACCTAAACCTAAACCTCACACTAACCTTAAACCTAACCCTCAGCCTAACGCTCATCCTAACCCTAAACCTAACCCTAACCCTAAACCTCAACCTAACCCTCATCCTAACCCTAACCCTAACACTACCCTAACACTGACGCTCAATTTAACCCTCCCCATAACCCTAACTCTAACCCTAAACCTCACACTCACCCAAACCCAAATCCTAACACTAACCCTAAACCTCACCCTAACTCTCACCCTAACCCTGACCCTCACCCTAAACATCGCCCTAACCTTAACCCACACCTTAACCCTAACCCTAACCCTCAGTGTAACCCTAACCTCAGCTTAACCCTAACCTGATGTAAACGAAACCCACACCCTCACCCTAATCCTCACCTTAACCCGAAACCTGACATAAACGAAACCCTCACCCTCACCCTCACATTAACCCTCACCCTCACCCTAGCCCTCACCCTTACCCGAACACTATCCATCAACCTCACCCTCAGCCTAAACCTAACCCTACCCTAACCCTAAACCTCACCCTCACCCGCACCCTCACTCGCACCCTAACCCTAACAATAACCCTAACCCTCACCCTAACATTAAACCTCAACCTCACCCTAACCCTAATCCTAACCCTAATTCTAATCCTAACCCTCACCCTCACCCTAACCCTAAGCCTAATCCTTACATCAACTTCACCTAACCCTAACCCTAACTCTCACACTAACCCGAATCCTCACCCTAACCGTAACACAAACCCTAAACCTTACCTTCACAATCACCCTAACTCTAACCCTTACCCTCAGCCTAACCCTAACCCTAACAGTCACCCTAACTCTAAAACTAGTCCTCACAATAACCCTAATCCTCAACCACACCTTAACCCGAACCCTCACCCGAACCCTCACCCTAACACTAACCCTAAACCTAACCCTAAACCTCCCACTAAACCTATCCCTCACACTAACTGTATCCCTACCCATCACCCTAAACCTCACCCTAACCGTAAACCTAACCCTAATCCTCACCCTATCCCTAAACCTAACCCTCACCCTCACACTCACCCTAGCCCTCACCCTAACCCTACACCAAACCCTAACCCTCACACTAAACCTAACCCTAACCCTATACCTAACCCTACCCCTCAGCCTAAGACTCACCCTAACCCTAACCCTAACCCTAAACCTAATCCTAGCCCTATCCCTAACCCTAACCCTAACCCTCACCCTCACCCTAGCTCTCACCTTAACCTCACCCTAACCCTATCCCTAACCCTAAACCTCACCCTCAATGTAACCCTCAAGCTAACCCTTACCTACACCCTAATCCTAACCCTGACCCTAACCTTAACCCTAAAATTCACACTAAACCTAACCCACACCCTAACCCTAACCCTACCCCACAGCCTAACCCTCATCCTAAACCTAACCCTAACCCTATCCCTCAACTTAACCCTAACCCTGACATTAACCATAACCCTCAACCTAACCCTAATCCTCACCCTCACCCTCACACTCACCCTAACTCTAACCCGAACCCAAACCATAACCCTCCCCCTACCCCTCACCCTCAACTGAACCCTCACTCTCACCCTAATGCTCACCCTCACCCTAAACCTAACCCTAACCATCACCCTCAATCTCACGCGCATGCTCACCCTAACCATAATCCTCACACTAACCCTCACCCTGACCCTCACCCTAACCCTAACTCAAACACTAAACCTAACCCTCATCCTCACCTTAACCCTAAACCTACCCCTCACCCTAACCCTCACGCTCACCCTAACTCTAACCCTAACCCTAACCCTCCCTCTCACCCGAACCTTCACACTCACCCTCACCCTAAACAGCACCCTAACACTAAACCTAACCATAATCATAACCCTAACGCTCACCCTAACCCTAACCCTCACGTTAACCCTCAACCTCACGCTAATCCTCACCCTAACATAACCTTTACCCTTACCTAAACTAAACCCTCAACCTAACCTTCATCCTCACACTAGCCCACACCCTTACCCTAACGCTAAACATAACCCTCACACTAACCCTAACCCTAACCGTCAGCCTAAACCTTATCCTAACCCTAAACCTAAAACTAACCTTCACCCTAAACAAACCCTAACCCTAACCCTAACCCTAAACCTCACCCTAATCCTAACCCTCAACCTCAACCTCAACCTCACCCTCAGCCTAAACCTTGTCCTAACCTAATCCTAACCCTCAACCTAACCCTTACTCTAACCCTAAACCTAACGCTCACCCTCTGACTCCCACTCACCCTAACCCTCACCCTAACCCTAAACCTCACCCTAAACCTCACCCTCAAATTCAGCCTAATCCTTGTCCTAACCCTCACCCTGTACCTCACCCTCAAACTAACCCTAACCCTAACCCTAACCCTCACCCTCACCCTCACACTCACCTCACCATAACTCTATCCGGCACCCTCAATCTAAACCTGACCCTAACACTTGCCCTCACCCTAACCCTCACCCTAACCATAACCATGAACCTAACAGTCACCCAAATGCTCACCCTAACCCTAACACTAAACCTAACCCTCACCCTCAGTCTAACCCTCACACTAATGCTTACTCTCACACTAAAACTAATCCTCACACTAACCCTAAACCTAACCCTAACCCTAACCCTCAATTAACCCTCACCTTAATATTAACCCTGACCCTAACTGTCAAACTAACTCTAACACTAAACCTAAACCTCACCCACACCTAACCCTCACCGTCACCCTAACCCTCACCCTAAACCTAACCGTCACCCACACGCTAAACCTCACCCTCACTCTCACCCTCACCCTTACCCTAAACCCAAACCTAACCCTCAGCCTAACCCTAACCCTCACCATAACCCTCAAACTCCCCCTCACCCTAACCCTAATGATAACCCTAACCCTCACCCTAAACCTCCCCCTAAACCTAACCCTAACCCTAACCCTACCCTAAACCTCACCCTCACACTTACCTTCACCCTCACACGAAACCTCACCCTCATCCTAACCCTCACCCTCACCCTAAACATCACCCTAACCCTAACTCTCACCCTAACCCTAAACATAACTCACACCCTCACCCAAACACTAACCGTAAACCTAAGCCTCCCCCTCAAACTCATGCTAACCGTAAACCTCACTCTTACCATAAACCTCACCCTAACCCTTAAACTTACCATAACCCTAACACTAACCATGACACTCACACTAAACCTAACCCTCACCCTCACACTAACCCTAACCCTACCTCTCACCCTAAACCTCAGCCTAACCCTAACCCTCATGCTAACCCTAACCCTAACCCTCACTTTCACCCTAGCCCTCACCCTTACCCTAATCCTAACACTTACCCTAAACCTAACCATAAACTTAACCCTCACCCTCACCCTAACCCTAACCCTAACCCTCATCTTAACCCTCCCCCTAATCCTAAACCTGATCCTAACCATCACCGTAAAGCTAACACTAAACCTAAACCTCACCCTCACCCTAACCGTCACCGTCACCCTAACCCTCTCTCAAACCTGAAACCTCACCTCAACCTAACCTTCACTCTCACCCTAACCATAAACCTAACCCTAATCCTCTCCCTAACCCTCACCCTCACCCTCACCTCACCTAAAGACTAACCCTAAACCTAATCCTAATCCTAACCCTCACCCTCACCATAAACCTAACCCTAACCCTAATCCTAAACCGAACCCTCACCTTCACCATAACCTAACAGTAACCATCACCCTCACACGCACCCTTACCCTAACCCTAACCCTAAGCCTTACCCTAACCCTAACCCTCACCCTAACCCTTACCCTAACCATAACCCTCACCCTCATTCTCACCCTAACCCTAACAATAATCCTATCCCTTACCCTAACCATTATCCTCACACTTACCCTAAACCTAACCCTAAACCTCACCCTAACCCTGAACCTACCCCTCACCCTAAACCTCACCCTAATCCTAACCCTAACCCTAACCCACACCGTAAACCTAACCCTAACCCTCACCCTCACCCTAACCCTCATCCACACCCTAATCTGAACCCAAACCCGAACCCTCACAGTCACCCTAACACTCACCTCACCCTGAAAATCACCCTAACCCTAACCCGCACCCTAACCCTAAACATAACCCTCACCCTCACCCCAACCCTAAACCTAACTCTAACACGAACCCTCACCATAACCCTCACCCTCACACTCACACTAACCCTAACCCTCACTCTCATCCTAACCTTCACCCTAACCATTACCCTAACCCTACCCCTCACAATAACACTTACCCTAACCCTAACCCAAACCCTAATCCTCACCCTCACCCTAGCCCTCATCCATACGCTCAACCTAACCTTAACAATCACCCTATCGCTCACCCTCACCCTAACCCTCACCCTAACACTTACCCTCACCCTAACCCTAACCCTCACACTAATTCTAACCCTCACCTGAACCATAACCATAATCCTCACCGTATCCCTCATCCTAACCCTAAACATAACCCTCAACTTAAACCTAAACATAAACATTACCCAAACCCTAACCCCCACCCTCACCCTCACCCTCAACCTCAGCCTAACACTAAGCCTAACCCTAATCCTAAACCTAACACTCACCCTCACACTCACACTAATTCTAACCCTAACCATCACCCTAACCATAAACCTATCCCTAACCTACACCCTAACCCTAAACACCACCCTAACCCTAACCCTAACCCTCACACTCACCCTAACCGTAACTCTCAACCTAACTCTCATCTTAACACTAACGCTAACCCTAACTCTCACCCTAACTCTAACCCTCACCCAAACCCTCACCATAAACCTCACCCTAACCCTAACCCTCAAACCCACCCTAAACCTTACCCTAACCCTTGCCCTCAACCTAACTGTAAACCTAACCCTAAGCCTCACACTAACCCTAACTCTAACACTCAGTCTAACCCTCATCCTAAACCTATCCCTAACACTAATCCTAACCCTAACCCTCACCCTCACCCTCACTCTAACCATAACCCTAACCCTAACCCACATGTTAACCCTCACCCTCACTCTCACCCTAAACATAACATTAACAATAAAACTAAGTCTAACCCTAACCATCACCCTCACCCTCACCCTAACCCTAACCCTAACACTAACCCTAAACCTAACCCTAATTCTTATCCTCACCCTAAACCTAACCCTAACCGTCAAACTCACACTCAAACTCACCCTCACCCTAACCCTCACGCTCAGCCTCACCCTCACCCTAACCCTCAACGTCACCCTAAAAATCACCCTAACCCTAACCCTCACCCAAAACTTAACCCTTACCCTAACCATAACCCTAACTCTCACCCTAACCCTAATGCTAATTCTTACCCTCCACCTCAACCTAAACCTCACCGTAAACCTTATCCTCACACTAACCCTAAACCTCACCCTCAGCCTCACCCTCACCCTAACCCTAACCCTAAACCTAAACCTTACTCTAACCCTAACCCTTACCCTAACCCAAACCTAACCCTAATCCTCACCCTAACCGTAACCCTAACACTAACCATCATCCTCACCCTCATCATAAACCTAAGCTTAAATATAACCCTCACCCTAACCCTAACACTTACCGTAACCCTAAACCTACCCCTCAACCTAAACATCACCCTCACCCAAAACCTAACCCTGACCCTCACCCTAAACCTAACTCTAACCCTAATGCTAACCCTAAAACTAACCCTCACCGTAACCCTAACACTTACCCTAAACATAACCCTAACCCTAACCCAAACGTTAATCTGAACCCTAACCCTCACACTAACCCTCATCCTAAACTTTATCCTCATAGTCACCCTAACTCTAATCCTAACCCTAACCCTCACAGAAACCCTAACTCTCTCCCTAAACTTAACCCTACCCCTCACTCTAACCCTCACCCTAACCTGTATCCTAACCCTCACCCTCACCCTAACGCTCACCGTCACCCTAACCCTCACCCTAAACTGAACACTAAACAACACCCTAACCCTCACCATCACCCTCACCCTCACCCTCACCCTCACCCTCACCCTCAACAAAACCCTCACCCTAACCCTAAACCTAACCCTCACCCTCACACTAATCCTTAACCTCACCCTAACCCTAACCCTTACCTTGCCCCTAACCCTCACCCTAATCCTAACATTCAGCCTAACCCTAACCCTACCCCTTTCCCTAACACTCATCCTAACCATAACCCTAACCCTCACCCTCACCCTAACCCTAACCCTCAAAAACACCCTAATCCTCATCCTCAACCTGATCCTATCCCTAACCCTAACCCTAATCCTAACCTTCACCCTCACCCTCACCCTCACTCTAACTCTAACACCCAGCCTCACCCTAAACCTAACCCTCATCCTAAACTTAAACCTAAACCTAATGCTAACCCTAAACCTCACGCTCACCCTAAACCTCAACCTAACCCTTACCCTCACCATAATCCTAACCCTAACCCTCACCCTATATATAACCCTAACCCTAATCCACACCCTATCCCTAAACTCAACCCTAATCCTCAACCTAACCCTCACCCTCACCCTAACCCTAATGCTAACACTAACCCTCCCCCTCCCCCTAACACTAACCTCACCCTAACCCTCACTCTAACACTTACTGACACCCTAACCATCACCCTAACCCTATAAATAAACCTAACCTTCCGCTTACCCACACACTAACCCTAAAAATAACCCTAATCCTAACCATAACCCGAACCCTCACCATAAATCTACATCCTCACCCTTTCCCTAACCCTGACCCTAACCTTTACCCTCAACAAAAGCCTAACCCTAAACCTAACACTCAAACTAACCCTAAGGCTTACCCTCAGCCTAACCCATATACTAAGCCTAAACCTAACAGTAACCCTCACCCTAAACCTAACCGTCTACCTAGCCCTCCCTCTAACACTAATGCTCACCCTAACCCTAACCCTCACACTCACTCTCACCCTAACCCTAAACCTAACCCTCTCACCCTAACCCTAACCCTCACACTGAGCCTAACCCTTACACTAACCCTAACCCTACCTCTCAGACTAACCCTCACCTTAACCGTACCTCTAACCCTCACCCTAAGCCTAAGCATATCACTAACCCTCACACTAACCCTAACCCTAATACTGAACCTAACCCTCACCCTCACCCTCACCATAACACTAACACTCACCCTACTCCTAACCCTAACCGTAGTCCTCACGCTAACACTTACCCTCAAACTCACCCTAAACCTAACCCTCAACCTCACCCTAACACTCACCCTAAGCCTTACCCTTACCCTAACTCTAATCCTAACCCTAACCCTCACCCTCACCCTAATGCTAGCCCTAACCAGCAGACTCACCCTAACCCTCACCCTAACACTTACCCTCACCCTAACCCTAACCCTTACTCTCAACCTAAACCTCACCCTAACACTTACCCAAACCCTAACACTCACCCTAACCTTAACCTTAAACCTAATCTTGACGCTAACCCTCACCCTCACCCTAAACCTCACCCTAACACTTACCCACACCCTTACCCTCACCCTAAACCTAACCCTAAACCTAAACTTGACCCTAACCCTCACCCTAACTCTCACCCTAACGTTTACCCTCTCCCTAACTCTTACCCTAACCCTAAACCTAACCCTCACACTAACCCTAACCCTAACCCTCAGCCTAACACTTATCCTAACACTAAACCTAGCCCTAAACCTCACCTTAACCCTAACCCTAACCCTCAGCCTAACACTCATCCTAATCCTAACCCTAATCCTAACCCTCATCCTAAACCTAACTGTAAACCTAAACCTCACCCTAACCCTAACCCTCACCCTCACCCTCCCCATCACCCTCAGCCTAACCCTAATCCTAACCTAATCATAAGTCTCACCCTCAAGATCAACCTAACTCTAACCCTAAACCTAACCGTAACACTCACCCTCACCCTTACCCTAATCCTAACACTATCACTAACCCTCAACCTAACACTAACGCTCGTCCTAATATTAAACCTAACACTCACCCTCACCCTCACCCTAACTCTAACCCTAAACCTAACCCTAACACTCACCCTCACCCTTACCCTAAGCCCACCCCTCTCCCTACCCCTCACCCTAACCCTAATGCTAACCCTAACTAACCCTCAACCTAACCCTAACCCTATCCCTAACGCTAATCTTCACCCTAACCTAATCCTCACCCACAACCTAACCCTCACCCTCAACCAAACCCTCACCCTCACCCAAACAATCATCCTCACCCTAACCCTCACACAGACACTAAATGTCACCCAAACACTAACGCTCAACCTAACCCTAACCCACACCCTAATCCATAACCTCACCCTCACCTGTACACTCACCCTAACCCTTACCTCACCCTAACCCTAACCATAACCCTCACAATAACCGTAACCCTCACTCTAACCCTAACCCTAACCCTCACCCTAACCTTCATCCACACCCTGATCATCACACTCAGCTTAACCCTAACCCTAAACCTAACCCTAACCCTAAACACTAAACCTAACCCTAACCCTAATCCTCACCCTCACCCTCACCCTAACCCTAACCCTCACCCTAAACATCACCCTAACCCTAACCCTCACCCTAACCCTAACCCGAACCTTCACCCTGAACCTAAACTCAGCATAATCCTCAACCTAACCCTAAACTTTACCGAACCGAAACCCTTACCCTCACCCTTAGCCTAACCCTCACCCTCACCGAAGACCTCACCCTAACCCTAACCTTAACCCTAACTCTCACCCTCAAACTCCCCTACACCCTCAGCCTTACCCTAACCATAACCCTAATCGCAACACTAACGCTCAACCCCAACCTCACCATAACCCTAACCCTAACCCTAACAATAACCCTCACCCTCATCCTAACCCTAACCCTAACCCTAACAATAACTCTAACCCTAACCCTAACCCTAAAACTCATCCTAACCCTAATCCTAACCCTAACTCTCAACCTCACACTCACCCTCACACTCACCCTCAACCTCACCCTAAATATCACATTAACCCTAACATTCACAATGAACCTAACCCTAACGCTCACCCTAACTCTCACCCACAAACTAACCCTCACCCTAAACATTATCCTCACACTAAACCAAACCCTAACCCTAACCTTCAAACTAACCCTATCCCTCAAGCTAACCGTATCCCGACACCTCACCCTAACTCTCACCCTAACCCTAACTCTAAACCTCACCCTCACCCTCACCCTAACCCTCACCATCACCCTAATGCTTACACTAACCCTCACCCTCCCCCTAAACCTAACACTCAACCTAAACATAACCCTCACCCTGACCCTCGCCCTAACCCTAACCCTAACGCTAACCCTGACCCTAACCCTTACTTTAACCCTAACCCTCACCCTAAACCTAATGCTTACCCTAACAATAACCCTCACACTAACCCTAACCCTAGCCCTCAACCTCACACTCACCCTCAACCTAACCCTAACTCATCCTAACCGTAACCCTAAACCAAAACCTCACACTAAACTTAAATTTCACCCTAACCCTAATTCTCAAACTAAACCTAACAGTCACACTATCCCTAACCCTACCCCTCAGCCTAACACTCACCCTAAACCTAAACCTAACCCTAATCCTCACCCTATCCTTAACCTTAACCCTAACCCTAATCCTAACACTCACCCTCACCCTAACTCTAAACCTAACAATGAAACTCACCCTAACCATATACCTAACCCTCACCCTAACACTAACACTCACTCTATACCTCACCCTCACCCTAACCCTAAACCAAACTCTAGCCCTAACCCTAAACCTAATCCTATCCGTAAACCTGACCCTCACCCTCACTCTAAACCTAATCCTAACCTGCACCATAAGCATAACACTAACCCTAATGCTAACCCTAACCCTCAACCTCACCCTAAACCTTACCCTAACATTCAACCTAAACCTAACCCTAACCCTAATGTTAACCCTAACCCTCACCCTAACTCTAACCCTGAACCTAACCCTTACCCTAACCCTCACCCTCACCCTATCTGTAACACTAACACTCACCCTAACCCTAACTCTAATCCTAACCCTAATCCTACCACTCAGTCTAACCCTTACCATCACCCTAACCCTCACCCTCTTCCTAACATTAATGCTAACCCTAAATATCAACCTCACCCTAACCGTCACCCTAAACCTTACCCTCACCATAACCCTATCCCTCAACCTCAACCTAACCCTCACCCTAACCCTTACACTCACCCAAACCCTCACCCAACCCTAACCCTAACACTAACCCTCACCCTAACCCCCACCCTAACCTTTACCCTAACCCTAAGGCTAACCCTAACCCTCAGTCTCACCCTAACCCTCACCTTAACTCTTATCCTCACACTAACCCTAACAATCACCCTAACCGTAACCCTCACACTAAGACTAACCCTCATCCTAACCCTAACGCTACCTCTCACACTAACAATCACCCTAACCCTAAACTGAACCCTAACCTGAACTCTAACCCTAACCCTAATTTGCCCCCGAACCCGAACCCTCACCTACACCCTAACCCTTCCCCTTCCCTGAACCCTAACTCTCACCCTAAAACTCACCCTCACCCTAAACATCACCCTAACACTTACCCTCAACCTAAAACTCAACCTCACCCACAAGCTAACCCTGCCCCGCAACATAATCCTCACCCTAAACCTAAACCTAACCCTTACCTAACCGAAACACTCACCCGCAACCTCATCCTCTCCCTCACCCTCAGCCTAAACCTTACCCTAACCCTAACACTAACCCTAATCCTAACCCTAACCCTAACCCTAACCCTAACCTTCACCCTAACCCTCACCTTCACCCTCACCCTCACCCTAATGCTCACCGTCATCCTAAACATCACTCTAAACCTAACCCTCACGCTAACCCTAACCCCTACCCTAACCGTAACCCTAAACCAAACTCTCACCCTAACAATAACTGTAATCCTAACCCTCAACCTAACAATAACCCTCACCCTACCATTAACCCTCACCCTAACACGTACCCTCAACCTAACCCCAACCTTAACCCTAACACTAACCCTCACCCTAACCCTAACCCTAACCCTAATCCTAAACCTAACCCTAACCTTTACCCTAACTCTAACTCTTACACAAACCCTAAGCCTAACCCTAAACCTCACCCTAACCCTAAACCTAATGCTCATCCTCACCCTAACATTTGCCCTAACCCTAACCCTCAGCGTAACCGAACCCTTAACCTATACCTAAACCTCATCCTCAACCTAACCCTAACCCTAACCCTCACTGTAATTCTAACCCTCACACTAAACCTCAGCCTCACCCTAACCCTCACCCTAACCCTAACCCTCAGCCTAAACCTCATACCCCACCCTAATCCTCATGCTAACCATAACCCTAAATCTTACCTAATGGAAACAATCAACCTCACTCTCATCCTCTCACTAACCCTCTTTCTCACCATAGCCCTCACCCTAACCCTCACCCTCAACCTCAGCGTAACCCTTACACTAACCCTAATCCTAACCCTAACCCTTATCCTCACCCTAAACCTAACACTAACCGTCACACTCACACTCACCCTAACCCTCATGCTCAATCTCACCCTCACCCTAACCCTCACCATCACCCTAAAAATCACCCTAACCCTAATGCTAACCCTAACCCTCAACCTCACCCTAAACCTCACCCTAATCCTTATCCTCAAAGTAACCCTAACCCTAAACCTCGGCCTCACCCTCACTCTAACCCTAACCATAAACATAACCCTCACTCTAACCCTAACCCTGACTCTAAGCCTGAACCTAACCTTAACCCTCACCCTAATCGTAAACCTAACCCTAACCCTCACCCTCACCCTAAACCTGACCCTAAACATAACCATTACCCTAACCCTGTCCCTTACCCTAACCCTAACCCTACCCCTCAACCTAAACCTCACACTCACCCAAACCCTAACCCTGACCCTCACCCTAAACCTAACCCTAACTTTAACCTTAACGCTAACCCTAAACCTAACCCTCACCCTAACTCTAACACTTACCCTAAACCTAACCCTAACCCTAACCCTAACCCTAACCCTCACACTAAGCCTAACTCTCACCCTAACCCTCACCCTAACCTTTATTCTCATACTAAACCTAACTCTAACCCTAACCCTAACCTTCAGACAAACCCTAACCCTCTTCCTAACCTTAACCCTACTCCTCGCCCTAACCCTCACCCTAACCCTAACCCTCACCCTAAATCTTATCCTAATCCTCACCCTCACCCTAAGCATCACCGTCACCTTAAACCTCACCCAAAACCGAACTTTAACCCACACCCTAACCCTCACCCTCACCCTCACCCTCACCCTCACCCTAACCCTAAACCTAACCCTCATCCTAACACTAACACTCACCTTCACCCTCACCCTAACCCTAACCAAAAACCTCACCCTAAACCTAACCCTAAACCTTACCTAACCGAAAACCTCACCCTCACCCAAACCCTAACCCTCAACCTAGCCCCCCCAACACTAACCCTCACCCTAACCCTAACCCTCACCCTCACACTCACCCTCACCCTAAACCTAAACCTAACCCTAACCCTAATGCTAAATCTAACCCTACCTCTCAGACTAACCCTCACCCTAACTGTAACCCTATCACTAACACTCACACTAACCCTAAACCTAATACTGAACCTAACCCTTACCCTCACCATAACCCTAACACTCACCCTAATCCAAACCCTTTCCGTAGTCCTCACCCTAACACTTACCCTCACCCTCAACCTCACCCTAACCCTCACCCTAAGATATACCCTCACCCAAACTCTAATCCTAACCCTAACCCTCACCCTCACCCTCACCCTAATGCTAACCATAAGCCTCAGACTCACCCTAACCCTCACACTAACACTTACACTCACCCTAACCCTAACCCTCACCCTCACCTAAACCTCACCATAAAACTTTCCCAAACCCTAACCCTCACCCTAAGCCTAACCCTAAACCCAACCTTGACACTAACCCTCACCCTCATGTTAAACTTCACCCTAACACTTACCAACAACTTTACACTCACGCTAACCCTAACCCTAAACTTGAAATTGACCCTAACCCTCACCCTAAACCTAAACCTCACCTTCACCCTAACTCTCACCCTAACATTTACCCTCACCCTAACACTTACCCTAACTCTAAACCTAACCCTCACACTAACCCTAACCCTAACCCTCAGCCCAACCCTTATCTTACCCCTAAACCTCACCCTAACCCTAACCCTAAGCCTCAGCCTAAGCCTCATCCTAACCCTAACCCTAATACTTACTCTCACCCTAAACCTAAGCCTCACCATCATCCTAATATTCACCTTAACCCTAACACTCACCCTAAACCTAACCCTCAACCTAAACATAACCCTCTCCCTGACCCTCACCCTAACGCTAACCCTAACGCTAACCCGCACCCTAAACCTTACTTTAACCCTAACACTCACCTTAAACCTAACGCTCACCCTAACACTAACGCTCAAACTAACCCTAACAATAGCCCTCAACCTCAACCTCACCCTCAACCTAAACCTCACCCTAACCCTAATCCTCACACTAAACCTAAGATTCACTCTATCCCTAACCCTACCCCTCAGCCTAACCCTCACCCTAAACCTAACCCTAAGCCTAACCCTCACCCTAACCCTAACACTAACCATAACCATAAGCCTAACCCTAACCCTTACCCTAACCTTAACCTTTACCCTAACCCTAACCCTAACCCTAACCCTCACCCTAAACCTTATGCTAAACCTAAAACTCACCCTCACCCTAATCCTCACCCTAACCCTTATCCTCACAATAACTCGAACCCTATCCCTCAGCATCAACCTCACCCTAACCCTAAACCTGAAACTAAACCTCACCATAAACCTAACCCTTACCCTAAACCTAAACCTAACCCTCACACTATCCCTCACCCTAACCCTAGCCCTAACCCTAATCCTCACCCTCACCCTCATCTTAACCCTAACCCTAAACCTAACCCTCACCCTAACCCTAACCCTTACCCTATCCCTAAACCTACCCCTCAACCTAACCCTCAGGCTCACCGTAATCCTAACCCTAACCATTACCCTAAACCTAAACCAAACCCTAACGCTCACCCTAACCCTAAACCTAACCCTCAACCTAACCCTAACCCTTACCCTAAACCTAACCCTGATCCTATCCCTAAACCAAATCCTAACCCTCACCCTCACCCTAACACTCACCGTCACCCTAAGCCTCACCCTAAACCGAAACTTAACCCACACCCTAACCCTCACCCTCACCCGAACCCGAACCCTCACACTCACCCTAAGCCTAAAGCTAACCCTCATCCTAACACTAAGCCTGACCCTCACCCTCACCCTAAACCTAACCCACAACCTCACCCTAATCCTCACCCTAACCCTAACCCTAAACCTTACCTAACCGAAAACCTCACCCTCACCCAAACCCTAACCCCCAACCTAGCCCTCCCCCTAACACTAACCCTCACCCTAACCCAAACCCTCACCTTCAAACTCACCCTCACCCTAACCCTAAACCTAACCCTAACCCTCACACTAAGCCTAACCCTCACCCTAAACCTAACCCTACCTCTCAGACTAACCCTCACCTTAACCCTAACTATGACCCGCACCCTAACCCTAACCCTATCACTAACCCTCACACTAACCCTAAACCTAATACTGAACTTAACCCTCACCCACACTCTCACAATAACCCTAACACTCACCCTAATCTGAACCCTAAAATTAGTCCTCAAACTAAAACTTCCCCTCCCACTAACCCTAACACTAAACCTCAACCTCACCCTAACCCTCACACTAAGCTTTACTCTCACCCTAACTCTAATCCTAACCCTAACCCTCACCTTCACCCTAATGCTAACCCTAACGCCCAGACTCACACTAACCCGCAACCTAACACTTACCCTCACCCTAACCCTAACCCTCACCCTCACCCTAAACCTCACCCTAACACTTACCCAAACCCTAACCATCATCTTAAACCTAACCTTGAAGCTAACCCTCATCCTCACCCTAAACCTCACCCTAACACTTACTCACACCCTTAACCTCACCCTAACCCTAACCCTAAACCTAAATTTTACCCTAACCCTAAACCTCACCCTCACTCTAACTCTCACCCTAACCTTTACCCTCACCCTAACTCTTACCCTAAACCTAAGCCTATCCCTCACACTAACCCTAACCCTAACCCTCAGTCTAACCCTTATCCTAACCCTAAACCTAGCCCTAAACCTCACCCTAATCCTAACCCTAACCCTCAGCCTAACCCTCATCCTAACCATAGCCCTAATCCTTACCCTCACCCTAACCCTAACCGTAAACCTAAACCTCACCCTAAACCTAACACGCACCCTCACCCTCTCCTTCACCTCCAGCCTAACCCTAATCCTAACCTAATCATAACCCTCACCCTCACCCTCACCCTAACTCTAACCCAAAACCTAACCATAACACCCACACTCACCCTTACCTTAACCCTAACAATATACCTAATCCTCAACCTAACCCTAACCCTCACCCTAATCCTAAACCTAACCCTCACTCTCAAACTCACACTATCTCTAACCCAAACCCTAACACTAACCCTCACCCTCACTCTCAACCGTACCCTCACCCTAACCCTAATCTTCACCCACACCCTAACCCTCACCTTCAACCGAAACCTCACCCTCAACCAAACCCTCATCCTCACCCTAACCATCACCCTCACTCTAAACATCACCCAAAACCTAACCCTCACCCTAACCCTAACCCAAACCCTATTCCAAACCCTCACACTCGCCCTAACCCTCACCCTAACCCTTACCCTCACCCTAACCCTTACCCTCACCCTACCCCTAACCATAACCCTCAAAATAACCGTAACCCTCACTCTAGCCCTAAACGTACCCCTGACCCTGACCTTCACCCACACCCTGATCCTCACCCTCAGCTGAACCCTAACCCTAATCCTATTCCTATTCCTAACCCTCAGCCTCACATTAAACCTAACCCTAACCCTAACCCTCACCCTCACTCTAACCTTCACCTTCACCTTCACCCTAAACATCACCCTAACCCTAACCCTCACCCTAACCCTAACCCGAACCCTCACCCTGAACCTAACCTAAGCTTAATCCTCACCCTCACCCTAATCCTCACCATAACCCTAACCTTTAACTAACCGAAACCCTCACCGTCACCCTCAGCCTAACCCTCACCCTCACCCAAGCCCTCACCCTAACCCTAACCTTAACCCTAACACTCACATTCAAATTCCCATTCCCCCTCAGCCTTACCCTAACAATAACCCTAATCCTAACACTAACCCTCAACCCCACCCTCACCCTTACCCTAACCCTAACAATAACCCTCACCCTCATCCTAACCCAAACCCTAACCCTAACAATAACTCTAACCCTAATCCTAACCCTAAAACTCACCCTAACCCTAATCCTAACCCTAAACCTCAACCTCACTGTCACCCTCACACTAACCCTCAACCTCACCCTAAACATCACCTAACCTAACCCTAATGTTCAATCTAACTCTCACCCTAAAACTAACCCTAACCCTAAACATTATCCTCACACTAACCCTAACCCTAACCTTCACACTATCCCTAACCCTCAAACTAACCGTATCCTGACACCTCACCCTAACTCTCACCCTAAACCTAACCCTAACCCTAACACTCACCCTAACCCTCAACATCACCCTAAAGCTCACCCTAACCCTAACCCTCACCCTAAACCTAACCCTCAACCTAAACCTAACAATCACCCTAATCCTCACCCTAACCCTATCCCTAACGCTAACCCTCACCCTAAACTTTACTTTAACCCTAACTCTCACCTTAAACCTAACACTCACCCTAACACTAACCCTCAAACTAACACTAACCCTAGCCCTCACCCTCACCCTCACCCTCAACCTAACCCTAACACTCATCCTAAGCCTAACCCTAAACCTAAACCTCACACTAAAACTAAACCACACCCTAACCCTCAACCTCACCCTAACCCTAATGCTAACCCTAACCCTCACCCTCAACCTAACCCTCAATCTAACCCTTACCCTCACCCTAACCCTTACCCATACCCTAAACCTAACCCACAACCTCGCCCTAACCCTCACCCTAACACTTACCTACACCCTCACCCTAACCCTAACACTCATCCTAATCCTAACCCTAACCGTAGTCCTCACCCTAACACTTACCCTCACCCTCACCCTAATCATAACCCTCAACCTCACCCTAACCCTCACCCTAAGCCTTGCCCTCACCCTAACTCTAATCCTAACCCTAACTCTCACCCTCACCCTCACCCTAATGCTAACCCTAACACTAAGACTCACCCTAACCCTAACCCTAACACTTACCCTCACCCTAACCCTAACCCTCACCCTAAACCTCACTCTAACACTTACCCAAAACTTAACCCTCACCCTAACCCGAACCCTAAACCTAACCTTGATGCTAACCCGCACCGTCACCATAAACCTTACCCTAACACTTACCCACACCCTTATCCTAACCCTCACCCTAACCCTAACCCTCACACTTCCCCTGACTCTCACCCTTACCTTTACCCTCACCCTAACTCTTACCCTAACCCTAAACCTACCCTAACCCTACCCCTAACGCTTACCCTCACCCTAAGCCTAATCCTCACCCACACCCTAACCCTCACAGTCAACCGAGCCCTCACCCTCACCCAAACCCTCATCCTCACCCTAACCCTCACCCTCACTCAAGACGTCACCCAAACACTAACCCTCACCCCAACCCTAACACATACCCTAGTCCAAACCCTCACACTCACCCTAACCCTCACCCTAAACCTTACCCTCACCCTAACCCTTACCCTGACCCTAACCCTAACCATAACACTCACAATAACCGTAACCCTCACTCTAACCCTAACCCTAAACCTGACCCTAACGTTCACCCTCACCCTGATCCTCACACTAAGCTTAACCCTAACCCTAACCCTAGCCCTCACGCTCACCCTAACCCTCACCCTCAGCCTAAACATCACCCTCACCCTAACCCTAACCCAACCCTAACCCTCACCTTCACCCTAACTTTCACCCTAACCCTTACGCTTACTGTAACCCTAAACCTAACCCTAATCATAACCCTCACACTAACCGTAACCTTCAAAATAACCATAACCCTAACCCTAACCCTAAGCTTCACCCTCACACTTACCCTCACCCAAACCCTAACCCTATTCCTAATCCTAACCCTCACAATCACCCTCAACCTAAACCTAACGCTAACACTAACCCTCACCCTCAACCTCACGGAACACTCACCCTCACCCTAAATATCACCCTAACACTAACCCTCACCCTAAACCTAACCTCAGCTTAACCCTCACCCTCAACCTAATCCTCACCCTATCCCTAACCGTAACTTAAACAAAACCCTCACCCACAAACTAACACTCACCCTCACCCTAGCCCTAACACTAACCCTAACCATAACACTTACCCACACACTAAATCTCACACTAATCCTCACTCTAACCCTAATCCTAACCCTAATCCTAACCCTAATGCTCACCCTACCCCTCTCCCTAACCCTAACTATAACCCTAACGCTCACCCTCATCCTAAACCTCATGCTCACCCGAGCACTCACCCTCACCCTAAACCATACTCTCACACTAAACATCACCTAAACCCTAACCCTCAACCTAATCCTAACCCTAACCCCCACTCTAACATAAACCCTCACCATAACCCTCACCCTAACCCTTACCCACAACATAATGCTATCCCTCAAACTCAATCTTACCATCACCCTAACCCTTACCCTCACCCTAACCCTCACAATAACCCTCACCCTAAACCTAACCCTCAGCCTCGCCCTAAACCTCACACTAACCTTCATCCTCACCTTCACCCTAACGATCACCTTCACCCGAGCCATCACCCTCACCCTAACCCTAACTATAACCCTCAACCTCACCCTCAACCTCAGCCTAAACCTAATCCTAACCCTAACCCTAAACCTCACCCTCACCCTCACCCCAACCCTAACCCTCACCCCAACACTAAACCTCACCCTAACACTAACCCTCAACTCACCCTCACCCTAATCCTAACCCTAACTCTAATCCTAACCCTCAACCTCACCATAACCCTCACCCTAACCCTTACTCTCACCCTCACACTAACCCTAACCCTAACCCTCAGCCTAATGCTCATCCAAATCCTAACACTAACCCTCACCCTAAACCTAATCTTAACCCTAACCCTCACCCTAACCCTAAACCTCACCCTCAACCTCACCCTCACCCTCACCCAAAACCTAGTGCTAACCCTAATCCTAACCCTCACACTCACCCTACCTCTAACCCTAAACCAAACCCTCACACTCCCCCTCACACTCACCCTAATCCTCACCCTGACCCCAAGCCTCACAGTAATCTTTACTCTCACCCTAACCCTAACCCTCACCCTAACCTTTACCCTGACCCTAACCCTAACCCTAAACCTAAACCTAACCCTCACAGTAACCCTAAACATAACCCTCAACCTAACCCTTATCCTAAACCTAAACCTAACCCTAACCCTCACCCTAACCCTAACCCTAAACCTCACACTAACTCAAACCCTAAACCTCAGCCTAATGCTCATCCTAACCCTAACCCTAATCCTAACCCTCACCCTAACCGTACCCCTAACCCTAACACTCACCCTAAACCTAAACCTTACCCTCACGCTCAGGCTAACTCTAATACTAACCCTAATACTAACCCTCACCCTCACCCTAACTCTAACACAAAACCTAAACCTAACCCTCACCCTCACCCTCTCCCTCACCCTAAACCTAACCCTAACCCTCACCCTAACCATAACCCAAACCCTATACCTCACCCTCACAATCAGCCTAAACTTAACCCTAACTTTCACACTAAAACTCACCCTAACACTTAACCTCACCATAAACCTAACTCTAACATTAATGCTCACCCTAAACCTAACCCTCACCCACATCTTAACCCTGACCCTCACCCGAACCCTCACCGACACCCAAACTCTCTTCCTAACCCTAACCATAATCCTAATCCTAAACCTAAGCTTCAACCTCAAATTCACCCTAACCCTACACCTAAACCTAAACCTCACCCACACCCTCACCCTAAACTTCACCCTCACCCTAACCCTCACCCTCACCCTAACCCTACCCTTCACCCTAACCCTCATACTAAGCCTAACCCTAATCCTAACCGTCAACCTAACCCTGACCCTAGCCCTAAACCTCACCCTAACACTAATCCTAAACCTAACCCTAACACTCAACCTAACACTAATACTCACCCACTCCCTAACTCTCACCATCACTCGAACCCTTACCCTCACTCGAACCCTCATCCTCACCCTAACCCTCACCCTCACACTAAACATCACCCAAACCCTAACTCTCACCCTAACCCTTGCCATAACTCTCACCATAACCTTAACCCTAACCCTAATCCTCACCCTCACTCTAATCCTCACCATAACACTAAACCTTGGCTAAAAGAAACCCTCACCCTAACCCTCACACTAACCTTCATTGTCACCCTAGCCCTCACCCTAATCCTAACCCTAACCCTAAAACTTACCCTCAGCCTAAAGCTCACTCTAACCCTTCCCCTCACCCTAACCCTAACCCTAAACCTAACCATAACCCAAACCCACAACCTCACCCTAACCCCTCACCCTCACCTTATCCTAAACCTTATCCTAACCCTAAACTTAAAAGCAACCTTCACCCTAACCAAACCCTAACCCTAACCCTAACCCTAACCCTCAGTCTAATGCTCATCCTAACCCTAACCCTAACCCTAACCCTTACCTTAAAACTAACCCTAACCCTAACCCTCACCCTAACCGAAAACCTCACCCTCAAACTCACCCTAACCCTCAGCCTAAACCTAGTGCTAACCCTAATCCTAACACTCACCATCAACCTAACTCTAACCCTAAAGAAATCACTCCAACTCCCCCTCACCCTCACTCTAACCCTCACTCTAACAGTAACGCTCAACCTTAACCTCACCCTCAACTTCACCCTAACCCTAGTCTATACTCTAATCCTAACCCTCAGCCTACCCCTGACGCTAACCCCAGCCCTAACCCTAACCCTCACCCTAACCCTCACCATCACCATAGTCCACACCCTAACCCAAAACCTAACCCTCACACTAAACCTAAACCTAACACTCAGCCTAAACCTTATCCTAACCCTAAACCTAAAACTAACCTTCACCCTAACCAAGCCCTAACCCTAACCCTAACCGAACCCTAACGCTCTCACTAACCCTAACCCTAATCCTCAGCCTAACCCTCATGCTAACCCTAACCCTAACACTAACCTTAACCCTGACCCTCAATTTAACCCTCCCCATAACCCTAACTCTAACCCTAAACCTCACCCTCAACCTAACCCTAATCCTAACACTAACCCTAAACTTCATCCTAACTCTGACCCTAACCCTCCCCCTCAACCTAAACATCATTCTAAACTTAACCCATACCCTAACCCTAACCCTAACCCTCACACTAACACTAACCTCAGCTTAATCCTAACCCTGATGTAAACGAAATCCTCACCCTCACCCTCACCCTAATCCTCACCCTAACCCTAACCCTAACGTAAAAGAAAGCATCGTCCTCAATCTCACACTAACCCTCACCCTCATCCGAGGCCTCAACCTCACCCTAAACCTAACCCTAACCATCAACCTCACCCTTACCCTCACCCTCAGCCTAAACCTAACCCTAACCTAACCCTAACCCTCATCCTCCCCTGCACCCTAACCCTAACAATAACCCTATCCTTCGCCCTAACACTAAACCTCAACCTCACCCTAACCCTAATTCTAACCCTAACTCTAATCCTCACCCTCACCCTCACCCTAACCCTCACCCTAACCCTTACCCTCACCTTCACCTAACCCTAACCCTAACCCTCACACTAACCCGAACCATCACCCTAACGTAACACTAATCCTAACCCTTACCCTCACAATCACCCTAACTCTAACCCTTACCCTCACCCTAACCCTAACCCTAACAGTAAACCTAACCCTAAAACTAGTCCTCACACTAACCCTAACCCTCATCCACACCTTAACCCAAACTTTCACCTGAACCCGAACCCTAACCCTAACGCTAAAACTAACCCTAACACTCCCACTAAACCTAACACTCACCCTAACTGTAACCCTACCCATCAGCCTAAACCTCACCCGAAGCCTAACCCTAAATCTAAACCTCACCCTATCCCTAAACCTAACCCTAACCCTCACACTCAACCTAGCCCTCACCCTAACCCTACCCCAAACCCTAAACCTCACACTAAACATAACCCTCACCCTATCCCTAACCCTAAAACTCAGCCTATGACTCACCCTAACCCTAAACCTAAACCTCACCCTATCCCTAACCCTAACCCTAACCCTCACACTCACCCTAGCCCTCAACCTAACCTCACCCTAACCCTATTACTAACCCTAAACCTCACCCTCATCCTAACCCTCACCCTAACCCTTCTCCTCACACTAATCCTAACTCGACCCTAACCTTTACCCTAAAACTCACACTAAACCTAACCCTTACTCTAAACCTAACCCTACCCCACAGCCTAACCCTCATCCTAACCCTAACCCTAACCCTATCCCTCAACCTAACCCTAACCCTAACCCTAACCCTCCCCCTAACCCTCACCCTCACCCTCACCCTCACACTCACCCTCAGCCTTACCATAACCCTAACCCTAATCCTAAACCTAACCCTCACCCACACCCTCACCCTAACTCTAAACAGAACCCTAACCATAACCCTCCCCCTCCTTCGAACCCTCCCCCGAAACCTCACTCTCACCGTAACGCTCACCCTCACTCTAACCCTCACCCTAACCCTAACCCTCCCCCTCACCCGAACCTTCACCCTCACCCTCACCATAAACATCACCCTAACAATAACCCTCACCCTAATCCTAACCCTAACGCTCACCCTAACCGAAACCCTCACCATAACCCTCAACCTCATCCTAAAGGTCACCCTAATCTTACCCTAAACTTTACTTAAAATAAACCCTCAGCCTCACCCTAACCTTAACCCTAAACCTAACCTGCACACTAACCCTAACCCTAACCCTCAGCATAACGCTAATCCTAACCCTAACCATACCCATAATCCTCACCCTAACCTTAACCATAACCCTAACCCTCACCCTAATCCTAACCCTGACCCTCATCCTCACCCTCACACTCACACTAAGCTTAACCCTAACCCTAATCCAAAACCTAAACATCACCCTCACCCTAAACCTAACACTAACCATTACTCTGATCCTCACCCTCACATTTACGCTAACCCTCACCATCACCCTAAACCTCACCCAAACCCGAACCCTCACCTCAACCTAACCCTCACTCTCACCCTAACCCTAATCCTAACCTTAATCCTCTCCCTAACCCTAACAATAACCCTATCCCTCACCCTAACCGTTATCCTCACACTTACCCTAAACCTCACACTAACCCCAAAACTCACACTAATCCTGACCATACCCCTCACCCTAATCCTAATCCTAGCCCTAACCTACACCCTAAATCTAACCCTAACCCTCACCCTCACCCTAACCCTCATCCACACCCTAATCCTCACCCTCACCCGAAACATCACTGTCACCCTAACCCTCAACCTCACCCTAAACATCACCCTAAACCTAACCCTCACCCTAACCCTAAACATAACCCTCACCCTCAACCCAACCCTAATCCTAAACCTAACACGAACCCTCACCCTAACCCTGACCCTCACACTCACGCTAACCCTAACCCTCACCCTAACCCTAACCATAACCCTACCCCTCACACTATCCCTCACCCTAACACTTACCCTCACCCTAACACAAACCCTAACCCTCACCCTCAACCTAGCCCTCACCCTAACACTAATCCTAACCCTAACCCTAACCCTAAAACTAACTCTCACCCTAACCCTCACCTTGAACCTCACCCTAACCCTAAACCTAACCCTAACCCTAACCCTCACCCTCACCCTCACCCTAACCCTAACCCTAACGCTAATTCAAACCCTAACACTCACCCAGACCCTAAACCTCACCCTAATCCTTAGCCTCACCCTTACCCTAAACGGAACCCACACCTTAACCTTAACCCTCACCCTACCCCTAACCCTAACCCTCAATCTCACACTCACCCTAACCCTAACCTTAACCCTCACCCTCACCCTAACCCTAAACCTAATGCTAACCCTAACCCTCATCCTCACCCTAACATTAACCCTACCCCTTATCCTAACACAAAAGCTAACCCTAATGCTAAACCTAACCCTCACCCTCACCCTAATCCTCACCCTAACCCTTATCCTCACCCTCTCCCTAACCTTACCTTAAACATACACATGAGCCTAACCCTCACCTTAACCCTTACCATCACTATAAACCTAACACTAACCCTAATCCTCACACTAACCCTAAACCTAAGCCTAACCCTAAACCTCACTTTAACCCTCACCCTAATCCTAACCCTGACCCTCACCCTCACTGTAACACTAACACTAAACCTAAACCTCACCCTCACCCTAACCCCCACTGTCACCCTAACCCTCAATGTCACCCTAACCCTAACATTCACCCTAAACCTCACCCTAACCCTTACCCTAACCATAAACTTAACCCTAACCCACAGCCTAAACCTCAACAGAATCCTCACCGTCACCCTCACCCTCACCCTAACTGTAAGCCTAAGACTCACGCCAACCCTAACCCTCACCCTAAACCTAAGTCTAACCCTCACCCTCAACCTAAGCCTAACCCGAACTCTAACCCTATACCTCACCCTAAACTTAAGGCTAAACCTAACCCTAACTCTTACTCTCATCCTCATCCTCACCCGAACCCTTTCCTCACACTAACCCTAATCCTAACCCTCACACTAACCCTAACCCTCAACCTAACCCTCAGCATCAACCTAACCCTAACCCTCACCTACACCCTAATCCTCTCCCTCACCCCCAACCTCATCCTCACCTTAAACATCACCTTAACCCTAACCCTCAGCCTAACCCTAACCCTAAACCTTACCTTAACCCTAACCCTCACCTTCAACCACACCCTCAGCCTAATCCTCACCCTAAACTTAAACCTAACCCTTTCCTAACAAAAAACCGCACCCTCACCCTAACCCTCACCCTAACCGTCGCCCTCACTCTAGCCCTCACGCTAAGCCAAACCCTAACCCTAACCCTCAAACTCAACCTCATCCTCAACCTCAGCCTCACCCTAACCCTAAAGATATTCCTAACCCTAAACCTCAGCCTCACCCTCACTCTAACCCTAACTGTAAACCTAATGCTAACCCTAAACCTCACCCTCACTTTAACCCTAATTCTAACCTCACCCTAACCCTAACCCTAACCCTAATGCTATACCCAACCCTAACCCTCACCCTAAGACTAATGCTAACCCTAATACTCAACCACAACCTAAACCTCAACCAAACCCTTACCCTCATCCTAACCCTCACCCTAACCCTAACCCTAAACCTAAAACTCACCCAAACACTCACCCTAAACTTTACCCTAAACCACACCCTCACCCTGACCCGCACCCTAACCTTTACCCACACCCTCACCCTAAACCTAACCATAACCCTCACATTAAACCTAACCCTCACCCTAACCCTAACCATAATGCTCACCCTAAACCTTATCCTAACCCTAAACCTAACCCTCAAACTAACCCTAACCCAAAACATTACCCTAACCCTAACGCTCACACTCACCCTCAGCCTAACACTAACCCGAACCCTAATCCTAACCCTAACCCTCACCCTCACACTCACCTTAACTTGAACCCTAACCGTAAACCTAACCCTCACCCTAACCATAAACCTATCCCTAATGCACACCCTAACCCTAAACATTACCCTAAACCTAACCCTAACCCTAACCCTTAACCTCACCCTAACCCTAACTCTCACCCTAACTCTCACCTTAACCCTAACGCTAACCCTAAACCTCACCCTCACCCTAAATTTCACCCTAAACCAAACCCTCACCATAGCCCTAAAAGTAACCCTAACCCTAATTCTCACACTCACCCTAACCCTAAACTTCACCCTATCGCTCACTCTAACCCTAACCCTCACCCTCACCCTAAACCTCACCCTCACCTTAACCCTAACCCTCACCCCAACCCTAACCCTCATGCTAACCCTAACTTTAACCCTCACCCTAAACCTTAATCTAACCCTCACCCTCACTCTCACCCTAATCCTCAACCTAACCCTGATCCTTACACTAACCCTAACACTAACCCTTACACTAAACCTAATCCTCACCCTAAACCTAAACATAACACTCACCCCAACCGTCACCCTAACTCTAACCATAACACTCACCATAATCCTAACCCTAAACCTAACCCTCTCCCTAACCCTAACCCTACCCCTCACCCTACTCCTCAGCCTAAACCTAACCCTCACTCTTACACTTATCCTAACCCTCAACCTGAACGTAATCCTCACCTTCACCCTAACCCTCACCCTAACCCTACCCCTCACCAACACCCTAACTCTCACCCTCACCCGAACCCTCACTCTCACCCTAACCTTCACCAACACTCTTAGCCACACCCTCAAACGAATCCTCACTCTCACCCTCACCCTAACCCTAACCCTAACCCTCCTCATAACCCTAACCCTAAACTTAAACCTCACCCTCACCCTAATACTCACCCTAAACCTAAATCTAAACCTTTCCTAACCGAAAACCTCACCTTCACCCTAACCCTCACCTTAGCCCTGACCCTCACCCTAGCCCTCACCCTAAACCTAACGCTAAACTTAACCCTCACCCTCACGCTCACCCTCACCCTCACCCTCAGCGTCACCCTAACACTCAACCTAATACTAATCCTAACCCTGACCTTCACCCTCACTCTAAACCTAACCCTAACCTGCAACATAAGCCTAACCCTAACAGTAATGCTAACCCTAACCTTCAACCTCACCCTAACCCTAACCCTAACACTCAACCTAAACCTAACCCTAACCCTAATGGTAACCCTAACCCTCTCCCTCATCCTAACCCTGACCCTAAACCTTTCCCAAACCCTCACCCTCATCCTATCCGTAACCCTAACACTCACCCTAACCCTAACTATTACCCTAACCCTAATCCTACCCCTCAGCTTAACCCTCATCCTCACCCTAACCCTCACCATCTCCCTAACATTAATGATAAGCCTAAACATCAACCTCATCCTAACCGTTGCCCTAACCCTTACCCTCACCATAACCCTATCCCTCAACCTCAACCTAACCCTCACCCTAACACTTACACTCACCCTAACCCTCACCCAACCGTAACCCTAACCCTAAACCTCACCCTAACCCCCACCCTAACATTCACCCTAACCCTAAGGCTAACCCTACACATCAGTCTCACCCTAACCCTCACCCTAACTCTTATTCTCACACTAACTCTAACTGTAACCCTCACACTAAGCCTAAACCTCATCCTAAACCTAACCCTACCTCTCACCCTAATACTCACCCTAACCCTAACCTTAACCCTAACCCGAACCATAACATTAACCCTAATCCTCCCCCGAACCCTAAAACTCATGGTTACCCTAAGCCTCACCCTCACATACACCCTATCCCTTTCCATTCCCTGAAGCCTAACTCTCACCCTAAACCTCACCCTCAACCTAAACATCACCCTAACCCTCACCCTCACCCAAACCCAAACCCTCAATCTCACCCACAACCTAACCCTCACCCTCACCCGAACCCTCTCACTCTCCCTAATTTTCATTTTCACCTTAAAAATCACCCTAACCCTAACACTCACCCTAACCCTAACCATAACCCTCACCCTCACCCTAACCCTAACCCTAACCCTAACCCTTACCCTAACACACAACGTGTGTTAACCATCACTCTCACCCTAACATTTACCATCACCCTAACCCTTACCCAAACCCTAACCCTCACACTAAACAAAAGCCTCACCCTAACTCTAACCCTAAATCTACCCCTCACCCTAACCCTAGCCATGAGGGCTAGCGTGAGCCTCACTCATACCCTCAACCTCAGCCTAACCCTAACCCTAACCCTAATCCTAAACCTAACCCTCACACTCGCACTCACCCTAAACTTAACCCTAACCCTCATCCTCACACTAAGGCTAACCCTAACCAACCCTCACCCTCACACTCACCCTAACCCTTAACCTCACCCTAACACTAACCTTAACCCTAACCCTAACCCTCACACTAACCCTAAAACTACCCCTCAGCCTAACCCTAACGCTCACCCTAAACCCAACACTGATGCTAACACAAATGTTCACGCTCAACCTAAGCCTCAGCCTAACCCTTACCCTCACCATAACCCTATCCCTCACCCTCTCCCTAACCCTCACCCTACCCCTTCCCCTCACCCTATCCCTCACCCTAACCTGTACCCTAACCCTAACCCTAAACTTCCACCTAACCCTTACCTTAACCCTAACCCTAACCCTCACCCTAACACTAAACCTAAGCCTAACCCTCACCCTCAACCTAACTGTCATCCGAACCCTCAACCTCACCCTAACCCTAACCTTAACCCTCACCCTAAACCTAACCCTCACCTTAAACTTCACCCTCACCCTAAACCTCACACTAAACCTAACCCTAAACCTTTCCTAACCAAAAATATCACCCTCACCCTAGCCCTCACCATAAACCTAACCCTAAACTTAATCCTCACCCTCACCCTTAGCATCACCCTCAGCCTCACCCTAAACCTCACCCTTACTCTCACCCTAACCCTAACCCTCACCATAACCCTATCCCTAACCCTCAACCTAACCCACACCCTAACTCTTACGCTCACCGTAACCCTCACCCAACCCTAACCCAAACCCTAACCCTCACCCTAAACCCCACCTAACGCTTCACCATAACCCTAACGCTAACCCTAACCCTCAGTCTCAACCTAACCCTCACCCTAAACCTTATCCTCACAATAACCCTAACCCTTACCGTAACGGTCACACAAAGCCTAACCCTCATCCTAACCCTAACCCTACCTCTCACCCTAACCCTCACCCTAACCCTATCCCTAACCGTAATGCTCAACCTAACCCTAACCCTCACCCTCACCCTAATCCTCACCCTGAACCTAACCCTAACCCTTACCAAAACGAAAGTCTCACCCTTAACCTCACCCTCGCCCGCAACCTCAGCTTATCGCTTACACTAACCCTAATCCAAACCCTAACTCTTACCCTCAACCTAAACCTAACCCTAACCCTAATCCTCACCATCACCCTCTCACTCACCCTCACCCGCACCCTAATCCTCACGCTCTACCTCACCCTAACCGTAACCCTCAAAGTCACCCTTAACATCACCCTAAACCTAACTCTCACTCTAACCCTAACCCTTACCATAATCCTAACCCTAACCCTAACCCTCAACCTAACCATAAACCTAAGCCTAACCCTCACCCTAACTCTAACAATAACCTTAACCCTAAACGTCAACCTAACCCTCATCCTAACCCTAACCCTAACACTAACCCTAACCCTGACCCACAATCTAACCGTCCCCTTAACCCTCACCCTCACCCTAAACATCACCCTCACCATAACCCTAACACTAACCCTAACCCTGACCCTCAATCTAACCCTCCCCTTAACCCTAATCCTAACACTAACCCTAAACCTCACATTAAACCTAACCCTCACCCTATCCGTAAACCTACCCCTCAGCCTAAGACTCACCCGAACTCTAACCCTAAACCTAAACCTAATTCTCGCCCTATCCCTAACCCTAACCCTAACACTCACACCCCCCCTAGCCCTCACCCTAAACATACCCTAACCCTATCCCAAAACCTAAACCTCACACTAAACCTAACCCTCACCCTAACCCTTCTCCTCACCATAAACCTAACCCTGAACCTAACCTTAACCCTAAAACTCACACTAAACCTAACCCTCACCCTAACCCTAAACCTACCCCACAGCCTAACCCTCATCCTAACCCTAACCCTAACCCTAACCCTATCCCTCACCCTAACACTAACGCTAACATTAACCTAACCCTCCCCCTAATCCGAACCCTAACCTCACCCTCACACTCACCCTCAGCCTAACCCTAAACCTAACCCTAATCCTAAACCTAACCCTCACCCACACCCTCAACCTAACTCTAAACCGAACACTAACCATAACCCTCCGCCTCACTCTCACCGGAACCCACACTCTCACCCTAACGCTCACCCTCAACCTAACCCTCGTCCTCACCCTCACCCTCAACCTCACCTTCAACCTCACCATCGCCCTAAACCTAACCCTAACCATAACCCTCATGCTAACCCTAACTCTAAACCTAACCCTCACACTCACCTTAACCCTAACACTCACCTTAACCCTAACCCTAACCCACACCCTAACCCTCACCCTCACCCTAAACCTCAACCTCAAACTCACCCTAACCCTCTCCATTACCCTAACCCTAACCCTAATCAAAACCCTCACGCTAACCCTAACTCTAACCCTAAACCTCACACTCACCTTAACCCTAACCCTCACCCTCACCCTTACCGTAACCCTAACCCTTACCCTAACCCTCACCGTCAACCTCACCCTCACCCTGACCCTCACCCTAAGCCTAACCCTAACCCTGATCCTAAACCGAATCCCAAGCCTCACCCTAAACCTAATCCTAACCGGAACCCTCACCCTCACCCTCACCCTAACCCTCATCCTAAATCTAACGCTCACCCTCACCCTAAACCTAACCCTAACAATCACCCTCATCCTCACCCTTACCCTTACCCTAACCATAACCCTCACCCTCACCCTAACCCTAACCCTAACCCTCACCCTAAACCTAACCCTGACCCTCACCCTAAACCTAACCGTAACCCTCATCCTAAACCTAACCCTCACCCTCACCCTAACCCTAACCCTATGCCTCACCCTGACCCTCACGCTCACCCTAACTCTAACCCTAACCTCAAGCTAACCCTAACCCGAATCCTCCCCATCAACCTAACCTTAACCCTAACCCTCACATTTAACCCTAAACCTAACCCTCAGCATAACGCTAATCCTAACCCTAAACCTAAATCTCATCCTAACCCTAACATTAACCCTCACCTTCACCCTCACCATTACCATAACACTAACCCTAAAAATAAACCTGACCCTAACCCTCACCCTAACCATAACACTCCCCCTAACCCAAACCCTCACCCTAACACTTACCCTCACACTAACCCTAACCCTAACACTAACACTAACCCTCACACTAAACCTAACCCTTACCCTAACCCTAAACCTCAACATCACCCTCACCCTCAGCCTAACTCTAGTACTTACCCTCAACCTATACCTTCCCCTC
Organism: Dipodomys merriami; assembly: GCF_024711535.1. Lineage (NCBI taxonomy): Eukaryota > Metazoa > Chordata > Mammalia > Rodentia > Heteromyidae > Dipodomys > Dipodomys merriami. The sequence goes on along the minus strand of NW_027202360.1, from coordinate 335,254 downwards.
AACCTAACGCTAACCCTAATCCTTACCTTCACTCTCACCCTCACCTCACCATAACCCTATCCCTCACCGTCCACCTAAACCTAACCCTAACACTTGCCCTCAACTTAACACTCACCCTAACCCTAACCCTGAACCTAACCCTCACCCAAATGCTCACCCTAACACTAACACTAAACCTATCCCTCACCCTCAGTCTAACCCTCACCCTAAACCTAATCCTCACACTAACCCTAAACCTAACCCTAACCCTAAACCTCACCTTAACCTTCACCTTAATCCTGACCCTGATCTTAACCCTCAGCCTAACTCTAACATTAAACCTACATCTCACCCTCATCTAACCCTCACCATCACCCTAACCCTTACCCTAAACCTGTCACCCACACCCTAAACCTCACCCTCAGGCTCACCCTCGCCGCAAAGCTAACACTAACTGTAAACTTCACCCTCACCATCATACTAAAACTAATCTTAAACCTAACCCTCACACTCACCCTAAACCTAGCCCTAAACCTCACCGTCACCCTCACCCTTACCCTAACCCCAAACCTAACCATCAGCCTAACACTAACCCTAAACCTAACCCACACCCTAAACCTAACCCTAACCCTAAACCTCACCCTCACCCTAACCTTCAACCTCACCCTAAACCTCACCCTCATCCTAACCCTCACCTTAACCATAAACATAAGCCTCTCCCTCACCCTAACCCTCACCCTAACCCTAACCCTCACCCTCCAACTCACGCTAACCCTAACCCACACTCTTACCCTAAACAACACCCTAACCCTTAACCTTACCATAACCCTAATACTAACCCTAACCCTCATACTAAACCTAAACCTCACCTTCACCCTAACCCCAACCCTACCCCTCACATTAACCCTAACCTCACCCTAACTCTAACCCTAACCCTCACCCTCACCCAAACCCGAACCCTCACCTCAACCTAACCCTCACTCTCACCCTAACCCTAAACCTAACCCTAATCCTCTCCCTAACCCTCACCCACACCCTCACCCTCACCTTAAGCCTAACCCTAACCCTAATCCTAAACCTAACCCTCACCCTCACCCTAAAACTAACCCTAACCCTAATCCTAAACCAAACGCTCACCTTCACCATAAACCTAACACTAACCATCACTCTCACACGCACCCTTACCCTAACCCCAACCCTATGCCTAACCCTAACCCTAACCCTCACCCTAACCCTCACCCTAACCGAACCCTCACCCTCAACCTCACCCTCACCCTAACCCTAAAAATAACCCTATCCCTCACTCTAACCCTTATCCTCATACTTACCCTAACCCTAACCCAAAACCTCACACTAACCCTAAACCTCACACTAACCCTGACCCAACCCCTCACCCTAAACCTCACCCTAATCCTAACCCTAACCATAACCCACACCTTAAACCTAAACCTAACCCTCACCCTCATTTTAACCCTCATCTTAATCCTAACCCTGACCCTAACCCTCACTGTAACGCTAACACTAAACCTAAACCTAACCCTCATCCTAACCCTCACTGTCACCCTAAACATCACCCTAACCCTCACCCTCACACTCACGCTAACCCTAACACTCACTCTCACCCTAACCCTCACTCTAAACCTTAACCTTACCCTAACCCTAACCCACACCCTCACACTAAACCTAACCCCCAACCTCATCCCAACCCTAACCCTAACCGTCACCCTAATACTTACCCTCACCCTAACCCAAACCCTAACCCTCACCCTCATCTAGCCCTCAACCTTACACTAATCCGAACCCTAAACCTAACCCTCACCCTCACCCTGACCCTCACTTAAACCCTAACTCTAACCCTAACCCTCACCCTCACCTTCACCCTAACCCTATCTCTAATTCAAACCCTAACCCTCACCCATACCCTAAACCTCACCCGAATCCTTAGCCTCACCCTCACCCTAATTGGAACCCACACCTTAATCTTAACCCTCACTCTACCCCTGACCCTAAACCTGAACCTAACACTCACCCTAAACCTAACCCTAACCCTCACCCTCAACCTAACCCTAAACCTAATGCTAACCCTAAACTTCATCCTCACCCTAACCCTAACCCTACCCCTCACCCTAACCCAAACCCTAACCCTAATGCTAACCCTAACCCTCAACCTCACCCTAACTCTCACTCTAATCCTTACCATCACCCTCTCCCTCACCCTTACCCTAAACCTACCCATCAGCCTAAATCTCACCTTAACCCTTACCCTCACTATAAACTTAAAAGTAACCCCAACCCTAACCCTAACACTCACTTTAACCCTCACACTAAGCCTAACCCTGACCCTAATCCTCACTGTCACCCTAACCCTCAACGTCACCCTAACCCTCAACCTAACCCTAAACCTCACCCTAAATCTCACCCTAACCCTTACCCTCACCACAACCTTAACCCTAACCCACACCCTAACCCTCACCCGAAACCAAACCCTCACCCTAACTGTAACACTAACACTCACCCCAACCCTAACCCTCTCCCTAACCCTAACTCTAACTCTCACCCTCAACCTAACCAACACCCGAACTCTAACCCTATACCTCACACTACCCTTAATGCTAAACATAACCCTAAAACTTCTCAACAATTTTGGCCAATCGACTTCAACAATTCATCCAAAAAATCATACACCATGATCAAACAGGATTCATTTCAGGGATGCAAAGCTGGTTCAATATACGCAAATCAATTAATATTATTCATCACATCAACAGGAGCAAGAATAAGAACCACATGGTTATCTCAATAGATGCAGAAAAAGCATTTGACAAGATCCAACACCCCTTTATGATGAAGGTTCTGGAAAAATTAGGAATCCATGGAACATTCCTCAATACAATAAAGGCTGTATATGACAAACCTACAGCCAGCATTATACTCAATGGTGAAAAACTAAAGCCATTTCCTCTTAACTCAGGAACAAGACAAGGATGCCCACTCTCTCCACTTCTCTTCAATCTAGTATTAGAATGCCTAGCTACAGCAATAAGACAAGATGCAGACATAAAGGGGATCCAAATAGGGAAAGAAGAGATAAAACTCTCCCTCTTTGCAGATGACATGATCTTGTATTTAAAGAATCCCATAGACTCCACTCCCAAATTACTCAAGCTGATTCAAAACTTTGGCAAAGTAGCAGGTTATAAAATTAACCCGCAAAAATCAATGGCTTTTCTATATGCCAACAATGAGAAAAGTGTGGCTGAAATTAGGAAAGCAACTCCATTTGGAATAGCCACACAAAAAATAAAATACCTAGGAATTAACTTAACCAAAGAAGTGAAGGACCTCTATGATGAAAACTTTAAAATCTTGAAAAAGGAAATCAACACAGAACTTAAAAAATGGCAAAACCTCCCATGCTCCTGGATTGGCAAGATTAACATCGTGAAAATGGCAATACTTCCCAAGGCTATCTACAAATTCAACGCGATACCTATCAAAATTCCACCCTCATTCTTCAAGGAAATAGAGGAGGCAATCCAAAAATTCATATGGAACAATAAAAGACCCCGAATAGCAAAAACGCTCCTCAACGGAAAGAACACTGCTGGAGGAATATCAATACCAAATTTCAAACTCTACTATAAAGCCATAGTAATCAAAACAGCGTGGTATTGGCATAAGAACAGACCTCAGGACCAATGGAATAGAATTGAAAACCCAGAAATGAACCTACAGACCTATAGCCATCTAATCTTCGATAAGGAAGCTAAAACAATAGAATGGAAGAAAGACAGCCTCTTCAGTAAATGGTGCTGGCAAAATTGGTTAACTACATGTAGAAAACTAAAGCTAGATCCTTATATATCACCCTGCACCAGAATCAACTCCAAATGGATCAAAGACCTTGAACTCAAAGCAGACACTCTGAAAACATTACAGGATGGAATAGGAGAAACCCTAGGTCTCCTTGGCTCAGGTCGAAAATTTCTGAATAGAGACCCGGAAGCACAACAAATCAAAGAAAGGTTGGACAAATGGGATTGCATAAGATTGCAGAGCTTCTGCAGGGCAAATGACATAGCTAGCAAGATCAATAGAAAGCCCACCGATTGGGAGAAGATCTTTACTAGCCATACAACGGACAAGGGTCTCATATCTAAAATATACTTGGAACTCAAAAAATTAAACCACCCAACAACCAATCCTCAAAGAAACAACTGCCCAATAAATAAGTGGGCGAAAGACTTAACGAGAAGCTTCTCTGAAGAAGAAAGAAGGATGGCCAATAGACACATGAAGAAATGTTCAACATCCCTAGCCATAAAAGAAATGCAAATCAAAACAACATTGAGATATCACTTCACTCCAGTTAGAACAGCAAAAATCAAGAACTCTAACAACAACAGATGCTGGAGGGGATGTGGACAGAAAGGAACCTTACTTCATTGTTGGTGGGAATGTAAACTTGTTCAACCACTTTGGAAAGCAGTATGGAGGTTCCTCAAAAGACTTCACATAGATCTCCCCTATGATCCAGCAATCCCACTTTTGGGCATTTACCCAAATGTATACAAACAAGACCACACTAAAGCTACCAGCACAACTATGTTTATTGCAGCATTATTTACCATAGCTAAGATATGGAACCAACCCAGATGCCCCTCAGTAGATGAATGGATCAAGAAAATGTGGTATATATACACAATGGAATTCTATGCCTCCATCAGAAAGAATGACATTTCCCCATTTGTTAGGAAATGGAAAGGTTTGGAAAAAATTATATTAAGTGAAGTAAGCCAGGCCCAAAGAAGCATAGGTCCCATGGTTTCCCTTATTTGCAATATCTAGTATAGGTATGAGTCAAGCGGAAAAGGTCAGATAATGTGATGTTAGGAAAATGAACCCTTAAATATGTATTTTAATGTTTTCGTTTCTTTCATGCATGTGTTTCTAACGCATTTATAAGATTATTTCTTTGTTGCTTTGTATGTCCCTCCCCCACAGTGTAACCCCCGCTTTCACTATATTTGATGTCAGTATAACATGTGGAGGAGATGGGGACAAACAAGTCGTTTAAGGATTCAGGTGGACCTGTTGCAACAATGAGAAGTACAAAATGTCATGTCAAAACCAGCTTTACAATGTCGGTGTGGGGGGGGTGGGGGGTATAATTGGGTGGGGGGAGGGGGGTAAAATTGGGTGGGGGGAGGGGGGAGGTGGGGAAGGGAAGTGAAGTGTAAACAAAGGAGGAGGCTGCAATGCTTGGTAAGAAATGTATGCATTATGCTGCCCATGTAATTGTAGCCCCTCTGTACAGTATGTTCTCAAATAAAATAAAATACAATTAAAAAAATAAAGACAAAAAAAAACAAACCCTATTCCTCAACCTCAACCTAACCCTCACCCTAAACCTTACAATCACCCTAACCCTCAAACAACCCTAACCCTCATACTAACCCTCACCCTAACCCCCACCCTAACCTTAACCCTAACCCTAAGGCTAACCCTATCCCTCAGTCTCACCCTAACCCTTACCCTAACCCTTATCCTCACATTAACCCTAAACCGAACCCTAACCCTAATCCTCCCAAAAAGCCTAACCCTCATCCTAAACCTAACCCTAACACTCACCCTAACCTGAACCCGAACACTAACCCTAACCCTAATCCTCCCCTGAACCCTAACCCTCATGGTCACCCTAAGCCTCACCCTTACACTAACCCTCACCTACACCCGAACCCTACCCATTCCCTGAACCCTAACTCTCACCCTAAACCTCACCCTCACCCTAAACATCACCCTAACCCTAACCCTAATACTAACACTCATCCTCACACTAGCCCTCACACTATCCCTAATTCTAACGCTCACCCTCAACCTAACCCTGACCCTCAGCCTCACTGTAAACCTCACACTAACCCTAACCCTAATACTCAATCTAAACCTCACCCTAACCCTAACCCTAACCCTAAACCTAACCCTAACCATCACCCTTATCTTAACCCTCACCCTCAGCGTAAAAGTCACCATTACACTTACCATCATCCTCACCCTGACCCGCACCCTAACCTTAAACCTCATCCTAACACTCACCCTAATCTTAAACCTAAACATCACCCTAAGCCTAACCTTCACCATCAACCTCAAGATCAACCTAAACTTAAGCCTAAGTCTATGCCTTACCCTAACCCTCACCCTCACCCTACCCGTCACCTAACCCTAAACCTAACCATCACCATAACCCTAATCCTCACACCCACCCTCACCCTCAGCTTAACCCTAAGCCTAAGCCTAACTGTAACGCGCACCCTCACCCTCAGCCTAAACCTAATCCTAAACTTAACCCTAACCCTAAACCTCAACCTAACCCTCACCCTAACATTAACCCTAACACCAACCCTAACCCAAACCCTCTACCTAACCTTCCCCATAACCGTAAATCTAACCCTAAACTTCAACCTCACCCTAACCCTAATCCTTACCTTAACCCTAAACCTCACCCTAAACCTCAACCTCACCCTCACACTCACTGTAACTCTAACACTAACCCTAACAATAACACTAATCCTAACCCTAAACCTAACCCTAACCCTAACCCTAAACCTAATCCTAACACTCACGCTCACCCTAACCCTAATTCTAAACCTAAGCCTCACCCTAACCCTAACCCTCACGTCACCGTAACCCTAACTCTAATCCTAGCCCTCAACCTAACCCTAACCCTAACCCTCACCCTAACCCTAAACTTAACCTGAACCCTAACTCTCACCCTAACCCTAACCCTAACCCTAACCCTAACCCTCACGCTCACCCTCACCCTCAACCTAACCCTAAGCCTAACCCTAACCCTAACCCTAACCCTCACACTCACCCTAACACTTACCATAATCCTAATCCTAACTCTAAGCCTAACCCTCAACCTCAACCTAACCCTCACCCTAACCCTAAATCTAACACTAACCCTAAACCTAACCCTCAGCCTCAGCCTCACTCTAACCCTAACTCTAACCCTAAACCTAACCCTCACCCTATACCTAACCCTAACCCTAAACCTCACCCTAACCCTAACCCTAAACCTCACCCTCACAATAGCCCTCACCCTAAACCTCATCCTAAACTTAACACTCATCCTAACCCTAACCCTAACACTAACCCTAACCCTAACCCTAACCCTAAAACTTACACTCACCCTAAACCTAACTCTAACCCTAAACCTAATCCTAAACCTCATCCTAACCCCAACCGTAAGCCTCACACTTACCCTCACCGTAACCCTAACGCTAACACTAAACCTAACTCTAAACCTAACCCTAACCCTAACCCTCACCCTAACAATAACACTCACCCTAACACTAACCCTAACCCTCATGCTCGGGCTAAGCCTAAGCCTAGGCCTAAGCCTAAGCCTAACCCTCACCCTCACCCTCACCCTAACCTTAACCATAACACTAACCCTAACTCTAACCCTAAAAATCACCCTCACCCTAAACCTAACTCTAACCCTAAACCTAAACCTAAACCTCATCCTAACCCCAACCCTAACCCTCAACCTTACCCTCACCATAAACCTAACCCTCACACTAACCCTAACTCTAACCCTAACACTAACCCTGAACCTCACCCTAACCATAACCCTCACCCTAAGACTAACCCTCACCCTAACATTAACCTAACCCTAACATTAACCCTCACACCAACCCTAACCATCAACCTAACCCTAAAACTCACCCTAAAACTAACCCTATCCCTCACCCTCACCCTAGCCCTGACCCTAACCCTAACCCTCATCCTCGGCCTAACCCTCACTTTTACCCTTACCGTCACCCCCACCCTAACCCTAACCTCACCCTAACCCCCACACTAATTCTAACTCTACCCCTAAACCTCACCCTCAACCTAACCCTAAATGTAACCCATACTCTAACACTAAACCTAAGCCTAACCCTAACCCTCACATTCACCCTCAACGTAAATGTAACCCCAAACCTAACCCTAACCGTAACCCTCACCCTAAACCTAACCCTCAACCTAACAATTACCCTCCCCTAACACTAACCCTAACCCTCACACTAACCCTCACACTAACCCTAACTCTCAATCTAATCCTAAACCTCACCCTAACCCTAAGCCTAACCCTAACCCTAACCCTCACCCTCATGGTATCCCTCATGCTAAACCTAATTCTAACCCTCACCCTCACGATAACCCTATTCCTCATCCTCACCCTAAATCTCACACTAACCCTAACCCTATTCCTCAATTTAACCCTCACCCTAAACCTAAACCGAACCCTTACCCACACCCTCACCCTAATCCTAACCCTCACCCTTATCTTAACCCTCACCCTCAGCCTAACCCTCACCTTTACACTTACTATCACCCTCAACCTAACGCTCACCCTAACCCTAATCCTCATCCTAACCCTCACGCTAACCCTAAACCTAACCATTACCCTAACCCTAATCCTCACCCACACCCTCACCCTCAGCCTAACCCTAAGCCTAAGCGTAACCCTAACCCTAACCCTCACACTCACCTTAACCCTAAAGCAAAACCTAACCCTAACCCTAAACCTCAACCTAATCCTCACCCTAACCCTAACCCTTATCCTAACCCTAACCCTGACCCTAACCCTAACCCTAACCTTAACACTAACATTACACCTATCCCTAATCCTCTACCTAACACTGCCCCTAACCCTAACTGTAACCTAAAACTCACCCTTACCCTAACCCAAATCCTAACCCTAACCCTCAGCCTAACCCTAAAACTCACCCAAACCGTAACTCTAACCCTCATCCTACTCCTAACCCTAAACCTAAACCTCACCGAAAAACTAACCCTAGGCTTCACCCTCACCCTAGCCCTCACACTAAGCCTAATCCTAACCCTAATCTTCATCCTAACCCTCACCATAATCCTAACCCTAATCCTCAACCTATCCCTAAACTTAACCTGAACCCTAAATTTCACCCTAACCATACACCTAACCCTCACCCTAACCCTAACCCTCACCCTCACCCTCAGCCTAAACCTAAGTCTAACCCTAACCCTAACCCTAACCCTCACACTCACCCTAACCTTCACCCTAACCCTAATCATAACCCTAACCCTAACCTTAAACCTAAACCTCAAGCTAACCCTCACCTTAAACTTAAATATAACACTAACCCTAACCCTAAACCTCGACCTAACCCTCACCCTAACCCTAACTCTAACACTAACCCTAAACCTAACCCTCACGCTCAGCCTCACCCTAACCCTAACTCTAACCTTAAATCTCACACTCACCCTAACACTAACCCTAACCCTAAATCTCACCTTAACCCTAACCCGAAAACTCAACCTCACCCTGGCCCTCACCCTAACCCTAATCCTAACCCTAACTCTCATCCTAATCCTTACCCTAACACTAACCCTAACCCTCACCCTCACCCTCACCCTAACCCTAATCCTAACCCTAACCCTCAACCTAACCCTAACCCTTACCCTGAAAATAACCCTTACCCTAACCCTCAACCTAACCGTAAACTTAACCCGAACCTTAACTCTCACCCTAACCCTAACCCTAAACCTCACCCTAACCCTAAAACTAAACATCACCCTCACCGTAGCCCTCACCCTAACCCTAATCCTAACCTTATCACTCATCCTAAGCCTCCAACTAACCCTTACCCTTAACCTCAGCCTAACCCTACCCCTCACCGTCAACTTCACCCTCATCCTAAACCTAAGCCTAAGCCTAAACCTAACCCTAACACACACCCTCAACTTAACCCTAACCTAATCCTAACCCTAATCCTAACCCTAACCCTCCTACTAACTCTCACCCTAACCCTAACCCTAACACTAACCCTAAACCTAACCCTCAACCTAACCCTCACCCTAACCCTAATTTTAACCCTAAACCTCACCCTAACCCTAACCATAATCCTCACCCTCACTGTAACCTTAAAACTAAACCGAACCCAAACAATAACCCTAACCCTAATCCTAACCCTAACCTAACCATTACCCTCACCCTAACCCAAACCCTGACCCTAACACTTACCCTCACCGTAACACTAACCATAACCCCAACTCTAACCCTCACACTAACCCTAACCTCACCCTAACACTAAACCTAACCTTCAACCTAACCCTAACCCTTACGCTCAATGTAACCATAACCCTAACCCTAAACCTCACCCTCACCATAACTCTAACCATAACCCTTACCCTCAACTTAAGCCTAACCCTAACATTAATCCTAACATAAACCCTAACCCTAAACCTCACCCTAACCCTAGCCCTCACCCTAACCCTAATCCTACCCCTAACTCTCATCCTAACCCTCCCTCTAAACCTTACCCTAACCCTCACCCTAACGCTAACCCTCACCTTCAACCTCAGCCTCAGCCTAAACTTAAGCCTAAGGGTAACCCTCACCCTAACCCTCACACTCACAATCACCGTAACCCTAATCGTAAACCTAACACTAACCCTTACCGTAACCCTCACCCTCAGCCTAACCCTCACCTTTAACCTTACCCTCACACCCTCCCTAACCCTCACCCTAAGCCTAACACTCACCCTAACCCTATCTCTACCCCTAAACCTCACCCTCACCCTAATCCTAACTCTAACCCTAACCCTAACAATAACACTAACCCTAACACTTACCATCACCCTAACCTTAATCCTCACCCCCAACATCACCCTCAGCCTAACCCTAAGCCTCACCCTAACCCTCACACTAACCCTCATACTCACCCTCACCCTAACCCTAATCCTAAACCTAACCCTATGCCTAAACCTCAACCTAACCCTCACCCTCATCCTAACCCTAACCTTAAACCTAACCCTAAGCCTCCCCTCAACCTTAACTCTAACCCTAAACCTCACCCTCACCCTAACCCTAACCCTAAACCTCACCCTAACCTTAACACTCAACCTCACCCTCAACCTAACCTTAACTCTAACCCTAACCCAAACAATAACACTAACACTAACTATAACCATAACCATAACCATAACCCTCACCCTCACCGCAAACTTCAACCTAACCATAACACTAACAGTAACCATAACCCTAACCCTAACCGTAACCCTCCCCCTAACCTTAACACTAACCGTAACAATAAACATCACCCTAACCCTGCCCCTAAACCTAACTCTAACCCAAAACCTCACCCTAAACCTCACCCTAACCCTAACCCTAACACTAACCCAAATCCTAAGCCTAACCCTCACCCTCAAGCTAATCCTAACCCTCACGCTCACCGTAACCCTAACCCTAAAACTCACCCTATCCCTAAACTTAACCAGAACCCTAAATCTCACCCTAACCCTACCCCTAACCTTTACCCTAACCCTAACCCTCACCCTCATCCTCACCCTAACCCTTACCCTAATCCTAATCCTAACATTAAGCCTAAACTTCACTTTGACCCTAAACCTCACCATATCCCTAAATCTAACACTAACTCTAACACTAACCCTAACCCTAACCCCCACACTCAGCCTCAACCTAACCCTAACTCTAACCCTAAACCTCACCCTTTCCCTAACACTAAACCTAAACCTAAACCTCACCCTAACCCTAAACCTAAACCTCACCGTCACCCTAGCCTTCGCCCTAACCCTAATCCGAACCCTAACCCTCATCCTAACCCTCACCCTAACACTAACCCTAACCCTCACCCTCACCCTCACCCTAACAATCACCCTAACCCTAACCCACAACCTAACCCTAACCCTCACCCTCCAGGTAACTCTTACCCTAATCCTCACTCTAACCCTAAACTTAACCCGAACACTAACTCTCACCCTAACCCTAAACCTAACCCTCAACCTAACAATAACCCTCACCCTCACCCTCACCCTCAGCCTAACCCTAAGCCTAACACTAACGCTAACCCTAAACCTCACATTTACCCTAACCCTAACCCTATTCCTAATCCTAAACCTAACCCTAAACCTCACCCTCACCCTAACCCTCACCTAAAGCTTAACCCTCACATTAATCCTAACCCTAACCCTAACACTAAACCTCACCATAACACTAACCCTAACCATCACTCTAACCCTAAGCCTCACCCTAACACTAACCCTAACTCTCATCCTCACCCTAGACCTCACCCTAATCCTAATCCTCATCCTCACCCTAAACCTCACACTAACACTAAAACTAATCCACAATCTAACCCTCACCCTCACCCTAAACCAAACCCTATCCCTACCCCGAACCCTAACCCTAATCCTTAGAGTAACCCTCACCCTCAGGCTAAACCTCACCTTTACCCTTACTGTCCCACCCACCCTAACCCTTACCATCATCCTAACCTTAATCCGTACACACACCATCAACATCAGCCTAACCCTAAGCCTAAGCCTAACCCTCACCCTAACCCTCACACTCCCCCTCACCCTAACCCTAATCCTAAACCTAACCCTATCCCTAAACCTCAACCTAACCCTCACCCTCATCCTAACCCTAACCCTAAATCTCACCCTAACCTTCTCTTCAACCCAAACTCTAACCCTAAACCTCACACTCACCCTAACCCTAACCCTAACCCTAACCCTAAACCTCACCCTAAAAATCACCCTAACCCTAACACTCACATTCACCCTCTACCTAAACTTAATTCTAACCATAACCCTAACAATAACACTAACCCTAACCCTAACCCTAACCATAAACCTCACCCTAACCCTAACCCTCATCCTCACCTTCACCCTCAGAATAACCCTAAACCAAACCCTAACAATAATCCTAACCCTAACCCTCACCCTAACCATAACCCTCACCCTAACCCAAACCCTCACCCTAAAAATAACCCTAATCCGAACACTAACCCTCACACTAACCTTAACCCTAACTCTAACCCTAAACCTCAACCTAACCCTCAACCTCACCATAACCCTAACACTAACCCTAACCGTCACCCTCACCCTAACTCTCCCCCTAACCCTATAACTAACGCTAAACCTCACCCTCACAATAACTTTAAAAATATCCCTAAACCTAAAACTCACACTAACCCTAACACTAACCATCACCCCCACGCTCACACTAAGAGTAACTCTAACCCTAACCCTAAAAATATCACTAACACTAACCCTTACCATCCCCCTAACCCTAATCCTCACCTTCACCCTCACCCTCAGACTAAACCTCAGCCTAAGCCTAACCCTCACCCTAACCCTCACACTCACCCTCACCTGAACCCTAATCCTAAACCTAACCCTATCCCTGAACCTCATGGGAACCCTCATCCTCAACCTAACCCTAAACCTAAACCTCACCCTAACCCTAACTGTACCCCTAAACCTCACCCTCACGCTTACCCTAATCCTAACATTAACCCTAAACCTCAATCTAAACCTCACCCTAACCCTCCCCTCACCCTAATCCTCAACTTACCCTTAACTCTAACCCTAACCCTAACCCTAACCATAAACCTAACCCTCAGCCTCACCCTCACCACAAACTTAACCCTAACCATACCACTAACAATAACCCTAACCCAAACAATAACCCTAACCCTAAACCTCACCCTAACCCTAACACTAACCCTAACCCTAAACCTCACCCTAAACCTGCTCCTAAACCTAATTCTATCACTAAACCTCACCCTCACCCTAACCCTAACCCTAACCCTAATCCAAAACCTAACCCTAAATCTCACCCTAACCCTAAACATAACCCTCACCTTAATCCTAAGCCTCACCCTAACACGCAACCTAACCCTAAACCGCACGTTCACCGTAATCCTAAACCTAAACCTCACCCTAAACCTGCCCCTAAACCTAACGCTAACACTAAACCTCACCCTCACCCTAAACCTAACCCTAACCCTAATCCAAAATCTCACCTTAAACCTCACCCTAACCCTAACCCTAACCCTCACAATAATCCTAAGCCTAACCCTAACCTCAACCTAACCCTAACCCTCAGGCTCACCCTAATCCTAAACCTAATCCTCACCCTAACCCTAAACTTAACCTGAAACCTAACTCTCACCCTAACCCTACCCCTATCCTTTACCATAACCCTAAGCCTCACCCTCACCCTCACCCTAATCCTAAGCCTAACCCTCACCCTCAACCTAACCCTAACAATCATGCTCACTGTAACCCTAACCCTCACACTCACCCTAACCCTTACCCTAAACCTAATCCTAACACTAAGCATAACCCTCACCCTCACCCTTATCCTCACTGTAACCCTATCTCTAACACTAACACTAAACCTAACACTCAACCTCAGACTCACCCTAACCCTAACAATAACCCTTAACCTCACCGTCACCCAATCAGTAACCCTAACCCTAACCCTAAACATCACCCTAACCCCAACCCTAAACCTCACCCTCACCCTAGCCCTCACACTAACCCTAATTCTCACCTTAACCCTCATCCTAACCCTCAACCTAAACCTCACCTTCACCCTAAACCTCACCTTAAGCCTAACCCTAACATTAATGCTAACCCTAAACCTAACACTAAACCTCGCCATAACACTAACCCTAACCATCACCCTAACCCTAAACCTCACCCTAACACTAACCCTAAACCTCATCCTCACCCTAGACCTCACCCTAATCCTAACCCGCATCCTCACCCTAAACCTCACACTAACCCTAACACAAATCCTCAATCTAACCCTCACCCTCACCCTAACCCTAACAATATCCCTCCCCCTAAACCTAACCCTAACCCTTACGGTAACCCTCACCCTCAGCCTAACCCTCACCTTTACACTTACCCTCACACCCACCCTAACCCACACCCTAAGCCTAACACTCACCCTAACCCTATATCTACCGCTAAACCTCACCCTCACCCTAATCCTAACTCTAACCCTAACCCTAACAATAACACTAACCCTAACCCTTACCATCACCCTAACATTAATCCTCACCCACATCACCCTCAGCCTAACCCTAAGCTTCACCCTAACCCTCATATTCACCCTCAACCTAACCCTAATCCTAAACCTAACACTATGCCTAAACCTCAACCTAACCCTCACCCTATCCTAACCCAAACCCTAAACCTAACCCTAACCCTCCCCTCAACCTTAACTCTAACCCTAAATCTCACCCTCACCCTAACCCTAACCCTAACCCTAAACCAAAACCTCACCCTACAACTCACTCTAACCCTAACACTCACCCTCACCCTCACCCTCAATCTAACTTTAATTCTAAACCTAACCCTAACAATAACACTAACCCTAACCCTAACCATAAACATAACCATAAACCTCACCCTCAGCCTCACCCTCACCGCAAACTTCACCCTAACCATAACACTAACAATAACCCTAATCCTAACCCTAACCCTAACAATCACCCTAACCTTAACACAAACCCTAACCCTAAACCTCACCCTAACCCTGCCTCTAAACCTAACTCTAACCCAAAACCTCACCCTAAACCTCACCCAAACCCTAAACCTAACCCTCACCCTAATCCTAAATCTAACCCTAACCCTCAACCTAACCCTAACCCTCACGCTCACCATAACCCTAACCCTAACCCTCACCCTAACCCTAAACTTAACCCGAACCCTAAATCTCAAACTAACCCTATCCCTAACCCTCACCCTCACCCTCACCCTCACCCTCATGCTAACCCTTACCCTAATCCTAATCCTAACACTAAGCCTAACCCTCATTCTCACCCTAACCCTCACCGTAAACTAACCCTAACCCTAACCCTCACCCTCAGCCTCAACCTAACCCTAACTCTAACCCTAAACCTCACCCTCACCCTATCCGTAACCCTAAACCTAAACCTAAACCTCACCCTAACCCTAACCCTAAACCTCTCCCTTACCCTAGCCCTCACCCTAAACCTAATCCAAACCCTAACCCTCATCCTAACCCTCACCCTAACCCTAACCCTAACCCTCAACCTAAAACTAACCCTCACCCTTACTGTAACACTTACCCTAATCCTCACTCTAACCCTAAACTTAACCCGAACCCTAACTCTCACCCTAACCCTAACCCTAACCCTCACTCTAACAATAACCCTCACCCTCACCCTCACCCTCAGCCTAACCCTAAGCCTAACACTAACGCTAAACCTAAACCTCACACTCACCCTAACCCTAACCCTATTCCTAATCCAAACCCTAACCCTAAACCTCACCCTCACCCTAACCCTCACCTTAAGCTTAACCGTCACATTAATCCTAACCCTAACCCTAACACTAAACCTCACCCTAACACTAACCCTAACCCTCATCCTCACCCTAGACCTCACCCTAACCCTAAACCGCATCCTCACCCTAAACCTCACACTAACCCTAACACTAATCCCCAATCTAACCCTAACCCTCACCCTCACCCTAACCCTAACCCTATCCCTCCCCCGACCCTAAACCTAACCCTTACCGTAACCCTCAACCTCAGCCTAAACCTCACCTTTACCCTTAACGTCACCCCCACTCTAACACTCACCCTAAGCCTAACACTCACCCTAACCTTATCTCTAACCCTAAACCTCACCCTCACCCTAATCCTAACCCTAAAACTAATCCTAACAATTACACTAACCCTAACCCTTACCATCACCCTAACCTTAATCCTCACCCCCACCATCACCCTCAGACAAACCCTAAGCCTAAGCCTAACCCTCACCCTAACCCTCACACTCACCCTCATCCTAACCCTAATCCTAAACCTAACCCTATCCCTAAACCTCAACCTAACCCTCACCCTCATCATAACCCTAAACCTAAACCTCACCCTAACCCTCCCCTCAATCCTAACTCTAACCCTAAACCTCACCCTCACCCTAAACCTAACCCAAACCCTAACCCTAAACCTCGCCCTAAAACTCACCCTAACCCTAACACTCAACCTCACCCACAACCTAACCTTAACTCTAACCCTAACCCTAACCCTAACCATAACCATAACCATGACCCTCACCTACAGCCTCACCCTCACCGCAAACTTCACCCTAAACATTACACTAACAATAACCCTAACCCTAACCCTCACCGTAACAATAACCTCATCCTCACCCTCAGCCTAACCCTAATCCTAACCCTAAACCTCCTCCTAACCCTCACCCTAACCTACCCTAACCATCACCCTAACCCTAATCCTCACCCCAACCTCACACTCAGCCTAACCCTAAGCCTAAGCCTAACTCTAACCCTAACACTCACCCTTACCCTAAACTTCAACCTAACCCTCAACCTTACCCTAACCCTGACACTCACCCTAACCCTAACCCTCAAAGTAACCCTCCCCCTAACACTATATCTAAAACTAAACCTCGCCCTCACCCTTGTCCTAATCCTAACCCTAACCCTAAACCTGACCCTAACCCTAACACTAATCCTTACCCTCACCCTCAACCTCACACTCACCATAACTCTAAACCTACCCCTAACAATAACACTAATCCTAACCATAACACTAACAATAAGCCTAACCCTAAGCCTAACCCTAACCCTAAGCCTAACCCTCAACATAACCCTAACCCTAACCCTAAACCAAACCCTAACCATAACCCTCACCCTAACTCGAAGCCTAACCCTAACCCTAAACCTAAGCCTCACACTCACCCTCACCCTAACCGTAATCCTAAACCTAACCCAATCCCTAACCCTAACCCTCAGCCTAGCCCTCACCCTAACCCTAACCTTAACCCTAAACCTCATCCTAAACCTGATACTAACCAAACCCTAACCCTCACCCTAACCCTCACCTTCATGCTCGGCCTAAGCCTAAGCCTAAGACAAAACCTAACCCTAACCCTCACCCTAACAATAACCCTAACACTAACCCTCACCCTAACCCTCACCCTCATGCTCGGCCTAAGCCTAAGCCTAAGCCAAAACCTAACCCTAACCCTCACCCTAACAATAACCCTAACACTAACCCTAACTCTAACCCCAAATCTCACCCTCACTCTAACCCTAAATCTAAACCTAACCATAACCCTAACAATAACCCTAACCCTCACCCTAACCATAATCCTCACCCTAACCCTAAACCTCACCCTAACACTTACCCTCACCCTACCCCTAATCTTAACCCTAACACTAACCCTCACAATAACCCGAACCCTAACCTCACCCTAACCCTAACCCTCAACATAAACCTAACCCTCACGCTCAAAGTAACCCTAACCCTAACCTTGACCCTCATCCTAACCATAACCCTCACCCTAACCCTAAAACTCACCTTAACACTTACCCTCACCCTAACACTAACCCTAATCCTAACCCTAACAATAACCCACACCCTCACCTTAACCGGAACCCTAACCGTAACAACAACCCTAACCCTAAACCTAACAAAAACCCTAACCCTAACCCTAACCCTCACCCTAATCATTACCCTCACCCTAAACCTAACCCTCACGCTAACACTTACCCTCACCTTAACATTAAGCTTAACCCAAACACTAAGCCTCACACTAACCCTAACAATCACCCTAACCCTAAACCTCACCCTAACACTAACCCTAAACCTCAACCTAACCCTAGCCCTAACCCTAATACTCATCCTCATGTTAAACTTCACACTAACCCTAACACTAATCATCAATCTAACCCTCACCCTCACCCTAACCCTAACCCTAACCCTAACCCTCGACCTAACCCTAACTCTCACCCTTACCGTGACCCTCACCCTCAGCCTAACCCTCACATTACCCTTACAGTCACCCACAACCTAACCCTCACCCTAAGCCTAAATTCACCCTAACACTAACTCTTCCCCTAAACCTCACCCTAATCCTAACTCTAACCCTAACCCTAACACTAAACCTCACACTAACCCTAAAGCTCACCCTCAACCTCACGCTCAGCTTAAACCAAAGCCTAAGCCAAAACCTTACCCTAACCCTCACCCTAACCCTAGCCCTCACCCTAACACAAATCCTAACTCTAAACCTAATCCTAACCCTCACCCTCACCGTAAACCTTACCCTAACCCTAACCCTCACCCACCATTAAACCTAATCTTATCCCTAAACCTCAACCTAACCCTAACCCTCAACCTCACCGTAACCCTTACACTAACCCACACTCTAACCCTAAACTTAACCTGAATCCTACTCTCACCCTAACCCTAACCCTAACTCTCACCCTAACCCTAACATTAAACCTCACCCTCACCCTAAAACTCACCCTCACCCTAACCCTATCCCGAACCCTAAAACGCACCCTAACCCTATCCTTCACCCTCACCCTCACCCTCACCATAACTCTAGCCCTAACCCTAACAATAACACTAACCCTAACACTAACCCTCACCCTTCCCCTCAACCTCACCCTCACTGCAAACTTAACCCTAACCATAGCACTAACAATAAACCTAACCCTAAGCCTAACCCTAACCCTAACTCTAATTCTCACCCCCACAGACACCCTCAGCCTAACCCTAAGCCTAACCCTAACCCTTACCCTAACCCTCACCGTAACCCTAAACCTAACACTAACCCTAACGCTAAACCTAACCCTAAATCTAACCCTAATCCTCAGCCTCACCTGCACCCTAACCCAAACTCTAACCCTAACCCTCACCCTAACTCTAAGCCTAATCCTAACCCTAAACCTAAGCCTCACACTCACCCTCACCCTAAACCTAATCCTAAACCTAACCCTATCCCTAACCTTAACCCTCACCCTAACCCTCACCCTAACCCTAATCCTCATCCTAAACCTGACACTAACCATAACCCTAACCCTCACCCTAACCCGCACCCTAATCCTCACCCTTATGCTCGGCCTAAGCCTAAGCCTAAGCCTAACCCTAACCCTCACCCTAACCCTAAACCTCACCCTAACTCTAACGCTAAATATCACACTCACCCTAACCCTAACTCTAAACCTAACCCTAACCCTAACTATAACCCTAACCCTCACCCTAACCATAATCCTCACCCTAACATTAAACATCACACTAACACTTACCCTCACCCTACCAGTAACACTAACCCTAACACTAACCCTCACACTAACCCTAACCCTAAACTCACCCTAACCCTAAACCTAACCCTCAACCTAACCCTAACACTCACGCTCAATGTAACCCTAACCCTCACCCTGACCTTCACCCTAACCATAAACCTCACCCTAACCCTAACCCTCACCCTAACACTTACCCTCAACCTAACACTAACCCTAAAACTAATCCTAACGCTATCCCTAACACTCACCCTCACAGTAACAGTAATCCTAACCATAATCTTAACAAAAACCCTAACATTAACCCTAACCCTCACCCTAACCCTTAACCTCACTCTAAACCAGACCCTCACCCTAACACTTACCCACACCTTAACACTAAACTTAACCTGAACACTAAGCCTCACACTAACCCTAACCATCACCCTAACCCTAAATCTCATCCTAACACTAACGCTAAACCTCAACTAAACCCTAGCCCTAACCCTAACCCTAACACTCATACTCACGGTAAACCTCACACTAACCCTAACACTAATCCTCATTCTAACCCACACCCTCACCCTCACCCTAACCCTAACCCTCACCCTAAACCTAAACCTCACCCTTACCATAACCCTCACCCTCAGCCTAACCCTCACCTTACCCTTACTGTCACCCCCAGCCTAACCCTCACCCTAACGCTAACCTTCACCCTAACACTAACACTACCCCTAAACCTCACCCTCACCCTAATCCTAACGGTAACCCTAAAACTAACACTAAACCTCACACTAACCCTAACACTAACCCTCTCCCTCAACCTCATGCTCAGCTTAACCCTAAGTCAAACCCTTACTCTAACAATCACCCTCACCCTATCCCTCACCCTAACACAAATCCAACCCTAACCCTCAACCTAACCCTAACCCTCACCCTCACCGTAACTCTTACCCTAACCCTAACCCCTAAACCTCAACCTAACCCTAACCCTCAACCTCACCGTAACCCTTACCCTAACCCTCACCCTAACCCTAAACTTAACCCGAATCCTACTCTCACAGTAACCCTAACCATAACTCTCACACTAACCTTAACATTAAACCTCAACCTCATCCTAGCCCTCACCCTAACCCTAATCCTAACCCTAACCCTCATCCTAAACCTCCCCCTAACCCTTAACCTAACCCTTAAACTAACCCTAAACATCACCCTCAACCTCACCATCAGCCTAACCCTGAACCTAACCCTAAACCTAACCCTAAAAGAAACACTCACCCTCACTTGAACCCTAATCCTAACCCTAAACCTCACCCTCACCCTCAGTGTAAACCTAAGCCAAACCCGAACCCTAACCCTAAGCCTCAAAATCACCCTAAACCTCACCTTAATCCTAATCCTAACTCTAACCCTAACCCTCACCCTCAGCCTCACCTTAACCCTAACTCTAACTCTAAACCTCACCCTAACCCTAACCCTAAACCTGACCCTCACCCTAGCCCTCACCCTAACCCTAATACTAACCCTAACCCTCATCCTAACCCTCCCCATAACCATAAACCTAACCCTCACCCTAACCTAACCCTCACCCTCACCCTAACCCTCAGCCTAACGCTAAGCCTAACCCTAACCCTAACCCTAACCCTCACATCCACCCTAACCCTACCCCTAATCCTAATCCTAAACCTAACCCTAAACCTCACCCTCAGCCTAACCTTCACCCTAACCCTAACACTAAAACTAATACTAACCCTAACCCTAACACTCACCCTCAGCCTCACCCAAAACCTAACTCTAACTCTAAACCTCACCCTCACCCTAAACCTAACCCTAACCCTAAACTTCACCCTAACACTAACACTAAAGCTCACCCTCACCCTAGCCTTTACCCTAACCCTAATCCTAACTGTAATCATCATCCTAAAACTTCCCCTAACACTAACCCTCACCCTCAACCTCACCCTAATCCTCACCGTAACCATAACCCTAAAAATAACGCTAACAATAACCCTAACCCTAACCCTAACCCTCACCCTAACCCTAAACCTCACCCTAACACTAACCCTAAACCTAACCCTCAACTTAGCCCTCACCCTAACCCTAACCCTCATCCTGACCCTAAACCTCACACTAACCCTAACACTTATCCTCAATCTAACACTCACCCTCACTTTAACCTTAACCCTAACCCTCACCCTAACCCTAACCCTCACCCTTACCATAACCCTCACCCTCAGTCTAACCTTCACCTTTACCCTTACTGTAACCCCCACCCTAACCCTGACCCTAACCCTAACCCTCACCCTAACCCTAACTCTACCCCTAAACCTCACCCTCACTCTAACCCTAACTCTAACTCTAACCCTAACACTAACCTCACCCTATGCTTAACCCTAACCCTTATCCTCAACCAAACGCTCAGACTAACCCTAAGCCTAAGCCTAACACTTACCTTAACCCGCACCCTCACCCTAAACCTCAACGTAACCCTAATCCTAATCCTAACAATCATCCTAACCCTCACCCTAACACTAACCCTAACCATCACCCTAACTCTAATCCTCAACCCCACCCTCACCCTCAGTCTAACCCTAAACCTAAGCCTAACCCTAACCCTAACCCTCACACTCACCCTCACCCTAACCCTAATCCTAACCCTACCTCTAACACTAACCAGAAAGCTCAACCTAACCCTCACCCTAACCTTAACCCTAAAATTAAACCTAACCCTAACCCTCGACCTAACCCTTCAACTAACCTTAACCTAACCCTAAACCTCACCTTCACCATAACCCTAATCCTAACCCTAAACCTAAACCTCACCCTAACCCTAAACCTATCCCTCACGCTCACCCTCACCCTCACCCTCACCATAACTCTAACCCTAACCCTAACAATAACACTAATCCTAACCCTAAACCTAACCCTAACCCTAACCCTAATGCTAACACTCACCCTCAACCTAACCGTAATCCTAACCCTAACACTCACCCTCACAGTAACCCTAACCCTCATACTAACTCTCACCCTAAACCTAACCCTAACCTTAAACCTTACCCTAACATTAACCCTAATCCTCACCCTCACCCAATTCCTCAACCTAACCCTAATCGTAACCCTAATCCTCATCCTAACCCTCACCCTAACCCTAATCCTAACCCTCACCATAACCCTAAGCCTAAACATCACCCTAACCCTAAACTTAACCTGAACCCTAACTCTCAAGCTAACCCTAACCCTAACCGTAAACCTAAAGCTAACCCTCAACCTCTCCCTCATCCTAACCCTAAGCCTAAGCCTAACCCTAACCCTAACCCTCACCCAACCCTAACTGTACCCCTAAACCTCACCCTTACTCTAACCCTAACTCTAACCTTAACACTAAACCTCACCCTAACCGATCCCTAACCCTTATCCTCAACCAAATGCTCAGCCTAAACCTAAGCCTAAGCCTCACCCTAACCCTAACCCTCACCCTAACACTAAACTTACCCTGAACCCTAAACCTCAACCTAACCCTCACCCTAACATTACCGTAAAATTATTCCTAAACCTACCCCTCGACCTAAGCATCCAACTAACCCTTAACCTAACCCTAAACCTCAACTTCACCCTAATCCTAATCCTAACCCTAAACATAAACCTTACCCTAACCCTAAACCTAACCCTCACCCTCACCCTCACCATAACTCTAACCCAAACCCTAACCGTAACACTAATCCTAACCCTAAACCTAACCCTGACCCTAATGCTAAAACTCACCCTCACCTTAACCCTAACCCTAATCCTAACCCTAACCCTCACCTTAACCTAACCCTCACCCTAACACTAAACTTAACCTGAACCCTAACTCTCAAGCTAACCCTAACCCTAACCATCAACCTAAAGCTAACCCTCACACTTTCCCTCAGCCTAAGCCTAAGCCTAAGCCTAACCCTAACCCTAAACCTCGAACTCACCCTAACCATTACCCTAATCCAAAAACTAAACCTAAGCCTAAATCTCACCCTAACCCTAACAGTAACCCTAACTCTAACCCTAAATCTTATCCTCACCCTAACCCTAACTCTAAGCCTAAGCCTAACCCAAACAATAACCCTAACCCTCACCCTAACCATAATCCTCACCCTAACCCTAAACCTCACTCTAACACTAACCCTCGGTGACCACTAACCCTAACCCTAACACTAACCCTCACACTAAGCCTAACCCTAAACTCACCCTAACCCTAACCCTAAACATAACCCTCAACCTAACCCTAACTCTAACGATCAATGTAACCCTAAACCTAACCCTGACCTACACCCTGACCATAAACCTCACCCTAAAACTAACCCTCACCTTAACACTTACCCTTGCCCTAACACTAACCCTAACCCTAACACTAACCCTCACACTAACCCTAACCATCACCCTAACCCTAAACCTCACCCTAACACTTACCCTAAACCTAACCCTCACCTTAGCCCTCACCCTAACCCTAACCCTCGTCCTCACCTTAAACCTCACACTAACCCTAACACTTATCCTCAATCTAACCCTCACCCTCACTCTAACACTAACCCTAACCCTCACCCTAACCCTAACCCTCGCCCTTACCATAACCCTCACCCTCAGTTTAAACTACATCTTTACCCTTACCATAACCCCCACCCAAACCCTGACCCTAACCCTAACCCTCACCCTAAACCTAATTCTACTCCTAAATCTCACCCTCACTCTAACCCTAACCCTAACCCTCACCCTTACCATAACCCTCACCCTCAGTCTAAACTTCACCTTTACCATTACCGTAATCCCGACCCTAATCCTGACCCTAACCCTAACCCTCACCCTAACCCTAACTCTACCCCTAAAACTCACCCTCACTCTAACCCTAACCCTAACACTAAACCTCACCCTAACCCTAACCCTAAACCTTATCCTCAACCAAACTCTCAGCCTAACCCTAAGCCTAGGCCTAACACTTACCCTAACACACACCCTCACCCTAGCCCTCACCCTAACCCTAATCCTAATCCTAACCCTCACCCAAACCCTAACCCTAACCATCACCCTAAATCTAATCCTCAGCCCCACCCTCACCTTCAGCCTAACACTAAGCCTAAGCCAAAGCCTAACGCTAACCCTTACACTCACTCTCATCCTAACCCTAATCCTAACACTAATTCTAACACTAACCCTAAACCTCAACCGAACCCTCACCCTAACCTTAACCCTAAAATTAACCCTAAGCCTAACCCTCGACCTAACCCTCCAACTAAGCCTAAACCTAACCCTAAACCTCACCCTCAACCTAACCCTAATCCTAACCCTAAACCTAAACCTCACCCTAACCATCACCCTCACCCTCACCCTCATCCTCACCATAACTCTAACACTAACCCTAAAAATAACACTAATCCTAACCCTAAACCTAACCCTAACCCAAATGCTAACACTCACCCTCACCCTAACCCTAATCCTAACCCTAACCCTCACCCTAAACCTAACCCTCACCCTCACTGTAACCCTAACCCTCATACTAACCCTCACCCTAAACCTAACCCTAACCTTAAACTTTACCCTAACACTAACCCTAATCCTCACCCTCACCCTAGCCCTCAACATAACCCTAATCGTAACCCTAATCTTCATCCTAACCCTAACCCTAACCCTAATCCTAACCCTCACCGTAACCCAAACCCTTACCCTCAACCTAACCCTTAACATCACCCTCACCGCAACCCTAACCCTAACCCTCACCCTAACCCTAAACTTAACTTGAACCCTAACTGTCAAGCTAACCCTAACCCTAACCGACAACCTAAAGCTAACCCTCACCTTCTCCCTCATCCTTACCTAAGCCTAAGCCTAACCCTAACCCTAACCCTCACCCTAAACCTAACTCTACCCCTAAACCTCACCCTCACTCTAAACCTAACACTAATCCTAACACTAAACCTCAACCTAACATTAATCCTAACCGTTATCCTCAACGAAATGCTCACCCTAAACCTAAGCCTAAGCCTAAAACTTACCCTAAGCCAGACCCTCACCCTAGCCCTCACCCTAACCCTAATCCTAACCCTAACCCTCATCCTAATCCTCATCCTATCCCTAACCCTAACCATCACCCTAATTGTAATCCTCACCCCCACTCTCACCCTCAGCCTAATCCTAAGCATAAGCCTAAGCCTAACCCTAACCCTCACACTCACCCTCACCTAACCTTAACCCTAAAACTAACCCTAACCCTACCCCTCGACCTAAGCCTACAACTAACCCTAAACCTAAACCTAAACCTCACCCTCACCCTAATCCTAATCCTAACCCTAAACCTAAACCTCACCCTAACCCTAAACCTAACCCTCACCCTCACCCTCACCCTCAACATAACTCTAACCATAACAATAACACTAATCCTAACCCTAAATCCAACCCTAAGCCTAAACCTAATGCTAAAACTCACCCTCACCCTAAACCTAATCCTAACCCTAACCCTCACCCTAACCCTAACCCTCACCCTAACCCTAAACTTAACCTGAACCCTAACTCTCAAGCTAACCCTAACACTAACCGTCAACCTAAAATAACCCTCACCCTTTCCCTCAGCCTAAACCTAAGCCTAAGCATAACCCTAACCCTAAACCTCACACTCAACCGTTACCCCAATCCTAAACCTAAACCTAAGCCTAACCCTCACCCTCACCTTAACCCTAACCCTAACACTAACCCTAACGCTAACCCTCAACCTCAGCCTCACCCTTACCCTAACTCTCAACCTCACCCTCATCCTAGCCCTCACCCTAAGCCTAAGCCTAAACTTAAACCTAACCCTAACACACACACTCACCCTCAACCTAACCCTAAACCTAACCCTTACTCTTACCCTCACCCTTACCCTCAGTGTAACCCTAAGCCTTATCCTAACCCTAACCCTAACACTCAAACTCATCCTAACCCTTACCCTAATCCTAATCCTAACCCTAACCCTCACCCTCACCCTCAGCCTCACCTTAAGCCTAACTCTAACCCAAAAACTCACCCTCACCCTAACCCTAACCCTAACCCTAAACCTCACCTTCAACATAGCCCTCACCCTAACCCTAATCCTAAATCTAACAATCATCCTAACCCTCCCCATAATCCTAACCCTAACCCTCACTCTAACCCTAATCCTCACACTCACCCTCACCCTCAGCCAAACCCTAACCCTAACCCTAACCCTAACCCTAATCCCTCACACTCACCCTAACCTTAACCCTAACCCTAATCCTAAACCTAACACTATCCCTAACCTTAACCCTCACCCTAACCCTCACCTTAATCCAAAACCTAACACTAAACCTAACCCTAAACCTGACCCTAAATCTAACCCTAAACCCAAACCTAATCCTCAGCCTCACCTGCACGCTAACCCAAACTCTCACGCTAACCCTCACCCTAACTCTAATCCTAATCCTAACCCTAACCCTAAGCCTCACACTCACCCTCACCCTAACCCTAAACCTAAACCTAACCCTATCCCTAACCCTAACCCTCACCCTAACCCTAAAACTAGCCCTCACCCTAACCCTAACCCTAAGCGGAAACCTCATCCTTAAACTGACACTAACCATAACCCTAACCCTCACCCTAACCCGCAGCCTAACCCTCACCCACAGGCTTGGCCTAAGCCTAAGCCTAAGCCTAAGCCTAAGCCTTAGCCTAACCCTAACTCTAACCCTAAATCTTATCCTCACCCTAACCCTAATTCTAACCCTAAACCTAACCTTAACAATAACCCTAACCCTCACCCTAACCACAATCCTCACCCTAACCCTAAACCTCACACTAACACTTACCCTCACCTACCACTAACCCTAACCCTAACACTAACCCTCACACTAAGCCTAACCCTAAACTCACCCTAACCCTAAACCTAAACCTAACCCTCAACCTAACCCTAACCCTCAGGCTCAATGTAACCCTAACCCTAACCCTGACCCTCACCCTAACCATAACCCTCAGCCTCAACCTAACCCTTACCCTAACAGTTACCCTCATCCTAACACTAACCCTAATAGTAATCCTAACCCTACCACTAACACTCACCCTTACCCTACCCC
This sequence comes from Dipodomys merriami, assembly GCF_024711535.1. Taxonomy (NCBI): domain Eukaryota; kingdom Metazoa; phylum Chordata; class Mammalia; order Rodentia; family Heteromyidae; genus Dipodomys; species Dipodomys merriami. Next base: position 307,280 of record NW_027202360.1, on the reverse strand, counting down.
TCACCGTAACCCTAAATCTAACACTAAACCTAACCCTAAACCTAACCCTAAATCTAACCCTAAACCTAAACCTAATCCTCAGCCTCACTTGCACCCTAACCCAAACTCTAATCCTAACCCTCACCCTAACTCTAAGCCTAAACTTAACCCTAACCCTAAGCCTCACACTCACCCTCACTCTAACCCTAATCCTAAACCTAACCCTATCCCTAACCCTAACCCTCACCCTAACCCTAACACTAGCCCTCACCCTAACCCTAACCCTAAGCCGAAACCTCATCCTTAAACTGACACTAACCATAACCCTCACCCTCACCCTAACCCGCACCCTAACCCTCACCCTCATGCTTGGCCTAAGCCTAAGCCTAAGCCTAACCCTAACCCTAACACTCACCCTAATCCTAACTCTAACCCTAAATCTTATCCTCACCCTAACCCTAACTCTAACCCTAATCCTAACCCTAACAATAACCCTAACCCTCACCCTAACCATAATCCTCACCCTAACCCTAAACCTCACACTAACACTTACCCTCACCTACTACTAACCCTAACCCTAACACTAACCCTCACACTAAGGCTAACCCTAAACTCACCCTAACGCTAACCCTAAACCTAACCCTCAACTTAAACCTAACCCTCACGCTCAATGTAACCCTAACCCTAACCCTGACCCTCACCCTAACCATAACCCTTACCCTCACCTTAACCCTCACCCTAACACTTACCCTCACCCTAACACTAACCCTAATACTAATCCTAACCCTATCGCTAACACTCACCCTCACAGTAACAGTAACCCAAACCATAATCCTAACAAAAACCCTAACCTTAACCCTAACCCTCACCCTAAACATTACCCTTACCCTAAACCTAACCCTCACCCTAACAATTACCCTCACCTTAACACTAACCGTAACCCGAACACTAAGCCTCACACTAACCCTAACCTTCACCCTAACCCTAAACCTCACCCTAACACTTTCCCTAAACCTCAACCTAACCCTAGCCCTAACCCTAACCCTAACACTCATCCTCACGGTAAACCTCACACTAACCCTAACACTAATCCTCAATCTAACCCACACCCTCACCCTAAAACTAACCCCAACCCTCACTCTAAACATAAACCTCACCCTTATCATAACCCTCACCCTCAGCCTAACCCTCACTTTACCCTTACTGAAACCCCCACCCTAACACTCATCCTAACCCTAACCCTAACCCTAACTCTACCCCTAAACCTCACCCTCATCCTAATCCTAACTGTAACCCTAAAACTAACACTAAACCTCACACTAACCCTAACCCTAACTCTCACCCTAACCCTAACATTAAACCTCAACCTAACCCTAGCCATCACCCTAACCCTAATCCTAACCCTAACCCTCATCCTAAACTTCCCACTAAGCCTTAACTTATCCCTTAAACCTCAACCTCACCATCAGACTAACCCTGAACCTAACACTAAACCTAACCCTAAAACACACATTCACCCTCACCTGAACCCTAATCCTAAACCTCACCCTCACGATCAGTGTAACCCTAAGCCAAACCAGAACCCTAACCCTAAGGCTCACAATTACCCTAAACCTCACCTTTATCCTAATCCTAACCCTAACCCTAACCCTCAAACTCAGCCTCACATTAACACTAACTCTAACCCTAACCTCACCCTCACCCTAACCCTAAACCTAACCCTAACCCGAAACCTCACCCTAACCCTAACCCTAAACCTGACCCTCACCCTAGCCCTCACCCTAACCCTAATACTAAACCTAACCCTCATCCTAACCCTCCCCATAACCATAAACCTAACCCTCACCCTAACCCTAACCCTCACCCTCAACCTAACCCTCAGCCTAACGCTAAGCCTAACCCTAACCCTAACCCTACCCCTAACCCTCACATTCACCCTAACCCTACCCCTAATCCTAATCCTAATCCTAACCCTAACTCTCACACTCAGCCTAAACCTCACCCTAACCCTAACCCTAAACCTAACACTAACCCAAACCCTAAACCTCACCCTCAGCCTCACCCTAAACCTAACTCTAACTCTAAACCTCACCCTCACCCTAAATCTAACCCTAACCCTAAACTTCACCCTAACGCTAACCCTAAAGCTCACCTGCACCCTAGCCCTTACCTAACCCTAATCCTAACCCTAACCCTCATACTAACACTTCCCCTAACATTAACCCTCAACCTCAACCTCACCCTCACCCACACCGTAATCATAACCATAACAATAACGCAAACAATAAACCTAAACCTAACCCTAAGCCTCACCCTAACCACAAGCCTCAACCTAAAACTAACCCTCAGCCTAACACTTACCCTCACCCTAACACTAACCCTAACCCTAACACTAACCCTCAAACTAACCCTAACCATCCCCCTAACCCTAAACCTCACCCTAACACTAACCCTAAACCTAACACTCACCTTAGCCCTCACCCTAACCCTAACACTCATCCTCACCCTAAACCTCAAACTAACCCTAACACTTATGCTCAATCTAACCCTCACCCTCACTCTAACCCTAACCCTAACCCTCACCCTTACCATAACCCTCAACCTCAGTCTAACCTTCACCTTTACCATTACCGTAACCCCCACCCTAATCCTGACACTAACCCTAACCCTCACCCTAACCCTACCTCTACCCCTAAACCTCACTCTCACTCTAACCCTAACCATAACACTTAACCTCACCCTAACCCTAACCCTAAACCTTATCCTCAACCAAACTCTCAGCCTAACCCTAAGCCTAAGGCTAACACTTACCCTAACACAGACCCTCACCCTAGCCCTCACCCTAACCCTAATCCTAATCATAAACCTCACCCTAACCCTAACCCTAACCATCACCCTAAATCTAATCCTCAGCCCCACTCTCAACTTCAGCCTAACCCTAAGCCTAAACCTAAGCCTAAGCCTAACCCTCACCCTCACCCTCACCCTAACCCTAAACCTAACACTAATTCTAACACTAACCCTAAACCTCAACCTAACCCTCACCCTAACCTTAACCCTAAAATTAACCCTAAGCCTAACCCTCGACCTAACCTCCAACTAACCGTAAACCTAACCCTAAACCTCACCATCACCCTAACCCTAATCCTAACCCTAAACCTAAACCTCACCCTAACCCTAAACCTAACCCTCACCCTCACCCTCACCCTCACCCTCACCATAAATCTAAACCTAACCCTAACAATAACACTAATCCTAACCCTAAACCTAACCCTAACCCTAACCCTAATGCTAACACTCACCCTCACCCTAACCCTAATCCTAACACTGACCCTCACCCTAACCCTAACCCTCACCCTCACCATCACCCTAACCCTCATACTAACCCTCACCCTAAACCTAACCGTAACCTTAAACCTTACCCTAACACTAACCCTAATCCTCACCCTCAACCTAACCCTCATCTTAACCCTAATCTTCATCCTAACCCTCACCCTAACTCTAATCCTAACCCTAACCCTAACCCTAATCCTAACCCTCAACCTAACCCTAAACAGCACCCTCACCGTAACCCGAACCCTAACCCTCACACTAACCCTAAACTTAACCTGAACCCTAACTGTCAAGCTAACCCTAACCCTAACTGTCAACCTAAAGCTAAACCTCACCCACAACCTCATCCTAACCCTAAGCCTAAGCCTAACCCTAACCCTAACCCTCACCCTAACCCTAACTCTACACCTAAAACTCATCCTCACTCTAACCCTAACACTAAACCTCACCCTAACCTAACCCTAACCCTTATCCTCAAACAAATGCTCAGCCTAACCGTAAGCCTAAGCCTAACACTTACCCTAACCCACACCCTCACCCTAGCCCTCACCCTAACCCTAATCTTAACCCTAACCCTCATCCTAATTCTCAAACTAACCCTAACCCTAACCATCACCCTAATGCTAATCCTCACCCCCACCCTCACCCTCAGCCTAAACCTAATCCTAACCCTAACTCTAACAGTAACCCTAAACTTCAACCTAACCCTCCCCCTAAATTAACCCTAAAACTAACCCTAACCCTAACTCTCGACCTAAGCCTCCAACTAACCCTAAACCTAACCCTAAACCTCACTCTCACCCTAATCCTAATCCTAACACTAAACCTAAACCTCACCCTAACCCTAAACCTAACACTCACCCTCACCCTCACCCCCACCCTCACCATAACTCAAACTCTAACCCTAACAATAACACTAACCCTAAACCTAAACCTAACCCTAACCCTAACCCTAATGCTAAAACTCACCCTCACCCTAACCCTAATCCTAACCCTAACCCTCACCCTCACCGTAACCCAAACACTCATCCTAACCCTCACCCTAAACCTACGCCTAACCTTAAACCTTACCCTAACTCTAACCCTAAGCCTCACCCTCACCCTAGCCCTCAACCTAACCCTAATCGTAAACCTAATCCTCATCCTAACCCTCACCCTAAACCTAACCCTCACCCTAACCCTAATGCAAACTCTCAACCTAACCCTAAATATCACCCTCACCATAACCCTAACCCTAACCCTACCCCTACCCCTAAACTTAACCTGAAACCTAACTCTCAAGCTAACACTAACCCTAACCATCAACCTAAAGCTAACCCTCACCCTATCCCTCAGCCTAACCCTAAGCCTAAGCCTAACCCTAACCCTAAACCTCACACTCACCCTAAACATTAACCTAATCCTAAACATAACCCTAAGCCTAACCCTCACACTCTCCTTAACCCTCACCCTAAAACTAACTCTAACACTAACCCTAACCCTAACCCTCAACCTCAGCCTCACCCTTACCCTAACTGTAAAACTAAACCTCACCCTCACCCTAACCCTAATCCTAAACCTCACCCTAACCTTAACCCTAAACCTCACCCTCAGCCTAGCCGTCACCCTAAGTCTAATCCTAACCCTCATCATAACCCTCACCCTAACAATAACCCTACCCCTCACCCAAACCCTAATCCTAACCCTAACCCTCAACCTAACCTTAACCTTCACCCTCCCCTCACCGTAAATCTTACCTAACTCTCACCCCAAATATAAACTTAACCCGAATCCTAACTATCACCCTAAACCTAACCCTAAACCTAACCCTCACCCTAACACTAACCCTAAACCTCACCCTCACCCTAGACCTCACCCTAACCCTAATCCTAACCCTAACCCTCATCCTAACCCTCCCCCTAACCCTTACCATAATTCTCACCCTGACCCTAACCCTAAACCTAACCCTTACCCTCACCCTCACCCTCACCCTCAGTGTAACCCTAAGCCTAATCCTAACCCTAACCCTAACACTCACACTCACCCTAACCCTTACCCTAATCCTAATCCTAACCCTAACCCTCACCCTCAACATCAGCCTCACCTTAAGCCTAACTCTAAACCTAAAACTCACCCTCACCCTTACCCTAACCCTAACCCTAAAACTCACCCTCACCCTAGCCTTCACCCTAAACCTAATCCTAACTCTAACAATCATCCTAACCATCCCCATAATCCTAAACCTAACCCTCACGCTAACCCTTTTCCTCACACTCAACCTCAACCTCAGCCAAACCCTAAGCCTAACCCTAATACTCACCCTAACCCTAACCCTCACACTCAACCTAACCCTATCCCTAATCCTAATCCTAACCTTAACCCTAACCCTCACCCTCACCCTCAGCCTCACCCAAACCCTAACTCTAACCCTAAACCTCACCCTCACCATAACCGCAACCTTAACCCTAACCCGAAATCTCACCCTAAACCTGACCCTAACCCTAACTCTAACCCTAAACCTCACCCTCACCCTAACCCTAACCCTAACCCTAAAACTTACTCTAACCCTAAACTTCACCCTCACCCTCAACCTCACTGTAACTCTAGCCCTAACCGTAACAATAATACTAACCCTATCCCAAACCCTAACCCTCACCCTCAGCCTCACCCTCACCGCAAACTTAACCCTAAACATAACAATAACATTAACACTAACCATAAACCTAAACCTAACCCTAACTCTAATCCTCACCCCCACAATCACCCTCAGCCTAAACATAACCCTAACCCTAACCCTAACACTAACACTAACCCCAACCCTAAACCTAACCCTGAATCTAACCCTAAAACTAACCCTAATCCTCAACCTCACCTGCACCCTAAACCAAAACCTAACCCTCACCCTAACTCTAAGCCTAACACTAACCCTAACCCTAAGCCTCACACTCATCCTCACCCTAACCCTAAACCTAAACCTAACCCTATCCCTAACCCTAACCCTTACCCTAACCCTACCCCTCACCCTCAACCTCACCCTAACCCTAAACTTCATCCTAAACCTGACACTAATCATAACCCTAACCCGCACACTAACCCGAACCCTAACCCTTCCCTAACACTAACATTAACTCTAACCCTAAATCTCACCCTCACCCTCACCCTAATCCTAACTCTAACTGTAATTCTAACCCTAACAATAATCCTAACCCTAACACTAACCATAATCCTCACCCTAACCCTAACCCTCATCCTAACACTTACCCTCACCATAACCCTAACCCTAACGCTAACAATAACCCTAACCCTCACCCTCACCCTAACCATAACCCTCACCCTAACCCTAAGCTCACCCTAACACTAACCCTAACACTTATCCTCAATCAAACCCTCACCCTCACTCTAACCCTAACCCTAACCCTCACCCTGACCCTAACCCTCAACCTTACATTAACCCTCACCCTCAGTCTAACCCTCACCTTTACCCTTACTGTAACCCCCACCCTAACCCTGACCCTAACCCTAACACTCACCATAACACTAACTCTACCCCTAAACCTCACCCTCACTCTAACCCTAACTCGAACACTAACAATAACACTAAAACTCACCCTAACCCTAACCCTAACCCTTATCCTCAACCAAATCCTCATCCTAAACCTAAGCCTAAGCCGAACATTTACCCTAACCGACACCCTCACCCTAACCCTAATGCAAATTCTCAACCTAACCCTAAACATCACCCTCACCATACCAATAACCCTAACCCTCACCCTAACCCAAACCCTAACCCTAACCCTCATGTTCCGCCTAAGCCTAAACCTAAGCCTAAGCTTAACCCTAACCCTCACCCTAACACTAACCCTAACACTAAATCTAACACTAACCCTAAATCTCAAAATAACCCTAACCCTAACTCTAAACCTAAACCTAACCCTAACAATAACTCTAACACTCACCCTAACCATAATCCTCACCCTAACCCTAAACCTCAATCTAAAACTTAACCTCACCCTAACACTAACCCTAAACCTAACACTAACCCTCACATTAACCTTAACCCTAACCTCACCTTAACCCGAACCCTAAGCCTAACCCTCAACCTAAGCCTAACCCTCATGCTCAACATAACCCTAAACCTGACCTTCAACCTAACCATAACCCTCACCATAACCCTAACCTTCACCCTAACACTCTCACCCTAACACTAACCCTAATCCTAACCCTAACCCTAAACCTAACCCTCACCCTCACAGTAATTGTAACCCTAACCCTAAACCTAACAAAAACACTAAAACTAACCCTAACCCTCACCCTAACCATTACCCTAACACTAAACCTAATCCTCACCCTAACACTTACCCTCACCTTAACAATAACCATAACCAGAACACTAAACCTCAAACTAACCCTATCCATCACCCTAACCCTAAACCTCACTCTAACACTAACCCTAAACCTCAACCTAACCCTAGCCCTAACCCTAACCCTAACACTCATCCTCCCGGTAAACCTCACACTAACCCTAACACTAATCCTCAATCTAACCCTCACCCTCACTCTCATGCTCACCATAACCCTAATACTAACCCTAACCCTCATCCTAAGACTCCCCCTAAACCTGACCCTAATCCTAATCCTAACACTAACCCTAACCCTCACCCTCAGCCTCACCTTAACCCTAACTCTAACCCTAAACCTCACCCTCACCCTACCCCTAAACCTAACCCTAACCCTAAACCTCACCCTAAACCTAAACCTAAACCTCACCCTCCCCCTAGCCCTCACCATAACTCTAATCCTAACCCTAATCCTCACCCTAAACCTCCCCATAACCCTAACACTATCCCTGACACAAACCCTAACCCTCACCCTCACCCTAACCCTCAGCCTAACCCTAAGCCTAAGCCTAACCCTAACCCTAACCCTCACACTCACCCTAACCCTAACCCTAATCCTAATCCTAACCCTAACCCTACCCTCACCCACAGCCTAACCCTCACCCTAACCCTAAACCTAAACCTAACACTAACCCTAACCCTAACCCTCACCCTCAGCCTCACCCTAACCCTAACTCTAACCCTAAACCTCACCCTCACCCTACCCCTAACCCTAAACTAGCCCTAAACTTCACCCTAATGCTAACCCTAAATCTCACGCTAGCCCTTACCCTAAACCTAATCCTAACCCTAACCCTCATCATAACCCTTCCCCTAAACCTAACCCTCACCCAAAACCTCACCCTCAGCCTAACCCTAAGCCTAAATCTAAACCTAACCCTAAAACACAACCTAACCCTCACCCTAAACCTAATCTTATCCCTAACCCTAACCCACCCCCTATCTCTCACCCTAACCTTAACCCTAACAATAACCCTAACCCTAACCCTCAACCTAACCCTCACCCTAACCTTTACTCTAACCCTAAACCTCACCCTCACCCTAACCCTAACTCTAACACTAACCCAAACCCTAAACCTCACCCTAACCCTAACCCTAACCCTCACCCTCATTCTCAACCTACCTTAACCCTAAACCTAATCCTAACAATAACGCTAAACCTAATCCTAAACCTCACCCTAACCATAACCCTCACCCTAACCCATACCCTCCCCCTAACACTTACCCTCACCCTAACACTAATCCTAATCCTAACACTAAACCTCACACTAACCCTAACCCTCACCTTAAACCTAAATCTCACCCTAACCCTAACCCCAACCCTCAACCTCACCCTAGCCCTCACCTTAACCCCAATTATAAAGCTCACCCTCACCCTAACCCTAACCTTAACCCTAAACCCCACCCTAACCCTAAATCTAACCCTCACCCGCACCCTCAACCTCACTGTAAGTATAACCCTAACACTAACAATTACACTAACCTTAACCCGAACCATCACCCTAACCCTAACCAGAACCCACAGTCTCACCCACAGCCTAACCCTAAGCCTAACCCTAAACTTCACCCTAAACCCCACCCTAAACCTAAACTTCACCATGACCCTCAACCTCACAGTAACTCTAACCCTAACACTAACAATAACACTAACCCTAACCCCAAACCTCACCCTCAGCCTCACCCTCACCACAAACTTTACCCTAAACATAACACTAACAATAACCCTAACCCTAAGCCTAACCCTAAACTTAACCCTAATCCTAACCCCCACCCTTACTCTCAGCCTAACCCTAAGCCTAACTCCAAGCCTAACCCTAACCCTAACCCTCACCATAACCCTAACCCTAACACAAACACTAACCCTAAACCTAGCCCTAAATCTTACCATAAACCTAAACCTAATCCTCAGCCTCACCCTCAACCTAACCCAAACCCTAACCCTCACCTGAGCTCTAAGTCTAACCCTAACCTTAACCCTAACCCTCACACTCACTCTAACCCTAGCCCTAATCCTAAACCTAACCCTATCCCTAACCCTAACCCTCACCCTAGACTTCACCCAAACCCTAATCCTAACCCTAAACTTCATCCTAACTCTGACCCTAAACCTAAACCTAACCCTCAGCCTAAACCAAAACCTAATCCTCACACTCATGCTCAGCCTAAGCCTAAGCCTAAGCCTAAGCCTAACCCTCTCTAACCCTAACCCTAACCCTAAATCTAACCCTAAATCTCACCCTCATGCGAACCCTAACTCTAACCCTAACCCTAACCCTAAAAATAACCCTAACCCTCACCCTAAACATAACCCTCTGCCTAACCCTAACACTCACCCTAACACTTGCCCTCACCCGAACACTAACCCTTACGCTAACACTATCGCTCACACTAACGCGAACCATCACCCTAACCCTAAACCTCACCCTAACACTAACCCTAAACCTCAGCCTCACCCTAGCTCTCACCTTAAGCCTACCCCTCATCCTCACACTGAAACTCACACTAACCCTAACACTAATCCTCAATCTAACCTTCAACCTCACCCTAACCCTAAACCTAACCCTCACCCTAACCCTAAACCTCATCTTTACCTTAACGCTCACACTCAGCCTATCCCTCATCTTTACCCTTACCATCACCCCCACCCTTACCATCACCCTAACCCTAACCTTCACCCTAACCCTCACCCTAAACCTAATTCTAACCCTAAACCTCACCCTCACCCTAACCCTAACTCTAACACTAACCCTAACAGTAAAACTCACCCTAACACTAAACCTAACCCTCACCATCACCCTCACCGTAACCTTAACCCTAACCCTAACCCTAACAATAACGCTAACCCTAACCCTCACCCTAACCAAAACCCTCACCCTAACACTTACCCTCACCCTAACACTAACCCTAACCCTAACAATAACACTCACACTAACCCTAACCCTCAGCCTAATCCTAAACCTCACCCTAAACCTAACACTAAGTCTAACCCTCACGCTCACCCTAACCCTAACCCTCATCCTCACCCTAAATCTCACACTAACCCTAACCCTAACACTAATCCTCAATCTAACCCTTACCCTAACCCTAACCCTAACCCTAAACCTAACCCTAGAACTCACCTTTATCTTAACCCTCACCCTCAGCCTAAACCTCACCTTTACCCTTACCATCATCCTCACCCTAGCCCTAAAACTCATCCTAACCCTCACCCTAACCTTAAACCTAACCATCACCCTAACCCTAACTCTCACCCTCAATCTCACACTCAGTCTAACCCTCACCCTAACCCTAATCCTAAAGCTCACCCTTACCCTAGCCCTCAGCCTAACCCTAATCCTAAACGTAATACTCATCCTAACCCTCACCCTAACCCTAAACCTAAACATCACCCTAACCCTAATCCTCACCCCCACCCTCACCCTCAGCCTAACCTTAAGCCTAAGCCTAACCCTAACCCTAACCCTAACACTCACCCTCATGCTAACCCTAATCCTAAAACTAACCCTAAACCTCAAGCTAACCCTCACCCTAACCTTAACCCTAACACTAACCCTAAATCTAACCCTCGACCTAACCCTCCCCCTAAACCTAAATGTAACCCTAAAACTCACCCTAACCCTAACCCAAATCCTAACCCTAACCCCTCACCCTAACACTAACCCTCACCCTCACCGTAACCCTAACCCTCATCCTAAACCTAACGCGAACCCTAAACCTCACCCAAAAACTAACCCTAAACCTCACCCTCAGTCTAGTCCTCACCCTAAACCTAATCCTAACCCTAACCCTAATCCTCATCCTAATCCTCACCCTAACCCTAACCCTCACCCTAATCCTAAACCTAAGCCTAAGCCTAACCCTCAACCTAACCATAACCCTCACACTCTACGTAACCATAACCCTAACCCTCAACCTAACCCTAAACATAACTTGAACCCTAACTTTTACCCTAACCCTACCCCTAACACTTACCCTAACCCTAAACGTAACCCTCACTATCACCTTCAGCATAAACCTTACCCTAACCCTAACCCTAACCCTAACCCTCACACTCACTCTAACCCTAACCCTAACCCGAAACTTAACCCTAACCCTAACTCTAAACCTCAACCTCACCCTGGCCCGCACCCTAACCCTAATCCTAACCGGAACCCTCATCCTAATCCTCACCTTAACACTAAACCTAACCCTCACCCTCACCCTCACCGTCACCCTAACCCTTCCCCTAACCCTAACCCTCAACCTAACCCTAACCCTCACCCTCAACATAACCCTTAACCTAACCCTCAACCTAACACTAAACTTAACAAGAACTCTAACACTCACCCTAACCCTAAACCTAACTCTCACCCTAACCCTAACCCTAAAACTCACCCTCGCCCTAGCCCTCACCCTAACCTTAATCCTAACCCTAACACTAATCCTAACCCTCCACCTAACCCTTACCCTAACCCTCACCCTAACGCAAACCCTCACCCTCAAGATCACCCTCAGCCTAACCCTAAGCCTAAGCCTAAACCTAACCCTAACACACACACTCACCCTCACCCTAACTGTAATCCTAAACCTAAACTTAACCCTAAATCTAACCCTCAACTTAACCCTCACCCTAACCCTAACTAATGCTAAACCTCACCCTCACCCAAAACCTAACTATAACCCTAATGCAAACACTAAACCTCACCGTAACCCTCACCGTAACCCCCACCCTCACCCTCACCATAACCTTAACCCTAAAACTAACCCTAACAATAACCCTAACATTAATCTTAACCCTCAACCTAACCATAATCCTCACTCTAAACCAAACCCAGACCCTAACACTTATCCTAACCCTAACACTAAAACTAACCCCAACACCAACGCTCACACTAACCCTAAACCTAACCTCACCCTAACCCTAACCCTAAAACTAAACCTCAACCTAACCCTAACCCTCACGCTCAATGTAACCCTAACCATAACCATAACCCTCACACTAACCCTAACCCTCATCCTAACACTTATCCTCACCCTAACACTAACCTTAATCCTAATCCTAACACTAACCCTAACCCTCACCCTCACCCTCACCCTCAGCCTAACCCTAATCTTAACGCTAACAATAACCCTAAACCTAACACTAACTCTCACCCTAACCATAACCCTCAGCTCACCCTAACACCCTCACCCTAACACTAACCCTAACACATAACCTCACACTAACCCTAACCATCACCCGAAACCTAAACCTCACCCTAACACTAACCCTAAACCTCACCCTCTCCTTAGCCCTCACCATAACCCTAACCCTAACCCTCACCCTAACCCTAACCCTCACCCTTAACATAACCCTCAACCTCAGCCTACCCTCAACTTTACCCTTACCGTCAAACCCACCATAACCCTCACCCTAACCCTAACCCTCAACCTAACCCTAAATCTATGCCTAAACCTCACTCTCACCCTAACCCTAACTCCAACCCTAACCCTAACACTAAACCTCACCCTAACCCTAACCCTAAACCTTATCCTCAACCAAATGCTCAGCCTAAACCTAAGCCTAAGCCTAACACTTACACTAACCCACACCCTTACCCTAGCCCTCACCCTAACCCTAATCCTAACTCTAACCCTCATCCTAATCCTCATCCTAACCCTAACCCTAACCATCACCCTATCTCTAATCCTCAACCCCACCCTAACCTTCAGCCTAACCCTAAGCCTAACCCTAACCCTCACACTCACACTAACCCTAACCATAATCCTCGCCCTAACTCTAACACTAACCCTAAACTTCAACCTAACCCTCACCCTAAACTTAACCCTATATCTAACCCTAAACTTAACCCTCAACCTAACCCTCAAACTAACCCTAAACCTAACCCTAAACCTCACCCTCAGACTCAAACTAATCCTAACCCAAAAACTAAACCTCAACCTAACCCTAAACCTAACCCTCACCCTCAACCTCACTCTCACCATAACTCTAACCCTAACACTGACAATAACACTAATCCTAACCCTAAACCTAACCCTAACCCTAACCCTAATGCTAACACTCACCCTCACCCTAACCCTATTCCTAACCCTAACCCTCACCCTCACAGTAACCCTAACCCTCATACTAACTCTCACCCTAAACCTAACCCTAACCTTAAACCTTACCCTAACACTAACCCTAATCCTCACCCTCACTCTAGCCCTCAATCTAACCCTAATTGTAACCCTCACCCTAAACCTAACCCTAACACTCAATCTAACCCTAACCCTCACGCTCACTGTAACCCTTATGCTAACCATCACCCTAACCCTAAACTTAAACTGAACGCTAACTGTCAAGCTAAAGTTAACCCTAACCCTCAACCTAAAGCTAACCCTCACCCTCACCCTCTCCCTCAGCCTAATCTTAAGCCTAAGACTAACCCTAACCCTAACCCTCACAGTCACCCTAACCTTAACCCTAATCCTAACTTTTACCTTAACCCACAGCCTCAACCTAACCCTCACCCTAACCCTAACCCTAAAACTAACACTAACCTTAACGCTAATCTTCACCTTCAGCCTCATCCTAACCCTAACTCTAACCCTAAACCTCACACTCACCATAACCCCAACTCTAACCCTAACCCGAAACCTCATCCTAACCCTAACGCTAACCCTAACTCTAACCCTAAACCTAACCCTCACCCTAACACTAACCCTAACCCTAAAACTCAACTATCCCTAACCTTCACCCTCACCCACAACCTCAACCTAACTCTAGCCCTAACCCTAACAATAACACTAACACTAACCCTAACCCTAACCCTCACCCTCACCCTCAGCCTCACCCTCACCACAAACTTAAGCCTAACCATAACACTAACAATAACCCTAACCCTAAGCCTAACCCTAACCATAATTCTAATCCTCACCCCCACAATCACCCTAAGACTAAGCCTTACCCTATCCCTAAACCTCAAACTCACCCTCACCCTAACCCTAATCCTAACCATAACCATAACTCTAACCCTAAACCTCAACCTAAACCTCACCCTAACCTTAACTCTAACACTATCCATAACCCTAACCCTCGACCTAACCCTCCCCCAACCCTAAATCTAATCCTAAACCTCACCTTCACCATTACCCTAATCCTAACCCTAGCCCCAAACCTCACCCTAAAGCAAACCCTAACCCTCACCCTCACCCTCACCTTCACCCTCACAGTAACTCTAACCCTAACCCTAACAAAAACACTAATCCTAGCCCTAACCCTAAACCTAACCCTAATCCAAACACTCAACCTCATCCTAACCCTAAACCTCACACTCACCCTAGCCTTCACCCTAACCCGAATCCTAACCCTAATCCTCATTCTAACCCTCACCCTAACCCTAACCCTAACCCTCACCCTAACCCTAAACCTAATCCTCACCCTCACCCTTACCCTCAACTTCACTCTAACCCTAACACTAACAATAACCCTATCCCTAAAGCTAACCCTAAACTTCGCACTCACCTTCACCCTTACCATAATCATAACCCTAAACCTAACCCTTACCCTAACCCTCCCCCTAACTCTCACCCTAATACTAACCTTAACCCTAACACTAACCCTAACCCTGACCCTCACCTTAACGCTAACTGTAACCCTAAACTTCACCCTCACCCTAAACCTAACTCTAACCCTAACCCAAACCCTAAACCTAACCCTAACAATAACCCTAACCCTAATCCTAACCCTCACCCTAACCATAACCATCACCCTAACCCAAACCCTCACCCTAACACTTACACTCACACTAACACTAACCCTAACCCTAAAACTAACCCTCACACTAACTCTAACCCTAACCCTAACCCTAAACTAGAACGTAACCCTCACCCTCACCCTAAACCTAACACTAACCCTATCCCTAAAGCTCCCCCTCCCCCTCCCCCTAACACTATATCTAACCGTAAACCTCACCCTCACCCTCACTCTAAACCTGACCCTAAACCCCACCCTAACCCTAACCCTAACCCTCACCCGCACCCTCTTGCTCACTGTAACTCTAACCCTAACCATAACAATAGCATTAACCCTAACCCTAACTATCACCCTAACCCTAATCCTCACCCCCACCCTCACCCTCAGCCTAACACTAAGCCTAATCTTAACCCTCACCCTAACCCTAATCCTTCCCCTAACACTAACTCTAACCCTAAACCTCACCCTCACCCTAACCCTAAACCTCACCCTAAACCTCACTCTCACACTAACCCTCACCCTCACCCTCCACCTCAACGTAACTCTAACCCTAATCCTAACAATAACACTAACCCTAACAGTAACACTAACCCTAACCGTAACAGTAAACCTAAGGGTAACCATAAACCTCACCCTCAGCCTCATCCTCAGCCTAACCCTAAGCCTAACCCTAACCCTAACCCTCACCATAACCCTAACCCTAACCCTAACCCTATACCTAACCTTAACATTAAACCTAACCCTGACCCTAAACCTAACCCTAATCCTCAGCTTCACCCTCACCCTAATGCAAACCCTAATCCGAACCCTTACCCTAACCCTAAGCCTAACGCTAACCCTAATCCTAACCTTCAAAGAAACTCTACCCTAAACCTAATCCTAAACCTAACCTTATCCCTAAACCTAACCCTCACTGTAACCCTCACCCTAGCCCTCACCCTAACCCTAATCCTAACCCTAAAGCTCATCTTAACTCTCATCCTAACCCTAACCCTAACACTCACCCTCATGCTCGGCCTAAGCCTAACCCTAAACCTAAACCTCACCAGAACCCTAAAGCTACCAATAACCTGAACTCTAACCCTAAACCTCACTCTCACGCTAACCCTAACTCTAACCTTAACCCTAAACCTCATCCTAACCCTCACCCTCAACCTAACCTGAACCATAACCCTAACCCTACCCCTAACAGTACCCCTAACCCTAACAGTAACCCTCACCCTAACCATAACCCTCACCCTAACACTAATCCTAACCCTCACACTAACTCTCAAACTAACCCTAACCATCACCCTAACCCTAAAACTCACCCTAACCCTAACACTAACCCTCAGCCTCACCCAAGCCCTCACCTTAAACCCTAACCCTCATCCTCACCCTAAACCTCACCCTAATCCTAACACTAATCCTCAATCTAACCCTCACCCTACCCCTAACCCTCACCCTAAACCTAACTCTACCCATAAACATCACCCTCACCCTAACCCTAACTCTAACCCTAACCCTAACACTAAACTTCACCCTAACCCTAACACTAACCCTAACCCTAACCCTCATCCTCACTCTCACCCTCAGCCTTACCCTAAGCCTAATCCTAACCCTAAACCTAACCCTCACACTAACCTTAAACCTAACACTAACCCTAACCCTAACCCTCACCTTCAACCTCACCCTCAGCCTAACCCTAAACCGAACCCTAAACCTAACCCTAATACACACACTCACCCTCACCCTAACCCTAATCCTAATGCTAACCCTAACCCTAACCCTCCCCCTAACTCTCACCCTAACCCTAACGCTATCACTAACCCTAACCCTCAAACTAACCCTCATCCTAACCCTACTCTAACCCTAAATCTCACCCTCACCCTAACCCTAATCCTAAACCGCATCCTTACCCTCACCCTCACCCTAACCATAATTCTAAACCTAACCCTAACAATAACCCTAACCCTTTTCCTAACCCTCACACTAACCATAACCCTCACCCAAAACCAAACCCTCACCCTAACACTTACTCTCACCCTAACACTAACTGTAACCCCAAAACTAACCTTCACCCTAACCCTCCTTCTAACCCTATATCTAACCCTCAACCTGACCCTCACACTCACCCTAACCCTAAACCTAAACCCCACCCTACCCCTAACCCTAGTAATCACCCTCATGTTCAGCCTAAGCCTAAGCATAAGCATAAGCCTAAACCTAACCCTAACCCTCACCATAACCCTAATACTAACACTAACCGTAATTCTAACCCTAAACCTCACAGTCACCCTAACCCTAACTCTAACCTTAACCAGAAACCTGAACCTAAGCCTAAACATAACCTTCACCCTCACCCTCAACATAACCCTAACCCTAACCCTAACCCTAACAAAAACCGTCATCCTAACCATAACCTTCACCCTAAACCTAACCCTCACCCTAACACCCACCCTCACACTAACCCTAACCATAACCCTAACCCTAAACCTCACCCTAACCCTAACCCTCACCCTCAACCTAGCCCTCAACCTAAACCTAAACCTAACCATCATTCTAAACCTAATCCTCATCCCCACCCATACCCTAAGCCTAACCCTAAGCCTAAGATAAACCCTAACCCTAACCCTCACACTCACCCTCAATGCAAACCTAATCCTAAACCTAACCCTAACCCTAATATTAAACCTCAACCTAAACCTCACCCTAATTCTAACTCTAACCCTAACCCTAACCATCCGCCAAACCCTCCCCCTAACCCTAACTCTAACCCTAAACCTCACCCTCACCCTAACCATAACCCTAATCCTAAACCTCACCCTAACCCTGATCCTAAACCTCACCCTCACCGTTACCCTCACTGTTACTCTAACCCTAACCTTAACTGTAACACTAACCCTAACCCTAACCCAAACCCTGACCCTCACCGTAACTCTAACGCTAACCAAACCCTCACCCTAACCCTAATCCTAACCCTCAACCTCACCCTAACCCTCACCCTCACTGTAACCTTAACCCTAACCATAAACCTCACCCTAACGCTAACCCTAACCCTCACCCTAACTCTAACCCTCACCCTCACCCTAATGCTAAACCTAAACTTCATCCTAACACTCACCCTAACCCTAAAACCCTAACCTTAACCCCCACCCTCACCCTTACACTCAGCCTAATCCTAAGCCTAAGCCTAAGATTAACCCTGACACTCACACTCACCCTCACCTTAACCCTAACCATAACACTAACCCTAACCCTAACCCTCAGACTATCCCTCACCCTAATGCTAAATCTAACCCTAAACCTCACTCTCACCCTAACCCTAACCCTCACACTCAGCCTCACCCTCCACCTAATATTAAGCCTTACCCTAACCCCAACCCTAACACTAACACTAACCCTAACCCTCATCCTACCCCTCACCCCAACCCTAACCCTCACCCTCACCCTCACCCTAGCCCATACCCAAACCCTAAGCCTAAGCCTAACCCTCACCTTAACCCTCACTCTAACCCTAACCCCAACACTCACCCTAACCGTAACCCTCACACTCACCCTCACGCTAACTCTAATCCTAACCCTAACCCTAATGTAACCATCATACTCACCCTCACCTTAACCCTAACACTAATCATAAACCTAACACTAACCCTCACCCCTATACTAAACCTCAGCCTAACCCTAATGCTAACAATAAATCTAACCCTAACCCTAACCCGAAACCACACCCTAACCCTAACTCTAACCCTAAACCTCACACTCACCCTAACCCTAACACTAACCCTAATCCTAAACCTCACCCTAAACCTAAACCTTACCCTAACACTCACCCTCACCCTAACACTAACACTAACCCTAACTCTCACCCTCACCCTCCAACTAACACTAAGCCTAACCCTAAACCCAACCCTAACCCTAACACTAACCCTCACCCTCACTATCACACTAACCCTAATCCTAACCTTAACCCTATCCCTAAACCTCAACCTAACCCTCACCCTCGCCCTAGTGCTAACACTAAACCTAACCCTAACTCTTTCCCTAACCCTCCCCCATCCCTAAATCTAAACCTAAACCTCACCAGCACCCTAACCTTAACCCTAACCCTAAACATCACGCTAAACCTCACACTAACCCTAAACCTCACCCTCACTCTCACCCTGACCGTAACTCTAATCCTAAACCAACAATAATGCTAAACCTAACCCTAACCCTAACACTAACACTAACCATAACCCTCAACCTGAGCCTCACCCTCACCCCAAATTTAACCCTAACCATAACACTAAAAATAACCCTAAACCTAACCCTAACCCTCACTGTAACCCTAACCCTAACCCTAACCCTAAATCTAACCCTAACCCTAACACTGACCCTAACCATAATCCTCAACCTCACCCTCACCCTAACCCAAACCCTAACCCTAACCCTCAACCTATCCCTAACCCTATTCCTAAACTTAACCCTAAACCTAAACCTAACCCTAACACTAACCCTAAACCTAACCCTAAACCTCATCCTAACCCTCACCCTAAACCTAACCCTAACCCTCACCCTCATGCTCGGCCTAAGCCTAAGCCAAACCTGAACTCTAACCCTCACCCTAACCCTCACCGTAACCCTAACCCTAACACTAACCCTAACTCTAAGCCTAAACCTCACCCTCACCCTAACCCTAACTCTAACCCTAACCCTAAACCTAAACTTCACCCTAACCCTCACCATAACCCTCACCCTCACCCTCACCTTAACCGTAACCCTAACCCTAACGCTAACAATAACCCTAAACCTAAACTTAACCCTTACCCTAAATATAACACTCAACATAACCCTAACCCTCAATCTAACCCTCACCCTCACCCTAACCCTAACCCTAACACTCACCCTAACCCTAATCCTAACACTCACCCAAACCCTCACCCTAACCCTAACCTTGATCCTAGTCCTCACCCTAAAGTTAACCCTAACCATCACTCTAAACCTAACCCTCACCCTCAGCCTCAGCCTCAGCCCAACCCTAATCCTAAACCTAACCCTAACCCTAAACCTCACCCTCAACTTAGCAGTCACCTTAACCCTAATCCTAACACAATCCCTCATCTTAACACTCAATGTAACCATAACCCTATCCATCATTCTAAACCTTATCCTCATCCCCACCCTCACCATAAGCCTAACCCTAAGCCTAAGCCTAAACGAAACCCTAACCCTAACCCTAACCGTCACTCTAACCCTTACCCTAACCTTCACCCTAACACTAACACTCACACTAAACCTCTCCCTCACCGTAACCCAAATGCTAACATTAATCCTCAACCTCACACTAAACCTCGCCCTAACCCTTACACTCACCTTAACCTATCCCTCACCCACACACTAACCCTCACCCTAACACTTCCCCTCACCCTAACCCTCACCCTAACCTTAACACTAACCTTCACCCTAACCCTCACCCTAACACTAACACTCACCTACACCCTCACCCTAACCCTCACCCTCACCCTAAACTTACCCTCACACGAACCCTAACCCTCACCCTCAGCCAAACCCTCATCCTAAACCTAAACCTAACCCTAACCCTCACCCTAACCTTAACTCTAACCCTAACCCTCACATTAATCCTAACCCTCGCCCTCACCCTCAACCTCACCCTGAGCCTAACCCTTACCCTAAACCTAACCCTCACCCTAAACCTAACCTTCACCCTCACACTAACCCTAACCCTCATCCTAACCCTAAACCTCGCCCTCACCCTCTCCATAACCCTAAACCTCATCCTATCCCTAACCTTATACGTAATGCTAACCCTAAACCTCACCCTCACCCTAACCCTTACCCTCACCCTAACCCTAACCCTAAACCTCACACTAAACCTAACACTCAACCCTAACCCTAACCCTACCCTTCAGCCTAACCCTAAACCTAAATCTAACTGTAACCCAAATCCTCACCCTATCCCTAACTTTAACTCTAACTTTCACCCTCAACCTCACCTTCCCCCTCAGCCTTACACTAACCGTAACCCTAATCCTAACCCTGAACCTAACCCTCACCCTAACCCTAATCCTCAGCCTCACCCTAAACCTCACCCTAACATTTACCCTCAACCTAACCCAAATGCTAACCATAAACCTAACAATCACACTAACCGTAACCCTAACCATCACCCTATCCTTTATACTAACCCTAAACCTAACCCTAACCCTCATCCTAACCTGAACCCTCACACTACCCTAAACCTAAACCTAAGCCTAACCCTTTCGCTAACCCTAAACCTCACCCTCAACCTCACTCTCACCCTCACCCTAATTCTCACACTAAACCTTACCCTCACCCTAACCCTATCCCTAATGCTAACCCTAACCCTAACTCTCACCCAAATACTCACCCTCACCCTAACCCTCACCCTCACACTAAACATCACCCTAAACCTAATCCTCACCATAAACCTAATCCTAACCCTCACCCTAACCATAACCCTCACCGTAACCCTAACCCTCACATTAACCCTATGCCTAACCCTCACCCTCACCCTCACCCTAACCCTAACCCTAACCCTCATCCTAACACTAACCCTCACCCTCACCCTCACCCTAACCCTAACCCACAAACTCACCATAATCCTCACACTAAACCTAACCCTAAACCTTACCTAACCGAAAACCTCACCCTCACCCTTACCCAAAACCTCATCTTAGCCCTTTCCCTCACACTCACCCTCACCCTAACCCTGAACCTAACCCTAACGCTCACCTTAACCATAATCCTCACACTAAGCCTAACCCTCACCCTAACCCTAACCCTACCTCTCAGACTAACCCTTACCTTAACCCTAACTCTAACCATCACAATAACCATAACCCTATCACTAACCCTCACATTAACCCTAACCCTAATACTGAACCTAACCCTAACCCTCACCCTCACCATAACCCTAACACTCACCCTAACCCTAACCCTAACCCTAGTCCTCACAATAACACTTATCCTCACCCTCACCCTTACCCTAACCCTCACCCTCAACCTCACCCTAACCCTCACCATAAGCCTTACCCTCAACCTAACTCTAATCCTAACCATAACCCTAACCCTCACCCTACCGCGCCCTCACCCTAACCATCACCCTAACCCTTACCGTCACCCTAACCCTAACCCTAACCCTCACACTAAACCTAACCCTCACCCAAATTCTAATGTTACCCCTCACCCTAACCCTCACCCTCAACCTAACCCTAATCCTAATCCTCACCTTATCCTTAACATTAAACCAAAACTTCACCCTAACCCTCACCCTCACCCTCACCCTAATGCTAACCCTAAACCTCAGCCTCAACCTAACCCTCACCGTAACACTTACCCTCAACCTAAACCTCACCCTCACCCTAACCCTAACCCTAAACCTCACCCTATTACTAACCTTCACCCTCACCTTCACCCTAACCCTAAACCTAACCCTAACACTCATCCTCAACCTAAGGCTAAACCTAATGCTAACCCTAATCCTCACACTCACCCTAAACCTCACCCTAACTGTTACCGTCACTCTAACCCTAACTCTAACCCTCACACTAAACCTAACCCTCACCCTAACCCTAAGGCTACCCTTCCGCCTAACACTCACCCTAAACCTAACCCTAAACCTAATCCTCACCCTAACACTTACCCACACCCTAACCTTCACCCTAAGCCGAACCCTAAACCTAAACTTCAAACTAACCGTCACCCTAACCCTAACCCTCACACTCACCCTAAACGTCACCCTAAACTTTACCCTCACCCTAAACCTAAACCTAACCCTCACACTAACCCTAACCCTAACCCTCAGCCTAACACTTATTCTAACCCTAAACCTAGCCCTAAACCTCACCCTAACCCTAAACTTAACCCTCAGCCTAACCCTCATCCTAACCCTCACCCTAATCTTAACCCTCACCCTAACCCTAACACTAACACTAACCTAAACCTCACCCTAAACCTAACCCTCACCCTCACCCTCCCCATCACCCTCAGCCTAACCCTAATCCTAACCTAACCCTTCCGCTCACACTCACCCTAACTCTAACCCTAAACCTAACCCTAACACTCACTCTAACCCTTACCCTAACCCTAACACTATCCCTAACCCTCAACTTAACCTTAACCCTCACCCTAATCCTAAACCTAACCCTCACCCTCAAACTCACGCTAACTCTAACCCAAACCCTAACCCTAACCCTACCCTCACTCTCAACCTAACCTTCACACTCACCCTAAACTTCATCCTAAACCTAACCCTTCCCCTCTCCCTACCCCTCACCCTAACCCTAACGCTAACCCTAACCCTCAACCTATCCCTAACCCTACCCCTAACACTAACCCTCACCCTAACCCTAATCCTCACCATAACTCTCACCCTCATTCTAATCATCACCCAAAACTTAACCCTCACCCTAACCCTAACACAAACCTATTACAAACCCTCACACTCACCCTAACCCTCAACCTAACCCTTACCCTAACCATAAAACTTACCTTCACCCTAACCCTAACAATAAACCTCACACTAACTGTAACCCTCACTCTAACCCTAACCCTAAACCTGACACAAACCTTCACCCTCACCCTGTTGCTCACCCTCAGCTTAACCCTAAGCCTCATCCTATTCCTAATCCTAACCCTCACCCTCACCCTAAACCTAACCCACACCCTAAACATCACCCTAACCCTAACCCTTACCCAAAAATTAACCCTCACCCCCACCCTAACAATAACCCTCATCATAAACCTAACCTCAGCTTAATCCTCACCCTCACCCTAATGCTCACCCTAACCCTAAACTTTACCTAACCGAAACCATCACCCTCAACCTCAGCCTAACCCTCACCCTCACCCAAGCCCTCACCCTAACCCTAAACTTAACCGTAATTCTCACCCTCCACCTCCCCTTCCCCATCAGCCTTACCCTAACCATAACCCTAATCCTAACCCTAACCCTCAACCCCACCCTTACCCTAAACCTAACCCTAACCCTAAAATAACCCTCACCCACATCCTAACCCTAACAGTAACCCTAACAATAACTCTAACCCTAACCCTGAACCTTAAACTCACCCTAACCCTAATCCTAACCCTAAACCTCAACCTCACCCTCACCCTCATTCTAACCCTCACCCTCACGCTGACCCTCACCATCACAATAACCCTCACTATCAAACTAACCCTCACCCTAGCCCTAACCCTAACCCTCATCCTCACTTTCCCCCTCACCCTCAGCCTCACCCTAACCCTAACCCTCAACCTCACCCTCACCCTCACACTAACCCTCACCCTAACCCTAAACTTCAACCTCAACCTCACCCTCAGCCTCAGCCTAAACCTAACCCTCACCCTCATACTAACTCTAACCCTAAACCAAACTCTCCCCCTCCCCCTCACCCTCACTCTAATTCTCACTCTAACACTAACACTCACCCACAACCTTACCCTCACCCTCAGCATAACCCTACTCCTTACCCTAATCCTAACCCTCAACCTACCCCTGACCCTAACCCTAACAATAACCCTAACCCTCACCCTAACCCTCACCCTCACCATAGTCCACACCCTAACCCTAACCCTAACCCTAACCCTCACACGAACCCTAACCCTAACCCTCACCCTAAACCTCATCCTAACCCTAAACCTAAAACTAACCTTCACACTAACCGAACCCTAACACTAACTATAACCTAACTATAACCCTAACCCACACACTAACCCTAACCCTAACCCTCAGCCTAACGCTCATCCTAACCATAACCCTAAACCTAAACCTCAACCTAACCCTCATGCTAACCCTAACCCTAACACTAACCCTAAACCTGACCCTCAATTTAACCCTCCCCACAACCCTAACTCAAACCGTAAACCTCACCCTCACATTAACCCTAATCCTAACACTAACCCTAAACCTCACCCTCACTCTCACCCTTAACCTCACCCTAAACATCACCCTAACCTTAACCCACACCCACACCCTAACCCTAACCATCACTCTAACCCTAACCTCAGCTTAACCCTAACCCTGAAGTAAACGAAACCCTCAACCTCACCCTCACCCTAGCCCTCACCCTCACCCTAGACGTCACACTCACCCTAACCCTAACACTAATCATCAACCTCACCCTCACCCTCACCTTCAGCCTAAGCCTAAACCTAACACTCACCCTCACCCTCACCCTCAACCGAATCCTAACCCTAACAATAAGCCTAACCCTCACCCTAACACTAAACCTCAACATCACCCTAACCCTAATCCTAACCCTAACTCTAATCATAACCCTCACCCTCACCCTAACCCTCACACTAACCCTTACCCTCACATTCACCTAACCCTAACCCTAACCCTAAACCTCACACTAACCTGAAACCTCACCTTTAACCTTAACACTAACCCTAACCCTTACCCTCACAATCACCCTAAATCTTACCTTACCCTCACCCTAACCCTAACCGTAACAGTACCCCTAACCCTAAACCTAGTCCTCACACTAACCCTAACCCTCACCCACACCTTAACCCGAGCCCTCACCCGAAACCTCACCCTAAACCTTACCCTAACACTTCCACTCAACCAAACCCTCACCCTAACTATAACCCTACCCATCAGCCTAAACCTCACCCTAACCAGAACCCTAACCCTAATCCTCACCCTATCCCTAAACCTATCCCTAACCCTCACACTCACCCTAACCCTCACCATAATCCTACCCCAAACCCTAACCCTAACCCTAAACCTAATCCTCACCCTATCCCTAACCCTAAACCTAACCCTCACACTCACCCTAGCACTCATCCAAACCTCACCCTATCCCTATCCCTAAACCTAACCTTAAGCCTCACCCTAACCCTAACCCTCAAGCTCACTCACACCCTAACCCTTAACCTCAGCCTAACCCTAACCCTAACCCTAAAACTACCCATCAGCCTAACCCTAACCCTCACCCTCAACCCAACCCTGTGCCAAGACAAATGATCCTTCTCAACCTAAGACTCAGCCAAACACTTACCCTCACCATAATCCTATCCCTCACCCTCTCCCTAATCCTCACCCTACCCCTTCTCCTCACCCTAACCCAAACCCTAACCCTAACCCTAAACTTCACCCTAGCCCTCACCTTAAACCTCATCCTAACCCTAACCCTCACCCTCACCCTAAGCCTAAACCTAACCCTAAAACTCACCCTCAAGCTAACTGTCAATATAACCCTTACCCTCACACTAACCCAAAACGTAACCCTAACCCTAACCCTCAACCTAACCCAAACCCTCACCAAAACCCTCACTCTCACATTCACCCTCACACTAAACATCACGCTAACCTTAACCCTCACCCTAACCCTAACCCTAACCCTCTCCCTAACCCTAACCCTCACCTTAAACCTCACCCCCACACTAATCCTCACACTAAACCTAACCCTAAACGTTTCCTAAACAAAAACATCACCCTCACCCTTGCCCTCACCCTAAACCTAGCCCTAACCTTAACCCTCACCCTCACCCTCACCCTCAGCCTCACCCTAATCTGCACCATAACCCTAACAATAACCCTAACACTCAACCTAACCCTAACCCTAACCCTAATGCTAACCCTAACCCTCACCCTCAACTTAACCCTGACCCTAACCCTTAACCTTACCCTAACCCTCACTCTCACCCTAAACCTAATCCTTACCCTCACCATAACCCTATCCCTCACCCTCAACCTAGCCCTCACCCTAACCCTTACGGTCACCCTAACACTCACCCAACCCTAACCCGAACACCAACCCTCACCCTAACCCCCAACCTAATCTTCACCCTACCGTAAAGCTAACCCTAACCCTCAGTCTCAACCTAACCCTCACCCTAAACCTTATCCTCACACTAACCCAAACCCTAACCGTAACCCTCACAATAAACCTAACTCTCATCTTAACCCTAACGCTACCTCTCACCCTAAACTTCACCTTAAACCTAACCCTAACCCTAATCCTCAACCTACGCCTAACCCTCACACTCACCCTCACCCTAATCCTCACACTAAACCTAAACCTAACCCTAACCCTCACCCACACCCTCCCACTCAACCTCACCCTCACCCTAACCCTCACCGTCACCCTAAACATCACCCTAACCCTAACCCTCACGCTAACCCTAAACTTAACCTAACCTTAAACCTAACCCTTACCCTAACCCTAACCCTAAGCCTAACCCTAACCCTAACCCTAACGCTAAGCCTAAACCTAACTCTTACCCTAACCCTAACTCTTACCGTAACCCTAACCCCAACCCTAAACCTCACTCTAAACCTTATGCTAATCCTAACCCTCACCCTAATCCTCACCCTAACACTTAACCTCACACTAACCCTAACGTTAATCCTCAGCATCACACTCACCCTAACCCTAACCCTAACCCTAACCCTCACCCTCACCCTCACCCTAACCCTAACCTAACCCTAACACTCACCCTAACCCTAAACCTTATGCTCTCCCTAACCCTACCCCACAACCTAACCCTCACCTCACCCTAACCCTAACCCTAACCCTCACCCTCACCCTCACCCTAACCCTAACCCTAACCCTAACCCTCACCCTAAACCTAACCCGAAACCTAACCCTATCCCTCACCATCACCATCACCCTCACCCTAATCCTCAACCTCAAACTCACCTTCACCCTAACCCTCAAACTAACCCTAACCTTCACACTAACCCTAACCCTCTCCCTAAACCTAAACCTACACCTGACCCTAAACCTCACCATAAACCTAACCCTCAACCTAACCCTAATCCTAACCCTCACCGTCACCCTAACCCTCACCCTAAACTTAACACTAGCCCAAACTCGAATCCTGAACCTTACCCGAACCCTCACGCTCACTCTCACCCTAACCCTCACCCTCACCCTAAGCCTCACCCTATCTCTAATCCTAACCCTAATGCTCACCCTAACCCTAACATTCATCCTAACCCTAACCCTCACCCTAATACTCACCCTAACCCTAACCCTAATCCTTACCTAAACAAAACCATCACCCTACCCCTCATTTTCACCCTAATACTCACCCCCACCCTCGCCCTGACCCTAAACATAACATTAACCCTAACCATCACCCTAGCCCTAGCCCGAACTTTAACCCTCACCATCACCCTCACCCTAACACTTACCCTCACCTTCACCCTCACCCTAACACTCACACTAACCCTAAACCTCATGCTAACCCTAACACGAACACTAAACAAAACCCTCATCCTAACCCTCAAACTAAGCCTAAACCTAGCCCTAACCCTCACCCTCACCGTCACCCGAAACCTAACACTAACCCTCACCCACACCCTAATCCTTAATCTCACCCTAACCCTAATCCTTACCCTTAAGCTAACCTTCACCCAAATCCTAACATTCACCCTAACCCTAACCCTACCCCTTACCCTAACCCTCATCCTAACCCAAACCCTAACCCTAACCCTCACCCTAACACTAACCCTAACCCTACCACTAACCCTCAAAAACACCCTAACGCTCACCCTAACCCTAATGCAAACCCAAACCCTAAACCTCACCATAACCCTATCCATCACTCTAACCATAAACTTCATCCTATCCCTGACCCTCACCCTAATCTTCACCCTAACCCTCTTAACCCTTACCTAACCGAAACGCTCACCCTCACCCTCACCCTATCCCTCAACCTCACATTAGACCTCACCATAAACCTTACCCTAAACCTAACAATAACCCTCACACTAACAATCACCTTCACCATAAACCTAACCCTAAGCCTTACACTCACCCTAAACCTAACCCTAACTCTAACCCTCACACTAACCGTTACCCTCATCCTAACCCTAACCCTCACCCTCACCCTAAACCTCACCCTAATCCTTACCCTCATCCTAACCCTAACCCTACCCCTCACCCTAAACCTCAAGCTCACTCTCAGCCTAACCCTAACTCTAACACTAATCTTAACCCTATCCTCACCCAAACCCTCACCCTCACCCTAACCCTAATCCTAACCCTCAACCTCAACCTCAGCCTCACCCTAAACCTCACCCTTACACTAACCCTAACCATAACCCTATTCCTATCGCTCAACCTATCCCTAATGCTAACCCTAACCCTCAGCCTCACCCTAATCCTCACACTAACCCTTACCCTCACCCTAACCCTAACCCTCACCCTCATTCTAACCCTCACTCTAACACTTACCCACAACCTAACCCTCACCCTATCACTCACCCTAACCCTAACTCTAACACTAACACCAACCCTAACCCTCACCCTCACCCTCACCCTCAGCCTAACCTAACCCTAACCCTCAACCTCATCCTTACCCTAAGGCTAACCCTATCCCTCACCGTAACCCAAAACACCTCACCAACCCTAATCCTCATCCCAAACCTAACCTTAACCCTAACACTCACATGCAACCTAACCCTCACCCTAACACAAACCCTCACCCTAACCCTATCTCTAACCCTAAACCTCACTTCACCCTAACCATCACCCTAACCGTAAGACTCACCCTCACCTTAACAATCACACTAACCGTAACCCTCACCTTAACCCCAACCCTAACACTCACCCTCACCCTCACCCTCAGCCTAACAAAAACCCTAACCCTAAACCTCACCCTCACCCTCACCCAAACACTTACCCAAACCCTTACCCACACGCTAACCCTCCCCCTATCCCTAATGCTAACCCTAACATTCACCCTCACCCAAACCCTCACCCTAACCTTTACCCTCACCAATCCTCTCCTTATCCCTAACTCTAACCCTAACCCTAACACTCACCCTCACCCTAGACCGCACCCTAACACTAACACTAACCCTAACTATCACCCTCACCCTAACCCTAACACTAACCCTAACACTAACCAAAAGCCTCACCCTAAGCCTCTCAATCACCCTAACCCTAACCCTCACCCTACCCCTCACCCTAAACCTAACCCTAAGCATCACCCTTACTCTAACCCTCACTTTAAACCTTACCCTCAACCTAGCCCTAACCCTAACCCTCACTGAAACCCTCACCCTAAACATAACCTTAAACCTAACCCTAACCCTCACCATAACCCTAACCCTAATCCTCAACCTCACCCTAAACCTAACCCTAACCTTACCCTCACCCTAACCATAACCCTAACCCACACAGTAATCCTAACTCTCACCCTAACCCTAACCTTATCCCTCCCTGTAACCCTCACCTAACACTAACCTTAAACCTAAACCTCACCCAAACCGTAACCCTAACTCTCATGTTCACCCTAACCTTCAACCTCACCGTAACCCTCACCCTAAACATCACACTAAACCTAACCCTCACCCTAACCCTAAACCTAACACTCAGCCTAACCCTAACAGTCACCCTAACCCAAAACCTCACCCTAATCCTCAAACTAACCCTAACACTAATCATTACCCTAACCCTAACACTCACCCTCAGCCTCACCCTCAACCTTAACCCTCACCATCACCCTAAACCTAACACTAACCCTAAGCCTCACCCTAATCCTTAACGTCACCCTAACCCTAACCCTTACCATTAACCTAACCGTCACCCTAATCCTAACATTCACCCTACTCCTAACCCTACACCTTATCCTAACCCTCATCCTAACCCTAAATCTAACCCTCACCCTCACCCTAACACTAACCCTAAGCCTACCCCTAACCCTCAAAAACACCCTAACCCTCACCCTAACCCTAATGCAAACCCGAACCCTAAACCTCACCCTAAACCTAACCATAACCCTAAACCTCACACTAACCCTAACCATCACTCTAACCCTAAACTTCATCCTATCCCTGACCCTCACCCTAATCCTCACCCTAACCCTAATCTTAACCCTTACCTAACCGGAACGCTCACCCTCACCCTCAGCCTCACCCTAACCCTCAACCTCACATTAGACCTCACCATAATCCTTACCATAAACCAAACAATAACCCTCACACTAACCCTCACCTTCACCCTAAACCTAACCTAAGCCTTACCCTCATCCTAGCCCTAACCCTAACTCTAACGCTCACACTAACCCTAACCCTCACCCTAACCCTAACCCTAACTCTAACCCTCAAACTAACCCTAACCCTCATCCTAACCATCACTCAAACACTTATCCACAACCTAAACCTAACCCTAACCCTAAACATAAAAATAATCCTAACCCTAACCCTAACCCTCACACTAACACTCACCCTAACCATAACATTAACCCTCCCCCTCACCCTAACCCTCACACTAACCCTAACCATCACCTTAAACGTAAACCAAACCCTCACCCTCACCCTCAAGCTCACCCTCAGCTTAACCCTAACGATAACACTAATCCTAACCCTAACCCTCACCTACACCCTCACCCTCACCCTAACCATAATCCTAACCCTCAACCTCACACTCAGCCTCACCCTAACCCTCACCCTCACCCTAACACTAACCCTAAACCTATCCCTATCGCTCACCCTAACCCTAATGCTAACCGTAACCCTCACCCTCACCCTAACCCTAATGCTAAACCTAACCCTCAAACTCACCCTAACCCTCACCCTAACCCTAACACTAAAACTAACACCAACCCTAACCTTCACACTCACCCTCACCCTCACCCTCAGCCTAAACTAACCCTATCCCTCACCCTCATCCTAACCCTAATGCTAACCCTAACCCTCACCCTCACCCTAACCCTCTCACCAACCCTAACCCTCATCCTAAACCTAACCCTAACCCTAACCCTCACATGCAACCTAACCCTCACCCTAACACAAACCCTCACCCTAACCATATCCCTAACTCTAACCCTCACTTCACCCTAATCATCACCCTAACCGTTATAGTCACCCTCACCCTAACAATCACACTAACCTTAACCCTCAACATAACCCCAACCCTAACACTCTCCCTCACCCTCACCCCCAGCCTAAAAAAAACCCTAACCCTAAAACTCACCCTCACCCTCACCCTAACCCTAACCCTCACCCTCATCCTAACCCTAACCCTAACCCTCAACCTCACCCTCAGCCTATCCCTAACCCTAACCCTAAAGCTAAACGTAACCCTCACCCTCACCCTAACCCTAACCGTACTCCTCACCCTAACCCTCATCCTAACCCTAACCCAAACCCTAACCCTAAACCTCATCTTCACCTTCAGCCTAACCCTAACCCTCACACTCACCCTAACCCTCAACCTAATCCTAATATTCACAATAACCCTTAACCTCACCCTAATCTTAACCCTAACCCTCACCCTCACCCTAATCCTAATATTAACTCTAACCCTCTGCCTATCACTCAACCTAATCCTAACCCTAACACTGACCCTAAAGCTCACCCTTACCGTAACCCTCAACCTCAACCTAACCCTCACACTAACCCTAATACTCACCCTAAACCTAAAGCTAAACCTACCCTGACCCTAACCCTAATGCTCAAACTAACCCTCACCATCACCCTAACCCTCACCCGAACACTTACCCTCACCTTAACTCTAACCCTCACACTAAACCTACATCTCACCCTAACACTAAACCTAACATTCTCCATTCCCCTAACACTAAACCTCACCTTAACCCTTAACCTAACCCTAAACCTAAACCTAATCCTAATCATCACCTTATCCCTAACCCTAACCCTAACCCTCACCCTCACCCTAGCCCTCACCATAACCCTCAACCTAACCCCAACCCTCAACCTAATCCTTACACTTACCCTAACCCAAACCCTCACCCTCAACCTAATCCTGACCCTAAACCTAACCATACCACTAAGCAAAACCCGCAGCCTAAATCTTACCCTAACCCTAACACTAATCCGACAACTCACCCTACCCCTCACCCTAACCCTAACCCTAACTCTCAACCTCACCCTAATCCTCACCTGAACTCTTACCCTCAACCTAACCCTCACCCTATCCCTAACCCTAACCCTCTCCCTAACACTCACCCTAATCCTAACCCTAACACTATAACCCTCACCCTAACCCTCACCCTAACCCTAACCCTAAACCTAACCTTTACCCTCACCCTAACTCTCACCCTAACCCTTAACCTAACCCTGACACTAACCCTAACCCTAACCTTAAACCCAACCTTACCCTTTACCCTAAACCTCATACTATCCCTAATTCTAAACCTAACCCTCACCTTAACCTTAATTCTAACCCTAACCCTCACACAAATACTAACCCTCACGCTCACCCTCAGCCTAACCATAACCCTAACCCTAAAGATAAACATAACCCTCACCTTCACCCTAACCCTAACAATATTCCTAACCCTAACCCTCATCCTAACCCTCACCCAAATCCTAACCCTAACCCTCACCCTCAACCTCAGCCTAACCCTAACCCTAAAGCTCACCCTCACCCTAACCCTCAACCTAACCCTAATACTCACAATAACCCTTAACCTCACCCTAATCCTAACCCTAACACTCACCCTCAACCTAACCCTAACACTCACCCTACCCTTACCCTCACACTAACTCTCATGCTAACATTAACCCTAACCCTAACCCACCCCATAAACCTCAGACTCATCCTAACCCTCAACCAAAACCTAACCCTCAACCTAACCGTCACCATAACCCTAACCCTTACTCTAATCCTCACCCTCACTGTAACCCTCAACATAACCCTTACCCTCACCCTAACCCTAACCCTAACACTCACACTAACCCTAACCCTCACCCTAAACCTAACCGTAAACCTCAACATAGCACTCATCCTAAACCTAACCCTAACCATAACCCTCATCTTCACCCTCACCCTCACCCTAACCCTAACCCTAACCCTAACAATAACCCTAACCTAAACCCTAACCCTAACCCTAATCCTAACCCTCACCCTCACCCTAAGGCTAACCCTAAACATAACACTACCACTCACCCTCACCCAAACCCTAACCCTGAAATTCACCCTAAGCCTAACCCTTACCCTAACCCTCACTCTAACCATCACCCTAACACTCACGATTACCCTAACCCTCACTCTCATCCTAACCCTCACCCTAACCCTCACCCTAGCCCTAACCCAAACCCTAACCCCTAGCCTAACCCTATCACTAACTCTCACCATAAACCTCACCCTCACCCTCACCCTATCCCTAACCATAATGCTAACCCTAACCCTAACCCTCACACTATCCCTTAAGCTCACCCTAACCCTAAACCTAACCCTATTCCTCACCCTCACACTAACCTTCACTCTAACCGTAACTCTAACCCTAACATTATCCCAAACTCTAACCATCACCCTAACCCTAACCCTAACCCTCCCCCTCACGCTAACCATAACCCCTACCCTACCCCTAAACCTAACCCTCACTATAACCCTCACCATAACCCTAATCCTAACCCTAAATGATAACCTAAACCTCACCCTCAACCGCACCCAAAACCTAACCCTAACCCTTACACTAACCCTAACCCTAACCCTAACCCTCAACCTTATCTTATCCCTCACCCTCAGCCTAAACGACACCTTTACACTTACCATCATCCTCACCCTAACCCTAAACCTCATCCTAAACCTCACCCTAACCGAAAACCTAACCATCATCCTAACCCTAATCCTCACTCCCACCCTCACCCTCAGCCTATCCCTAAGCCTAAGCCTAAGCCTAACCCTAACCCTCACACTCACCCTCATCATAACACTAATCCTAACCCTAACCCTCACCCTAACCAAAACACTCACCCTAAACCTTACCCTCACACTAACCCTCACGCTAACACTAACCCTAACTCTAACCCACCCCATAAACCTCAGCCTCATCCTAACCCTCAACCAAAACCTAACCCTCAACCTAACCCTCACCATAACCCTTACCCTTACCCTAATCCTCACCTTCACCGTAACCTTCACCATAACCCTTACCCTCACCCTAAACCTAACTGTAACCGTCAACCTAGCACTCATCCTAAACCTAACCCTAACTGTAACCCTCACCTTCACCCTCACCCTCAACCTAACCCTAACCCTAACCCTAACAATAACGCTAACCCAAACCCTAACCGTAACCCTAATCCTAACCCTCACCCTCACCCTAAGGCTAAGCCTAAACATAACACTAACCCTCACCCTAACCCCTAGCCTAACCCTATCACTAACTCTCAACATAAACCTCACCCTCACCCTCACTCTATCCCTAACCATAACGCTAACCCTAACCCTAACCCTCACAGTAACCCTTAAGCTCTCCCTAACCCTAAACCTAACCCTATTCCTCACCCTCACACTAACCTCCACTCTAACTGTAACTCTAACCCTAAACCTATCCCTAACTCTAACCACCACCATAACCCTAACCATAGCCCTAATCCTACCCCTCACCCTCACCCTAACCCCTACCCTACCCCTAAACCTAATCCTCACTATAACCCTCACCATAACCCTAACCCTAACCCTAAATGTCAACCTAACCCTCACCCTCAACCGCACCCTAAACCTAACCCTAACCCTTACACTAACCCTAAACCTAACCCTATCTCTCAACTTTATCTTAACCCTCACCCTCAGCCTAAACCACACCTTTACCCTTACCATCAACCTCACCCTAACCCTAAACCACATCCTAAACCTCACCCTAACTGTAACCCTAACCATCATCCTAACCCTAATCCTCACACCCAACCTCACCCACAGCCTAACCCTAAGTCTAAGGCTAACCCTAAACCTAACCCTCACACTACCCTCACCCTAACCCTTATCCTAACTCTAACCCTAACCCTAAACCTAAACCTCACACTCACCCTAAACCTAATCCTAAACCTATGGTTAACCCTCACCCTCACCCTAACCCTTACCCTACCCCTAACTCTAACCCTAACCCCAACCCTCACCCTCAGCCTCACCCTAACCCTAACCCTCACCTCAACCTCAACCTCAGCCTAACCCTAAGCCTAAACTTAAACCTTACCCTAAACCACAACCTCACCATCAACCTAACCCTAACCCTAAGCCTAACCCTCCCCCTCACCCTAACTCTAACCCTAAACCTCTACCTCACCCTAAACCTAACCTTCAACTTCACACTAACCCTTCGCCTAATATTAAGCCTAAACCTAACCCCAACCCTAACCGTAACACTAACCCTAACTCTAACCCTAACCCTCACCCTAACCTCACCCTAACCCTAACCCTAATCCTCACCCTCACCCTAGCCCATACCCTAACCCTAAGCCTAAGCCTAACCCTCACCCTAACCTTCACTCTAACCCTAATCCCAACCCTCACCCTCACCCTAACTATAATCCTAAGTGTAACCCTAATCCTAATCCTCAAACTCACCTTCACTTTAACCCTAATCCTAATTCTAACCCTAACCCTAAACCTCACCCTAAACCTCACCCTAACCCTAACCATAACACTAAGCCTAACCCTAACCCTAACACTAAGCCTAACCCTAAAACTAACCAGAAACCTCACCCTCAGCTTCAACCTCACCGCAACTTTAACCCTAAACATAACACTAACAATAACCCTAACCCTAACCCTAAACCTAACCCTAACCCTAACCCTCACTGTAACCCTAACCCTAACCCTAAACATAACACTAAAACACTAACAGTAACACTAATCATCACCCTCATCCTCACCCTAACCCACACCCTAACCCTAACCCTCGCCCTAACCCTAACCCTAACCCTAACCATGAACCTAAACCTAAACCTAACCCTAAACCTCATCCTAACCCTCAACCTAACCCTAACACTAACCCTCACATTAACCTTAACCCTAACCCTCACCCTCATGCTCGGCCTAAGCCTGAGCCTAAGCCTAAGCTTAACCATAACCCTAACCCTCACTCTAACACTCACCCTAACCCTAACACTAACTCTAACTCTAACGCTAAACCTCACCCTTACACTAACGCTAACTCTAAACCTATCCTTAAATTTAAACCTCACCCTAACCCTAACCCTAAACCTCACCCTCACAGTAACTTTAAACCTAACCCTAATCCTAACAATAACCCTAACCCTCACCCTGTCCATAACCCTCACCCTAACCCTAACCATCACCCTAACCCTCACCCTCACCTTCACCCTTAGGCTCAGACTAAGCCTAAGCCTTAGACTAAGACTAACCCTTACTCTCACACTCACCCTCACCCTAACCCTAAAAGTAACACTCACCCTAAGCGAACCCTCACACTAAACCTCACCCTAACACTAACACTAACCCTAAACCTAACCCGCACACTAACCCTAAACCCCACCCCCAACCTTACCCTCTGCCTAACACTAATCCTATGCCTAACCCCAACCCTAACCCTAGCACTAACCCTAAACCTAACCCTCACTCTAACCCTCACTCTAACCCTGCCCCTAACCCTCACCCTCACCCTAGCCCATACCCTCACTCTAACCCTAACCCCAACCCTCACCTTAAACCTAACCCTCTCCCTCACCCTTACCATAACTCTTATCCTAATCCTAAACCTATCACTAACCCTCACACTCACCCTCATGTTATCCTAATCCTAACCCTAACCCTAACACTCACACCCACCCTAAACCTCACCCTAACCCTAACACTAACACTAATCCTAAACCTAACCCTCACCCTAACCCTAACTCTAACCCTAAACCTCACCCTAACCCTAAACCTCACCCTGACACTTACCTTCACCATAAAACTAACCTTAACCCTAACCCTAACACTCACACTAACCTAAAACTACACCCTAAACTTAAAACCCACCCTAACTCTAACCCTCAACCTCGCCATAACCCTAACCATTATCCTAACCCTGACCCTCACCCTAACCCTAACCCTCACCTTCACCCCCAAGCTGGGCCTAGGCCTAAGCATAAGCCTAATACTAACGCTAACCCTCACACTCACCCTAACCCTAAACCTAACCATAACCCTCACCCTAAGCCTCACCCTCACCGCAATATAAACCCTAAACATAACACTAACAACAACCCTAACCCTAACCCTAACCCTCACCATAAACCTAAACCTAACCCTAACACTAACCCTACTCATAACACTAACCCTTAACCTAAACCTAACCCTAACCCTAATGCTAATCGTTACCCTCACGCTCACCCTAACCTAAACCCTAACCCTAACCCTCACCCTAACCCTAACTATAACCCTAAACATAACTCTAACCCTAATCCTAACCCTAAACATAACCCTAAGCGTAACCCTAACGCTAAAACTCATCCTACCCCTAATCCTAACCCTAACCCTAACCCTCACCCTAACCCTCACCCTCAAGCTCGGCCTAAGCCTAAGCCTAAGCCTAACCATAACCGTAACCCTAACCCCCACCCTAACCATAAACCTAACACTAACCGTAACTCTAATCCTAAACCTCAACATCACCCTAACTCTAACTCTAACCCTAACCCTAAACCTAAACCGCACCCTAACTCTAACCCTAACCCTCACACTCACACTCACCGAAAATGTAACCCTAACCCTAATCCTAACAATAACCCTAACCCTAACCCTAACACTCACCCTAACCATAACCCCCACCCTAACCTTAACCATCCCCCTAACACTAACCCTCAACATAACACTAAGCCTAAACCTAAAACTAAACCTCACACTGACCCTAAACATCAAACTAACTCTAAACCTCACCCTAACCCTAACCCTAAACCTCACCCTCAACCTAGCCCTCATCCTAACCCTAACCCTCATCCTCACCCTAAACCTCACACTAACCCTAACACTAATAC
This sequence comes from Dipodomys merriami, assembly GCF_024711535.1. Taxonomy (NCBI): domain Eukaryota; kingdom Metazoa; phylum Chordata; class Mammalia; order Rodentia; family Heteromyidae; genus Dipodomys; species Dipodomys merriami. The sequence continues at coordinate 268,183 of NW_027202360.1, read as the reverse complement.
TCAAACTAACCCTCCCCCTCCCCCTAACCTTAACCCTAACCCTCACCCTAACCCTCACCCTAACCCAAACCTTCACCATTACCATAACACTCACCCTCAGCCTAACCCTCAACTTTACCCTTACTGTCCCCTTCAAACTAAACCTCACCCTAACCCTACTCCTCATCCTAACCCTCACCCTAACTGTAACCCTAAACCTCACCCTCACCTTCAGCCTCAGCCTAAACCTAAGTCTAAGCCTACCCCTAACCCTAAACATCACCCTCATCCTAGCCCTCACACTAACACTAATCCTAACCCTAACCCTCATCCTAACCCTCAACCTAATCATAACTCTAACCATCATTCAAAAGCTAATCCTCATCTCCACTTTCACCCTCAGCCTAATACTAAGCCTAAGCCTAACCCTAACCCTAATCCACACACTCACCCTGACTGTAACCCTAATTCTAAACCTAACCCTAACCCTAACCCTAAACCTCAACCTAACCCTCACCCTAACCCTAACACTAACACTAACCCTAAACCTCACCCTAACCCTTCCCCTAAGCATAACTCAAACCCTAAACTTCACCCTCACGCTAACCCTAACCCTAAACCTAAACCTCAGCCTAACCATAAACCTAACCCTCACACTCACCGTAACCCTAACCCTAACCCTAACCCTAACCCTAACCCTAACCCTAACCCTCAACCTCCCCCTCCCCCTCACTGTAAACTTAACCCTAACCATAAAACTAACAATAACCCTAACCCTAAACCTAATCCTAACCCTCACCCTCACCCTAACACTAACCCTAACCCTCACCCTAACCCAAACCCTCACCCTCAACGTAACCCTGACCCTAACCCTAAACCTTACCCTAACGCTAACCCTAACCCTCTCCCTCACTCTAGCCCTCACCCTAACCCTAATTCTAACCCTACACCTCATCCTAAACCTCACCATAACCCTAAAACCCTAACCCTCATCCTAACCCTAACCCTCTCCCTCACACTCACGCTCGGCCTAAAACTAAGCCTAAGCCTAAGACTAACTGTAACCCTCACACTCACCCTAACCCTCACACTAACCCTAACACTAACCCTCACCCTCACCCTAAGTCTAACCCTAACCCTAACACTCACTCTAACCCTAACTGTAACACTAACCCTAACCCTAACACTAACCCTCACCCTAATGCTAACTCTAACCCTAAACCTCATCCTCACCCTAACCCTAAACCTTACCCTCACCCAAACCCTCCGCCTAACACTAAGCCTATCCCTAACCCCAACCCTAACCCTAACACTAACCCTAAACCTAACCCTCACACTAACCCTCACACTAACCATGACCCTAACCCTCACCCTCACCCTAGCCCATGCCCTAACCCTAAGCCTAATCCTAACCCTCATCCTAACCCTGAAACTAACACTAACTCATAACTCTTATCCTAACCCTAACCCTAACCCTAACCCTCACACTCACCCTCACCTTATCCCTAATCCTAATCCTAACCCTAACCTTAACCACCAACCTAAACCTCACCATAACCTTAACCCTAACACTAACCCTTACTCTAACCCTCACCCTAATCTTAACTCTAACCCTAAACATCACCCTCATTCTAATCCTAAACTTAACCCTAACCCTAAACCTCACCCTAATCCTAAACCTCACACTAACACTTACCCTCACCCTAACACTGACCCTAACCCTTAAACTAACCCTCACACTAACCCTAACCATCACCGTAAACCTAAACCTCATCCTAACCCTAACACTAAAACTCAACCTCACCCTAACCTTAATGATAACCCTAACACTCACCCTCACACTCACTCTCACCCTAACCCTAACCCTCAAAATCACATTCACCCTAACACTGACCCTAACCCTCATCCTAAACCTAACCCTCACTCTACCTCTAAGGCTAAACCTCACCCTCACCCTCAAGTTAAACCTAAACCTATCACTAACCCTCAACCTAATACTAACCCTAACCCTAATGCTAACCCTAAACCTCACCCTCAACCTAACCCTCACCCTAACTTTAACCCTACCCCTAATCCTCACTCTATCCCTGACCCTAAACCTAAGCCTCACCCTCACCCTAGCTATCACCCTAACCCTAACCCTAACCCTCACCCTCACCCTAATCCTAATGCTAAACCTACACTCACCCTCACCCTCAACTTCACCCTAACCGTAACTCTAACCCTAATCGTCACCTATCCCTAACACAAACCCTCAACCTCACCCTAGCCCTCACACTAACCCTAACCCTAAACCTCACCCTAAACCTAACCCTAACCTTCACCCTAACTCTAACCCTCACCCACACCATAATCTTCACCCCAACCCTAACCCTAACCCTCACACACACCCTAGCCCTCACACTCTCTCAACCCTAACCCTACCCCTCACCCTCAGCCTCACCATAAATCTAACCCTAAACCTCACCCTAAGCCTATCCGTAACTCTCACCCTAACCCTAGCCCTAACCCTCACCCTAACTCTAACCCTCATCATCACCCTCACCCTCACGCTAACCCTAACACTAACATTAACCCTGACCCTAAACTTAACCATCACCCTAACCCTAAACCTCACCCTAACCCTAAATTTCACCCTAAACCTCACCCTAACCCTAATGCTAATTCTAACCCTTACCCTCACCCTAACCCTCACACTAACCCTTACCTTCACCCTCACTCTAAACCTAACCCTAAACGTCACCCAAAACCTAACCCTCACCCTCACCCTAACCCTTAGCGTCACCCTACACCTCACCTTAACCCTAACCCTAACGCTCACCCTAAACCTCACCCTAGCCCTAAAACTATTCCTAAACCTAACCCTCATCCTAACCCTCACCCTAACCCTTACTCTCACTCTAAACTTAACCCTCACCCTAACCCTCATACTAAACCTAAATCTAACCCAAACCCACATCCTAATGCTATCCCTAACCCTAAAGCTCACCCTGAACCTAATCTTCACCCACATCCTGACCCACAACCTCAGCCTAACTATAACCCTAACCCTAACCCTATCCATAAACCTCACCATAACCCTCACCCAAACCCTAACTAAACACTAACCCTCACACTAACCCTAACCCTGACCCTAACCCTAACCCTAACCTTCACTCTAAACCTCACCCTAACACTAACCCTAACCCTAACCCTCATCCTATACCTCACCCTAACCCTAAACCTATCCTTAACCAAAACGCTCACCCTAACACTCACCCTAATATGAACCGTACCCCTCAACCTAACACATCCTAAACTTAACACTAACCCCAAACCTCACCCTAACCCTAACCCTAACACTCACCCTAACCCTAAACTTCACCCTCACCCCCACCCTAATCCTCAGCTTAACCCTAACCCTAAACTTAACCCTAACCCTCACCCTCATCCTAACTCTCACCCTAACCCTAATCCTAACACTCAACCTCACCCTCACCCTCACCCTAACCCTAACCCTCACCCTAACCCTAACCTTAACCTTAATCCTAACTCTCTCCCTAACCCTCATGCTAACCCTAACTCTAACCCTAACCGTAACCCTAAACCTCACCCTTACCCTAACCCTACCCTAACCCTTACTCTCACACTCACACTAACCCTCACCCTGAATCTTACCCTCACCCTAACCCTCATCCTAACCCTCACTCTTTCCCTAACACTAACCTTCAAACTAACCCTAATGCTCACCCTAACCCTCATCCTGAATCTCAACCATACCCTAAACTTAACCCTGACTCTAACCCTAACTGTAACCCTAACCATTCACTTACACCCTAACACTCACTGTAACCCTTAACCTTTCATTAAACCTAACCCTTACCCACACACTACCCCTCAGTCAAACCCTCACCCTCACCCTCAGCCTAACCCTAAGCCTAAGACTAACCCTAACCCTAACCCTCACACTCACCCTCCCCCTAACCCTAACCCTAAGCCTCACCGTCACCCGAAACCTCACCCTAACCCTTACCGTAACCCTAACCCTCACCCTAACCCTAAGCATAACCATAAACCTAACCCTCACACTAACACTCACCCTAAACCTAACCCACACCCTAACCCTAAAACTCACTGTAATCCTCACCCTAACCCTAAATTTCACCCACACCCTCACCCTAACCCTCACCCTAACCCTAATGCTAACTCTGACACTCACCCTAACCCTCATGCTATCACTTACCGACACCACAAAACTAACCTTAACCTTAAACCTCACCCTCACCCTAAACCTCACCCTAACCCTAAACCTAATCCTAACCCTCACCCTCACTCTAACCCTAACCCTAGCCCTAACCCTCACCTAAACCTAACCCTAACCTTCAACGTCACCCTAACCATCACCATCAACCGAACCCGAACCCTAACCCTAACCCTCACCCACACTCTAACCCTCAAGCTCACCCTCACCCTAAACCTCACGTAATCCTCACCCTAACCCTAAACATTAACTAACCAAGACCCTCATCCTAACTCTCAACTTCACCATAACCCTCACCCTCACCCTAGCCCTCACCCTAAACATAACCATAACCCTAACACTAAACCTTACGCTCACCCTCACCCTCACCCTCAGCCTAAACCTAACCCTATCCCTAATCCTAACCCTAACCCTCACCCTCACCCTAACCCTCACCATAACCCTTAACCTCACCCTCACCCTCACCCTAACCGTAACCCTCACACTAAACCTAACCCTCAACCTAAACCTAATCCTACCCCTCACCCTAACCCTCACCCTAAACTTAACCCTAACACTAACCTTCACCCTCAAGCTAGCCCTCACCCTAACCCTAATTCAAACCCTAACCCTCATCCTCACCATAAACCCCACACTAACCCTAACCCTAATCCTCAATCTAACCCTAACCCTAACCCTTCCCCTAACCCTCAATCTCAGCCTAACCCTCGCCGTTACTCTTACTGTCATGCTTACCCTAACACTCACCCTAACCTGAACCCTCATCCTAAACCTATGCCTAAGCCTAAACCTACCCCTATCCCTCAGCTTCACCTTAGCTCTAACCCTAATCCTAATCCTAACCCTAACCCTAACCCTAATTCTAACCCTAACCGTAAGGCTAACCATCACCCTAAGCCTAATCCTCTCCCCCACCGTCACCCTCAGCCTAACCCTAAGTCTAAGCCTAATCCTAACCCTAACCCTCACACTCACCCTCACCCTAAACCTAATCCTAACACTAAACCTAACCCTAAACCTCAACCTAAACCTCACCCTAAACCTAACACTAACCCTAACCATAACCCTCACCCTAACCCTCCCCCTCAACCTAACTCTAACTCTAAAACTTACCCTCACCCTATCCCTAATCCTAACCTTAAACCTAACCTCACCCTAACCCTAACTCTAACTCTCATCCTCACCCTCACCCAAACCATAACTATAACCCTAACCCTAACATTAACACTAATCCTAAACCTAAAACTAACCTGAACCCTAACCCTAACCTTCACCCTCAGCCTCACCCTCACTGCAAATTTAACCCTAACCATAACACTTACAATGGCCCTAACCCTAATCTTAACCATCTCCCTCACCCTAACCCTAAGCCTAACCCTCACCCTCACCCTAACCATAACCCTGACCCTCACTGTAACCCTAACCTTCATATTAACCCTCACCCTAACCCTAAACCTAACCCTCACCCTAACCCTTAACCTCACCCTAATCCTAACACTAAGCCTAACCTAAACCTCACCCTAAACCTTACACTCATCCTAATCGTAACCCAAACCCTAAAGCTCAACCTAACCCTCAGCCTAACCCTAACCCTAAACCTAACCCTAAACCTCACATTAAACCTAACTCTCACCCTAACCGTAACCCTACCCCTCACCCTAAACCTCATGCTAGCTCTAAACCTCACACTTACCAGAACCCTAACCCTAACCCTAACCTCGCCTTCAAGCTAAGTCTAACCCTAACCCTAAGCCTAACACTTACACTAACCCTAAGCCTAAACCTTTCCATAACCCTAAAACTTAACTTCACGCTCTCCCTCAGCCTAACCCAAAGCCTAACCCTAACACTAACCCTCACACTCACCCTCACCCTAACCCTAATCCTAAACCTATCCCTAAACCTAACCCTAACCCTAGCCCTAATGCTAACCCTAACCCTAACGCTAACACTAACCCTAACCGTAACCCTCACCCTAACAGTCACCCTAACCCTAACACTAACCCTAAAACTCACAGCCACCCTAACCCTAACTCTAACGCTAACCCTAACCCTAAATCATACCCTAACCCTAACCCTGACCTTCACCCTCAACCTCACCCTCACAATAAACTTAACCCTAACCCTAACCCTAACAATAACACTAACCCTAACACTAAACCTCACACTAACCATATCCCTCACCCTAACTCTAACCCTCACCCTAGAACTTACCCGCACCCTAACACTAACCCTTCCACTAACCCTAACCCTCACCATAACCCTAAACCTCATCCTAACCCTAGCCCTAACCCTAACGCTCACCATAACCCTAATTGTAACCCTAACCCTCACCCTAACCCTAACCCTGATCCTCACCCTACACCTCAAACTAACCCTAAAACTAATCCTCAATCTAACCCTCACCCTCACACTTAACCTAACCCTAACCCTTCCCCTAACCCTCACCCTAATCCTAACCCTCAACCTAACCCTAACCCTCACCCTCACCGACAACCTCAGCCTAACCCTAAGCCTAACCCTAAACCTAAACCTAACCCTAAACCTCACACTCACCTTCTCCCTAACCCTAATCCTAATTCTAACCCTAACCCTAACACACACCCTCACCCTAACCCACAGGCTAAACCTAAAACTAACATTAACATTAACCCCAACCCTCACCCTAAACCTATCTCTAACCCTAACCCTCAAACTCACCCTGACCCTATCCCTAACCCTAACCCTAAACCTCACCCTAACCCTAACTCTAAATCTCAACCTCACCCTAGCCCTCACCCTAACCCTAGTCCTAAAAATAACGCTAACCTCACCGTAACCCTACCCTAATCCTCATTCTAACAATAACCCTCACCCTCAACCTAACCCTCAGCCTAACCCTAACCCTAACCCTAAACCTAACTCTAACCCAAACACTCACCCTCACCCTAACACTAATCCTAACAATAAACCTAACCCTAACCTGCACCCTTACCCTCACCCTAACCATAAACCTAAAATTAACCCTAACCCTAACCCTCATCCTAACCCTCACACTAACCCTAACTCTAACCCTAAATCTCACACTCACCCTAACCATAATTCAAACTCTAACCCTAACCCTAAACCTTACCCTAACACTAACCCTCACCCTCACCCTCACTGTAACCCTAATGTTAAGCCTAAAAATAACCCTAAACCTAACCCTAACCCTCACCCTAACCATAACCCTCACCCTAAACCTAACACTCACCCTAACACTTGCCCTCACCCTTACCCTAACCTTAACTCTAACACTAACTCTGACAGTAACCCTAAATCTCACCCTAATCCTAAACCTCACCCTAAACCTAACCTCACCCTCACCCTAGCCCTCAACCGAACCCTAATTCTAATCCTAAACCTCACCCTAATCTTAACCCTCATCCTCACCCTAAACCTCCCACTAACCCTAACCCTAATCCTCAATCTAACCCTCACCCTCACCCTAACCGTCACCCCAACCCTTATCCTAACCCTCACCCTAATCCTAACCATCACCCTTAGGGGAACACACCCTCAGACTAACCCTCAACTTTACTCTTACCATCACCCTCACCCTAACCCTCACCCTAATTCTAACCCTCATCCTAACACTCACCCTAACCCTAACCCTATCCATCAACCTAACACTAACCCTCACCCTCACCCTCACCCTCAGCCTAACCCTGAGCCTAAGCCTAATCCTAAACATAACCCTCACCCTCACCCTAGCTCTCACCATAAACCTAATCCTAACAATAACCCTCATCCTAATCCTCACCCAAACCCTAACGCTAACCATCACCCAAAACCTATTCCTCACCCCAGCCTAACCCTCAGCCTAATCCTAAGCTTAAGACTAAGCCTAACCCTAACCCTCACCATCACCCTAGTCCACACCCTAACCCTAATCCAAACCATAACCCTCATCTCTACCTTCACCCTAAACCTTAAACCTAAACCTCACACTAACCCTAACCCTAACCCTCAACCTAACCCTAACACACACGCATACAGTACCCCTAACCCTAACACTCACCCTAACCCTAAACCTAACCCGAACCCTAAACCTTACACTAAACCTAACCCTAACCTTAACCCTCACCCTAGTCCTCAACCTAACCAGAATCCTAACCCTATACCTCATCTGAACCCTCACCCTAACCCTAACCCTAACACTCACCCTAACCCTAACCCTCCCCTAACCCTCAGCCTAACCCTAAGCCTAAGCCTAACCCTAAACATAACCCTCACCCTCACCCTCACCCTAACCATAATCCTAAATGTAATCCTGTTCCTAAACCTAACCCTCACCCTAACCCTCACTCTAATCCTAACCCTAAACCTCAGCCAAACCCTCACCCTAACCCTAAGCATAACCATAAACCTAACCCTCACACTAACACTCACCCTAAACCTAACCCACACCCTAACCCTAAAACTCACTGTAATCCTCACCCTAACCCTAAATTTCACCCACACCCTCACCCTAACCCTCACCCTAACCCTAATGCTAACTCTGACACTCACCCTAACCCTCATGCTATCACTTACCGACACCACAAAACTAACCTTAACCTTAAACCTCACCCTCACCCTAAACCTCACCCTAACCCTAAACCTAATCCTAACCCTCACCCTCACTCTAACCCTAACCCTAGCCCTAACCCTCACCTAAACCTAACCCTAACCTTCAACGTCACCCTAACCATCACCATCAACCGAACCCGAACCCTAACCCTAACCCTCACCCACACTCTAACCCTCAAGCTCACCCTCACCCTAAACCTCACGTAATCCTCACCCTAACCCTAAACATTAACTAACCAAGACCCTCATCCTAACTCTCAACTTCACCATAACCCTCACCCTCACCCTAGCCCTCACCCTAAACATAACCATAACCCTAACACTAAACCTTACGCTCACCCTCACCCTCACCCTCAGCCTAAACCTAACCCTATCCCTAATCCTAACCCTAACCCTCACCCTCACCCTAACCCTCACCATAACCCTTAACCTCACCCTCACCCTCACCCTAACCGTAACCCTCACACTAAACCTAACCCTCAACCTAAACCTAATCCTACCCCTCACCCTAACCCTCACCCTAAACTTAACCCTAACACTAACCTTCACCCTCAAGCTAGCCCTCACCCTAACCCTAATTCAAACCCTAACCCTCATCCTCACCATAAACCCCACACTAACCCTAACCCTAATCCTCAATCTAACCCTAACCCTAACCCTTCCCCTAACCCTCAATCTCAGCCTAACCCTCACCGTTACTCTTACTGTCATGCTTACCCTAACACTCACCCTAACCTGAACCCTCATCCTAAACCTATGCCTAAGCCTAAACCTACCCCTATCCCTCAGCTTCACCTTAGCTCTAACCCTAATCCTAATCCTAACCCTAACCCTAACCCTAATTCTAACCCTAACCGTAAGGCTAACCATCACCCTAAGCCTAATCCTCTCCCCCACCGTCACCCTCAGCCTAACCCTAAGTCTAAGCCTAATCCTAACCCTAACCCTCACACTCACCCTCACCCTAAACCTAATCCTAACACTAAACCTAACCCTAAACCTCAACCTAAACCTCACCCTAAACCTAACACTAACCCTAACCATAACCCTCACCCTAACCCTCCCCCTCAACCTAACTCTAACTCTAAAACTTACCCTCACCCTATCCCTAATCCTAACCTTAAACCTAACCTCACCCTAACCCTAACTCTAACTCTCATCCTCACCCTCACCCAAACCATAACTATAACCCTAACCCTAACATTAACACTAATCCTAAACCTAAAACTAACCTGAACCCTAACCCTAACCTTCACCCTCAGCCTCACCCTCACTGCAAATTTAACCCTAACCATAACACTTACAATGGCCCTAACCCTAATCTTAACCATCTCCCTCACCCTAACCCTAAGCCTAACCCTCACCCTCACCCTAACCATAACCCTGACCCTCACTGTAACCCTAACCTTCATATTAACCCTCACCCTAACCCTAAACCTAACCCTCACCCTAACCCTTAACCTCACCCTAATCCTAACACTAAGCCTAACCTAAACCTCACCCTAAACCTTACACTCATCCTAATCGTAACCCAAACCCTAAAGCTCAACCTAACCCTCAGCCTAACCCTAACCCTAAACCTAACCCTAAACCTCACATTAAACCTAACTCTCACCCTAACCGTAACCCTACCCCTCACCCTAAACCTCATGCTAGCTCTAAACCTCACACTTACCAGAACCCTAACCCTAACCCTAACCTCGCCTTCAAGCTAAGTCTAACCCTAACCCTAAGCCTAACACTTACACTAACCCTAAGCCTAAACCTTTCCATAACCCTAAAACTTAACTTCACGCTCTCCCTCAGCCTAACCCAAAGCCTAACCCTAACACTAACCCTCACACTCACCCTCACCCTAACCCTAATCCTAAACCTATCCCTAAACCTAACCCTAACCCTAGCCCTAATGCTAACCCTAACCCTAACGCTAACACTAACCCTAACCGTAACCCTCACCCTAACAGTCACCCTAACCCTAACACTAACCCTAAAACTCACAGCCACCCTAACCCTAACTCTAACGCTAACCCTAACCCTAAATCATACCCTAACCCTAACCCTGACCTTCACCCTCAACCTCACCCTCACAATAAACTTAACCCTAACCCTAACCCTAACAATAACACTAACCCTAACACTAAACCTCACACTAACCATATCCCTCACCCTAACTCTAACCCTCACCCTAGAACTTACCCGCACCCTAACACTAACCCTTCCACTAACCCTAACCCTCACCATAACCCTAAACCTCATCCTAACCCTAGCCCTAACCCTAACGCTCACCATAACCCTAATTGTAACCCTAACCCTCACCCTAACCCTAACCCTGATCCTCACCCTACACCTCAAACTAACCCTAAAACTAATCCTCAATCTAACCCTCACCCTCACACTTAACCTAACCCTAACCCTTCCCCTAACCCTCACCCTAATCCTAACCCTCAACCTAACCCTAACCCTCACCCTCACCGACAACCTCAGCCTAACCCTAAGCCTAACCCTAAACCTAAACCTAACCCTAAACCTCACACTCACCTTCTCCCTAACCCTAATCCTAATTCTAACCCTAACCCTAACACACACCCTCACCCTAACCCACAGGCTAAACCTAAAACTAACATTAACATTAACCCCAACCCTCACCCTAAACCTATCTCTAACCCTAACCCTCAAACTCACCCTGACCCTATCCCTAACCCTAACCCTAAACCTCACCCTAACCCTAACTCTAAATCTCAACCTCACCCTAGCCCTCACCCTAACCCTAGTCCTAAAAATAACGCTAACCTCACCGTAACCCTACCCTAATCCTCATTCTAACAATAACCCTCACCCTCAACCTAACCCTCAGCCTAACCCTAACCCTAACCCTAAACCTAACTCTAACCCAAACACTCACCCTCACCCTAACACTAATCCTAACAATAAACCTAACCCTAACCTGCACCCTTACCCTCACCCTAACCATAAACCTAAAATTAACCCTAACCCTAACCCTCATCCTAACCCTCACACTAACCCTAACTCTAACCCTAAACCTCACACTCACCCTAACCATAATTCAAACTCTAACCCTAACCCTAAACCTTACCCTAACACTAACCCTCACCCTCACCCTCACTGTAACCCTAATGTTAAGCCTAAAAATAACCCTAAACCTAACCCTAACCCTCACCCTAACCATAACCCTCACCCTAAACCTAACACTCACCCTAACACTTGCCCTCACCCTTACCCTAACCTTAACTCTAACACTAACTCTGACAGTAACCCTAAATCTCACCCTAATCCTAAACCTCACCCTAAACCTAACCTCACCCTCACCCTAGCCCTCAACCGAACCCTAATTCTAATCCTAAACCTCACCCTAATCTTAACCCTCATCCTCACCCTAAACCTCCCACTAACCCTAACCCTAATCCTCAATCTAACCCTCACCCTCACCCTAACCGTCACCCCAACCCTTATCCTAACCCTCACCCTAATCCTAACCATCACCCTTAGGGGAACACACCCTCAGACTAACCCTCAACTTTACTCTTACCATCACCCTCACCCTAACCCTCACCCTAATTCTAACCCTCATCCTAACACTCACCCTAACCCTAACCCTATCCATCAACCTAACACTAACCCTCACCCTCACCCTCACCCTCAGCCTAACCCTGAGCCTAAGCCTAATCCTAAACATAACCCTCACCCTCACCCTAGCTCTCACCATAAACCTAATCCTAACAATAACCCTCATCCTAATCCTCACCCAAACCCTAACGCTAACCATCACCCAAAACCTATTCCTCACCCCAGCCTAACCCTCAGCCTAATCCTAAGCTTAAGACTAAGCCTAACCCTAACCCTCACCATCACCCTAGTCCACACCCTAACCCTAATCCAAACCATAACCCTCATCTCTACCTTCACCCTAAACCTTAAACCTAAACCTCACACTAACCCTAACCCTAACCCTCAACCTAACCCTAACACACACGCATACAGTACCCCTAACCCTAACACTCACCCTAACCCTAAACCTAACCCGAACCCTAAACCTTACACTAAACCTAACCCTAACCTTAACCCTCACCCTAGTCCTCAACCTAACCAGAATCCTAACCCTATACCTCATCTGAACCCTCACCCTAACCCTAACCCTAACACTCACCCTAACCCTAACCCTCCCCTAACCCTCAGCCTAACCCTAAGCCTAAGCCTAACCCTAAACATAACCCTCACCCTCACCCTCACCCTAACCATAATCCTAAATGTAATCCTGTTCCTAAACCTAACCCTCACCCTAACCCTCACTCTAATCCTAACCCTAAACCTCAGCCAAACCCTCACCCTAACCCTAAGCATAACCATAAACCTAACCCTCACACTAACACTCACCCTAAACCTAACCCACACCCTAACCCTAAAACTCACTGTAATCCTCACCCTAACCCTAAATTTCACCCACACCCTCACCCTAACCCTCACCCTAACCCTAATGCTAACTCTGACACTCACCCTAACCCTCATGCTATCACTTACCGACACCACAAAACTAACCTTAACCTTAAACCTCACCCTCACCCTAAACCTCACCCTAACCCTAAACCTAATCCTAACCCTCACCCTCACTCTAACCCTAACCCTAGCCCTAACCCTCACCTAAACCTAACCCTAACCTTCAACGTCACCCTAACCATCACCATCAACCGAACCCGAACCCTAACCCTAACCCTCACCCACACTCTAACCCTCAAGCTCACCCTCACCCTAAACCTCACGTAATCCTCACCCTAACCCTAAACATTAACTAACCAAGACCCTCATCCTAACTCTCAACTTCACCATAACCCTCACCCTCACCCTAGCCCTCACCCTAAACATAACCATAACCCTAACACTAAACCTTACGCTCACCCTCACCCTCACCCTCAGCCTAAACCTAACCCTATCCCTAATCCTAACCCTAACCCTCACCCTCACCCTAACCCTCACCATAACCCTTAACCTCACCCTCACCCTCACCCTAACCGTAACCCTCACACTAAACCTAACCCTCAACCTAAACCTAATCCTACCCCTCACCCTAACCCTCACCCTAAACTTAACCCTAACACTAACCTTCACCCTCAAGCTAGCCCTCACCCTAACCCTAATTCAAACCCTAACCCTCATCCTCACCATAAACCCCACACTAACCCTAACCCTAATCCTCAATCTAACCCTAACCCTAACCCTTCCCCTAACCCTCAATCTCAGCCTAACCCTCACCGTTACTCTTACTGTCATGCTTACCCTAACACTCACCCTAACCTGAACCCTCATCCTAAACCTATGCCTAAGCCTAAACCTACCCCTATCCCTCAGCTTCACCTTAGCTCTAACCCTAATCCTAATCCTAACCCTAACCCTAACCCTAATTCTAACCCTAACCGTAAGGCTAACCATCACCCTAAGCCTAATCCTCTCCCCCACCGTCACCCTCAGCCTAACCCTAAGTCTAAGCCTAATCCTAACCCTAACCCTCACACTCACCCTCACCCTAAACCTAATCCTAACACTAAACCTAACCCTAAACCTCAACCTAAACCTCACCCTAAACCTAACACTAACCCTAACCATAACCCTCACCCTAACCCTCCCCCTCAACCTAACTCTAACTCTAAAACTTACCCTCACCCTATCCCTAATCCTAACCTTAAACCTAACCTCACCCTAACCCTAACTCTAACTCTCATCCTCACCCTCACCCAAACCATAACTATAACCCTAACCCTAACATTAACACTAATCCTAAACCTAAAACTAACCTGAACCCTAACCCTAACCTTCACCCTCAGCCTCACCCTCACTGCAAATTTAACCCTAACCATAACACTTACAATGGCCCTAACCCTAATCTTAACCATCTCCCTCACCCTAACCCTAAGCCTAACCCTCACCCTCACCCTAACCATAACCCTGACCCTCACTGTAACCCTAACCTTCATATTAACCCTCACCCTAACCCTAAACCTAACCCTCACCCTAACCCTTAACCTCACCCTAATCCTAACACTAAGCCTAACCTAAACCTCACCCTAAACCTTACACTCATCCTAATCGTAACCCAAACCCTAAAGCTCAACCTAACCCTCAGCCTAACCCTAACCCTAAACCTAACCCTAAACCTCACATTAAACCTAACTCTCACCCTAACCGTAACCCTACCCCTCACCCTAAACCTCATGCTAGCTCTAAACCTCACACTTACCAGAACCCTAACCCTAACCCTAACCTCGCCTTCAAGCTAAGTCTAACCCTAACCCTAAGCCTAACACTTACACTAACCCTAAGCCTAAACCTTTCCATAACCCTAAAACTTAACTTCACGCTCTCCCTCAGCCTAACCCAAAGCCTAACCCTAACACTAACCCTCACACTCACCCTCACCTTAACCCTAATCCTAAACCTATCCCTAAACCTAACCCTAACCCTAGCCCTAATGCTAACCCTAACCCTAACGCTAACACTAACCCTAACCGTAACCCTCACCCTAACAGTCACCCTAACCCTAACACTAACCCTAAAACTCACAGCCACCCTAACCCTAACTCTAACGCTAACCCTAACCCTAAATCATACCCTAACCCTAACCCTGACCTTCACCCTCAACCTCACCCTCACAATAAACTTAACCCTAACCCTAACCCTAACAATAACACTAACCCTAACACTAAACCTCACACTAACCATATCCCTCACCCTAACTCTAACCCTCACCCTAGAACTTACCCGCACCCTAACACTAACCCTTCCACTAACCCTAACACTCACCATAACCCTAAACCTCATCCTAACCCTAGCCCTAACCCTAACGCTCACCATAACCCTAATTGTAACCCTAACCCTCACCCTAACCCTAACCCTGATCCTCACCCTACACCTCAAACTAACCCTAAAACTAATCCTCAATCTAACCCTCACCCTCACACTTAACCTAACCCTAACCCTTCCCCTAACCCTCACCCTAATCCTAACCCTCAACCTAACCCTAACCCTCACCCTCACCGACAACCTCAGCCTAACCCTAAGCCTAACCCTAAACCTAAACCTAACCCTAAACCTCACACTCACCTTCTCCCTAACCCTAATCCTAATTCTAACCCTAACCCTAACACACACCCTCACCCTAACCCACAGGCTAAACCTAAAACTAACATTAACATTAACCCCAACCCTCACCCTAAACCTATCTCTAACCCTAACCCTCAAACTCACCCTGACCCTATCCCTAACCCTAACCCTAAACCTCACCCTAACCCTAACTCTAAATCTCAACCTCACCCTAGCCCTCACCCTAACCCTAGTCCTAAAAATAACGCTAACCTCACCGTAACCCTACCCTAATCCTCATTCTAACAATAACCCTCACCCTCAACCTAACCCTCAGCCTAACCCTAACCCTAACCCTAAACCTAACTCTAACCCAAACACTCACCCTCACCCTAACACTAATCCTAACAATAAACCTAACCCTAACCTGCACCCTTACCCTCACCCTAACCATAAACCTAAAATTAACCCTAACCCTAACCCTCATCCTAACCCTCACACTAACCCTAACTCTAACCCTAAACCTCACACTCACCCTAACCATAATTCAAACTCTAACCCTAACCCTAAACCTTACCCTAACACTAACCCTCACCCTCACCCTCACTGTAACCCTAATGTTAAGCCTAAAAATAACCCTAAACCTAACCCTAACCCTCACCCTAACCATAACCCTCACCCTAAACCTAACACTCACCCTAACACTTGCCCTCACCCTTACCCTAACCTTAACTCTAACACTAACTCTGACAGTAACCCTAAATCTCACCCTAATCCTAAACCTCACCCTAAACCTAACCTCACCCTCACCCTAGCCCTCAACCGAACCCTAATTCTAATCCTAAACCTTACCCTAATCTTAACCCTCATCCTCACCCTAAACCTCCCACTAACCCTAACCCTAATCCTCAATCTAACCCTCACCCTCACCCTAACCGTCACCCCAACCCTTATCCTAACCCTCACCCTAATCCTAACCATCACCCTTAGGGGAACACACCCTCAGACTAACCCTCAACTTTACTCTTACCATCACCCTCACCCTAACCCTCACCCTAATTCTAACCCTCATCCTAACACTCACCCTAACCCTAACCCTATCCATCAACCTAACACTAACCCTCACCCTCACCCTCACCCTCAGCCTAACCCTGAGCCTAAGCCTAATCCTAAACATAACCCTCACCTCACCCTAGCTCTCACCATAAACCTAATCCTAACAATAACCCTCATCCTAATCCTCACCCAAACCCTAACGCTAACCATCACCCAAAACCTATTCCTCACCCCAGCCTAACCCTCAGCCTAATCCTAACCCTAACGCTCACCATAACCCTAATTGTAACCCTAACCCTCACCCTAACCCTAACCCTTGTCCTCACCCTACACCTCAAACTAACCCTAAAACTAATCCTCAATCTAACCCTCACCCTCAGCTTCACCGTAAGCCTAACCCTAAACCTAAAACTAACACACATACTCACCCTCACTCTAACCCAAATCCTATCCCTAACACTAACCCTAACCCTCCCCCTAACTCTCACTCTAACCCTAAACCTAAAACTAACCCTTACCCTAACTCTCAACCTAAAACTCACCCTAACCCTAACTCTAAACCTAAACCTCAACCTCACCCTAACCCTAACTCTAACACTAACACAAACGCTAAACGTCACCCTAACACTAAGCCAAACCCTAACCAACACCCTCAACCTCAGGCTAATCCTAAGCCTAAACCTAACCCTCACACACACCCGAACCCTAACCCTAAACCTCACCCTAACCCTAACCCTCACCCTCAACCGCAGCCTAACCCTAAGCCTATCCCTAATCCTAACCCTAACCCTCACACTCACCCTAAAACAAAACCTAATCCTACTCCTAACCCTAACCCTAACTCTCACCCTCAACCTAACCCTCACCTTAAGCCTAACCCTAATATTAATCCTAACCCTACACCTCACCCTCAGCCTCACCCTAACCCTAACTCTAACACTAAACCTCACCCTAACCCTAACCCTAACCCTAACCGTAAACCTCATCCTAGCCCTAACCCTAACCTCACCCTCACCCTCACCATAACATTAACGCTAACCCTAACGCTAACAATAATCCTAACCCTAACCCTAAGCCTCACCCTAACCATAAGTCTCGACCTAACCGTAACCCTCACCCTAACAATTACCTTCACCCTAACACTAACCCTAACCCTAACAGTAAACCTCACATTAACCCTAAACATCACCCTAACCATAAACCTCACCCTAACACTAACACTAAACCTCACCTCTCTCTAGACCGCGCCCTAACCCTAACCCTCATCCTCACCCTAAAATTCACACTAACCCTAACCCTAAACCTCAACCTAACCCTGAAACTAACCAGTAACCCAAACCCTCATCGTCACCCTAAAATTCACACTTACCCTAATCCTAACCCTAGACCTAACCCTCCAACTATACCTAAATCTAACCATAAAACTCATCCTCACCCTAACACTAACCCTAACCCTAAACCTAACCCTAACTCTAACCCTAATCCTCACCCTCACCATCAATCTCAACATAACTCTAACCCTAACCCAAACAATAACAGTAATCCTAACCCTAAATATAACCCTAACCCTAATGCTAACACTCAACCTCACCCAAATCCTAATCCAAACCCTAAACCTCACCCTAAACCTAACCCTCACCCTCACCGAAACCCTAGCGCTCATCCTAACCCTCACCCTAACCCTAAACCTAACCCTAAACGTTACCGTATCACTAACCCTAATCCTCACCTTCATCCTAGCCCTCACCCTAACCATAATCGTAAAGCTAATCATCATCCTAACCCTAACCCTAACTCTAAGCCTAACCCTAACCCTAACCCCAACCCTCAATTTAACCCTAACCCTAATCCTAACACTAACACTAACCGTAAACCTAACCCTAAACCTAACCCTAATCCTCAGCCTCACCCTCACCCTAACCCAAACCCTAACCCTCATCCTAACTCTAATCCTAACCCTAACCCTAATCCTAACCCTCACACTCACCCTCACACTAACTCTAATTTTAAACCTCACCGTATCCCTAACCCTAACTCTCACTCTAACCCTCAGCCTAGCTCTCACCCTTACACTTATCCTAACCGTAAACCTCATCCTAACATTCAACCTAACCCTAAACCTAACCCTAACCCTCACCCAAACACGAACCTTAACACTCACCATCATGCTCGGCCTAAGCCTAAGCCTAAACCTAAACCTAACCTTAATCCCAATCCTCACCCTAACCCTAACTGTAACCCTAAACCTCACCCTCACCCTAAACCTCACCCTAACACTAATCCTAACCCTCACCCGCACCCGCACCATAACCGTAACCTTAAACCGAACCCTAACAATAACCCTAACCCTAATCCTAACGCTCACCCTAACCATAACCGTCACCCTGACCCAAACCCTCACCCTAAGACTTACGCTCACCATAACACTAACCCTAACACTGACACTAACCTCACACTAACACTAACCATAAATCTAACCCTAAATCTCAACCTCACCCTAAACCTAACACTAACCGTAACCCTAAACCTAACCCTAACCCTAACCTTCACACTCACCCTAAACATCACCCGAACGATAAACCTCAGCCTAACACTAACCCCAACCCTCACCCTCAACCTAGACTTCACCCTAACCCTAACCCTCATCCTCACCCTAAACCTCACATTAACCCTAACACTAATCCTCAATCTAATCCTCAACCTCACCCTAAAGCTAACACTAACCCTTAACCTAACCCTAAACCTCACCCTTACCGTAACCCTCACCTTCAGCCTAACCCGCGACTTTACCCTTACCGTCACCCCCACGCTAATGCGCACCCTAAACCTAACCCTTACCCTAACCCTAAATGTACCTCTAAACTTCAACCTCAACATAACCCTAACTCTAAAACTAACCCTAATACTAAACCTGACCCAAACCCTAACCCTAACCCTCACCCTCACCATAACCGTAACCCTAACCCTAAAGGTAACAATAACCCTAACCCTAACCCTAACCCTCACACGAACCATAACCCGCACCCTAACCCTAACCCTCACCCTAACACATACCCTCACCCTAACACTAACGCTAACCCTAACACTAACCCTCACACTAACCCTAAACCTCACCCTAATCCTAGACCTCACCCTAACCCTAAACCTAACCCTAATCCTCACCCTGACCCTAGCCCTCACACTAACCCTAATTCTAACCAGCACCCTCATCCTAACCCTAACCTTCATCCTCACCCTAAACCTCACACTAACCCTAATCCTAATCCTAATCCTAAATCTAACACTCACCCTAACCCTAACCCTAACCCTTACCATAACCCCAAACTTTAACCTAACACTCACCCTAACCTTAACACTCAACCTCAACCTAAATATCAACTTTACCCTTATCTCATCACCCTAACTCTCACCCTAACCCTAAACCTCATCCCAACACTCACCCTAAACGTAAACCTAACTATCACCGTAACCCTACCCTTCACGCTCAACCTCATGCTCAGCCTAAGCCTAAGCCTAATACTAATGCTTACCCTAACCCTCACCCTAACCCTAGACCTCACCCTAACCCTAATCGTAATCCTAACCCTCATCTTGACACTCATCCTAGCCCTAGCCCTAACCACCACCCTAAACCAAATCTTCACCCCCACCCTCAAACTCAGCCTAAACCTAAGCCTAAGCTTAACCCTAACCCTAACCCTCACACTCACCCTCACCCTTACCCTAACCCTAACCCTAACCATAACGCTAAACCTCAACCTAACCCTCTCCCTAACCTTAACCCTAAAACTAACCCTAACCCTAACCCTCGACCTAACCCTCCAAATAACCCTAAATCTAACCCTAAATTTCACACTCACCCTAACACTAATCCTAACACTAACCCTAAACTTCACCCTATCCCTATCCACATTCTCTCCCTAAACCTAACACTAACCCTAACCCGAAACCTAATCCTCAATCGAACCCTCACCCAAATGCTAACCTTAACCCTAAACCTAAACCTCACAATAACCCTAACCCAACACCTCACCCTCACCCTAGGAATCACCCTAACCCTAATCCCAACCCTAAACCTCATCCTAAAACTCACCCTAACAATAACCCTAACCCTAACCCTCAACCTAACCCTAATCCTCACCTTCACTGTAAACATTAACCTAACCCTCACCCTAACCCTAAAATTAACCCGAACCCTAACACTCACACTAAGCCTAACCCTCACCCTGACTCTCACCCTAACCCTCACCTTAACCCTAACCCCCACCCTGACCCGAAACCTATCCCTAAACCTCACCCTCAACCTAACCCTAAGTATAACCCTAACCCTAAAATTAAACCTCACCCTATCCCTAACCCTAATGCTCACACTCAACCTCATGCTCAGCCTAACCCTAAGCCTAACACTATCCCTAACCCTAACCCTCACACTCACAATAACCCTTACCCTAATCCTAATCCTAACACTAAGCCTTACCCTCACCCTCACCCTAACCCTCACCATAACCCTAATTTTAACACTAACCCTAACCCTAACACTCAGCCTAACCCTAAACCTAACTCTAACCCTAAACCTCACACTAACCTGCACCCTCACACTCACTGTAATTCTAACCCTAACCTTAACCCTAACCCTAAACCTCACCCTAACCGCAATCCTAACCCTAACCCTAACCCTAACCTTCCCCTTAACCCTATATCTAAGCCTAAACCTCATCCTCACCCTAACCCTAACACTAACCCTAACCCTAACCCTCACCCTAACCCTATATCTAACCCTAAACCTCACCCTCACCTTCACCCTAACCCTAAACCTAGCACTAAACCCCACCCTAACCCTAACCCTAACCCTCACCCGTACTTTCATCTTCACCGAAACTCGAACCCTAACACTAACAATAACACTAACCCTAACAATCACCCTAACCCTCATCCTCACCCCCATTCTCACCCTCAGCCTAACCCTAAGCCTAAGCCTAACCCTCAACCTAACCCTCATACTCATGCTCACCCTAAACCTAATCCTAACCCTAAGCCTATCCCTAAACCTCAACCAAACACACAACCTCACCTTAACACTAACTCTAACCCTAAACATCACACTAACCCTCCCCCTAACCCTAAGTCTAACCCTAAACTTCACCCTAACTTAACCCTGACCCTCAACCTCATTGTAACTCTAACCCTAACCCTAACAATAACACTAACCCTAACCCTAATCCTAACCCTAACCATAACCCTCAGCCTCAGCCTCAACCTCACCCTAACCCAAACCCTAACACTAACCCTCACCCTAACCCTAAGCCTAACCCTAACCCTAACCCTAACCCTCACACTCAACCTCAAACTAATAAAAATCGTAAACCTAACCTATCCCTAACCCTCACCCTTGCACTCAACCTAACGCTAATTCTAACCCTCACCCGTACCCTAACCCTAACCCTCATCCTCACCCTAAACCTCACACTAACCAAAACCCTAACCCTAATGCTCAATCGAACCCTCACTCTAACCCTAACACTAACACTAAACCTAATCCTAACGCTCACCCTTATCTTAATCCTCACCCTCAGCCTCAACGTGAGGTTTACCCTTACCATCATACTCACCCTAACCCTCAACCTCATCCTAACCCTCAACCTAACCGTAAACCTAACCATCACCCTAAACCTAACCCTCACCCTCAACCTCATGCTCAGCCTAAACCTAAGCCTAAGCCTAACCCTTACCCTTACCCTCACCCTCACCCTAGCCCTCACCCTAACCATCACCCTAACCCTAATCCTCACCCCCAGCCTCACCCTCAGCATAACCCTAACCCTAACCCTAACACTAACCCTCACATAGCCCAACCCTAACACTAATGCTAACCCTAACCCTAAACCTAAACCTCAACCTAACCCTCAACCTAACCTTAACCCTAACACTAACCCTAACACTAACCGTTCACCTAACCCTCCCCCTAACCCTAAATATAATCCTAAAACTCACCCTCACCCTAACCCAAATACTAACCCTAAACCTCACCCTAACCCTAACCCTCACCCTCACTGTAACCCTAAGCCTTATCCTAAACCTCGCCCTAAAATTAACCCTAATCCGCAACCAAACACTAATCCTAACATGCACCCACACCCTAGCCCTCACCCGAACCCTAATCATAACCCTAATCCTCACCCAAACCCTCACCCTAACACTTACAGTAACCCTCACCCTAATCCTAAGCCTTACCCTAATCTTCAAACTAACCGTAACCCTCAACCTCACTGTAACCCTAACCCTAACCGTCACTTGGGCCCTAAACTTAACCCGAACCCTAACTCTCACCGTAACCCTATGCCTAAATCTCACCCTCACCCTAACACTCACCCTCAGCCTCACCCTAAACTTAACCCTAAGCCTAACCCTAACCCTAACCCTAACCCTCACACTCACCCTAAGAGTTCCCTAATCCTAATCCTAACACTAAGCCTTATCCTCAACCTCACCCTAACCCTCACCGTAACCCTAAATCTAACACTAACCCTAACCCTAACCCTCACCCTCAGCCTCACCCTAACGCTAACTCTAACCCTATTCCTCACCCTCACTCTAAACCTAACCCTCACCTGCACCCTCCCCCTCACAGTAACTCTAAGCCTCACCATAACAATAACACTAACCATAACCCAAACCATCAACCTAACCCTAATCCTCACCCCCACCCTCACCCTCAGCCTAACCCTAAGCCTATGCTTAACCCCCACCATAACTGTCACAATCACACTCACCATACCCCTAATACTAAATTTAACGCTATCCCTAACCCTCAACCTAACCCTCACCCTCCCCGTAACCCTAACAATAACCCTAACCCTAACCCTCAACCTCAACCTCATGCTCAGCCTAATCCTAAGCCTAAGCATAACCCTCATCCTAAACCTCACCCTAACCCTAACCCTAACCATCACCCTAAACCTAATCCTCACCCCCACTC
The DNA here is from genome assembly GCF_024711535.1 of Dipodomys merriami. Classification (NCBI taxonomy): domain Eukaryota; kingdom Metazoa; phylum Chordata; class Mammalia; order Rodentia; family Heteromyidae; genus Dipodomys; species Dipodomys merriami. The sequence goes on along the minus strand of NW_027202360.1, from coordinate 244,253 downwards.
TCACACTCAGCCTAAATCTTAGCCTAAGCCTATCCCTAACAAAAACCCTCACAGTCACCCTCACCCTCACACTAATCCTAACCCTAACCCTAACCATATCCCTAAACCTCATCCTAACCCTCACCCTATCCTTAAACCTAAAACTAACCCTAACCCTATCCCTAAGCCTCGAACTCACCCTCCAACTAACCCTAAATCTAATCCTAAACCTCACACTTACACTAATCCTAATCCTATCCCTAACCCTAAACCTCACCCTAACCCTAACACCAACCCTCACCCTCACCCTCAACCTCAACCCTCACCGTAACTCTAACCCTAACCCTAACAATAACACTAATCCTAGCCCTAAATCTAACACTAACCCTAATCCTCACCATCACAGTAACCCTGACCATCAAACTAACCCTCACACTACCCCTAACCCTAACCCTAAACCTTAATCTAACACTAACCCTAACCCTCACCCTCACCCAAGCCCTCAATCTAACCCTAATCCTAACCCTAATCCTCATCCTTAACCTCTACCTAACCCTAACCTTAACCCTCACCCTAACCCTAAACCTAACCCTAACTCTCAACCGAACCCTAACACTAAACCTAACCCTCACGCTAACCCTAAACATAACCGAACCCTAATTCTCACCCTAACCCTAAATCTAACCTCATCCTAACTCTCAACCTAACACTAAACCTAAACCTCACCCTCACCCTTATCCGAACCCTAACCCTCAACCTAACCCTAAACCTTACCCTCACCCTAACCCTTACCCTAACCCTCAACCTAACCCTAAACTTAACCTGAACCCTAACTCTCACACTTACCCTAACCCTAACCCTCAACCTAACCATAATCCTAAACCTAACCCTCACCCTCAACCTCATCCTCAGCCTAACCCTAAGCCTAACCCTAAACCTAACAATAACACAGTCACTAACCCTCACCCTAACCCTAATCCTACCAATAACCCTCACACTCACACTAAACCTAACCCTAACCCTAACTCTTACCCTCAACCTCAGCCTAACCCTAAGCCTATCCCTAACCCTAACCCTAACCTTCACACTCACGCTAAACCTAACCCTAATCCTACTCCTAACCCTAACTCTAACCATGAACCTCAACCTAACCCTCGCTTAAGCCTAACCCTAACATTAATCCTAAACCTAACCCTCACCTTCAGACTCACCCTAACCCTAACTCTAACACTAAACCTCAACCTGACCCTAACCCTAACCATAACCCTATCCCCAAACCTCATCCTATCCCTAAATCTAACCCTCACCCACACCATAACGGAAACCCTAACCCTAATGCTAACAATAATCCTAACGCTAACCCTAACCCTCACCCTAACCATAACCCTCACCCTAACCCTAACCCTCACCCTAACACTTGCCCTAACCCTAACCCTAACCCTAACCCTCACCCTCACCATAACTCTAACCCTAACCCTAACAATAACACTAATCCTAACCCTAAACCTAACCGTAACCCTAACCCTAACTCTAATGCTAACACTCAACCTCACCCTAACCCTAATCCTAACCGTAAACCTCACTCTAACCCTAACCCTCACCCTCACCGTAACCCTAACCCTCATCCTTACCCTCACCCTAACCCTCATCCTTACCCTCAACCTAACCCCAACCCTAACCCTAAACCTTACCCTAAAACAAACACTAATCCTCACGCTCACCCTAGCCCTCAGCCTAAACCTAATTGTAACCCTAATCCTCACCCTAACCCTCACAGGAAACCTAACACTAACCCTGATCCTTACCCTAACCCTAAACCTCAACCTAACACTAACACTGACGCTCACCCTAACCCTAACCCTCACCCTACCCCTAAACTTAACGAAACCTAACTATCCCTCTAACCAGAACCATCACACTCACCCTCACCCTCACCATAACCGTAATACTCTCCCTAACCCTAACAATCACACTAATCCCCAACCTATCACTAACCCTATCCCTAAACCCCACCCTAACCCTACCCCTAACCCTCACCCTCACCCTCAGCCTCAGCCTAAACCTAAGCCTAAACCTGACCCTAACCCTAAAACTCAAACTCACCCTAATCCTTACTCTAATCCTAATCCTAACCCTAACCCTATTCCTCACACTCACCCTAACCTTCACCCTAACCCTACCCCTCACCCTAACCCTAATCCTAAACCTCATCCTAACCCTCACCCTAACACTAAGCCTAACCCTCACCCTCACTATCACCCTAACCCTAATCCTAACCCTAACCCTCATCCTAACCCTCCCTCTAACCCTTACCCTAAACCATACCCTAACCCTAACCCTCAACTTCAACCTCATCCTTAGCCTAACCCTTAACCTAAACCTAAACCTAACCTAACACAATCACTCACCCTCACCTTAACCCTAATCCTAATCCTAACCCTCACTCTCACCCTCAGTGTAACCCTAAGCCTAACCCTAACCAGAACATTAACCCTCACACTCACCCTAACCCTTACCATAATCCTAATCCTAACCCTAACCATAAGCCTCACACTCTGCCTCAGCTTAACCCTAACTCTAACCCTATACCTCACACTCACCAGAACCCTAACCCTAAACTTAACCCTAAAGTTCACCCTGACCCTAACCGTAAACCTCAACCTCTAACATTAATCCTAAACCTAACCCTCATCCTAACACTCCCCATAAACCTAACCCTAACCCTCACCCTAAACCTAACCCTCACCCTCACCCTCATCCTCATCCTAACCCTAAGCCTAACCCTAAACTTAACCCTAACCCTTACACTCACCCTAACACTAACCCTAACCCTATTCCTAACCCTAATCCTAAACTTCACCCTTACCCTAAACCTCACCCTCAACCTCAGCCTAACCCTAAGCCTATCCCTAACCCTAAACCTAACCCTCACACCCAAACCCTAACTGTAATCCTACTCCTAACCCTAACTCTAACCCTCACCCTCAACCTAACCCTCACCTTAAGCCTAACCCTAACATTAATCCTAAACCTAACTCTCACCCTCAGCCTCATCCTAACCCTAACTCTAACACTAAACCTCATCCTGACCCTAACCCTAACCCTAATCTTATAACTAAACCACATCCTAGTCCTAAATATAAGCTTCACCCTCACCCTCACCATAACCGTAACCCTAACCCTAATGCTAAAAACAATCCTAACCCTCACCCTAACCATAACACTCACCTTAACCCTCACCCTCACCCTAACACTTACGTTCACCCTAACACTAACTCTAACCCTCACACTAATCCTAACCATCACCCTAACACTAAACCTCACCCTAAAACTAACCCTAAACCTCGCCCTCTTCCTAGCCCGCACCCTAAGCCTAACACTCATCCTCACCTTAAACCTCACACTAACCCTAACACTAATCCTCAATCTAACCCTCACCCTCACCCTAAAGCTAACACTAACCCTCACCCTAACCCTAACCCTAACCCTTACCGAAACCATCACCCTCAGCCTAACCCTCAACTTTACCCTTACCGTCACCCCCAAGCTAACCCGCACCCTAACCCTAACTGTACCCCTAAACCTCACCCTCACCGTAACCGTAACTCTAACCCTAACCCTAACACTAAACCTCCCCCTAACCCTAACCCTAACCTTAAACCTCACCCTCACACTCACCCTAGCCCTTACTCTAACTCTAATCCTAACCCTAACCCTCATCCAAAAACCTCTGGCTAACCCTAACCGTCAACCTCAAACTCACCCTCAGCCTAACCGTAAGCCTAACCCTAAACGTAAACCTAAAACACACTCACCCTCACTCTAACCCAAATCCTATCCCTAACACTAACCCTAACCCTAACCCTCCCCCTGACTCTCACTCTAACCCTAAACCTAAAACTAACACTTACCCTAACCCTGAACCTAAACCTCACCCTAACCCTAACTCTAAACCTAAACCTCAACCTCACCCAAACCCTAACCAAAACCCTAAACATCACCCTAACACTAATCCTAACCCTAACTCACACCCTCACCCTCAGGCTAATCCTAATCCTAAGCCTAACCCTAACCCTCACACACACCCTAAACCTAACCCTAAACCTCAACCTAACCCTAACCCTCACCCTCAACCTCAGACTAACCCTAAGCCTATCCCTAATCCTAACCCTAACCCTCACACTCACCCTAACACAAACCCTAATCCTACTCCTAACCCTAACCCTAACCCTCACCCTCAACCTAACCCTCAACTTAACCCTAACCTTAACATTAATCCTAACCCTAATCATCACCCTCAGCCTCACCCTAAACCTAACTCTAACACTAAACCTCACGCTAACTCTAAACCTAACCCTAACCCTAACCCTAAACCTCATCCTAGCCCTAATCCTAACCGTCACCCTCACCCTCACCATAACCTTAACCCTAACAGTAACGCTAACAATAACCCTAAACCTAACCCTTAGCCTCACCATAACTATAACCCTCACCCTAACCCTAACCCTCACCCTAACACTTACCCTCACCCTAACATGAATCCTAACCCTAACACTAAACCTCACACTATCCCTAAGCATCACCCTACACATAAACCTCACCCTAACCCTAACCCTCATCCTCACCCTAAAATTCACACTAACCCTAACCCTAAACCTCCATCTAACCCTGAAACTAACCTTAACCCTAACACTTACCCTAATCCTAACCCTAGACCTAACCCTCCAACTAAACCTAAATCTAACCATAAACCGCACCCTCACCCTAACACTAACCCTAACCCTAAACCTAACCTTAACTCTAACCCTAATCCTCACCCTCACCATCACTCTCAATATAACTCTAACCCTAACCCAAACAATAACAGTAATCCTAACATCCTAACCCTAAATCTATCCCTAACCCTAACCCTAACCCTAATGCTAAAACTCAACCTCACCCAAACCCTAATCCAAACCCTAAACGTCATCCTAACCCTAACCCTCACCCTCATCGTAAACCTAACGCTCATCCTAACACTCACCCTAACCCTAACCCTAACCCTAAACGTTACCCTATCACTAACCCTAATCCTCACCTTCACCCTAGCCCTCACCCTAACCTTAATCGTAAACCTAATCCTCATCCTAACCCTTACCCTAACTCTAAGCCTAAACCTAAACCTAACCCCAAACCTCACTGTAACCCTAACCCTAACCCTAACACTAACACTAACCCTAAACCTAACCCGAAACCTAACCCTAATCCTCAGACTCACCCTCACCCTAACCCAAACCCTAACCCTCATCCTAACTCTAATCCTAACCCTAACCCTAATCCTAACCCTCAAACTCACCATCACCCTAACTCTAATCCTAAACCTCACCCTATCCCTAACCCTAACCCTCACTCTAACCCTCAGCCTAGCCCTCACCATTACACTTATCCTAACCGTAAACCTCATACTAACATTCACGCTAATCCTAAACTAACCCTAACCCTCACCCAAACACGAACCCTAACACTCACCCTCATGCTCGGCTTAAGCCTAAGCCTAACCTTAATCCCAATCCTCACCCTAACCCTAACTGTAACCCTAAACCTCACCCTCACCCTAACACTAACCCTAACCCTCATCCACACCCGCACCATAACCATAACCTTAAACCAAACCCTAACAATAACCCTAACCCTAATCCTAACGCTCACAATAACCATAACCGTCACCCTGACCCAAAACCTCAAGTTAAGACTTACGCTCACCATATCATTAACCCTAATGCTAACACTAACCTCACACTAACACTAACCCTAAATCTAACTCTAATCCTCAACCTCACCCTAACTAAGTCTAACCCTAACCATAACCCTAAACCTCACCCTAACCCTAACCCTCACACTCACCCTAAACATCACACGAACCATAAACCTCAGCCTAACACTAATCCCAACCCTCACCCTCACCCTAGCCTTCATCCTAACCCTAACCCTCATCCTCACCCTAAACCTCACACTAACTCTAACACTAATCCTCAATCTAATCCTCAACCTGACTCTAAAGCTAACACTAAGCCTCACCCTAACCCTAACCCTCAACCTTACCATAACCCTCACCCTCAGCCTAACCCTCGCCTTTACCCTTACTGTCACCCCCACGCTAATGCACACCCTAAACCTACCTTTACCCTAACCCTAACTCTACCCCTAAACTTCAACCTCAACATAACCCTAACTCTAACACTAACCCTAATACTAAACCTGACCCAAACCCTAAACCTAACCCTCACCTTCACCATAACCGTAACCCTAACCCTAAAGGTAACAATAACCGTAAACCTAACCCTAACCCTCACACGAACCATAACCCACACCCTAACCCTAACCCTCACCCTTACACATACCCTCACCCTAACACTAACGCTAACCCTAACCCTAACAATAAAGCTCACCCTAATCCTAAACCTCACCCTAACCCTATACATAACCCTAATCCTCACCCTGACCCTAGCCCTCACCCTAACCCTAATTCTAACCATCACCCTCACCCTAACCCTAAATTTCATCCTCACCCTAAATCTCACACTAACCCTAATCCTATTCCCAAATCTAACCCTCACCCTAACCCTAACCCTAACCCTTACCCTAACCCCAAACTTTAACCTAACCCTCACCCTTACCTTAACCCTCAACCTCAACCTAAACATCACCTTTACCCTTATCACCATCACCCTAACCGTCACCCTAACCCTAAACTTCATTCCAACCCTCACCCAACCGTAAACCTAACAATCACCCTAACCCTAAACCTGACCCTCAACCTCACCCTCAGCATAACCCTAAGCCTAAGCCTAACCCTTAACCTGACCCTCACCCTAACCCTAGACCTCAACCTAACCCTAATCGTAATCCTAACCCTCATCTTGACACACATCCTAGCCCTAACCCTAACAATCACCCTAAACCTAATCTTCACCCCCACCCTCACACTCAGCCTAACCCTAGCCTAAGCCTAAACCTAACCCTAACCCTCACACTCACCCTCACCCTCACCTTAATCCTAACCCTAACCCTAAAAATAACACTAAACCTCAACCTAAACCTCTCCCTAACCTTAACCCTAAAACCCTAACCCTCGACCTAACCCTCCAAATAACCCTAAATCTAACCCTAAATCTCACCCTCACCCAAACCCTAATCCTAACCCTAACCCTAAACCTCACCCTATCCCTATCCCTAACCCTCACCCTCACCCTCACCCTCATCACAAATCTAAGCCTAACCCTAACAATAACACTAATCCTAACCCTAAACCTAACCCAAACCCTAACCCTAATCCTAACACTCACTCTCATGCTAAGCCTAATCCTAACCCTAACCCTCACCCTAACCCTAATCCTCATTCTCACCATAACCCTCATCCTCAACCTAACCCTAATCCTAACCCTAATCCTCATCCTTACCCTCACCCTAACCCTAACCTTAAACCTCACTGTAGCCCTAACCCTAAGCCTAATCCTCATCATAACCCTAAAACCCATGCTCATAATAACTCTAACCATAATCCTCACCTTATCCCTAAACATAATCAAACCCTAACTCTCACCCTAACCATAACCCTAACCCTCATCCTTACCCTAACCCTCACCCTTAACCTCACCCTAATCCTAACCCTCACCCTAAACCTCACCCTAACCCTAACCCTCACCCTCACCCTCACACTCACCATAACTCTAACCCTAACACTAACAATAACACTAATCCTAAACCGAAACCTAACCCTAACCCTAATCCTAACACTCATCCTCACACTAACCCTAATCCTAAACCAAACCCTCACCCTAACCCTAATCATCACCCTCACCATAACACTAACCCTCAACCTAACTCTCACCCTAACCCTAAACCTTAATCTAACACTAACCCTAACCCTCAACTTCACCCTAGCCCTCACCCTAACCCTAATCCTAACCCTAAACCTCATCCTTACCCTCACCCTAACCCTAACCTTAACCCTCACCCTAGCCCTAACCCTAACCCTATTCCTCAACGTAACCCTAAACCTCATGCTCACCTTAAACCTAACCCTAAGCCTCACCCTAACCATAAACATAACTGAACCCTAACTCTCACCCTAACCCTAACCCTAACCCTAAAACTTAATCTAACACTAACCCTAACCCTCATCCTCACCCTCAGCCTAACCCTAAGCCAAAACCTAACCCTAGCCCTAACGCTCACACTAACCCTAACCCTTACCCTAAACCTAACCCTAACCCTAAGCCTAACCCTCACCCTCAACCTAACCCTCAACCTAGCCCTAAATGTCACACTAACCCCAACCCTAACCCTCGACCTCAGCCTCATCCTACCCCTAACTCTAACCCTAAACTTCACCATCACCTTAACACTAACCCTACCCCTAACCGTAAACCTCACCCTCACCCTAGCGCTCACACTCAACCTACAACTAACCATAACCCTCACCCTCACCCTAACCCTAATCCGATCCCTCACCCTCAACCTAACCCTAACACTCACCCTCACCATAACCCTTACCCTAACCCTCAACCTAACCCTAAACTTAACCCAAACACTAACTCTCACCTTTACCATAATCCTAATGATCAAGCTAAACCTAACCCTAAACCTCATCCTCACTCTAGCCTCACCCAACCCTAAACCTAACCCTATCCCTTTTCCTAACCCTCCCCCTAACCCTTACCCTAACCCTCATCCTAACACTAACCCTCAGCCTCAACCTCACCCTCAGACTAACCCTAAGCCTAACACTAAACCTAACCCTAACACACAAACTCACCCTCACCGTAAACCTCACCCTAACCCTAACCCTCATCTTAACCCTCCACATAACCCTAAACCTAACCCTAACACTAACCCACACCCTCACCCTCAATCTAATCCTAAGCCTAACCCTAATTCTCACCCTCACACTCACCGTAACCCTAAACCTAAACCTCACCCTAACCCTAACCCTCACCCTCAACCTCAGACTAACCCTAAGCCTATCCCTAAACCTATGCCTAACCCTCACACTCACCCTCACCCTAACCCTAATCCTACTCCTAACCCTAATCCTAACCCTCAGCCTCAACCTAACCCTCACCTTAAGCCTAAGCTTAACATTAATCCTAACCCTAACCCTCACCCTCAGCCTCACCCTAACACTAACTCTAACACTAAACCTCACCCTGACCCTCAACCTAAACCTCACGCTCACCCTAGCCCTCTCCCTAACCTTAATCCTAACACTAACCCTCATGCTAAACCTCCCCCAAACCCTTACCCTAACCCTCACCCAAACCCTAATCCTCACCCTCACCCTCACCCTCAGCCTAACCTGAAGCCTAACCCTAAACCTAACACTAACATACACACTCAACCTCAACTTAACCCTAATCCTAACCCTAACCCTCACCCTCACCCTCAGTGTAACCCTAAGCCTAACCCTAACCCTAACATTAAACCCTCACACTCACCCTAACCCTTACCCTAATCCTTATCCTAAACCTAATCCTAACCCTCACCCTCAGCCTCACCTTAACCCTAACTCTAATTCTAAACTTCAGCCTCATCCTAACCCTAACTCTAACCCTAACCCTAAACCTCACCCTAACCTTAACCTTAAACCTCACCCTCACCCTAGCCCGCACCCTAACCCTAACCCTAATCCTAATCCTAACCCTCATCCTAACCCTCCCCCTAACCTTAACCCTAACCCTCACCCTAACCTTAACCCTCACCCTTACCCTCACTCTAACACTGACACTTACACTAACCTAAAACCTAACACTAACTGGAAAACTAACACTCAACCTCAGCTTCACCCTAACCCTAACTCTAACCGTAAACCTCACCCTCACCCTAACCCTAACCCTAATCCTAACCCTAACCCTCACCCTAACCCTAACCCTCACCCTCACTGTAACCCTAAACCTCATCCTAACCCTCACCCTAATCCTAACCCTAAGCCTTAACCTAACACTAACCCTAGTTCTCACCCTCACCCTATCCTTCACCCTAACACTAATCATAACCCTAATCGTCATCCTAACCCTCATCATAACCCTAAAACTAACCCTAATCCTTAACCTAAACCAGAACCTCAACCTAACCCTAACCCTAATGCTCACCATATCCCTAACCCTAACCCTCACCCTAACCCTGAACTTAACTGAACCCTAACTCTTTTTTTTTTAATTTAATTTTATTTTATTTGAGAACATACTGTACAGAGGGGTTACAATTACATTGGCAGGATAATGCATACATTTCTTACCAAGCATTGCAGCCTCCTCCTTTGTTTACCCTTCACCTCCCTTCCCAGCCTCCCCCCTCCCCCTCACCCAATCATACCCCCCTCCCCCCCCCCACACCGACATTGTAAAGCTTGCTTTGACAGGACATTTTGTAATTCTCCTTGTTGCAACAGGTCCACCTGAATCCTTAAACGACTTGTTGTCCCCATCTCCTCCACATGTTATACTGACATCAAATAAAGTGAAAGCGGGGGTTACACTGTGGGGGAGGGACATACAAAGCAACAAAAAAATAATCTTATAAATGCGTTAGAAACACATGCATGAAAGAAACGAAAACATTAAAATACATAACTAAGGATTCATTTTCCTAACATCACATTATCTGACCTTTTCTGCTTGACTCATACCTATACTAGATATTGCAAATAAGGGAAACCATGGGACCTATGTTTCTTTGGGCCTGGCTTACTTCACTTAATATAATTTTTTCCAAGCCTTTCCATTTCCTAACAAATGGGGAAATGTCATTCTTTCTGATGGAGGCATAGAATTCCATTGTGTATATATACCACATTTTCTTGATCCATGCATCTATTGAGGGGCATCTGGGTTGGTTCCAAATCTTAGCTATGGTAAATAATGCTGCAATAAACATAGTTGTGCTGGTAGCTTTAGTGTGGTCTTGTTTGTATACATTTGGGTAAATGCCCAAAAGTGGGATTGCTGGATCATACTGGAGATCTATGTGAAGTCTTTTGAGGAACCTCCATACTGCTTTCCAAAGTGGTTGAACAAGTTTACATTCCCACCAACAATGTAGTAAGGTTCCTTTCTGTCCACATCCCCTCCATCATCTGTTGTTGTTAGAGTTCTTGATTTTTGCTGTTCTAACTGGAGTGAGGTGATATCTCCATGTTGTTTTGATTTGCATTTCTTTTATGGCTAGGGATGTTGAACATTTCTTCATGTGTCTATTGGCCATCCGTCTTTCTTCTTCAGAGAAGCTTCTCTTTAAGTCTTTCGCCCACTTATTTATTGGGCAGTTGTTTCTTTGAGGATTTGTTGTTGGGTGGCTTAATTTTTTGAGTTCCAAGTATATTTTAGATATGAGACCCTTGTCCGTTGTATGGCTAGTAAAGATCTTCTCCCAATCGGTGGGCTTTCTATTGATCTTGCTAGCTATGTCATTTGCCCTGCAGAAGCTCTGCAACCTTATGTAATCCCATTTGTCCAACCTTTCTTTGATTTGTTGTGTTTCTGGGTCTCTATTCAGAAAATTTCGGCCTGAGCCAAGGAGACCTAGGGTTTCTCCTATTCCATCCTGTAATGTTTTCAGAGTGTCTGCTTTGAGTTCAAGGTCTTTGATCAATTTGGAGTTGATTCTGGTGCAGGGTGATATATAAGGAGCTAGCTTTAGTTTTCTACATGTAGTTAACCAATTTTACCAGCACCAATTACTGAAGAGGCTGTCTTTCGTCCATTCTATTGTTTCAGCTTCCTTATCGAAGATTAGATGGCTATAGGTCTGTAGGTTCATTTCTGGGTTTTCTGAACCCTAACTCTTACCCTAATCCAAACCCTCAACCTAACCCTCACCCTAACGCTCACCATAACCCTAACCCTAATCCTAACACTCACCCTAACCCTCACCCTAACACTAAACCAAACCGTCGCCCTCACTCTAATACTAACACCAATCCAAACCCTAACCTTCACCCTCAACCTCACCCTTAGCCTAACTCTTAGCCTAAACCTAAACCTAACACACACACTCAACCTCACCCTAACCCAAATCCTAACCCTAACCCTCACCGTCACCCTAACTCTAACCCCAAACCTCACCTTCATCATAATCCTCATTCTAACCCTAACCCAAACCCTAAACCTCACCCTAACCCTAACCCTATGCCTCACCCTCACCGTAACCAAAACCCTAAACCTAACCCTAACAATAACCCTAACCCTAATCCTAACACTCACCCTAACCATAACACTCACCCTAACCCAAAACCTCACATTAAAACTTACCCTCAACCTAACACTAACCCTAACCCTAACACTAACCCTCACATTAACCCTAACCATAACCCTAACCCTAAACCTCAACCTAACCCTCACCCTCACCCTAACTCTAACACTAACCCTATCCCTAACCCTAACCCTAACCCTCCCCCTAACCCTATATCTAACCCTAAACCTCACTCTCACACTAACACTAACCCTAACCCTAAACCACACCCTAACCCTAACCCTAACCCTCACCCGCACCCACAACCTCAACCTAACCCTAAGCCTAAGCCTAGCCCTCACCATAACCGTCACACTCACCCTCACCCTAAATCTAATACTAAACCTAACACTATCCCTAAACCTCAACCTAACCCTCACCCTAACCCTAAACCTAACCATCACCCTAACCCTAACCCTCACCCTCAACGTCACGCTCAGCCTAACCCTAAGCCTAAGCTTAACCCTTACCCTAAACCTCACCCACACCCTAGCCCTCACCCTAACCCTAATTCTAATCCTAAACCTAATCCTCATCCTAACCCTCAACCTAGCCCCAACCCTAACCACCACCCTAAACCTAATCTTCAACCCCACCCTCACCCTCAGCCTAACTATAAGCCTAATTCTAAGACTAACCCTAACCCTCACCCTCACACTCACACTCACACTACTCCTAAAACTAACCCTGACCATAACCCTAAACCTCAACCTAACCCTCACCCTAAACTTAACCCTAAAACTAACCCTAACCCTAACCCTCGACCTAAACCTCCAACTAACGCTAAATCTAACCTAAACCTCACCCTCACCCTAACCCTAATCCTAACACTAACCCTAAACCTTACCCTAAACCTAACCCTAACCCTCACCCTCACCCTCACGGTATCTCTAACCCTAACCCTAACAATAACACTAACCCTAACCCAAACCATCACCCTAACCCTAATCTTCACCCCCACCCTCACCCTGAGCCTAACCCTAAGCCTGAGCCTAGCCCTCACACTAACGGTCACAGTCACCCTCACCCTAACCCTAATACTAAACCTAACCCTATCCCTAAACCTCAACCTAACCCTCATCATCCCCTAACCCTAACACTAACAATAACCCTAAACCTCCCCCTAACCCTCCCCCTAACACTAACTCTAACGTTAAACCTCACCCACACCCTAACCCTAACCATAAACCTCACGCTAAACCTCACCCTAACCCTAACCTTAACCCTCACCCTCAATCTCACCGTAACTCTAAACCTAACCCTAAAAATAACACTAACCCCAACCTTAACCCTAATATTATCCATAATCCTCACCATCAGCCTCAACCTCAGTGCAAACTTAACCCTAACCATAACACTAACAATAACCCTAATCCTAAACCTAACCCTAATACTCAACCCCACCCTCACCCTCAGCCGAAACCTAAGCCTAACCCTAACCCTAACCTAACTGTAACCATAACCCTAACCCTAACACTAACACTAAACCCAACCCTAAATCTAACCCTAATCCTCAGCATCACCCTCATCCTAACCAAAACCATAACCTTACCCTCACCCTAACCCTAAGCCTAACCCTAACACTGACCCTCAGACTCATCCTCAACCTAACCCTAACCCTAAACTTACCCTATTCCTAAAACTAACCCTCACCTTAGCCATCACACTAGTCCTCACCCTAACACTAATCCTAACCCTAAACCTCATCCTAAACCTCACCCTAAAACTAACCCTAACCCGCACCCTAACCCTAACTCTAACCCTCACCCTCATGCTTGGCCTAAGCCTAAGCCTAAGCCTAAGTGTAACTCTAACCCAAACCCTCACCCTAACACTGACCCTATCACTACCCCTAACTCTAACCGTAAAACTCACTCTCATCCTAACCCTAACTCTAACCCATACCCTAAACCTAAACCTCATACTAACCCTAACCCTCACCCTCACCCTCACCCTCACCGTAACCGTAACCCTAACCCTAACAATAACCCTAACCCTAACTCTAACACTCAACATAACCATAACCCTCACCCTGACCCTAACCCTCACCCTAACACTTACCCTCACCCTAACACTAACCCTAAAACTAACACTAACACTCACACTAACCCTAATCATGACCCTAAACCTCACCCTAAACCTAAACCTAACCCTCACCCTCACCCTAGCCCTCACCCTAACCCTAACCTTCATCCTCACCCTAAACCACACACTAATCGTAACACTAATCCTCAATCTAACCCACACCCACACCCTTCCATTAACCCTAACCCTCACCCTAACCCTAAACCTCACCCCACTGTAACCCTGAACCTCAGCCTAACCCTCACGTTTAACCTTACCATCACCCCCACGCGAACCCTTACCCTAAACCTAACCCTCACCCTAACTCTCACCCTAACTCTAATGACACCACAGAAACTCACCCTCACCCTAACCCTAAACCTGACCCTAACCCTAACCTTCAACCTCACCTAAAACCTTACACTAACCCTAACCCTAAATCTCAATTTAACCCTCATCATAACCCTAATCCTAACCATTAACCTAACCCTAAACCTAACCCTAACACTCACCCTTATCTTAACCCTAACCCCCAGCCTAAACCTCACCTTTATCCTTACCATCATCCTCACCCTAAACCTCCTCCTAACCCTAAACCTCATCCTAAACTTCACCCTAAGCGTAAAAGTAACCATCACCCTAAACCTAACCATCACCCTCACCCTAGTACTCACCCTAAACCTAATCCTAACCCTAACCCTCATCCTAACCTTAAACCTAAACCTCACCCTCACCCTCACCCTAACCCTAATCCTAACCCCACCCTAACCCTAACCCTAAACCTCACCCTCACCCTTACCCTAACCCTAAACCTAACCCTCACTCTCAACCTCACCCTCAGCCTAACCCTAAGCCTAACCCTAAACCAAAACCTAACACACACACTCACCCTCACCCTAACCTTAATCCTAACCCTAACACTAACCCTATACCTCCTCCTAACTCTCACCCTAACCCTAAACCTAACACTAGCCCTAAACCTAACCCTGAAGCTAACCCTCACCCTAACCCTAACTCTAACCCTAAACCCCACCCTCATTCTAAACCTCATCCTAAGCCTAACACTAAACCTCACCCTCACCCGTACCATAACCATAAACTTAAACGCAACCCTAACAATAACCCTAACCCTAATCCTAACCCTCAGACTAACCATAAGCCTCACCCTGACCCAACCCCTCACCCTAAGACTTACCCTGACTGTAACACTAACCCTAATGCTAACACTAACACTCACACTAACACTAACCCTAAATTTAACCCTAAACCTCAACCTCACCCTAACCCTAACCATAACCCTAAACCTCACCCTAAACCTAACCCTCACCCTCACCCTCACAGTAACCGTAACTCTATCCCAACCCCTAACAATAAACATAAACCTAACCCTAACACTCACCCTAACCATAACCCTCACCCTAACCCTAATGCTCACCCAAACTCTTACCCTCAACCTAACACTAATCCTAACCGTAACACTAACCCGCACACTAACCCTAAACATCACCGTAAACCTAAACCTCAGCCTAACACTAACCCCAACCCTCACCCTCACCCTAGCCTTCACCCTAATCCTAACCCTCATCCTCACACTAAACCTCACACTAACACTAACACTAATCCTCAATCTAACCCTCAACCTCAATCTAAAGCTAACACTAACCCTCACCCTAACCCTAACCCTCACCCTTAGTGTAACCCTCACCCTCAGCCTAACCCTCAACTTTACCCTTACTGTCACACCCACGCTAACCCGCACCTAACATTAACCCTCACCCTAACCCTAACTGTACGCCTAAACCTCACCCTCACCATAACCCTAACCCTAACCCTAACCCTAACCCTAACCCTAACTCTAATCCTAACACTAACATTAACCTCACCCTAACCATAACCCTAACCCTCACCATCACCATAACCGTAACCCTAACCCTAAACCTAACAATAACCCTAACCCTAACCCTAACCCTCACACTAACCATAACCCACAACTTAACGCTAACCCTACCCCTAACACTAACCCTCAAATTAACTCTAAACCTCACCCTAATCAGAAACCTCACCCTAACCCTAACCCTAACCCTAATTCTAACCCTCACCCTAGCCCTCACCCTAACCCTAATTCTAACCATCACGCTGACCCTAACCCTAACCTTCATCCTCACCCTAAAGCTCACACTAACGCTAACCCTAATCCTCAATCTAACCCTCAATCTAACCCTAACCTTAACCCTTACCCTAACCCTAAACTTAACCCTAACACTCATTCTTATCTTAACCCTCACCCTCAGCCTAAACCTCATGTTTACCCTTACCATCATCCTCACCCTAACCCTCACCCTTCCCCTAAACCTCATCCTAACCCTCACCCTAACCATAAACCTAACCATCACCCTAACCCTAACCCTCACCCTCAACCTCATGCTCATCCTAACCCTTAGCCTAAGCTGAAAACTTACCCTAACCCTCACCCTCACCTTAGCCCTCATCCTAACCCTAATCCTAATCCTAACCCTCATCTTAACCGTCAACCTAGCCCTAATGCTAACCATCACCCTAAACCTAATCTTCACACCCACCCTCACACTCAGCCTAACCCTAAGCCTAAGGATAACCCTAACCTTAACACTAACACTCACCCTCACCCTCATCCTAATCCTAACCCTAACACTAACCATAACCCTAAACCTCAACCTAACCCTCACCCTAACCTTAACCCTAAAACTAAACCTAACCCTAACCCTCGACCTAACCCTGCAACTAAAATTAAATCTAACCCTAAACCTCACCCTCAAACTAACCCTAATCCTAGCCTTAACCCTAAACTTCACCATAACCCTAACCCTAACCCTCACTCTCACCCTCACCCTAAACATAACTCTAACCCTAACCCTAACAATTACACTAATCCTAAACCGAAACCTAACCCTAACCCTAACCCTAACTGTAATCCTAACACTCAACCTCATGCTAACTCTTATCCTAACTCTAACCCTTACCCTAACCCTAATCCTCACCATCACTGTTACCCTAACCCTCAACCTAACCCTCACCCTAACCCTAACCCTAAACCTAAACCTTAATCCAAGACTAATCCTAACCCTCAAGCTCACCCTAGCCCTCACCCTAACCCTAATCCTCATCCTTACCCTCATCCTAAGCCTAACCTTAACCCTCATCCTAGCATTAACCCTAAGCCTAATCCTCAACTTAACCCTAATCCTCATGCTCACCGTAACCCTAACCCTAACCCTCACCCTAACCCTAAACATAACCGAACCCTAACTCTCACCCTAACCCTAACCCTAACACTCACCCTAAACCTAACCCTCATCCTCACCCTAATGCTAATCCTAACCCTAACGCTAAACCTCACTCTAAACCTAACCCTCACCCTCACCCTCACCCTCACCCTCACCATAAATCTAACCCTAACCCTAACAATAACACTAATCCAAAACCGAAACCTAACCCTAACCCTAACCCTAACACTAATCCTAACACTCATCCTCAGGCTAAACCTAATCCTAAACCTAGCCCTCACCCTAACCCTAATCATCACCCTGACCTTAAACCTAACCCTCAAACTTACTTTCACCCTAACCCTAAACTTAACCCTAAACCTTAATCTAACACTAACCCTAACCCTCACACTCACCCTAGCCCTAGCCCTCACCCTAACCCTAATCCTAACCCTAATCGTCATCCTAACCCTCACCCTAACCCTAACCTTAAAACTAACCTTAGCCCTAATCCTAAGCCTAATCCTCAACGTCACCCTAAACCTCATGCTCAACTTAACTCTCACCCTAACACTAACCCTAACCCTAAACCTTAAACTAACACTAACCCTAACCCTCATCCTCACTCTCACCCTCAGCCTAACCCTAAGCCAAACCCTAACCCTAGCCCTAATGCTCACACTCACCTTAACCCTTACCCTAAACCTAATCCTAACCCTCACCCTCAACCTTATCCTCACCCTAACCCTAAATCTAACACTAAGCCTAACCCTAACCCTCAACCTCAGTCTCATCTTACACCTAACTATAAACGTAAACGTCACACTCAACCTAACACTAACCCTACCCCTAACCCCAAACCTCACCCTAACCCTAACCCTAACACTAAACCTCACCCTCACCCTAGCCCTCATCCTAACACTAATCCTAACACTAACCCTCATCCTAACCCTCACCCTAACACTAACCATAACCCTGACGCTCACCCTAACCCTAATCCGAATCCTCACCCTCATCCTAACCCTAACCCTTACCCTTAACGTAACCCTTACCTTAACCCTCAACCTAACCCTAAACAACCCAAACATTAACTCTCACCCTTACCATAATCCTAATCCTCAAGCTAACAATAACCCTAAACCTCATTCTCACCCTAGTCTCACCCAAACCTAATCCTGACCCTATCCCTTTTCCTAACCCTCCCCCTAACCCTTATACTAACTCTCACCCTAACATTAACCCTCAGCCTCAACCTCACCCGCAGCCTAACCCTAAGCCTAACCATAAACCTACCATAACACACACACTCACCCTCACCCTAAACCTCACCCTAACACTAACCCTCATCCTAAACCTCCCCCTAACCCTAACCCTAACCCTAACATTAACCACACCCTCACCCTAAGCATAATCCTAAGCCTAAGCCTAACCCTAACCCTCACACTCACCCTAACCCTAACCCTAAACCTCACCCTAACCCTAACACTCACCCTCCCCCTCAGCCTAACCTTAAGCCTTTCCCTAACCCTAGCCCTAATCCTCACCATCACCCTAACCCTAATCCTACTCCTAACCCTCACCCTAACCCTCAACCTAAACCTCACCTTAAGCCTAAGCCTAATATTAATCCAAACCCTAACCCTCACCCTCAGCATCACCCTAACCCTAACCCAAACACTAAACTTCACCCTGACCCTAAACCTAAACCTCCCCCTCACCCTAGCCCTCAGCCTAACCCTAATCCTAACACTAAACCTCATCCTAACCCTCCCCCTAACCCTTACCCTAACCCTCACCCTAAAACTAACACTTACCCTCAACCTCACCCTCAGCCTAACCCTAAGCCAAACCCTAAACCTAACTCTAACACACACACTCACCCTCACCCTAACCCTAATCCTAACCCTAACCTCACCCTCACCCTCACCCTCAATGTAACCTTAAGCCTAACCCTAACCCTAACACTCACACTCACCCTAAACCTTACCCTAATGCTAATCCTAAACCTAACCCTAACACTCACCCTCAGCCTCAGCTTAAACCTGACTCTAACCTTAAACCTCACCCTCACCCTAACCCTAATCCTAACCCTAAACCTCACCGTTACCCTCACCCTCACCCTAACCTTAACCCTCATCCTAGGATTAAACCTAAGCAGAATTCACAACTTAACCCTAAACCTCATGCTCACCGTAACCCTAACCCTATCCCTCACCCTAAAACTAAATATCACTGAACCCTAACTCTCACCCTAACCCTAACCCTAACCCTCACCCTAACCCTAAACATAAGCGAACCCTAACTCTCACCCTAACCCTAACCCTAACACTCACACTAACCCGAACCCTCACTCTCACCCTAACCTTAATCCTAACCTTAACACTAAACCTCACCCTAACCCTAATCCTCACCCTCACCCTCACACTCACCCTCACCATAACTCTAACCCTAACCCTAACAATAACACTAATCCTAACCCGAAACCTAACCCTAACCCTAACCCTAACCCTAATCCTAACACTCATCCTCAGGCTAATCCTAATCCTAAACCTAACCCTCACCCTAACCCTAAAAATCACCCTGACGGTAAACCTAACCCTCAAACTTACCCTCACCCTAACCCTCAACCTCACCCTAGCCCTCAGCCTAACCCTATTCCTAACCCTAATCCTCATCCTTAACCTCATCCTAACCCGAACCTTAACCTTCACCCTAGCCCTAACCCTAAGCCTAATCCTCAACATAATCCTAAACCTCAAGCTCACCTTAACCGTAATCCTAACCCTCACCCTAACCCTAAACATACACAAACCCTAACTCTCACCCTAACCCTAACCCTAAACCTTAATCTAACACTTACCCTAACCCTCACCATCACCCTCAGCCTAACCCTAAGCCAAACCCTAACCCTAGTCCTAATGCTCACACTCACCCTAACCCTTACCCTAAACCTAATCCTAACCCTAAGCCTTACACTCACCATCAACCTAACCCTCACCCTAACCCTAAATCTAACACTAACCCTAACCAAAACCCTCAACCTCAGCTTCATCCTACTACCCCTAACTCTAACCGTAAACCTCACCCTCACCCTAACACTAACCCAATCCCTAACTCTTACCCTAACCCTCACCCTAACACTAACCCTCAGCCTCACACTCATTCCCAGCCTAACCCTAAGCCTAAGCCTAACCCTAACTCTAACCCTAAACC
Organism: Dipodomys merriami; assembly: GCF_024711535.1. Lineage (NCBI taxonomy): Eukaryota > Metazoa > Chordata > Mammalia > Rodentia > Heteromyidae > Dipodomys > Dipodomys merriami. The sequence continues at coordinate 223,488 of NW_027202360.1, read as the reverse complement.
TCACCCTCACCCTAACCCTAACCCAAACCCTAACACTAAACCTCACCCTAACCCTAAACCTAAACCTCACCCTAACCCTAGCCCTAAACCTCACCCTCACCCTAGCCCTCACCCTAACCCTAATCCTAATCCTAAAATTCACCCTAACCCTCCTCCTAACCCTAAACCTAACCCTCACGGTAACCCTAACCCTCATCCTCACACTCACCCTAACACTGAACCTTACCTTAACCCTAAACCTAACACTAACTGTCACCCTTACACTCAGCCTCCGCTTCACCCTAACCCTAACACTAACCCTAAACCTCATCCTCATCCTAACCCTTACCCTAAAACTAACCCTAACCCTCATTCTAACCATAACCCTCACCCTCACCTTAACCCTAAACCTCATCCTAACCCTCACCCTAACCCTAACTATAACGCCAAAACTTACCCTAACACTAATCCTAGTTCTCACCCTCACTCTAGCACTCACCCTAACACTAATAGTAAACCTATTCCTCATCCTAACCCTCACCCTAACCCTAAAATTAACCCTCATCCTTATTCTAAATCAAACCCTCAACCAAAACCTAAACCTAACGCTCACCATAACCCTAACCCTATTCCTAACACTCATCCTAACCCTCACCCTAACACTAAACCAAACCCTCACCCTCACTCTCACACTAAGCTTAATCCTAACCCTAACCCTCACACTCAACCTCACCCTTTGCCTAACCCTTAGCCTAAACCTAAACCTAACCCTAACACACACACTCACCCTCACCCAAACCCTAATCCTAACCCTAACCCTCACCATCACCCTAACTCTAAACGTAAACCTCACGTTCATCCTAACCCTAACTCTAACCCTAACCCAAACCCTAAACCTCATCCTAATTCTAACCCTAAACCTCACCCTCACCATAACCAAAACCCTAAACCTAACCCTAACAATAACCCTAACCCTAATCCTAACATTCACCCTAACCATAACACTCACCCTAACCCAAACCCTCACCCTAACACTTACCCTCACCCTAAAACTAACCCTAACCCTAACACTAACCCTCACACTAACCCTAACCATAACCCTAACCCTAAACCTCAACCTAACCCTCACCCTCACCCTAACTCTAACACTAATCCTATCCCTAACCCTCCCCCTAACCCTCCCCCTAACCCTATATCTAACCCTAAAACTCACCATCACACTAACCCTAACCCTAACCCTAAACCCCACCCTAACCTTAACCCTAACCCTCACCCGCACCCTCACACTCACCGTAACTCTAACCCTAACCCTAACAATAACACTAACCCTAACCCAAACCATCACCCTAACCCTAATCCTCACCCCCTCCCTCACACTCAGCCTAACCCTAAGCCTAAGCCTAGCCCTCACCCTAACCATCACACGCACCCTCAAACTCACCCTAATACTAAACCTTACCCAATCCCTAAACCTCAACCTAACCCTCAACCTCCCCGTAACCCTAACACTAACAATAATGCTAAACCTCTCCCTAACCCTTAACCTAACACTAACTCTAACCGTAAACCTCACCCTCACCCTAACCCTAACCCTAAACCTCACGCTAAACCTCACCCTAACCCTAACCCTCACCCTCACCCTCAATCTCACCATAACTCTAAACCTAACCCTAAAAATAACACTAACCCTAACCCTAAACCTAACCCTAACACTTACCCTCATGCTTGGCCTAAGCCTAAGCCTAAGCGTAACTCTAACCCAAACCCTCAGCCTAATACTAACCCTAAAACTAACCCTAACTTTAACCGTAAACCTCATTCTCACCCTAACCCTAACTCTAACCCTTATCCTAAACCTAAACCTCATACTAACCCTAACCCTAACCCTCAACTTCTCCCTCACCTTAACCGTAACCGTAACCCTAACCCTAACAATAACCAAACACTAACCCTAACCCTCAACCTAACCATAACCCTCACCCTAACACTAACACTTACATTAACCCTAATCATCACCTTAACACTAAACCTCACCCTAAACCTAAACCTAAACCTCACCCTCACCCTAGCCCTCACAATAAAACTAACTCTCATCCTCACCCTAAACCTCACACTAACCCTAAAACTAATCCTCAATCTAACCCTCACCCACACCCTTCCCCTAACCCTAACCCACAACCTAACCCTCAACCTCACCCCAATGTAAACCTCACCCTCAGCCTAACCCTCACGTTTACCCTTACCATCACCCCCACTCTAAACCTTACCCTAAACCTAACCCTCACGCTAACCATCAACCTAACCCTAATGCCACCCAAAACCGCAGCCTCACCCTAACCCTAACCCTAATCCTCATCCTCACACTAAACCTTACACTAATCCTAAACTTAAACCTAAATTTAACCCTCATCCTAAACCTAATCCTAAACCTTACCCTAACCCTTAACCTAACCCTCACCCTAACACTCACCCTAACCCTATCTCTTACACTAACCTTAAACCTAACCCTCAACCTCAGCCTCACCCTTACCCTAACTCTAACCCTAAACCTCATCCTCATCCTAAGCCTAACCCTAACCCTAAACCTAAACCTCACCCTAACCCTAACCCTAAACCTCAACCTCACCCTAGCCCTCACACTAATCCTAATCCTAAACCTCATCCTATCCTTCACCCTAACACTAACCCTAACCCTCACCCTCACCCTCACCCTAACCCTAACCCTCAACCTAACCCTAACCCTCACCCTAACAGTAACCTTACCCTAACAGTCACCCTGACCATAAACTTAACCCGAACCCTATCTGTCACTGTAAACCTAACCCTCACCCTAACCCTCACCCTAGCCCTCACCCTAAAACTAATCCTAAACAAAAACCTCATCTCAACCCTCACACTAACCCTAACCCTAACCCTCACCCTATCCCGAACCCTAACCCTACCCCTGATGCTCAGCCTAGGCCAAAGCCTGAGCCTAACCTTAACCTTAACCTTAACACTAACCCTAACTCTAACCCTAAATCTCACCCTCACCCTCACCCTAAACCTAACCCTATCAATAACCCTAACCCTAACCCTTACCCTCACCCTAACCCTAACCCTCACCCTAAACATAATCCTCACACTAAACCCAACCCTCACCCTAACCATTACCCTCTCCCTAACTCTAACATTAACCCTAACACTAACCCTCACACTAACCCTAAACATCACCCTAACGCTAAACCTCACCCTAACACTAAACCTAACCCTCACCCTCATCCTAGTTCTCACTCTAGCCCTAACCCTCATCCTCACCCTAAACCTTACACTAACCCTAACACTAATCCTCAATCTAACCCTCACCCTCACCCTAAACCTAACACTAAACCTCACCATAACTCTAAACCTCACCCTTACCGTAACCCTCACCCTCAGCCTAACCCTCACCTTTACCCGTAACGTCACCCCCACCCAAACCCGCACCCTAAACCTAACCCTCACCCTATCTCTCACCCTAACCCTAACTCTACCCCTAAAGCTCAACCTCACCCTAACCCTAACTCTAACCATAACCTTAACACTAACCCTCACCCTAACCCTAACACTAACCCTCACCCTCACCCTCACTGTAACCGTAAACCTTTCCCTAAACCTAACAATAACCCTAAACCTAACGTTAACCCTCACCCTAATCATAACACTCACCCTACCCCTCACCCTCACCCTGACACTTACAATCACACTAACAATAACCCTAACCCTAACACTAACCCTCACACTAAACATAACACCCTAATCCTAAACCTCACCTTAACCCTAACCATGAACCTAGCACTCACCCTCAACTTTAGCCCTTGCCCTAACCCTCATCCTCACCCTAAACCTCACACTAACCCTAACCCTAATTCTCAATCTAACCCTCACCCTAACCCTAACCCTAACAGTTACCCTAAACCTAAACCTAAACCTGACACTCACCCTTATCTTAACCCTCACCCTCAGCCTAAACTTCAACTTTATCCTTACCATCATCTTCACCCTAAACCTCATCCTAACCCTCACCGTAACCGTAAACCTAACCATCACCCTAACCCTAAACCTCACCCTCAACCACACGCTCAGCCTAATCCTAAGCCTAAGCCTAACCCTTAACCTAACCTTCACCATCACCCTAGCCCTCACCCTAACCCTAATCCTAAACCTAACCCTCATCCTAACCCTCACTCTAACCCTAAACCTAACCAACACGCTAACCCTAATCCACACCCCCATCCTCACCCTCAGCCTAACCCTAAGCCGAAACCTAACCCTAACCCTCACACTCACTCTAAACCTAATCTTAACCCTAACCCTAAGCATAACCCTAAACCTCATCCTAACCCTCACCCTAACTTTAACCCTAACACTATCCCTAACCCTCACCCTCGACATAACCCTCCAAGTAACCCTAAATATAAACATAAACCTCAACTTCATCTTAAACCTAATCCTTACCCTAACCATAAACATTACCTTATCCCTAACCCTAACCCTCACCCTCATGCTCAGCCTAAGCCTCAGCCTAAGCCTAAAACTAACCCTAACCCTAATGCTCACCCTTATCCTAACCCTAACACTAACCCTAAGTCTAACCCTAAATCTCATCCTCACCCTAACCCTAACCCTAAATCTCACACTAAACCTAAACCTAAACCTCACCCTCACCATAGCCCTCACCCTAATCCTAATCCTAACCCGGATCCTATCCCTTACCCTAACACTAACCCTAACCCTCACCCTCAACCTCACCCTAACCCTAATCCTAACCCTAACCCTCAACCTAACACTAACACTCACCATCACCGTAACACTTACCCTAAAAGTCACCCTGACCCTAAACTTAAACCGAACCCTAACTCTCACCCTAACCCTTATCCTAACCCTAACCCTCACACTCACCCACACCCAAACACTAATCCTAAACCTATCCACATCCCTAAACCTAAGCCTCACACTAACCCTCACCCTACCCCTCACTCTAACCCTAATCCTAACCCTAAACCTCATCCTAACACTCACCCTAACCCTAACCTTAACTCTCACCCTATTCTGAATCCTAACCCTCATCCTGATGCTCGGCCTAAGCATAAGCCTAAGCCTAATCCTAACCCTAACACTTACCCTAACCCTAACCCTTACACTAACCTTAACTCTAACCCTAAATCTCACCTTCAACCTAACCCGAACCCTATCAATAACCCTAAACCTAATTCTAACCCTCACCCTCACCCTAAAAATAACCGTCAACCTAACCGTAACCCTCACCCTAACACTAACCGTCACCCTAAAACTAACACTCACACTAACCCTAAACATAACCCTAACCCTAAAACTCACCCTAACACTAACCCTAAACCTCAGCCTCACCCTAGCTCTCACACTAACCCTAACCCTCAGCCTCACACTAAACCTCACACTAACCCTAACACTTATCCTCAATCTAACCCTAACCCTCACCCTAACCCTAATCCTAACCCTAACCCTAAACCTCAACCTAACTCTCACCCTAAAACTTAACCCTAACACTAACCCTACACCTAACCCTCACCCTCACCCTAACAATAACCCTAACCCTAAACCTCACCCTAATCCTAACCCTAAACCTCATCCTCACCCTAGGCCTCACCCTAACCCTAATTCTAACCCAATACTTCTTCCTTACCCTCACCCTAACACTAACCCTAAACCTCACCCTAACCCTAACCCTAATCCTAACCCTAACCCTCAAAATAACCCTAACCCTCACCCTCACTGTAATCCTTAATCTAAATCTCAACCTAACCCTAAACTTAACGCAAACCCTAACTCGCACCCTAAAACTAAACCTAACCCTCAACTAAACCCTAATAGTCAACCTGACCGTAACCCTCACCTCAACCTAACCCTCACGTTTACCCTTACCGTCAGCCCTACCCTAACCAACACCCTAACCCTAATACTCACCCTAAACCTCAGTCTAAAACTAACCCTACCCCTAAACCTCCCCCTCACCCTAACAATAACTCTAACCGTATCCTTAACACTAAACCTAACCCTAACCGTTACCTTCAAACTAACCCTAACCCTCACCCTCACCCAAACCCTCATCCTAAAACTAAGGCTAACCCTAACCCTAACCGTAACCCTCACACTCAACCTAACCATAACCCTAAACCTAAAAATAACCCTAACCATAACCCTAACCCGCACCCTAACCATAACCCTCACCCTAACCATAACCCTCACCCTAACACTAAATCTCACCCTAAATCTAACCCTAAACCTCACACTAACCCTCACACTAACCCTAAACCTCACCCTAATCCTAAACCTCACCCTAACTCTAACCATAATCCTAACCCTCACCCTCACGCTAGACCTCACCCTAACCCTAACACTAACCCTCACACTCACACTAACCCTAACCCTCATCCTCACCCTAAACCTCACACTAACCCTAACACTAATCCTCAATCTAAACCTCACCCTAACCCTAAACCTAACCCTAACCCTTACCCTTAACTTAAACCTCACCCTCAGCCTAAACCTCACCTTTACCCTTACCATCATCCTCACCCTAAACCTCACCCTAAACCTAAACCTCATCCTAACTCTCACCCTAAACATAAACCTAAACATCACCCTAAACCTAACACTCACCCTCACCCTAGACCTCACCCTAACCCTAATCCTAATTCTAACCCTCATCCTAACACTCACCCTAACACTAACCCTAACCATCACCCTAAACCTAATCCTCACCCCCACCCTCACCCTCAGCTTAAACCTAAGCCCAAGCCAAACCCTAACCCTAACCCTCACACTCATCCTCATCCTCACCCTAATCCTAACCCTAACCCTAACCACAACCCTAAACCTCAACCTAACCTTCACCCCATCCTTAACCCTAAAACTAACCCTAACCCTAACCCTCGACCTAACCCTCCAACTAACCGTAAATCTAACCCTAAACCTCAAGCTTACCCTAACCCTCATACTAACCCTATCCCTAAACCTCACCCTAACCCTAAACCTCACCCTCACCCTCACCTACACCCTCAACATTTCTCTAACCCTAACCCTAACAATGACACTAATCCTAACCCTAAACGTAACCCTCACCCTAACCCTAACCCTAATACTAACACTCACCCTCATGCTAACACTAATCCTAACCCTAACCCTCACCATAACCCTAATCCTCACCCTCAACTTAACCTTAAACCTAAACCTAACCCAAACCTAACACTAAACCAAACCCTAAACCTTAATCTAACATTAACCCTAACCCTCACCCTCACCCTAGCCCTCACCCTAAGCCTAATCCTATCCTTAACCCTCACCCTAAACCTAAACTTAACCCTCACCCATACCCTAACCCTAACCCTAACTCTCAACCTAACCCTAAAACTCAAGCTCATCGTAACCCTGACCCTAACCCTCACACTAACCCTAAACATAACCGAACCCTAACTCTCACCCTAAACCTAACCCTCACATTAACCCTAACCCTCACACTCAACCTCACCCTCAGCCTAACCCTAAGCCTAACCCTAACCCTAACCCTAACGCACACACTCACCCTAACCCTTACCCTAAACCTCATCCTAACACTAAGCCTAACCCTCAACCTCAACCTAAACCTAAATCTAACACAAATTCTAAACCTAAACCTCAACCTCAACCTCTCCCTAACCCTAACTCTAAACCTAAAACTCAGCCTGAACCTAACATTAACCATAACCCTAAACCTCACCCTAAACCTAACCCTAAACCTCACCCTCACCCTAGCCCTCAACCTAACACTAATCCTAACTCTAACCCTCAAACTAACCCACAGCCTAACACAAAACTTAACCTCACCCTCACCCTCACCCTAACCCTAATCTGAATCCTTAACCCTCAACCTAACCCTCACCCTCACAGAAAACCTTACCCTAGCACTCAACCTAACCCTAAACTTAAACCGAACCCTAACTCTCACCGTAACCCTAACAGTAAACCTCACCCTAAACCTAAACCTAAACCTCACCCTCACCCTAGCCCTCACCCAACCCTCATCTTAACCCTAACACTCTTCCTCACCCTCCCAGTAACCCTTACCCTAAGCCTCAACCTAACCCTAAAACTTACCATCAACCTCACCCTCAGCCTAACCCTAAGCCTAACCCTAAACCTAACCCTCACACTCACCCTAACCCTAACCCTAAAACTCTCCCTAAAACTAACCCTCAACCTCAACCTCAGCCTAACCCTATGCCTATCACTAACCCTAACCCTAACCCTCACACTCACCCTAACACTAACGCTAATCCTACTCCTAACCCTAACTCTAACCCTCACCCTCAAACTAATCGTCACCATAAGCCTAACCCTAACATTAATCCTAACCCTAACTCTCACCCTCAGCCACACCCTAACCCTAACTCTAACACTAAAACTCACCCTGACCCTAACCCTAACGCTAACCCTATAACTAAACCTCATCCTTGCCCTAATCTTAACCCTCACCCTCACGCTTACCATAATCTTAACCCTAACCCTAACACTAACATTAACCCTAACCCTAACCCTAACCAACACCCTAACCCTCAACATAACGTTTACCCTCACCCTAACACTAACCCTAACCCTAACACTAAACCTCACACTAACCCTAAACATTACCCTAACCATAAACCTCACCCTAACACTAACCCTAAAACTCACCCTTTCCCTAGACGTCGCCCTAACCCTAACCCTCATCCTCACCCTAAACTTCACACTAACCCTAAAACTAATCCTCAATCTAACCCTCACCCTCACCCTATCCCTAACCCTAACACTCACCCTAACCTTAAACCTCACCCTTCCCGTAACCCTCACCCTCAGCCTAACCCTCAACTTTACCCTTACCGTCACCCTCACCCTAACCCTCACTCTAAGCCTAACCCTCCCCCTACCCCTAACTCTACAGCTAAAAACAACCTCACCTTAACCCTAACTCTAACACTGAGCCTAAAACTAACCCTCACCTGAAGCCTAAGTGTAACCTTCACCCTAACCCTAATCCTCACCCCCACCGTCACCATCAGCCTAACCCTAAGCCTAAGCCTAAGCCTAACCCTAAACCTCAAACTCAGGCTCACCCTAACCGAATCCTAACCCCAACCCTAACACTAACCCTAAGCCTCAACCTAAACCTCAACCTAATCCTAACACTCACCCTGACCCTCACCCTCAACATAACTCTAACCCTAACCCTAACAATAACAGTAATCCTAACGCTAAACCTAACCCTAACCCTAACCTAACCCTAATGCTAACACTCAACCTCAACCTAAACCTAACCCTAACCCTAACTCTCACCGTAACACTATCCCTCATCTTAATCCTCACCCTAATCCTAACCCTAACCCTAAACCTTACTCTAACACTAACCCTAATCCTCACCCTAAGCCTAAGCTTAACCCTAACCCTAACCCTCACACTCACCCTCACCCTCACCCTAATCTTAAACCTAAACCTCAACCTAATCCTAACACTCACCCTGACCCTCACCCTCAACATAACTCTAACCCTAACCCTAACAATAACAGTAATCCTAACGCTAAACCTAACCCTAACCCTAACCTAACCCTAATGCTAACACTCAACCTCAACCTAAACCTAACCCTAACCCTAACCTTAACCCTAACCCTAACTCTCACCGTAACACTATCCCTCATCTTAATCCTCACCCTAATCCTAACCCTAACCCTAAACCTTACTCTAACACTAACCCTAATCCTCACCCTAAGCCTAAGCTTAACCCTAACCCTAACCCTCACACTCACCCTCACCCTCACCCTAATCTTAAACCTAACCCTAACCGTAACCCTAAACTTCAACCTAACACTCAGCCTAACCTTAATCCTAAAACTAAACCTATCCCTCACCCTCGACCTAACCCTCCGACTAACCCTAAATCTAACCCTAAAACTCAACCTCACCCTAACCCTAATCCTAAACCCTAACCCTAAACCTCAATCTAACCCTAACCCTAACCCTCACCCTCACTGTCACCCTGACAATAACTCTAACACTAACCCTAACTATAACACTAATCCTAACCCTAACCCTAACCCTAATGCTAATACTCACACTCAAGCTAACCCTAATCCTAACCCTAACCCTCAGCCTAACCCTAATCCTCACTCTCACTCTAACCCTAACCCTCAACCTAATCCTCACCCTAACCCTAACCCTAATCCTAAACCTTAATCTAACACTAAACCTAAACCTCAACCTCACCCTAGCCCTCACCCGAACCCTAATCCTAATCCTAATCCTCATCCTTACCCTCACCCTAAACCTAACCTTAACCCTCACCCTAACCCTAATTCTAACCCTAACTCTCAACCTAACCGTAACCCTCACACTCACCCTAAACCTAAACCTCACCCCCACCCTCACCCTCAGTCTAACCTTAAGCCTAACCCTAACCCTAACCATATCGCTCACACTCACCCTAACCCAGACCCTAAACATAATCCTAACCCTAAGCCTAACCCTCACACTCAACCTAAACCTCACCCTAACCCTAAATCTAACACTAACACTAACACTAACACTCAAACTAAGCCTCAACCTAACCCTAACTCTAACCCTAAACCTCAAACTCACCCTAACCCTAACACTAACCCTCACCCTAAACCTCACCCTAACCCTAACCCTAAACCTCACCCTCACCCTAGCACTCACCAAAACCTTAATCCTAAGCCTAACCCTCATTGTAACCCTCACCCTAACACTAAACCTAACCCTCACCGTCACCTTCACCCTAACCCTAATCCGAACCCTAACCCTCAACCTAACCCTAACCCTCATCCTCACCGTAACCCTTACCCTAACCCTCAACCTAACCCTAAACTTAAACCGAACCCTAATTCTCACCCTTACCCTAACCCTCACCCTCACTCCAAACCTAACCCTAAACCTCACCCTCACCCTAGCCCTCACCAAACACTAATCCTTACCCTAACCCTCTTCCTAACCCTACCCCTAAGCCTTACCCTAACCCTCACCCTAACTCTAACCATAACCCTCAAACTCACCCTCAGAATAACCCTAAGCCTAACCTTAAACCTAACCCTAACACACACAATCACACTCATCCTAACCCTAATCCTAACCCTAAACCTCATCCTAACCCTAACACACACCCTCACCCTCAGCCTAATCCTAAGCCTAACCCTAATCCTAACCCTCACACTCACCCTAACCCTAACCCTATACCTCACGCTAACCCTAACCCTAACCCTCAACCTCAGCCTAACCCTAAGCCTATCCCTAACCCTAACCCTAAACCAAACACTCACCCTAATCCTAACCCTAAACCTACTCCTAACCCTAACCCTAACACTAACCCTCAAACTAACCCTCACCAGAAGCCTAACCCTAACATTAATTCTAACCCTAAACCTCACCCTCAGCCTCACCCTAACCCTAACTCTAACAATAAAACTTATCCTAACACTAACCCTAAATATAACCCTAAACCTGACCCTCAACCTAACCCTAACCCTAACCCTAACCGTAAACCCCACCCTAACCCTAACCCTAACCCTCACCTGCACCCTCACCCTCACTATAACTCTGACACTAACACTAACAATAACACTAATCCTAATCAGAACTATCACCCTAAACCTAACCCTCACACTCATGCTGTGCGTAAGTATAAGCCTAACTTAACCCTAAACCTCACCCTAAACTTAACCCTATCACAAACCCTAACTCTAACCCTAAACTTCACTGTCACCCTAACCCTAATTCTATCCCTAACCCTAAACCTAAACCTCATCCTAACCCAAACCGTAACCCGCACCCTCATCAACACCGTAACCGTAAACCTAACCCTAACCACAACCTTAACCATAACCCTAATCCTCACCCTAACCATAACACTCACCCTAAAGCTAACCCTCACCATAAAACTTACCCTAACCCTAAAAATAACCCTAAACCTAACACTAAATATCACACTAACCCTAACCATCACCCTAACCATAAACCTCACACTAACCCTATCCCTAACCCTCATCCAACCCTAGCCCTCACCCTAAACCTAACCTTCATCCTCACCCTAACCCTCAACCTCACCCTCAGCCTAACCCTAACGCTAAACCTAAACCTCACCCTAACCCTCACCCAAACCCTAAACCTAAACCTAACACTAACCCTAACCCTAACCCTCACCCTAACCCTAACCATAAACCTAACCCTAACTCTAACACTAAACCTCACCCTCATCCTAGCCCTGGCCCTATCCCTAATCCTAACCCTAACACTAATCTTAATCCTCCCCCTAACCCTAACCCTAACCCAAACCCTAACCATCACCCTCAGCCTCAGCCTAAACCTAAGCCTAACCCCAGACCTAACTTTAACAAACACACTGACCCTCACCCTAACCCTAAGCTTAATCCTATCCCTAACCCTAACACTAACCCTTACCCTCACCCTAATTCTCAGCCTAACCCTAACCCTCAACCTCACCCTCAGCCTAACACTAACCCTAAACCTAAACCTCACCCTAACCGTCACGCAAACCCTAAACCTAAACTTAACACTAACCCTAACCCTAACCCTCACCCTCAGCCTCACCCTAACCTTAAATCTAACCCTAAACCTCACCCTAACCCTATCCCTAAACATAAACCTCACCCTAACTCTAACCCTAAACCTCACCCTCACCCTAGGCCTTGCCCTAACCCTAATCCTAATCTTAACCCTAATCATAAACCTCCCCCTATCCCTAAACCTAACCCTAACCCTAAATATCACCCTCACCCTCAGCCTAAACATAAGCCTAACCCTAGACCTAAACCTAACAAACACACTAACCCTCACCTTAACCCTAACCCTAATCCTATCCCTAACCCTAACTATAACCCTTACCCTCCCCTAACTCTCACCCTAACCCTAACCCTAAGCATCACCCTAACCCTAAACCTCACCCTCAACCTAACCCTAAATCTAACCCTAACCCAAACCCTAAACCTCAAAATAACCCTAAACCTAACCATCAACCTCACCCTCACTGTAACCATAACCCTAAACCTAAACCTAACAATAACCATAACCCTAACCCTAACCGTCACCCTAACCCATAACCACACCCTAACACTTACCCTCACCCTAACACTAACCCTAACACTAACACTATCCCTCACCCTGACCCTAACCCTAACACTACCCTTAAACCTCAACCTAACCCTCACTCTCAACCTAAACCTAACACTACCCCTAACCCTAACCCTCACCCTATCCCTCTCCTTAACCCTATATCTAAACCTCACCCTCACCCTAACCCTAACCCTAACACTAACACTAACACTACCCCTAAACCTAACCCTAAACTTAACCTAATCCTCAGCATCAACCTCACCCTAAACGAAAACCTAACCCTAAACCTCATCCTAATTCTAAGCCTAACCCTAACCCTAATCCTAACACTCACACTCACCCTAACCCTAATCCTACACCTAACCCTATCCCTAACCCTAAAACTCACCCTAACCCTCAGCCTATCCCTCACCCTTTAACTTATCCTAACCCTAAAGCTCAACCTAACTCTCAACCTAACCCGAACCCTCACCCACATGCTTGGCCTAAGCCTAAGCCTAAGGTTAAGCCTAACCTTAACCCTAACCCTCACCCTAACCCTAATCCTCACCTTCACGGTAACCCTAACACTCAACCTAATCCTCACCCTAACCCTAACCCTAACCCTTTAATCTAACACTAACCCTAACCCTCCAACTAACACTAGTCCTCACCCTAACCCTAATCCTAACCCTAGTCCTCATCCTTACCCTCACCCTGACCCTAAACTTAACCCTCTCCCTAACCCTAAATCTAACCCTAACTCTCAACCTAACCGTAACCCTCACACTCACCCTAAACCTAAACCTCACCCCCACCCTCACCCTCAGCCTAATCATAAGCCTAACCCTAACCCTAACCATATCGCTCACACTCACCCTAAGCGTTACCCTAAACATGATCCTAACCCTAAACCTAACCCTCACACTCAACCTAACCCTCACCCTAACCCTAAATCTAACACTAACACTAACACTAACCCTCAAACTCAGCCTCAACCTAACCCTAACTCTAACCCTAAACCTCACACTCACCCCAAATCTAAAACTAACCCTAACCCTAAACCTCACCCTAACATTAACCCTAAACCTCACCCTCACCCTAGCACTTACCAAAACCTTAATCCTAAGCCTAACCCTCATCCTAACCCTCACCCTAACACTAAACCTAACCCTCACCGTCACATTCACCCCAACCCTAATCCGAACCCTAAACCTGAACCTAACCCTAACCCTCACCCTCACCATAACCCTTACCCTATCCCTCAACCTAACCCTAAACTTAAACCAAACCCTAATTCTCACCCTTACCCTAAACCTAACCTTCACTCCAAACCTAACCATAAACCTCATCCTCACCCTAGCCCTCAACAAACACTAATCCTTACCCTAACCCTTTTCCTAACCCTCCTCCTAACCCTTACCCAAACCCTCACCCTAACCCTAACCCTAATCCTCAAACTCACCCTCAGAATAACCCTAAGCCTAACCCTAAACCTAACCCTAACACACACAATCAACCTCATCCTACCCCTAATCCTAACCCTAACACTCATCCTAGCCCTCCCCATAACCCTAACCTTCATCCTAACCCTAACCCACACCCTCAGACTCAGCCTAATCCTAAGCCTAACCCTAACCCTAACCCTCAACCTAAGCCTAACCCTAAGCTTATCCCTAAACCTAACCCTAAACCTCACACGCACCCTAATCCTAAACATAATCCTACTCCTAAACCTAACCCTAATCCTCACCCTCAAACTAACCCTAACCATAAGCCTAACCCTAACATTAATCCTAACCCTAACCCTCACCCTCAGCCTCACCCTAACCCTAACTCTAACACTAAACCTTTTCCTAACACTAACCCTAAATCTAACCCTAAACCTCACCCTCAACCTAAACCTAACCCTAACCCTAACCGTAAACCCCAGCCTAACCCTAACCCTCACCTGCACCCTCACTCTCACCGTAACTCTAACCCTAACACTAACAATAACACTAATCCGAAACAGTACCATCACCTAACCCGAACCCTCACCCTCATGCTAGGCCTAAGCCTAAGCCTAAGCCTAAGACTAACCCTAACCCTCACCGTAACCCTAACCCTATCACAAACCCTAACTCTAACCCTAAACCTCACTGTCACACTAACCCTAATTCTATTCCTAACCCTAAACCTAAACCTCATTCTAACCCTAACCGTAACCCACACCCTCACCAACACCGTAACCGTAACCCTAACCCTAACCCTAACAACAACCTTAACCATAACCCTGACTCTCACCCTAACCATAACACTTACCCTAAAGCTAACCCTCACCCTAACAATTACCCTAACCCTAACAATAACCCTAAACCTAACACTAATCCACAAAATGACCCTAACCATCACCCTAACCCTAAACCTCACACTAACCCTATCCCTAACCCTCATCCAACCCTAGCCCTCACGCTAACCCTAACCCTCATCCTCACCCTAACCCTCACCCTCACCCTCAGCCTAAACCTAAACCTAAAACTAACACTAACCCTAACCCTAACCCTCACCCTCAGCCTCACCATAACCCTAAATCTAACCCTAAACTTCACCCTCACCCTAACCCTAAACCTAACCATAAACCTCACGCTAACTCTAACCCTAAACCTCACCCTCATTCTAGCCCTGGCCCTATTCCTAATCCTAACCCAGAACCCTAAACTTAATCCTTCCCCTAACCCCAACCCTAACCCTAACCATCACCCTCACCCTCAGCCTAAACCTAAGCCTAACCCCAGACCTAACCCTAACAAACACACTGACCCTCACCCTCACCCTAACACTAATCCTATTCCTAACCCTAATACTAACCCTTGCCCGCCCCCTAACTCTCACCCTAACCCTAACCCTAAGCATCACCCTAACCCTAAATCTAAACCTAAACCTCAAGCTCACCCTAAACCTAACTCTAACCCTAACCCAAACCTAAACCTCAAACTAACCCAAAACCTAATCCTCACGCTCAGCCTCACCCTAACCCTAAATTTAACCCTAAACCTCACCCTCACCCTAACCCTAACCCTAACCATAAACCTCACCCTAACTCTAACCCTAAACCTCACCCTCACCCTAGACCTTTCCCTAACCCTAATCCTAACCCTAACCCTAATCTTAATCCTCCCCCTAACCCTAACCCTAACCCTAACCCTAACAATCACCCTCACCCTCAGCCTAAACCCAAGCCTAACCCCAGACCTAACCCTAACAAACACACTGATCTTCACCCTAACCTTAACCCTAATCCTATCCCTAACACTAACACTAACCCTTACCCTCCCCAAAACACTCACCCTAAACCTAGCCCTAAGGGTCACCCTAAAAGTAAACCTCACCCTCACCCTAACCCTAAATCTAACCCTAACCCAAACCCTAAACCTCAACATAACCCTAAACCTATCCCACACCCTCACCCTCACCATAACCGTAACCCTAAACCTAAACCTAACAATAACCCTAACCCTAAACCTAACCGTCACCCTAACCCATAACCTCACCCTAACACTTACCCACACCCTAACACTAACCCTAACACTAACACTATCCCTCACACTGACCCTAACCCTAACCCTAACCTTAAACCTCAACCTAACCCTCACCCTCAACCTAAACCTAACACTACCCCTATCCCTAACCCTCACCCTATCCTTCCGCCTAACCCTATATCTAAACCTCACCCTCACCCTAACGCTAACCCTAACACTAACACTAAAACTCCCCCTAAACCTAACCCTAAACCTAACCCTAATCCCCAGCCTCAACCTCACCCTAAACCAAACCCTAACCCTAAACCTCATCCTAAATCTAAACCTAACCCTAAACCTAATCCTAACCCTCACACTGACCTTAACCCTACCCCTAAACCTAACCCTATCCCTAACCCTAAACTTCACCTTAAACCTCAGCCTAGCCCTGACCCTTAAACTTATCCTAAAACTAAACCTCAACCTAACTCTCAACCTAACCCTAACCCTTACCCGGAACTGAACCCGAACCTTCACCCTCATACTCAGCCTAAGCCTAAGCCTAAACCTAAGCCTAACCCTAACCCTAACCCTCACCCTAACCCTAATCCTCACCTTCACTGTAACCCTAACCCTCAACCTAATACTCACCCTAACCCTAACCATAAACCTTAATCTAACACTAACCCTAACCCTCAACCTCACCCTAGCCCTCACGCTGACCCTAATCCTAACCCTAATCCTCATCCTTACCCTCACCCTAACCCTAACCTTAACCCTCACCCTAACCCTAACTCTAACCCTAACTCTCAACCTAACCCTAACCCTCACGCTCACCGTAACCCTAACCCTAACCCTCAACCTAACCCTAACCCTCACACTCACACTAAACCTAACGCTCACCCCCACCCTCACCCTCAATCTAACCCTAAGCCTAAAGCGAACCCTAACCATATCGCTCACACTCACCCTAACCCTTACCCTAAACCTAATCCTAACCCTAAGCCTAACCCTCACACTCAACCTAACCCTCACCCTAACCCTAAATCTAACACTAACGCTAACACTAACCCTCAAACTCAGCCTCACCCTAACCCTAACTCTAACCCTAAACCTCACCCTCACCCTAAATCTAAAACTAACCCTAACCCTAAACCTCACCCTCAGCCTAGTCCTCACCCTCACACTAATCCTAACCGTAAACCTCATCCTAACCCTCACCCTAACACTAAACCTAACCCTCTCCATCACCCTCACTCAACCCCTAATCCGAACCCTAACCCTCAACCGAACCCTAACCCTCACCTTCACCATAACCCTTACCCTAACGCTCAACCTAACCCTAAACTTAAACCGAACCCTAACTATCATCCATACCCTAACCCTAACCCTCACCCCAAACCTAAACCTAAACCTCACCCACACCCTAGGCCTCACCGAACCCTAACCATAACCCTAACCCTCTTCCTAACTGTCCCCCTAACTCTTACCCTAACCCTCACCTCACCCTAACCCTAACCCTCAAACTCACCCTCAGACTAACCCTAAGCCTAACCGTAAACCTAACCCTAACACACAGTCACCCTCACCCTAACCCTAATCCTAAACCTAATCCTCATCCTAAACCTCCCCATAACCCTCAACCTAAGCCTAACCCTCACCCTCACCCTCAGCCTAATCCTAAGCCTAACCCTAACCCTAACCCTCACACTCACCCTAACCCTAACTCTAACCCTAAACCTCACCCTCACCCTAACCCTACACCTAAGCCGAACCTTAAACTTCAACCTCACACTCACCCTAGCTCTTACCCTAACCCTAACCCTTACCTTAACACTCCCCCTAAACCTAAACCTCACCCTCAGCCTATAGCTCACACTAACCCTAAACCTAAACCTTACACACACACTCCCCCTCACTCTCACCCTAATCCTATCCATAAACGTAACTCTAAACCTAACCCTCCCCCTAAGTCTCACCCCAACCCTAACCCTAAAACTAACCCTTACCATAACCCTCAACCTAAACCTCATCCTAACCCTAACTCTAACCCCAAAGCTCACACTCACCCTAACCCTAACTCTAACCCTAAACAAAAACATATACCTCACCCTAACACTAACCCTAAACCTAACCCACTCCTTCACCCTCAGCCTAATCCTAAGCCTAACCCTAAACCTAACCCTCACACTCACCCAATCCCTAACCCTAAACCTCACCCTAAACCTAACCCTCACCCTCAACCTCAGCCTAACCCTAAGCCTATCCCTAACCCTAACCCTCACACTCACCCTTACACTAACCCTAATCCTAATCCTAACCCTAACACTAACCCTCAACCTCACCCTAACACTAACACTCACCCTCACCCTCACCCTCACCATAACTCTAACCTTAACCCTAACAATAACAGTAATCCTAACCCTAACCCTAACCCTAATGCTAACACTCAACCTCACCCTAACCCCATTCCTAACCCTCATGCTAATCCTAACCCTAACCATCACCCTCACTGTAACCCTAACCTTCATCCTAACCTTCACCCTCACCCTAACCCTAAACCTAAACCTTACCCTAACACTAACCCTAAACCCTTCACCCTAGCCCTATCCCTAACCCTAATTTTAACCTAATAATCATCCTAACCCTCACCCTAACTCTAAGCCTAACCCTAACGATAATCCTAAGCCCAACCCGCACTCTAACACTAACACTAACACTAACACTAACACTAAACCTAAACCTAAACCTAAACCTAACCCTAATCCTCAACCTCACCCTCACCCTAACCCAAACCCTAACCCTAACCCTCCTCCTAACTCTAAGCCTAACTCTAACCCTAATCCTAACCTTCACACTCACCCTCACCCTAAACCTAATCCTAAACTTAAGCCTTTCCATAACCCTAACACTCACCCTAACCCTCAGTCTAGCCCTCACCCATACACTTATCCTAACCCTAACCCTCACCCTAAACATAAACCTCTCCCTAACACTAACCCTCACCCTAACGCTTACCCTCAACCCAACACTGACCCTAACACTCACACTAACCCTAAACATCACCCTAACCCTAAACCTCACCCTAACACTAAACCTAATCCTCACCCTCACCCTAGCCTTTACCCTAACCCTAATTCTCATCCTCACCATAAACCTCACACTAACCCTAACACTAATCCTCAATCTAACCCTCAACCTCACCCTAACACTAACACTAACCCTCACCCTAACCCTTACCCTCACCCTTATCGTAACCCTCAACGTCAGTCTAAACCTCAACTTTACCCTTGCCGTCACCCCCACGATAACCCTCACTCTAACCCTAACCCTCACCATAAACAAAACTCTACGCTGAAACCTCACCCTCAGCCTAACCATAACTCTAACCCTAACCCTAACACTAACCCTCACCCTAACGCTAACCGTAACCATCAGCCTAACCCTAATCCTCACCCAAACCCTCACCCTCAGCCTAACCCTCAGCCTAAGCCTAAGCCTAACCCTAAACCTCACCCTCACCCTCACCCTAACCCTAATCCTAACCCTAACCCTAAACCTAACACTAAGCCTCAACCTAACCCTCAACCTAACCTTAACAGTAACACTTACCCTAACCCTAAATCTCCACCTAACCCTCCAAATAAGCTAAATCTAACCATAAAACTCACCCTCACCCTAACCCTAAACCTAACCCTAACACTAAACCTCACCCTAACACTAAAACTCACCCTCATCCTCACCCTAACCATAACTCTGATCCTAACCCTAACAATGACAGTAATCCTAACCATAACCCTAACCCTAACCGTAAAGCTAACACTTAACCTCACCCTAACCCTAATCCTAACCCTGACCCTCACCCTAACCCTAACCATCACCCTCACTGTAACATTAACCCTCATCCTAACCCTCACCCTAACCCTAAACCTAACCCTAAACCTTACACTAACACTAACCCTAATCCTCACCTTCACCCTAGCCCTCACCCTAAACCTAATTGTAAACCTAATCCTCAACCTAAGTCTCACCATAACTCTAAGACTAACCCTAACCCTAACCCTAACCCCAACGCTCACTGTAACGTTGAAACTAAACCTAACACTAACACTAACCCTAAACCTAACAATAATCCTCAGCCTCACCCTCACCCTAAACCAAACCCTAACCCTAACCCTCATCCTAACTCTAAGCCTAATGCTATCCGGAATCCTAACCCTCACACTCACCCTCACCATAAACCTAATACTAAACCTCACCCTATCCCTAACCCTAACCCTCACCCTAACCCTCAGCCTAGCCCTAACCCTTACACTTATCCTAACCCTAACCCTCACCCTAAACATAACCCTCACCCTAACCCTAACCCTCACCCTAACACTTACGCTCACCCTAACACTAAACCTAACACTAACACTCACACTAATGCTAAACATCACCCTAACCCTAAAACTCACCCTAACACTAACTCTAACCCTCAACCTCACCCTAGGCTTCAGAATAACCCTAACCCTCATGCTCACCATAAACCTCACACTAACCCTAACACTAATCCTCACTCTAACCCTCAACCTCAACCTACCGCTAACACTAACCCTCACCCTAACCCTAAACCTCACCCTAACCGTAACCCTCACCCTCAGCCTCACCCTCACCTAACCCTTACCGTCACCCCCAGGCTATACCGCACCCTAACCCTAAACCTCACCCTAATTAAAACTGTACCCCTAAACCTCACCCTCACCCTAACCCTTACTCTAACCCTAACCCTAACACTAAACCATACTGTAACCCTAACTCTAACCCTCACCATCACCGTAACCGTAACCCTAACCCTAAAACTAACAATAACCCTAAACCTAACCCAAAACCTCACCCTGAACATAACACTCACCCTAACTCTACCCCTCACCCTAACAGTTACCCTGACCCTAACACTAACCATCACACTAACCCTAAACCTCACCCTAATCCTAAACCTCACCCTAAACCTAATTCTAACCCGCACCCTCACCCTAACCCTAATGCTCATCCTCACCCTAAACCTCACACTAACCCTAACCCTAATCCTCAATCTAACCCACAACCTCACCCTAACGCTAATACTAAACGTCACCCTAACCCTAACCCTCACCCTTACCGTAAATCTCACCCTCAGCCTAACCCTCAGCTTTACCGTTACCGTCACCCCCACGCTAACCCACACCCTAAACCTAAAACTCACACTAACCAAAACTGTACCCCTAAACCTCACCCTTAACCTAACCCTTACTCTAACCCTAACCCTAATACTAAATCTCACTGTAACCCTAACCCTAACCCTCACCCTCAGTGTAACCTTAACCCTAAACCTAAACCTAACAATAACCCTAAACCTAACCCTAACCCTCACCCTAAATATAACCCGCACCCTAAACCTAACCCTCACGCTAACACTTATCCTCACCCTAACACTAACCGTAAACCTAACACTAACCCTCACACTAACCCTAAACCTCACCCTAATACTAAAACTCACCCTAACCCTATCCCTAACCCTAATCCTCACCCTCATCCTAGCCCTCACCCTAACCCTAAATCTAACCCTCACCTTCAACCTAATCCTAACCCTCATCCTCACCTTAAACCTCACACTAACCCTAACTTTAATCCTCAATCTAACCCTCACCCTAATCCTAACCCTAACCGTTACCCTAACCATAATCCTAACACTAACACTCACCCTTATCTTAAACATCACCGTCAGCATAAACCTCAACATTACCCTTACCATCACCCTCACCCTAACCCTAAACCTCATCCTAACTCTCACCCAAACCATAAACCTAACCATCACCCTAACCCTAACCCTCACCCTCACCCTAGCCCTCACCCTAACCCTAATCCTAAATCTAACCCTCAAACTAACCTCACCCTAACCCTAACCCTAACCATCACCCTAACCCTAATCCTCACCCCACCCTCACCGTCAGCCTTAACCTAATTCTAAGCCTCACCCTAACCCTAAACCTCACACTCACCTTCACCCTAACCCTAATCCTAACCCTAACCCTAACCCTAAACCTCATTCTAACCCTCAACCAAACCTTAACCCTAACACTTAACCTAACCCTAACCCTCTACCTAAACTTCCAACTAAACCTAAATCTAACCATTAACCTCTCCCTCACACTAACCCTAATCCTAACCCTAACCCTAAACCTCACCCTCACCCTAGCCCTCACCCTAAACCTAATCCTAACCCTACCCCTCTTCCTAACCCTCAACCGAATCCTAAACCTCACCCTAAATCTAAGCCTAACCCTAATCCTCATCCTCACACTAGCCCTCACCCTAACCCTAATTCTAACCCTCAACCTCACCCTAACCCTAACCCTCATCCTCACCCTAAACCTCACACTAACCTTCACCCTAATAATCAATCTAACCCTCACCCTCACCCTAACCGTAACCCTAACACTTACACTAACCCTATCCCTAACGCTCACCCTTATCTTAAACCTCACCCTCAGCCTAAACCTCCCCTTCACCCTTACCATCATCCTCACCCTAACACTCACCCTAACCCTAAACATCCTAATCCTCACCCTAACCGTAAACCTAACCATCACCCTAACCCTAACCCTCACCCTCAACCTCATGCTCAGCCTTACCCTAAACCTAAGTCTAACCCTTACACTTACCCTTACCCTCACCCTAGCCCTCACCCTAACCCTAATCCTAAACCTAACACTCATCCTAACACTCACCATAACCCCAACCCTAACCATCACCCTAAACCTAATATTCACCACCACCGTCACCCACAGCCTCACCCTAAGCCTAAGCTTAACCCTAACCCTCACACTGAACTCACCCTCAGCCTAACCCTAAGCCTACCCCTAAACCTAAACCTAACACACACATTCCCCCTCACTCTAACCCTAATCCTATCCCTAACCCTAACTCTAACCCTAACACTTCCCCTAACTCTCACCCTAAACCTAACCCTAAAATTAACCCTTACCATAACCCTCAACCTAGACCTCACCCTAACCCTAACTCTAACCTTAAACCTCACCCTCACCCTAACCCTAACTCTAACCCTAACCCAAACCCTAAACCTCACCCTAACACTAACCCTAACCCTAATCCACACCCTCACCCTCAGCCTCATCCTAAGCCTAACACTAACCCTAACCCTTACACTCACCCTGACCCTAAACCTAAACCTCACCCTAACACTAAGCCTCACCCTCAACCTCAGCTTAACCCTAAGCCTGCCCCTAATCCTAACATTAACCCTCACACTCAATCTAACCCTCACCTTAAACCTGACCCTAACATTAATCCTAAACCTAACCCTGACCCTTAACCTCACCCTAACCCTAACACTAAAGCTCACCCTGACCCTAACCCTAACACTAGCCCTATCCCTAAACCTCATCCTAGACCTAGACCTAACACTCAACCTCACCCTCACCATAACCTTAACCCTAAGCCTAACACTAACAATAACCCTAACCCTAACCTTCACCCTAAACATAACCCTCACCATAACCCTAACCCTAACCCTAACACTAACACTAACACTAAACCTCAACCTCTCCATAGACCTCGCCCTAACCCTAATCCTCTTCCTCACCCTAAATTTCACACTAACCCTAACACTAATCCTCAATCTAACCCTCACCCTCACCCTAACCCTCACCCTAACCCTCACCATAACGGTAACCCTCACCCTTACTGTAACCCTCAACCTCAGCCTAACCCTCACCTTTACACTTACCGTCACCCCCACCCTAACCCTCACTCTAACCCTCACCCTCACCATAACCCTAACTCTACCCTGAAACCTCAAGCTCACCCTAACCCTAACTCTAACCCTAACCCTAACCCTAACCCTCACCCTAACCCTAACCCTAACCATCACCCTAACCCTAATCCTCACCTCCACCCTCACCCTCAGCCTAACCCTAAGCCTAAGCCTAACCCTATACCTAAACCTCAAACTCACCCTCACCCTAACCCTAATCCTATTTCTAACCCTAACCCTAACCCTAACCCTAACCTAAACCTAACACACACACTCACCCTCATCCTAATCCTAATCCTCACCTTAACCCTAACAATAACCCTAACCGTAACCCTAACCATAAACCCCACAGTAACCCTAACCCTAACCCTCACCTGCACCATCACCTTCACCGTAACTCTAAACCTAGCCCTAACAGTAACACTAATCCAAACCAGAACCATCACCCCAAACCTAACCCTCACCCTCATGCTCGGTCTAAGCCTAAGCCTAAGCTTAACCCTAACCCTCACCCTAACCCTAATGCTATCACAAACCTTAACTCTAACCCTAAAACTCACTGTCATCCTAACCCTAAATCTAACCCTAAACCTAAACCGAAACCTCATCGTAACCCTAACTGTAACCCTCACCCTCACCCTCACCGAAACCATAAGCCTAACCCTATCCCTAACAATAACCTTAACCATAACCCTAACCCTCACCCTAAACCTCAACCTAACCCTAACACTCACCCTAACACTTAGCCTAACTCTAACAATAACCCTAACCCTAACACTAACCCTCACACTAACCCTAACCATCACCCTAACCTTAAACCTCACGCTAACCCTTTCACTAACCCTCACCCAACCCTAGACCTCACCCTAACCCTAACCCTCATCCCCACCCTATCCCTCACCCCCAGCCTCACACTCAGCATAACGCTAAACCTAACCCTAAAACTCACCCTAACCCTAACCCTCACTCTAAACCTAACACTAACCCTAACCCTATCCCTCAACCTCAGCCTCAACCTAACCCTAACTCTAACCCTAAGCCTCACCCTCACCCTAATCCTAACCCTAACCATAAACCTCACCCTAACTCTAACCCTAAACCTCACCCTCACCAGGGCACTTGCCCTAACACTAATCCTAAACCTATGCCTCATCCGAACCCTCCCCCTAACACTAACCCTAACCCTAACCCTAACCATCACCCTCACCCTCAGCCTAAATCTAAGCCTAACCCTAGACCTAACACTAACAAACAAACTCACCCTACCCTAAGCTAACCCTAACACTAACCCTTACTCTCCCCCTAACTCTCACCCTAACCCTAACCCTAACCGTCACCCTAACTCTAACTCTAACCCTAAACCTCACCCTCACACTAACCCTAACTCTACACCTAAGCCACACCCTAAACCTCAACCTAACCCTAACCCTCACCATCACCCTTACCCTCACCTTAACCGTAACCCTAAACCTAAACCTAACAATAACCAAAACACTAACCCTTACCTTCACCCTAACCATAACCATCACCCTAACCCATAACCTCACCTTAACACTTACCCTCACCCTAACACTAAATCTAACACTAACACTAACCCTCACACTGACCCTAACCCAAACAAAATCCTCAAACTCAACCGAACCCTCACCCTCAACCTAAACCTAACACTACCCCTAACCCTAATCCTCACCTTAACCCTCCCCCTAAACCTATATCAAAACCTCAAACTTACTCTCACCCTAACCTAACCCTAAAACTAACCCTACCACTAACCCTAAACCTAACCCTAAACCTAACCCTGAGCCTCAGCCTCAACCTCACCCTAACCCAAACAGTAAGCCTCATCATAACTCTAAGCCTAACCCTAACCCTAATCCTAATCCTCACACTCACCCTAACCCTAACCCTATTCCTAAACCTAATCCTATCCATAACCCTAACCGTCACCCTAAGCCTCAGCTTAGCCCTCACCCTTAAACTTATCCTAAGCCTAAACCTCAACCTAACTCTAAACATGACCCTAATCCTAAACCTAAACCTCACCGGAACCCTCACCCTCTCCCTCACACTCATGCTCAGCCTAAGGCTAAGCCTAACCCTAACCCTAACCCTCACCCTAACCCTAAATCTAACCCTAATCCTAAAACCTAAACCTCATCCTAACCCTAATCGTAACACGCACCCTCACCCACACCGTAACCGTAAGCCTAACCCTAACCCTAACAACAACCTTGACCATAACTCTAACCCTCACCCTAACCGTAACACTCACCCTAAAGCTAACCCTCACCCTAACACTTACCCTAACCCTAACAATAACCCTAAACCTAACACTAACACTCACACTAACCCTAACCATCACCCTAACCCTATACCTCACACTAACCTATACCTAAACCTCACCCAACCCTAGCCCTCACCCTAACCCTAACCCTCTTCCTCACCCTAACCCTCACCCTCACCCTCAGCCTAACCCTAACCCTAAACCTCACCCTAACCCTCACCCTAACCCTAAACCTAAACCTAACACTAACCCTAATCCTAACCCTCACCTTCAGCCTCACCCTAACCCTAAATCTAAACCTAAACCTCAACCTCAGCCTAACACTAACCCTAAACATAAACCTCACCCTAACTCTAACCCTAAACCTCACCCTCACACTAGCCCTGGCGTTATCCCTAATCCTAACCCTAACCCTAATATTAATCCTCCCCCAAACCCTAACCCTAAACCTAACCCTAACCATCACCCTCACCATCAGCCTAAACCTAAGCCTAACCCCAGACCTAACCCTAACAAACACACTGACCCTCACCCTAAACCTAATCCTAATCCTATCCCAAAACCTAACACTAAACCTTACCCTCCCCCTAACTCTCACGCTAACCCTAACCCTAAGCGTCACCCTAAACGTAATTCTAAACCTAAACATCACTCTCAACCTAACCCTAAATCTAACCCTAACCCAAACGCTAAACCTCAAACTGACCCTAAACCTAACCTTCACGCTCAGCCTCACCCTAACCCTAAATCTAACCCTAAACCTCACCCTCACCCTAAGCCTAACCCTAACCATAAACCTCACCCTAACTCTAACCCTAAGCCTCACCCTCACCCTAGCGCTTTCCCTAACCCTAATCCTAACCCTAACCCTAATCCTAACCCTCCCCCTAACCCTAACCCTAACCCTAACCATCACTCTCACCCTCAGCCTAAACCTAAGCCTAACTCTATACCTAACCCTAACAAACACACTGACCCTCACCCTAAACCTCAACCTAATCCTATCCCTAACCCTAACACTAACCCTTACCCTCGTCTAACTCTCACCCTAACCCTAACCCTAAGCATCACCCTAAACCTAAACCTCACCCTCACCCTAACCTTAAATCTAACCCTAACCCAAACCCTAAACCTCAAAATAACCCTAACCCTAACCCTCACCCTCACCCTAACCCAAAACCTCACCCTAATACTTACCCTCACCCTAACACTAACCATAAAACTAACACTATCCCTCACACTGACCCTAACCCTAACCCTAACCTTAAACCTCAAGCTAACCCTCACCCTCAACCTAAACCTAACACTACCCCTAACAATAAACCTCACCCTATCCCTCCCCATAACCCTATATCTAAACCTCACCCTCACCCTAACAATAAACCTAACACTAACACTAACACTACCCCTAAACCTAACCCTAAACCTAAACCTAATCCTCAGCCTCAACCTCACCCTAACCCAAACCCTAACCCTAACCCTCATCCTAAACCTAACCCACACCCTCACCCTCAGCCTAATCTTAAGCCTAACCCTAATCCTAACCCTCAAACTCAGCCTAATCTTAAGCCTATCCCTAACCCTAACCCTAACCCTCACACTCACCCTAATCCTAACCCTAATCCTACTCCTAAACCTAAACCTAACCCTCACCCTCAACCTAACCCTCACCATAAGCCTAACCCTAACATTAATCCTAACCCTAACCCTCACCCTCCGCTTCACCCTAACCCAAACTCTAACACTAAAACTTATCCTAACACTAACCCTAAATCTAACCCTAAACCTCACCCTCAACCTAACCCTAACCCTAACACTAACAGTAAAACCCACCCTAACCTAACCCTAACCCTCACCTGCACCCTCACCCTCACCGTAACTCTAACCCTAACAATAACACTAATCCTAAACAGAACCATCGCCCTAACCCTAACGCTCACCCTAATGCTCAGCCTAAGCCTAAGCCTAAGCCTAACCCTAACACTCACCCTAAACCTAAACCTATCACAAACCCTAACTCTAACCCTAAACCTCACTGTCACTCTAACCCTAATTCAATCCTTAACCCTAAACCTAAACCTCATCCTAACCCTAACCGTAACCCTCACCCTAACCCTCACCTTAACCGTAACCCTAACCCTAACAATAACCTTAACCATAATCCAAACCTTCACCATAACCATAACCATAACCCTCACCCTAAACCTAAACCTCACCCTAACACTTACCCTAAACCTAACAATAAACCTAACCCTAACACTAACCCTCACACTAAACCTAACCATCACCATAACCCTAAACCTCACGCTAACCCCATCCCTAACCCTCACCCAACCCTAGCCCTCACCCTAACCCTAAACCTAATCCTCACACTAACCCTCACCCTCATCCTCACCCCCAGCCTAACCCTAACCCTAAACATAACCCTCAGCCTAACCCTCACCCTAACCCTCATCCTAAACCTTACACTACCCCTAACCCTAACCCTCACCCTCAGCCTCACGCTAACCCTAACTCTAACCCTTAAACTCACCCTCACCCTAACCCTAACCCTAACCATAAACCTCACCCTAACTCGAACCCTAAGCCTCACCCTCACCCTAGCGCTTGCTGAAACCCTAATCCTAACCCTAACCCTAATCCTAACCCTCACCCTAACCCTAACCCTAACCCTAAACATCACCCTCACCCTCAGCCTAAAACTAAGCCTAAATCTAGACATAACCCTAACAAACACACTGACCCTCACCTTAACCCTAAACCTAATCCTATCCCTAACCCAAAAACTAACCCTTACCCTCCCCTAACTCTGACCCTAACCCTAACCCTAAGCATCACCCTAACCCTAAACCTCACCCTCACCCTAACCCTAAATCTAACCCTAACCCAAACCCTAAACCTCAACCTAACCCTAACCCTAACCCTCACCCTCACCCTCACTGTAACCGTAACCCTAAACCTAAACCTAACAATAACCCTAACCCTAACCATAACCCTCACCCTAACCATAACCGTCACCCCATCCCAAACCTCACCCTAACAATTACCCTCACCCTAACATTAACCCTAACATTAACACTATCCCTCACACTGACCCTAAACCTAACCCTAATCTTAAACCTCAACCTAACCCTCACCCTCAACCTAAACCTAACACTATCCCTAACCCTAACCCTCACCCTCTCCCTCCCCTTAACCCTATATCTAAACCTAACCCTCACCCTAACTTTAACCCTATCCCTAAAACTAACACTACCCCTAAACCTAACGCTAAACCTAACCCTAATCCTCAGCCTCAACCTCACCCTAACCCAAACCCAAACCCTAAACCTCATCCTAACTCTAAGCCTAACCCTAACCCTAATCCTAACCCTCACACTCAACCTAACCCTAATCCTAAACCTAACCATATCCCTAACCCTAACCCTCACCCTAACCCTCAGCCTAGCCCTCACCCTTAAATTTATCCTAACCCTAAACCTCAACGTAACTCTCAACCTAATCCTAACCCTCACCCGGACCCTAACACGAACCCTCACCCTCATGCTCGGCCTAAGCCTAAGCCTAAGCCTAAGCCTAAGCCTAACCCTAACCCTCACCCTAACCCTAATCCTCACCTTCACTGTAACCTTAACCCTCAACCTAATATTCACCCTAACCCTAAATCATAATCGAACACTAACCCTAATATTCAACCTCACCCTAGCCCTCACCCTAACCCTAATCCTAACCCTAATCCTCATCCTTACCCTCACCCTAACCCTAACCTTAGCCCTCACCCTAACCCTAACTCTAACCCTAATTCTCAACTTAACCCTAACCCTCACGCTCACCGTAACCCTAACCCTAACCCTCAACCTAACCCTAAGCCTCACACTCAACGTAAACCTAACCCTCACCCCCACCCTCACCCTCAATCTAACCAAAAGCCTAAACCGAACCCTAATATTATCGCTCACACTCACCCTAAACCTTATCCTAAACCTAATCCTAACCCTAAGCCTAACCCTCACACTCAAACTAAACCTCACCCTAACCCTAAATCTAACACTAAACCTAAACCTCAAACTCAGCTTCACCCTAACCCTAATTCTAACCCTAAACCTTACACTCACCCTAACCCTAACACTAAACCTAACCCTAAACCTCACCCTAACCCTAACCCTAAACCTCACCCTCACCCTAATCCTAACCGTAACCCTCATCTAACCCTCACCCTAACACTAAACCTAACCCTCACCGTCACCCTCAATCAACGTATACCTAATCCTAACCCTCACTCTCAACCTCACCCTAAGCCTAACCCTAAGCCTAACCCTAACCCTAACCCTCACACTCACCCTAACCTATATGCTAATCCTAATCCTAACCTTAAGCCTAACCCTCTCCCTCAACATAACCCTCACACTAACCCTAACTCTAACACTAACCCTAAACGTAACCCTCAATTTCAGCCTCACCCTAGCCCTAACTCTAATCGTAAACCTCACCCTCACCCTAACCCTAACCCTAACCCTAACCCTAAATGGCACCCTAACGCTAACCCTCACCGTAACTCTAACCCTAACACTAACAATAACACTAATTTTAAACAGAACCAACAATCTAACCCAAAACGTCACCCTCATGCTTGGCCTAAGCCTAAGCCTAAGCCTAACACTAACCCTAAACCTCACCGTAAACCTAACCCTATCACAAACCCTAACACTAAACCTAAACTTCACTGTCAGCAAAACCCTAATTCTATCCCTAACCCTAAACCTAAACCTCATCCTAACCCTAACCGTAACCCTCACCCTCACCCTCAACTTAACCGTAACCCTAACCCTAACAATAACCTTAACCATAACCCTAAACCTCACCATAACCATAACACTCACCCTAAACCTAACCCTCACCCTAACACTTACCCTAATCCTAAAAATAACCCTAACCCTAACAATAACCATCACCCTCACCCTCAGCCTAAACCTAAGCCTAACTCTAGACCTAACCCTAACAAACACAATGACCCTCACCCTAATCCTAAACCTAATCCTATCCCTAACCCTAACACTAACCCTTACCCTCCCCTAACCCTCATCCTAACCCTAACCCACACCCTCATCCTCAGCCTAATCCTCAGCCTAACCCTAAACCTAACCCTAACACTCACCCTAACCCTAACTCTATACCTCACACTAACCATAACCCTAACCCTCAACCTCAGCCTAACCCTAAGCCTATCCCTAACCCTAACCCTATCCCTCACACTCACCCTAACACTAACCCTAATCCTACTCCTAACCCTAACCCTAACCCTCACCCTCAACCTAACCCTCCCCTTAAGCCTAACCCTAACATTAATCCTAAACCTAACCCTCACCCTCAGCCTCACCCTAACCCTAACTCTAACACTAAACTTCACCTTAACACTAAACCTAAATCTAAACCTAAACCTCACTCTCAACCTAACCCTAATCCTAACCCTAACCGTAAACCCCACCCTAAGCCTAACCCTAAACTTCACCTGCACCTGCGCCCTCACCATAACTCTAACCCTAACACTAATAATAACACTAATCCTAAACAGAATCATCACCCTAACCCTAACCCTCACCGTCATGCTCAGCCTAAGCCTAAGCCTAAGCCTAAGACAAACCGTAACCCTCAACCTAACCCTAACCCTATCACAAACCCTAACTCTAACCCTAAACCTCACTGTCACCCTAACCCTAATTCTATCAAAAACCCTAAACCTAAACCTCATCCTAAACCTAACTGTAACCCTCACCCTCACCCTCACCTTAACCATAACCCTAACCCTAACAATATCCTTAACCATAACCCTAACCCTCACCCTATCCATAACCCTCACCCTAAACCTAACCCTCACCCTAACACTTACCCTAACCCTAACAATAACCCTAACCCTAACACTAACCCTCACACTAACCCTAACCATCACCGTAACCGTAAACTTCACGGTAACCCTATCCCTAACCCTCACCCAACCCTACCCCTCACCCTAACCCTAACCCTATTCCTCAACCTAACCCTCACCCTCATCCTCACCTTCAGCCTAACCCTAACCCTAAACCTAACCCTAACCCTCACCCTAACCCTCATCCTATCCCTAAACCTAAACCTAACACTAACCCTAACCCTAACCCTCACCCTCAGCCTCACCCTAACCCTAACTCCAACCTTAAACCTCACCCTCACCCTAACCCTAACCCTAACCATAAACCTCATCCTAACTCTAACCTTAAGCCTCACCCTCACCCTAGCCCTTGCTGAAACCCTAATCCTAACCCTAACCCTAATCCTATCCCTCCCCCTAACCCTAATCCTAACCCTAACCCTAAAACGTCAGCCTCACCCTCAGCCTATATCTAAGCCTAAATCTAGACCTAACCCTAACAAACACAATGACACTCACCTTAACCCTAAACATAATCCTATCCCTAACCCTAACATTAACCCTTACCCTCCCCTAACTCTGACCGTAACCCTAACCCTAAGCGTCACCCTAACCCTAAACCTCACTCTCACCCTAACCCTAAATCTAACCCTACCCCAAACCCTAAACCTCAACCTAACCCTAACCCTAACCCTCACCCTCACCCTCACCCTAACTGTAAACCTAAACCTAAACCTAACAATAACCCTAACCCTAACCTTAACCCTCACTCTAACCATAACCGTCACCCTAACCCATATCCTCACCCTAACACTTACCCTCACCCTAACACTAACCCTAACACTAACACTATCCCTCACACTGACCCTAACCCTAACACTACCCTTAAACCTCAACCTAACCCTCACCCTCAACCTAAACCTAACACTACCCCTAACCCTAACCCTCACCCTATCCCTCCCACTAACCCTATATCTAAACCTCACCCTCACCCTAACCCTAACCCTAACCCTAACACTAACAATACCCCTAAACCTAACCCTACACCTA
Source organism: Dipodomys merriami (assembly GCF_024711535.1). Lineage (NCBI taxonomy): Eukaryota > Metazoa > Chordata > Mammalia > Rodentia > Heteromyidae > Dipodomys > Dipodomys merriami. The sequence continues at coordinate 189,850 of NW_027202360.1, read as the reverse complement.
ACCCTAATCCTCAGCCTCAAACTCATCCTAACCCAAACCCTAACCCTAAACCTCATCCTAAGTCTAAGCCTAACCCTAACCCTAATGCTAACCCTCACACTTACCCTAACCCTAATCCTAAACCTAACCCTATCCCTAACCCTAACCCTCACCCTAACCCACAGCCTAGCCCTCACCCTTAAACTTATCCTAACCATAAACCTCAACCTAAAACTCAACCTAACCCTAACTGTCACCCGGACCCGAAGCGGAACACTCACCCTCATGCTTGGCCTAAGCCTAAGCCTAAAACTAAGCCTAACCCTAGCCCTAACCCTCACCCTAACCCTAACTCTAACCCTAACCCTAAACCAAAACCTCATCCTAACCCTAAACTAATCCTCACGCTCACCCTCACAGTAACAGTAACCCTACCCTGAAACCTAACAATACACCTAACCCTAAACCTAACACTCACTCTAACCATAACCCTCACCCTAACCTTAACCTCACCCTAAAATTTACCCTCACCCTAACACTAACCCTAACCCTCACACTCACCCTAGCCTTCACCCTAACCCTAACAATCATCCTTACCCTAAACCTCACACTAAACCTAAAGCTAATCCTCAATCTAACCCTCACTCTCACCCTAATGTTAACACTCACCCTCACCCTAACCCTAACCCTCACCCTTACTTGAACCCTCACCCTCAGCCTAAACCTCAGCTTTACCCGTCCCATCACTCCCAGGCTAACCTGCACCCTAACCCTAACCCTCATACTAACCCTAACTGTACCCCTAAACCTCACCCTCACCATAACCTAAGTCTAACTTTCACCCTAACCCTAAACCTCATCCTAACACTCACTCTAACCCTAAACCTCATCCTAACACTCACCCTAACTGTGAACCTAACAATCATCCTAACCCTAACCCTCACCCTCAAGCTCAAGCTCAGCCTAACCCTAAGCCTAAGCATAACCCTTACCCTAAACCTCACCCTCACCCTAGCCCTCACCCTAACCCTAATCCTAATCCTAACCCTCACTCTAACCCTAACTCTAAACATCATCCTAAACCTAAACCTCACACCCACCCTCACCCTCATCCTAACCCTAAGCCTAAGCCTAAGCCTAACCCTAACTCTCACACTCACCCTCACCCTCACCCTAATCCTAACCCTAACCCTAACCGTAACCCTAAACCTCAACCTAACGCTCACCCTAACCTTAATCCTAAAACTAAACCTAAGGCTCACCCTCGACCTAACCCTCCAACTAACCCTAAATCTAACCCTAAACCTCACCCTTACCCTAACCCTAATCCTAATCCCTAACCCTAAACCTCAACCTAACCCTAACCCTAACCCTCACCCTCACCCTCACCCTCACAATAACGGTAACACTAACCCTAAAAATAACACTAATCCTAACCCTAACCCTAATCCTAATGTTAATACTCACACTCAAGCTAACCCTAATCCTAATCCTAACCCTCACCCTAACCCTAATCCTCACCCTCACTGTAACCCTAACCCTCAACCTAATCCTCACCGGAACCCTAACCCTAACCCTAATCCTTAATCTAACACTAACCCTAACCCTCAAACTCACCCTAGCCCTCAAGCTAACCCTAATCCTAACCCTAATCCTCATCCTTACCCTCACCCTAACCCTAACCTTAACCATCACCCTAACCCTAACTCTAACTCTAACTCTCAACCTAACCGTAACCCTCACACTCACCCTAAACCTAAACCTCACCACCACCCTCACCCTCAGTCTAACCTTAAGCCTAACCCTAACCATAACCATATCGCTCACCCTCACCCTAAGCCTAACCCTAACCATAAACCTCACCCTAACTCTCACCCTAAGCCTCACCCTCACGCTAGCACTTGCTGAAACCCTAATCCTAAACCTAACCCTAATCCTAACCCTCCCCCTATCCCTAACCCTAACCCTAACCCTAACCATCACCTTCAACCTCAGCCTAAACCTAAGCCTAACCCTAGACCTAACCCTAACAAACACACTGACCCTCAACTTAATCCTAACCCTAATCCTATCCCTAACCATAACAATAATCCTTACCCTCCCCCTAACTCTCACCCTAACCCTAACCCTAAGCTTCACCCTAACCCTAACTCTAACCCTAAACCTCACCCTCACCCTCACCCTAACCCTAACCCTAACTCAAACCCTAAACCTCAAACTAACCCTAACCCTAACCCTCACCCTCACCCTCACTGTAACCATAACCCTAAACCTAAACCTAACAATAAACCTAACCATAACCCTAACCATCACCCTAACCATAACCGTCACCATAACCTATAACCTCACCGTAACACTTACCCTCACCCTAACACTAACCCTAACACTAACACTAAGCCTCAAACTGACCCTAACCCTAACCCTATCCCTAAACGTCAACCTAACCCTCACCCTCAACCTAAACCTTACACTACCCCTAATCGTAACCCTCACCCTAACCCTCCCCCTGACCCTATATCTAAACCTCACCCTAACCCTAACCCTAACCCTAACCCTAACACTAACACTACCCCTAAACCTAACCCTAAACCTAACCCTAATCCTCAGCCTCAAACTCATCCTAACCCAAACCCTAACCCTAAACCTCATTCTTACTCTAAGCCTAACCCTAACACTAATCCTAACCCTCAAACTCAAATGAACCCTAATCCTAAACCTAACCCTATCCCTAACCATAACCCTCAACCTAACCCTCAGCCTAGCCCTCACCCTTAAACTTATCCTAACCCTAAACCTCAACCTAACTCTCAACCTAACCCTATCCCGAACCTAAACTCGAACCCTACCCGAACCCTCATGCTCGACCTAAGCCTAAGCCTAAGCGTAAGCCTAACCCTCCCCCTAACCCTACCCCTAACCCTATTTCTAAACCTAAACCTCAGCCTCACCCTAACCCTAACCCTAACCCTAAACCCCACCCTAAACCTAACCCTAACCCTCACTTGCACATTCACCCTCACAGTAACTCTAACCCAAACCCTAAAAATAACACTAAACCTAACCCGAACCATCACCCTAACCATAATCCTCACCCCCACCCTCACCCTCAGCCTAACCAGAAGCCTAAGCCTAACCTTCACCCTAACCCTCACACTCACCCTCAATCGAACCCTAATCCTAAACCTAACCTTATCCCTAAACCTCAAACTAACCCTCAAACGCACCCTAACTGTAACACTAACCCTAACCCTAAACCTCACCCTCACCCTCACCCTAAACCTAACCCTAACCCTCACCCTCACCCTAGCCCTCACCCTAACCGTAATTCTAACCCTCACCCTCACCCTAACCCTAAACCTCATCCTCTCTCTAAACCTCACACTAACTCTAACCCTAATCCTCAATCTTACAATCAACCTGACCCTAAACTGGCCCCTTACTCTAACCCTAATCCTAAACCTAACCCTCACCCTTATCTTAACCCTCACCCTCACCCTAAACCTCACCTTTACCCTTACCTTCATGCTCACCCAAACCCTCACCCTAACCCTAAACCTTATTCTAATCCTCAACCTCACCCTAGCCCTCACCCTAACCCTAATCCTAAACCTAACCCTCATCCTAACCCTAACACTCACCCTAACCCTAACCATCACCGTAACCCTAATCCTCACCTCTACCCTCACCCTAAGCCTAACCCTAAACCTAAGTCTAACCCTAACCCTAATCCTCACACTCACCCTCACCCTAATCCTAAACCTAACACTAACCCTAACCCTAACCCTAAACCTCATCCTAACCCTCACCCTAACCTTAACCCTAACACTAAACCTAACCTTAACCCCTGACCTAACAATCCAACTAAACCTAACCCTAACCCTAAACTTCAGCCTCACCCTAACCCTAATCCTAACCCTAAACCTAACCTTAACCCTAACCATAATCCTAAAACTCACCCTCACCCTAACCCTAATCCTCACCCTAACACTCACTGTAACCCTAACCCTCACTCTCACCTTAACCCTAATCCTCAACCTAACCCTCACCCTCACCCTAATCCTAACCATAACCCTAACCATAACCCTAAACTTCAACCTAAACCTCACCCTAACCTTAACCCTATCACTAACCCTAAACTTCACCCTCGAACTAAACCTCAAACTAACCCAAAATCTAAACCTAAACCTCACCCTCACCCTAACCCTTATCCCAAACCTAAACCTAAACCTAACCCTAATCCTAACCCTAATCCTAACACTAACCCTCACCCTAACCCTAATCCTATCCCTAACCCTTACCCTAACACTCACCCTCACACTCACTGTAACCCTAACCCTCAACCTAACCCTCACCCTAAAGCTAAATCTAACCCTAAACCTTAATCTAACACTAACCCTAACCCTCGCCCTCACCCTAGCCCTCACCATAATGCTAATCCTAACCCTAATCCTTATTCTTACCCTCACCCTAACCCTAAATTTAACCCTCAATCTAACCCTAATCCTAACCCTAACCCTCAACCTAACCCTAACCCTCAAACTCACCCTCACCCTCATCCCAAACCTAATCCTAACGCTAAGCCTAAACCTCACCCACAACTTAACCCTCGCTCTAACCCTAACACTAACACTAATCCTAACACTAAACCTCACACTAACCCTAACACTCAACCTCAGCCTCATTCTAACCCTAACTCTAACCCTAAACCTCAACCTCACCTTAACCCTAACCCTAACCCTAACCATAAACCTCACCCTAACCCTAACGCTAAACCTCACCTGCCACTAGCCCTCACCGTAACCATAATCCTAACCCTAAACCTCATCCTAACCCTCACCCTAACACTAACCCTAACACTGACCATCACTCTAACCCTAATCCTAACCCTAACTCTCAAACTGACACTAACCCTCACCGGCACCGAAACCCTTACCCTAACCCTAACCCTAACCCTAAACTTAACCCGAACCCTAACTCTCACACTAACCCTAACACTAACCCTCACCCTAACCCTAATGCTCACCCTTGCCATAACCCTCACACTCAGCCTAACCATCACGTTTACCCTTACCTTCACCCCCAGCATAACCCTCACCCTAACCGTCAACCTAACCCTCACCCTAACCCTAACTCTACCCCTAAAACTCACCCTCCATCTAACCCTAACTCTAACACTAACCCTAACACTAAACCTCACCCTAACCCTAACCCTCAAACTGACCCTAACCCTCACCCGCACCCTCACCCTCAGCCTAAACCTAAGGCTAACCCTAACCCTAACCAAAACCCAAATCCTAATCCTAACCCTAATCCTAACTTCACCCTCACCCTCAGCCTCACCCTAACCCTAATTCTAACACTAAACCTCAGCCTCACCTATCCCTAAGGCTAACCCTTACCATAAATGTAACCCAAACTGTAATCCTAACCCACCCCTTACTCTCACCCTAACCCTAAACCTAACACTAACCCTAACCCTAAACCTCAATTTAACATTCACCCTAACCCTAAATCTAACCCTAATCCTCACACTCATCCTAACCCTCACTCTAACCCTAAACCAAAACCTAAACCTCAACCTAACCCTAACCCTAACCCTCATCCTCACCCTCACCATAACTGAAACATTAAACCTAACCCTAACAATAACCCTAATCCTTATCCTAACCCTCACCCTAACCCTAACCCTCACAATAACCCAAACCCTCACCCTAACACCAACCCTCACCCTAAAACTAACCCTAACCCTAACATTAACCCTCACACTAACCCTAATCCTAACCCTAACCCTAAATCTCAAACTAACCCTCACCCTCACCCTAACCCTAACAATAACCCTATCCCTGACCCTCACCCTTTCTCTCCCCCTAACACTATATCTAACCCTAAACCTCACCCAAACCCTAACCATAATCCTAAACCAACCCTAAACCCCACCCTAAACCTAAACCTAACACTAACCCTCACCCTCACACTCACCCTCACGGTAATTCTAACCCTAACCTTAACAATAACACTACCCCTAACCCTAACCATCACCCTAACCCTAATCCTCACCCCCACCCTCACCCTTAGCCTAACTGTAAGCCTAAGCCTAATCCTCACCCTAAATCTCACACTCAGCCTCACCATAACACTAACCCTCACGCTTACCTTAACCCTCACCCTCATCTTAACAGTCACCCTCAGCGTAAACCTCACCTTTACCCTTACCATCATCCTCACCCTAACCTCACCCGAACCCTAAACCTCATCCTAACCCTCACACTAACAGTAAACCTAACCATCATGCTAACCCTAACCCTCACCCTCAAAATCACCCTCAGCCTAACCCAAAGCCTAAGCCTAAGCCTTACCCTAACCCTAGCCCTCACCGGAGCCTTCACCCTTACCCTAATCCTAACCATCACCCTAACCCTAAACCTCACCACCACCCTCACCCTCAGCCTAAACCTAAGCCTAAGCCTAGCCCTAACCCTAATCCTCACCCCCGCCCTCACCATTAGCCTAACCATAAGCCGAAGCCTAATCCTCACCCTAAACCTCACACTCAGTCTCACCCTAACCCTAAACCTAAACCTAACCATATCCCTAAACCTCAACCTAACCCTCACCATCACACTTACCCTAACACTAACCCTAACCCTAAACATCACCCTATCCCTCCCCCTAACCCTAACCCTAACCATAACCATAACCATAACCCTCACCTTCAGCCTCATGCTCACAGCAAAATTAACCCTAAACATAACACTAACAATAAATCTAACCCTAAGCCTAACCCAAACCCTAACTCTAATCCTCAACCCCACCCTCACCCTCATCCTAAGCCTAAGCCTAACAATAATTCTAACCCTAAACCTAACCCTAAAACAAACCCTAATCCTCAGATTCACCCTCACACTAACAAAAACCCTAAACCTAACCCTCACCCTAACTCTAAGGCTAACCCTAACCCTAAACCTCACACTCACACTCACCCTAACCCTAATCCTCAACCTAACCCTTTCCCTAACCCTAGACCATACCCTAACCCTATCCCTAGCCCTCATCATTACCCTAATCCTAACCTTAAACCTCAATCTAACCTTCACACTAACCCGAACCCTAACCCAAACCCTAACCCTCAGCCTCATGCTCGGCCTAAGCCCAAGCCTAAGCTTAAGCTTAAACCTAACTCTAACCCTCACCCTAACCCTAACACTAACACTAACCCTAACTAACCCTAACTGTCACCCTCACCCTAACCTTAACTCTAACCCTAACAGTAAAACTAAACCTCATCCTAACCCTAACACTAACCCTAACCCTAACACTAACACTAACCATAACCCTAACCCTAACCCTAACAATAACCCTAACACTAACCCTCACACTCACCCTAACCATAACCCTCACCCTAACACTAACCCTCACCCTAACACTTACCCTCACACTAACATAAACCCTAATGCTAACTCTAACGCTCACACTAACCCGAAGCATCACCCTAACCATAAACCTCGCCCTAACACTAACCCTAACCCTCATCCGCACCCTAAACCTCACACTAACCCTAACACTAATCCTCAATCTAACCCTCACCATCACCCTCACCCAAACACTAACCCTCACCCTAACCCTAACCCTCACCCTTACTGTAACCCTGACCCTCAGCCTAACCCTCAAATTTACCCTTAACTTCAACCCCACCCTAACCCGCACCCTAACCCTAACCCTGACCCTAACTCGCACCCTAAACCTAACTCTACCCCTAAACCCCACCCTCACCTTAACCCTAAATCTAACCCTAACCCTAACACTAAACTTCACCCTAACCCTAACCCTAAATCTCACCGTCACACTCACCGTAACCGTAACCCTAACCCTAACAATAACACTAACCATAAGCCTCACCCTAACCATAACCCTCACCCTAAACCTAACCCTCACCCTAACACTTACCCTCACCCTAACACTGCCCCTAATCCGAACACTAAACCTCACACTAACTCTAACCCTCACCATAATCCTAAACCTCACCCTAAACCTAACCCTAACCCTAACACTCACCCTCACCCTAGCCCTCACCTAAACCCTAATTTTAAACCTCACCCTCACCCTAACCCTAACCCACATCCTCACCCTAAACCGCACACTAACCCTAACCCTTATCCTCAATCTAACAATCACCCTGACCCTAACCCTCACCCTTACCTTTACCCTAAACCAAACACTAACCATCACCCTAACCCTCAACCTCAGCCTAAACCTCACCTTTACCCTTACCATCAACCTCACCCTAACCCTCAACCTAACCCTCACCATAACCCTAAATCTAACCCTCAACCTTAATCTAACACTAACCCTAAACCTCACCCTCAACCTAACCCTCACCCTATCCCTAGTCTTCAACCTTAACCTCACCCTAACCCTAAACTTAACCCTTACCCTAAACCTAATCCTAACCCTAAGCCTCAACCTTACCCTAAAACCTTTACCTCACCCTAACTCTAACCTTAAACCTAACCCTAACCCTAACCCTCACCCTAACCCTAAATTTAAACGAACCCTAACTCTCACCATAAACCTAACCCTAACCCTCACTCTCAACCTCACCCTGAGCCTAACCCTACACCTAAGCCTAACCCTAACCCTCACACTCACCCTAACCCTTATGGTAATCCTAATACTAACCTTAAGCCTAACCCTCACCCTCAACCTAACCCTCATACTAACCCTAACTCTAACACTAACATAAACCTAACCCTCAATTTCAGCCTCACCCTAACCCTAACTCTAACCGTAAACATCACCCTCACCCTCACCCTAGCCCTAACCCTAAACATCACCCTAACACTAACCCTAAACCTTAACCTCAAACTAGCTCTCACACTAACCCTAATCCTATCCCTAACCCTCATCATAACCTTCATCCTAACACTAACCCTAAACTTCACCTCACCCTAACCCTAATCCTAACACTAACCCTCAACCTAACCCTAACCCTCATCCTCACAGTAACCCGTACCCTAACCCTCAACCCAACCCTAAACTTAACCCGAACCCTAACACTCACCCCAACCCTAACCCTAACCCTCACCCTAACCCTAACCCTCACCCTTACCGTAAACCTCACCCTCAGCCTAACCCTCACCTTTAACCTTAACGACCCCCTCAACCTAAAACTAACCCTAACCCAAATTCTAACCGTAAACCTCACCCTAACCCTAAACCTCACCCTCACCTCCACCTTACCATAAGTCTAACCGTAACCCTAACTATATCACTTACCCTAACCCTAATCCTAACCATAACCATAAGCCTCACGCTCAGCCTCAACCCCAGCCTAACCCTAATCCTAACCCTAACTCTCATCCTAACCCTCCCCATAACCCTAACCCTAACCCTAAACCTAACACTTAACCTAACCCTAAACCTAACCGTAATCCTCAGCCCCACCCTCACCCTATCCCCAACCCTAACCCTAACCCTCCCCCTAACACTAACTCTAATCCTAAACCTCACCATCACACTAAACCTAGCCCTAAACCTAACCCTAAACCACACCCTAACCCTAACCCTCACCCTAAGAATGACAATAACCCTAACCCAACCCTAACCCTAACTATTACACTCACCTTCAGGCTCATGCTCACCACAAACTTAACCCTAACCATAACACTAACAATAAGCCTAAACCTAAACCTAACCCTAACCCTAACTCTAATCCTCAAACCCACACTCCCCCTCATCCTAACCATAAGCCTTATCCTAACTCTATCCCTAACCCTCACCATAACCCTAACCCTAACCCTAATCCTAACACTAACCTTAATCCTAAACCTAACCATAAACCTAACCCTAATCTTCAGCCTCACCCTCTCCCTAAACCAAACCCTAACCCTAACCCTCACTCTAACTCTAAGCCTAACCCTAAACCTAAACCTCACACTCACCCTCAATCTAACCCTAATCCTAAACCTAACCCTATCCCTAACCCTAGCCCTCACCCTAACCCTAACCCTAGCCACCACGCTTACCCTAATCCTAATCCTAAAACTCAATCTAACCTTCACACTAACCCGAACCCTAACCCTCACCCTAACCCTCACCCTCATGCTCGGCCTAAGCCCAAGCCTAAGCCTAAGCCAAACCCTAACCCTAACCTCACCCTAACCCTAACACTAACACTAACCCTAACTCTAACCCTAAATCTCACCCTCATCCTAACCTTACCTCTAAACCTAACCTTAAAACTAAACCTCAATCTAACCCTAACCCTAACCCTAACCCTAAACATAACCCTAACCCAAAACCTAACCCTAACAATAAACCTAACCCTAACCCTCACACTCACCCTAACCATAAACCTCACCCTAACCCTAACCCTCACTCTAAAACTTACCCTCACCCTAAAATAAACCCTAACGCTAACACTAACGCTCCCACTAACCCTAAGCATCACCCTAACCATAAACCTCACCCTAACACTAACCCTAACCCTCAACCTCACCCTAAACCTCACACTAACCCTAACACTAATCCTCAATCTAACCCTCACCCTCACCCTAACCCTAACACTAACCCTCACCCTAACCTTAACTCTCACCCTTACTGTAACCCTCACCCTCAGGCTAACCTTCAAATTTACCCTTACCTTCAACCCCACCCTAACCCTCACCCTAACACTTACCTTGACCCTAACCCTCACCCTAACCCTAACTCTACCCCTAAACATCACCCTCACCTAAACCCTAACTCTAACCCTAACCCTAACACTAAACTTCACCCTAACCCTAACCCTAACTCTCACCCTCACACTCACCGTAACCATAACCCTAACCCTAACCCTAACAATAACCCTAACCCTTACGCTCACCCTAATCATAACCCTCACCCTAAGCCTAACCTTCACCCTAACACTAACCCACACCCTAGCCCTCACCCTAACTCTAATTCTAACCCTCACCCTCAAACTCATCATAACTCTAACCCTAACCCTAACAATAACACTTCCCCTAACCCTAATCCTAACTCTAACCATAACCATAACCCTCACCCTCAGCCTCAACCTCAGCCTAACCATAAGCCTAAGCCTTACCCTAACCCTAACCATAATCCTAACCCTAACCCTAAATCTAACCCTAACCATAACCCTAAACCTAACCCTAATCCTCAGCCTCACCCTCATCCTAACCCAAACCCTCACCCTAACCCGCACCCTAACCCTAAGCCTAACCTTAACCCTAACCCTCACACTCAACCTCACCCTTACCCTAATCCTAAACCTAACTCTATCCCTAACCCTAACCCTCACCCTAACACTCAACCTAACATTCACCCTCAACCTAACCCTAACCCTCACCGTAACCATAACACTCACCCTAACCCTAACCCTCCCCCTACCACTAACCGTCAACATAACACTAACCCTAACGCTAACACTAACCTTCACACTAACCCTAACCCTCAACCTAGCCCTCACACTAACCCTAATTCTAACCCTCACCCTCTCCCTAAACCTGACCCTCATCCTAACCCTAATCCTCACACTAACCATAACACTAATCCTCATTCTAACCCTCATCCTATCCTTAACCCTAACCCTTACACTAACCCTAAACCTAACCCAACCCTCACCCTTATATTAACCCTCACCCTCAGTGTAAACCTCACTTTTACCCTTACCATCATCCTCACCCTAACCTCAGCCTAACCCTAAACCTCATCCTAACCCTCACCCTAACCGTAAACTTTACCATCACGGTAACCCTAACGCTCATCCTCAAACTCACCCTCAGCCTAACCCTAAGCCTAAGCCTAAGCCTTTCCCTAACCCTCACCCTCCCCCGAGCCCTCACACTTACCCTAATCCTAACCATCACCCTAACCCTAATCCTCATCCCATCCTCACCCTCAGGCTAACCCTAAGCCTAAGCCTAAGCCTAAACCTCACCCTCACAATCACCCTCACCTTCACCCTAATCCTAACACTAACCATAACCCTAACCCTAAACCTCAAACTAACCCTCACCCTAACCTTAACCCTAACACTAACCCTAACCCTAACCCTTGATCTAACTCTCCCCCTAAACTTAAATCTAACCCTAAACCTCACCCTCACCCTAACCCTAATCCTAACCATAAACCTAAACCTCACCCTAACACTCTCCCAAAACCTCACCCTCATCCTCATCCTCACCCTCACTGTTACTGTGACCTTAACCCTAACAATAACACTAATCCTAACCCTAAAGCTAACTCTAACCCTAACCTTAATCCTAACACTCACCCTCACCCTAACCTAATACTAAACCTAAACCTCACGCTAACCCTAACCCTCACATCACCGTAACCCTAACTCTCATCCTAACCCTCACACTAACCCAAACCCTAACAGAAAACCTCACCCTAACCCTAACCCTAAACCTCACCCGCCCCTAGCCTTCACCCTAAACCTAATCCTAACCCTAACCCTCATCATAACTCTCACCCTAACACTAACCCTAACCCTAACCCTCTACCTAACCCTAATCCTAACCCTAACTCTCAAACTGACACTAACCCTCACCCTCACCGTAACCCTTAACCTAATCCTAACCCTAATCCTAAAATTAACCCAAACCCTAACTCTCACACTAACTCTAAACCTCACCCTTACCCTAAACCTAACCCTCACCCTTGCAATAAACTTCACATTCAGCCTAACCGTCACGTTTTCCCTTACCTTCACCCCCATCCTAACCCTCACCCTAACCCTAACACTCAAACTAACTCTCACCCTAACCCTAACTCTACCCCAAAATCTCACCCTCACCCTAACCCTAACTCTAACACTAACCCTAACACTAATCCTCACCCTAACCCTAACCCTAACCCTCAAACTAATCCTAACACTCACCCTCACCCTCACCCTCAGCCTAACCCTAAACCTAACCCTAACACTAACCCTCACCATAACCCTAACTCTAACCCTAACCTAAAAACCTAACCCTAACCCTAACCCTAAACCTAACCCTAATCCTCACCCCCAACCTCACCCTAACCCAAACCCTAACCCTAACCCTCCCCCTAAGTATAACTCTAATTGTAAACCTCACCCTCACCCTAACCCTTACCATAAACCTGTCCCTAAACTGCACCCTAACCCTAACCCTCACCCTCAACCTTATTTTTACCGTATCTCTAACCCTAACCCTAACCATAAACCTCACCTTCAGCCTCATGCTCACCTCATGGTCACTTAACCCTAAGCATAACATTAACAATAAGCCTAAACCTAAGCCTTACCCAAACCCTAACTCTAATCCTCAAACCCACCCTCACCCTCATCCTAACCCTAAGGCTAATCCTAACTCTAACCCTAACTCTATCCATAACCCTAACCCTAACCCTAACACTAACCCTAACAATAAACCTAACCCTAAAAATAAGCCTAATCCTCAGCCTCACCCTCACACTAACCCAAAGCCTAACCCTAACCCTCACCCTAATTCTAAGCCTAACCCTAACTCTAAACCTCACACTCACCCTCACCCTAACCCTAATCCTAAACCTAACCCTGTCCCTAACCATAGCCCTCACCCTAAACCTAACCCTAGCCCTAACCCTTACCCTAATCCTAACCCTAAACCTCAATCTAACCTTCACCCTAACCCGAACCCTAACCCGAACCCTACCCCGAACCCTCATGCTCCGCATAAGCCTAAGCCTAAGCCTAAGCCTAAGCCTGAACCTCACCCTAACCCTAACACTAACACTAACACTAACTCTAACCCTAAATCTCACCCTCACCCTACCCTTAACTCTAACACATACCCTAAAACTAAACTTCATTCTAACCCTAACACTAAACATAACCATAACCATAACCATAACTCTAACCCTAACCATAACAATAACCCTAACCCTCACACTCACCCTAACCATAACCCTCACCCTAAACTTAACCCTCAACCTATCCCTTAAACTCATGCTAACCCAACCCTCACACTAAGCCTAAACCTCAACCTAACCCTGTCACCCTCATCATCACCCTAAACTTCACCCTCACCCTAACCCTCACCCTCACCCTCATCTTCACCCTAACCCAAAACCTAACCCTAACCCTCACCCTAACCCTTATCCTCACACTAACCCTAAACTTAACACTTACACTTATGCTCACACTAACCCTCACCCTAACCCTAACCCTAACTCTAAGTCTCCCCCTCACCCTAACCTTCACCTTAACCCTAACCCTCACCCAAACCTTAACCCTCACACTCACCCTAAACCTCACCCTCACCCTAAAGCTAACACTAAAACTAAACCTCACCCAAACACTCACACTAAGCCTAACCCTCACTCTCACCATAACCCAAACACTAAACATTAGCTTAACATTAAAACTAACACTCACTCACACCATCACTCTAACCATAACCCTAACCGTATCCCTAACCCTAACCCTCACCCTAACCTTCACCCTCAAACATACCCTCACCCTAATCCTAACCCTAACCCTAATAGTAAACCTAACCCTAAACCTAATCCTCAGCCTCACCCTCACACTAACCCAAAGCCTAACCCTAATCTTCACCCTAACTCTAAGCCTAACCCTAACCCTAAACCTCATACTCACCCAAACCCTAACCCTAATCATAAACCTAACGGTATCCCTAATCCTAGCCCTCATCCTAAGCTTAACCCTAGCCCTCACCCTTACCCTAATCCTAACTCCAAACCTCAATCTAAATTTCGCCCTAACCCGAACCCTAAACGGAACCCTAACCCTAACACTAACACTAACCCTAACTCTAACCCTAAATCTCACCCTCACCCTAACCTTAACTCTAACCATAAATCTAAAACTAAACTTCATCCTAACCCTAACCCTAAACCTAACCCTAACCCTAACCATAACCATAACCCTAACCCTAACCCTAAACCTAACAATAACCCTAACCCTAACCCTCACACTCACCCTAACCATAATCCTCACCCTAATCCTAACCCTCACCCTAACACTTACCATCAACCTAACATAAACCCTAATGCTAACACTAACACTCACACTAACCCTAAGCATCACCCTCACTGTAAACCTCACCATAACACTAATCCTAACCCTCATCCTCACCCTAAACCTCACACTGACCCTAACACTAATCCTCAAACTAACCCTCACCCTCACCCTAATCCTAACACTAACCCTCACCCTAACCCTAACCCTCACCCTTACTGTAACGCTCACCCTCAAGCTAACACTCAAATTTACCCTTACCTACAATCCCAACCTAACACACACCCTAACCCTAAACCTCACTCTAATCCTAACTCTACCCCTAAACCTCACCCTCACCTTAACCCTAACTCTAACCTTAACCCTAACACTAAACTTCACCCTAACCCTAACCCTAACTCTCACTCTCACACTCACCGTAACTGTAACCCTAAACCTTACCCTAACAATAACCCTAACCCAAACCCTCACCCTAATCATAACACTCACCCTAATCCTAACCCTCACCCGAACACTTACCCTCACCCTAACCGTAATCCTCACACTAACCCTAACCCTAACCCTAACCCTAACCCTCACATGAACCCTCACCCAAACACTAACCCTAACCCTAACTCTCACCCTCACCTTAACCCTCACGTTATCCCTTAAGCTCATGCTCGCCCAACCCTCACACTAAGCCTAAACCTCAACCTAACCCTAACCCTAACCCTCACCATCACCCTCAACTTCACTCTCACTCTAACCCTCACCATCATCATCACCCTCACCCTAACCCAAAACCTAACCCTAACCCTCACCCTAACCCTACCCCTCACACAACCTTAAACATAACCCTCACACTCACCATAACTCTAACCCTCTCCCTAACCCTAATCCTCACACTAACCCTAAACCTAACCCTAACCCTTATCCTCACACTAACCCTCACCCTAAACCTAACCCTAACTCTAAGTCTCACCCTTCCCGTAAACTTCACCTTCACCCTAACCCTCAGCCAAAACCTAAACCTCACACTCACCCTAACCCTCACCCTCACCCTAAAGCTAACACTAAACCTAACCCTCACCCTAACACTCACACTAAACCTATCCCTCACTCTAACCCTAACCCTAACACTAAACCTTACCCTATATCTAACCCTAACCCTTACCCTAACAATAACTCTAATCCTAATCCTCACACTAACCCCAACACTAACCCACACACTAAAACTCACCCTAATTCTCACCCTCACCCAAACCCTAACCCTCACCCACACCCTCACCTTCAGCCTAAGCCTAACCCTAACCTTAACCCTTATCCTAACCCTGAACCTCACCCTCACCCTGAACCTAACCCTAACCCTAAACCTCACACTCACCCTCACCCTAATCCTAACCGTAAACCTATCACTAACCCTCACCCTAAACCTAACCCTCAACCTAACCCTCAATCTAACACATACCCTCACCCTCACCTTTACCCTCACCTTAACACTCAACCTAAACCTCACCTCACCCTAAACTTCACCCTAAACCTTACCCTCACCCTAACCCTAAACCTAACCCTAACCCTCACCGTCACCCTAACCCTAACCATAACCGTATCCCTAACCCTAACCCTAATCTAAAAACTAACCTTCACTCTCACTGTCACTCTAACCATAACCCTAAACGTATCCCTAACTTTCACCCTAACGCTATCCTTCACCCTAACCCTCACCCTAAAGCATACCATCACCTAATCCTAACCCTAACCCTCAACCTAACCGAAATCCTCTCCCTAAACCTCATCCTCAGGCTAAAACTCATCCTAACCTTTACCCTCAACCTAAACCTAACCCTAAACGTACCCCTCACCCGATCCCTCACCCTAACCCTAACCCTCAACCTAACCCTAACCCTAACACTAACCCTCACCCTCACCATAGCCCTCATCCTAACCCTAATCCTAACCCTAACACTCACCCTAACCCTAACCCTCACCCTCACACTAACCCTCACCCTCACTTTAACCCTCACCCTCACCCTAAACCTCATCCTAAACATAACCCTAACCCTAATCCCAAACCTCACCCTAACCCCCACCATAACCCTAAACCTAACCCTAACCCTCACCCTAACCCTTACCCTCACCTTCACCCTACCCCTCACACTAACTCTAACCCTCCCCCTAACCGTAACCCTAACCCTCATCCTCACACTAACCCTAAACCAAACCCTAACCCTTACCCTCACATTAAACCTTACTCTAAAACTAACCCTAACATTAAGTCTCACACTCACCCTAACCATCACCCTAACCCTTACCCTCATGCTCACCCAACCCTCACAGTAACCCTAAACCTCAACCTAACCATTAACCTAACCCTCAACCACTCCCTAACCCTAACCCTAATCATAACCCTAAACCTCATTTTCACCCTCTCCCTTACCCTAACCCACACCCTCAACCTCACTCTCACCCTAACCCTAACACTCACCCTCACCCTCACCCAAACACTAACCCTAACCCTAACCTTCACCCTAAACTTAACCCTCACCCTAAACTTAACCCTAACCCTCACCCTAACCCTGAACCTAACCCTTACCCTCACCCTAAACCTAACCCTAAACCTAAACCTCACACTAAACCTAACCCTCACCCTCACCCTAACCCTCACCATAACAATAATCTTAACGCTAACCCTAAACCTAACCCTCACCCTCACCCTAATGCTAACTCTAACCATAACAAAAACCCTATTCCTATGCCTAATCCTAACACTCATCCTCACTCTCACCTTAACCCTAACTCTAACCCTAAGCCTAACCCTAACAATAACCCTAACCCTAACCCTAACCCTCACACTAACCCTAATACTAACCCCATCCCTCAGCCTAATCCTCATCCTAAACCTAAACCTAATCCTAAACCTCGGCCTAACTCTACAGATCACCCCAACCCTAACCCTCACCCTCACCCTCACCCTAGTCTAACCCTAACCCTAACCCTAATTCTAACCATGAACCTCACCCTCACCCTGGAACTAACTTTAAAACTAACACTCACCCTCACCATCACCCTAACCCTAAACTTACCCGTATCCCTATCCCTCACCCTAACTTTAACACTCACCCTAACACATACCCTCAACCTAATCCTATACCTAACCCTAAAACTAACCCTCACCTTAAACCTAACCCACTCCTTAAACCTCACTCTCAACCTAAACCTCACCTTAAACCTTACCCCCACACTAACCATAACCCTAACCCTAACCTTTATCCTCACACTAACACTAACCCTAACACTAACCCTCACCCTAATGTTAACCCTTACCCTAAACCTCACCCTAACCCTAACCCTCACCGTCACCCTAACCCTCACCCTTTCCCTAAATATCACCCTTACACTAACCCTTACCATAACACAAACCCTAACCCTGACCCTTAGCCTCACCCTCACCATCAACCTCACCCTAAGCCTAACCCCAAACCTAACCCTAATCCTAAACCTAACCCTCTCCCTCACCCTCACACTAACCCTAATGTTAACCCTAACCCTAACCCTCACCCTCAACATAAACCTAACCCTAAAACTCACCCTCAACATAACCCTAACCCAAACGCTCACCAAACGCTAACCCTAACCCTCAACCTCACACTAACCCTCAACGTCACCCTAACCCTCACCCAAACCCTATCCCTCACAATCACCCTAACATTCACACTTTCCTTATCCCTCAACCTTTCCCTAAATATCACCCTAACACTAACCCTCACCCTAACCCTAACCCTAACCCTGACCTGAAACCTCATCTTAACCATCACCCTAACACTAAGCCTAACTGTAAACCTAACCCTAATCCTAAACCTAATTCTCTCCTTCACCCTCATGCTAACCCTAATGCTATCCCTAACCCTAACCCCCACCCTCACCCTAACCCTAAACCTAACCCTAACCCTAACAATACCCCTAAAACTAACCCTAAACCTATCCCTTACTCTCAGCCTCACCCTAACCCTAACCCTCACCCTCACCCTCACCCTAACACTCACCCTAACACTCACACTAAACCTAACCCACACTCTCAGCCTAACTCTCACACTAAACCTTACCCTAAATCTAACCCTAAAACTTACCCTCACCTTAACTCTAATCCTCACACTAACCCTAACCCTAACCCTAACCCTCATCATAACCCTCACCCTCACTCTAACCCTAACCCTAACACTCACCCTAATGCTAACCCTCACCATCACCCTCACCCTCATCCTAACCCTCACCATCACCCTAACACCAACCCACACCCTAACCCTCACACTCACTCTAACCGTCACCCTCACCATAACCCACACCCTCACCCTAAGTATCACCCTAAGCCTAACCCTCACCCTAAACCTAACCCTAACCCTGACCCTAGGCATCACCCTCACCATGACCTTCACCCTAAGCCTAACTGTAAACCTGACCCTAATCCTAAACCTAAACCTCTCCCTCACCCTCATGCTAACCCTAAAGCTAAGCTAAACCCTAAACCTCACCATAACCCTTACTCTCACCCTAACCCTAACACTAATCCTCACACTAACCCTCACCCTAACCCTCACCCTAAACCTAAACCTAACTCTCACCCCCACCCTAACCCTAATCCTCAAGCCTTAGCCTAACGCTAACCCTAACCCTAATCCTAATCCTGAACCTCACCCTCACCCTTATCCTAACCCTAAAACTAACCCTCACCCTCATCATCACCCCAACCCTAAACCTAAACTTATCCCTAACCCTCATTCAAACGCTAACCTTAACCCTCACTCTAACACATACCCGCACGCTAATCCTAACACTATTCCTCACCCTAACCCTCACCTAAACCCTAATCCTTTCCCTAAACCTCACCCTCACACTAAACCTCACCCGAACCCTTACCCTCACCCTAACCCTAACTCTAAACCTACTCCTCACCCGAAACCTCACCATAAACCTAACCCTAATCCTAACCTTCACCCTCACCCTAACCCTAACCCTCACCCTAATGCTAACCCAAACCCTCACCCCCACCCTCACCCTAACCCTCACCGTCACACTAACCTTAACCCACAACCTAAACCTCACACTCACCCTAACTGTCACCCTCACCATAACCCAAACCCTCACCCTAAGTATCACCCTAACCCTAACCCTCACCCTAACCCTAACCCTAACCCTCACCCTAAGCCTCACCCTCACCATGACACTCACCCTACGCCTAACCATAAACCTAACCCTAATTCTAAACCTAAAGCTCTCCCTCACCCTCATGCTAACCCTAACGCTAACCTTAAATCTAAACCTCACCATAACCCTTACTCTCACCCTAACCCGAACCCTAATCCTCACACTAACCCTAACCCTCACCCTAAACCCAACCCTAATCCTCACCCTCACCCTAACCCTAACACTCAGCCTTACCCTAACCCTTAGCCTAACCGTAACCCTAACCCTAATCCTAACCTGAACCTCACCCTCACCCTGAACCTAACCCTAAAACTAACCCTCACCCTCATCGTCACCCAAAACATAAACCTAAGCCTATCGCTAACCCTCATCCTAACCCTAAACCCAACCCTCACTCTAACACATACCCTCATCCTAATCCTAACGCTATCCCACACCCTAACACTCACCTTAACACCAACCCTCTCCCTAAACCTCACCCTCATCTTAAACCTCACCCGAACGCTTACCCTCACCCTAAACCTACCCCTCATCCAAATCCTCACCCTAACCCTAACCCTCACCCTCACCCTAACCCTAACCCTAAACCTCACCTTCACCCTAGCCCTCATTCTAACACTAATCCTAACCCTAACCCTCACTCTAACCCTAAAGCTAACCCTAACCCTCACCCTAACCCTAACAATAACCCTAACTCTCAGCCTCACCCTGACCCTCAACCTAACCCTTACCCTCACCGTCACCCTACCACTCACACTAACCCTAACCCAAAACCTCACACTAACCCTAACCCTTACCCTCACACTAACACTCACCCTAACACTTACCCTAACCCTAAGTCTCACCCTCACCAAAACCCTTACCCTACCCCTTACCGTAACACTCACCCAACCCTCAAACTAAACCTAAACCTCAACCTAATGGTAACCCTAACCCTCAACCTCACCGTAACCTTAACCCTAATCCTAACCCGAAACCTCATCTTCAACCTCTCCCTTAACCTCTCCCTAACCCTAACACTCACCCTCACCCTCACCCTCAGCCTAATCCTGACCCTAACCCAAATCCTAAAGCGGAACCTCACCCTCACCCTGAACCTAAACTTAAAACTAACCCTCAACCTCACCGTTACCCTAACCATAACCCTAACCGTATCCCTAACCCTCACCCTCACCCTAACCCTCACCCTAACCCTCACCCTAACACATACCCTCTCCATAATCCGAACCCCAACCCTCATCCTAACCCTAACCCTATCCCTAAACCTCATCCTCACCCTAAAACTCATCCTAACCTTTACCCTCACCCTAAACCTAACCCTAAAAGTACACCTCAACCGAACCCTCACCCTATCCCTAACCCTCAACCTAACCCTAACCCTCAACCTAACCCTAACCCTAACACTAACCCTCACCCTCACCCTAGCCCTCATCCTAACGCGAATCCTAACCCTAAACCTCACCCTAACCCTAACCCTCACCCTCACCCTAACCCTCATGCTAAACATAACCCTAACCCTAACCCCAACCATCACCTTAACCCCCACTATAACACAAAACCTAACCCTAACACTCACCCTAACCCTTATGCTCACCGTCACCCTATTCCTCACACTAAACTTAACCCTCCCCCTCCCCCTAACCCTAATCCCAATCCTCACACTAACCCTAAACAAAACCCTAACCCTTACCCTCATACTGACCCTCACCCTAACACTAACCCTAACCTTAAGTCTCACCCTCACCCTAACCCTCAACCTAACCCTTACCCTCACGCTCACCCAACCCTCAAACTAACCCTAAACCTCAACCTAAACATTAACCTAACCCTCAACCTCATCCTAACACTAACCCTAATCCTAACCCTAAACCTCATCTTCACCCTCTCCCTTAACCTAAACCTAGCCCTCACCCTCAACCTCACCCTCACACTAACCCTCATCCTCACCCTCACCCTAACACTAAACCTAACCCTAACCCTCACCCTAAACTTAACCCTCACCATAAACTTAGCCCTAACCCTCATCCTCACCCTCACCCTAACCCTAAACCTAACCCTAACACTCACACTAACCCTAACCCTAACCCTAATGCTAACCCTAAAGCTCAACCTTACCCCAACCCTCAACCTAACCTTTACCCTCACCCTAAACCTAACCCTAACCCTATCTTACACCCGAAACCTAACCCTCACCCTCACCCTAACCCTAACCCTAACCATAACCAAAACCATATTCCAAAGCCTAATCCTAACACTCATCCTCACCCTCACGCTAACACTAACTCTAACCCTAAGCCTAACCCTAACAATAACCCTAACCCTAAACCTCACCCTAATCCTAATCCTAATCCCAACCCTCAGCCTAATCTTCATCCTAAAACTAAACCTAATCCTAAACCTTGCCCTAACCCTAAAGATCACCCTAAACCTAACCCTCACCCTCACCCTCACCCTAACCTTAACCCTCACCCTAATTCTAAACCTAAAGTTCAACCTTACCCTAAACCTCACCATAACATTTACCCTCACCCTAAACCTAACCCTAAACCAAACTCTCACACTAAACCTAACCCTCATCCTCACCCTAACCCTAAACCTAACAATAATCCTAACGCTAAACCTAAACCTAACCCTCTCCCTCACCCTAACGCTAAACCTAACCATAACAAAAACCATATTCCTAAGCCTAATCCTAATACTCATCCTCACCTTCACCCTAACACTAACTCTAACCCTAAGCCTAACCCTAACCCTAAACCTCACCCTAACCCTCAACCTAACCCTAAATCTAAAACTAACCCTAACCCTAATCCTCACCCTCAGCCTCACCCTAACCCTAATTCTAACCCTAAACCTCACCCTCACCCTAATCCTAATCCGAACCCAAACCCTCAACCTAACCCTAACCCTCACCCTCAACATAACCCTTACCCTAACCCTCCCCTTAACCCTAAACTTAACCCAAACCCTAACCCTCACCCTAACCCTAACTCTCACCCTCAGCCTCACCCTCAGCCTAAACCTAAGCCGAACCCTAAACATAAACTTAACACACACACTCACCCTCACCCTAAACCTAATCCTAAACCAAACCTAACCCTAACCCTAAACATCCACCTAACTCTCACCATAACCCTAATGCTAACACTAACCCTAACCCTCAACCTAACCGTCACCCTAACCCTAACTCTAACCCTAAACCTCCTGCTCACCCTAAACCTAACTCTAACCCTAATCCAAACCCTAAACCTCAACCTAACCCTAAACCTAACCCTAAACCTAAAGCTTAACCTAAACCTCATCCTAAACCTAACCCTAACTCTCAACCTCACCCTCAACATAACCGTAACCCTAACCCTAACTCTAACAATAACCCTCATCCTAAACCTAAACCTCACCTTAACAGTTACCATCACCCTAACCCTAACCCTCACTCTAACCCTATCCCTAACCCTCACCCTCACCCTAGCCCTCAACCTAACACTAACCCTCATCCTCACCCTAACCCTCACACTCACCCTCACCCTCAGCCTAACCCTAACCCTAATCCTAATCCTAAACCTATCCCTGACCCTCAACCTCACCCTAACCCTAACCATAAAACTAACAGTAACCCTAACCCTAAACCTCACCCTCAGCCTCACCTAAACCTAACGCTAATCCTAAACCTCACCGTCACCCTAACCCTAACGATAAACCTCACCCTCACCCTAGACCTTACCCTAACCCTAATCCTAACCCTAATACTCATACTAACCCTCCCTCACCCTCACCCTCAGCCTAAACTTAAGTATAAACCCTAGACCTAACCCTAACACACTCACTCACCCTCAACCTAATCCTAATCCTATCCCTAACCCTAACTGTAACCCTCCCCTTAACTATCACCATAACCCTAACCCTAAACTTCACCCTAAGCCTAACTATAACCCTAAACCTCACCCTCACCCAAACCCTAACTCTAACCCTAACCCCAACCTAAACCTCAACCTAACCCTAACCCTATCCCTCACCCTCACAGTAACTGTAACCCTCAACCTAACCCTAACAATAACACTAACCCTAATCCTAACCTTCACCCTTACCGTAACACTCACCCTAACCCATATCCTAAACCTAACACCCTCATCCTAACACTAAACCTAACCCTAACACTAACCCTCACACTAACCCTAAACTTAACCCTAACCCTAAACCTCAACCTAAACCTCACCCTCAACCTAACCCTAACACTAACCCTAGTCCTAACACTCACCCTAACCCTCCCCCTATCTGTATATCTAAACCTCACCCTCACCCTAAGCGTAAGCCTCACCTTTACCCTTACCATCATCCTCAACCTAACCTCACCCTAACACTAAACCTCATTCTAACCTTCACCCTAACCGTAAACCTAACCCTCACCCTAACCCTCACACTCACCCTCAACCTAACCCTAATCCTAAAGGTAAACCTATTCCTCAACCTCAACCTAACCTTCACCCTCACACTAACCAAATCAGTAACCTTAATCCTAAACCTCTCCCTAACACTCCCCCTAACCCTAACTTTAACCCTAAACCTCACCCTCACCCTAACCCTAACCCTTATCCTAAACCTCACCATAACCCTAACCCTCAAACTCTCCCTCAACTTCACCGTAACTCTAAACCAAACGGTAACAACACTAACCATAACCCTAACCATAAGTTTAACGGTCACACTCAGCCTCACACTCACCGCAAACTTAAACCTAAACATAACCCTAACAATAACCCTAACTCTAAGCCTAACCCTAAAACTAACACTAAACCTAACCCTAACCCTCAACGTAACCCTAACTGTAACCCTAAACATAACACTAACCCTAACCCTAAACCTAACCCTAATCCACAGCCTAATCCTCACCCTAACCGAAACCCTAACCCTAACCCTCACCCTAACTCTAAGCCTAACACTAAACCTAACACTAACTCTCACACTCACCCTCACCCTAACCCTAATCCTAAACCTAACCCTATCCCTAACCCTAGCCCTAACCCTAACACTCAACCTAGCCCTCACCCTTACCCTAATCCTAACCCTAAACCTCATCCTAAACCTCGACCTAACACTAACACAGACACTCACCCTAACCCGAAGCCTACCCCTAACACTAACCCAAACTCTAACCATAAATCTCACCCTGATCCTAAACCTAACTCTAAACCTAACCCTTAACCTAACCGTCATCCTAACCCTAACCCTAACCCTCACCCTCACTGTAATTGTAACCCTAACCCTAAGCCTAACCCTAACAATAACCCTAAACCTAACCCTAAACCTCACACTCACTCTAACCCTAAACTTAATCCGAACCCTAACCCTCACCAAAACCCTAACCTAACCCTCACACTTATCCTAACCTCAACCTCACCCTCACCCTGAGCCTAAACCTAAGCCTAACCCTAACCCCAACCCTAACCCTCACACTCACCCTAACCCTTACCCTAATCCTAATCCTAAACCTAAGCCTAACCCTCACCCTCAACCTAACCCTCACACTAACCCTAACTAACACTAACCCTAACCATAAACCTCAACCTCAGTCTCAACCTAACCTTAATCTAACCCTAAACCTCAACCTCACCCTAACCCTAACCCTCACCCTAACTCGAAAACTCACCCTAACCCTAATCCTAAATCTCACCCTCATCCTAGCCCTCACCCTAAACCTAATCCCAACACTATCCCACATCCTAACCCTCACCCTAACACTAACCCTAACCCTCACCCTCACCCTAACCCTAATCCTAACCCTAACCCTCAACCTAACCCTAACTGTAAGCTTCACCGTAACCCTTACCGTAATCCTCACCCTAACCCTAAACTTAACCTGAACCCTAACTCTCACCCTAACCCTGACCCTAACCCTCACCTTAACCCTTAACCCTCACCCTTACAGTAACCATCACCCTTAGCCTAATCCTCACCTTTACCCTTACCATCACCCCCACCCTAAAACTCACCCTAACCCTAACACTCAACCTAACCCTCAACCTAACCCTAACTCTACCCATAAACCTCACCCTCAACCTAACCTTAACTCTAACACTAACCCTAACCCTAAACTTAACACTTACCCTCACCCTCACCCTCAGCCTAAACCTAAGGCTAACCCTAACCCTCACACTCACCCTAACCCTAACCCTAATCCTAATCCTAATCCTAACCCTAACCCTCACCCTCTCCCTCAACCTCAACCTAACCCTAATTCTAACCCTTAACCTCAACCTCACACTAATCCAAAGGCTAACCTAACCCTAACACTAACCCTAACCCTCCCCCTAACTTTCACACTAACCCTAACCCACAACCTCAACCTAACCCTCAGTCTAACCCTAACCCAAAGCCTAAACCTCACCCTAACGCTAACCCTAAACCTCAACCTCAAACTAGCCCTCACCCTAACAATAAATCTAAACCTAACCCTCATCCTAACCCTCACCCTAACACTAACCCTAACCTTCACCCTGACCCTAACCGTAATCCTAACACAAACCCTCAACCTAAACCTAACCCTCACCCTCACCGTAACCCTTACCTAACCCTAAACCTAACCCTAACCCTAACTCTAACCCTAAATCTCACCCTCACCCTAAATCTAAACCTCACTCTAACCCTAAACCTAAACCTCACCCTCACACTAGCCCTCACCCTAACCCTAATCCTAGGCCTAGCCCTCATCCTAACCCTCACCCTAACACTAACCCTAACCTTCACCCTCACCCTAAATCTAACCCTAACCCTAACCCTAACCCTAATCCTAAACCTAAAACTAACCCTAACCCTAACCCTCATCCTATCCATAACCTGAACCCTAACTCTAACCCTAAACCTCACACTCTCCCTAACCCTAACTCTAACCCTACCCCTAACCCTAAAACTCCCCTAAATCTAACCCTCATCCTCACCCTCACCGTACCCTAAACCTAACAATAACCCTAAAACTAACCCTAAACCTCAGGCTAACCATAACCCCCAACCTAACACTAACCCGCACGCTAACACTTACCCTCACCCTAACACTAACCCTAACTCTAACACTAACCCTCACAGTAACCCTAACTCTCACCCTAACCCTAAAACTCACCCTAAACCTAACCCTAACCGTCAGTCTCACCCTAGCCCCCACCCTAATCTTAATTCTAACCCTAACCCTCACCCTAACTCTAACCCTCATCCTCACCCTAAACCTCACACTAACCCTAACCCAAATACTCAATCTATCCCTCACCCTGACCCTAACACTCACCCTAAACCTAACCCTCATCCAAACACTCACCCTAACCCTAACCCTTTCCATAACCCTAACCCTAAATCTCACCATAACCCTCAACCTCAGCCTAAACCTAAGCCTAAGCCGAACCCTAACCCTAACCCTAAATCTAACCCTCACCGTAACCCTAACCCAAACCCTCACCCTAACACTAACCCTAAACCTAAACCTAACTCTAAACTTAACCCTAAACCTAACCCTAATCCTCAGCCTCACCCTCACCCTAACCAAAACCCTAACCCTAACCCTCACCCTAACTCTAAGCCTAAACCTTAACTTAACCCTAACTCTCACACTCACACTCACCCTAACCAGATTCCTAAACCTAACATTATCCCTATCCCTAGCCCTGACCCTAACCCTCACCCTAGCCCTCACGATTACTCTAATCCTAATCCTAAACCTCATCCTATACCTCACCCTAACCATAACTCTAACCCTCACCCTAACCCGAAGCCTAACCCTGACCCTCATGCTCGTCCTAAGCCTAAGCCTAAGCCTAACCCTAACATTAACCCTCACCCTAAACCTAACTCTAACACTAACCCTAACTCTAACCCTAAATCTCACCCTCATCCTAAACCTAACTCTAAACCTAACCCTAAACCTAAACCTCATCCTAACCCTAACCCTAACCCTCACCCTCACTGTAACTGTAAACCTAACCCTAACCCTAACCCTAACAATACCATAACCCTAACCCTCACTCTAACCCTAAACTTATACAAACCCTAACTCTCACCCTAACCCTAACCCTAACGTTCACCCTTACCCTAACCCTCACCCTCGCCCTCACCCTCAGCCTAAACCTAAGCCTAACCCTAAACCTAACCCTAACCCTCACAGTCACCCTAACACTTACCCTAATCCTAATCCTAACACTAAGCATAACCCTCAACCTTAACCTAACCCTAATCCTCACTGTAACCCTAAATGTAACCCTAACCCTAATCCTAAACCTAACCCTAATCCTCAGCCGCAACCTCACCCTAACCCAAACCCTAACCCTATCCCTCACTCTAACCCTAAGCCTAACCCGAACCCTAAACCTAATGCTCACACTCACCCTCACACTAAAACTAATCCTAAACCTGACCCTATCCCTAACCCTAACCCTCACCCTAAGCCTCACAATAGCCCTCACCCCAACGCTAATCCTAAACCTAAACCTCATCCTAACCCTAACCCTAACCCTCACCCTAACCCTAAACTTAACTGAACCCTAACTCTCACCCTAACCCTAAACCAAACCCTCACACTTACCATAACCCTCAACCTCACCCTCAGCCTCAGCCTAAATCTAAGCCTAAGCCTAAGCCTAACCCTAACCCTCACACTCAGCCTAAACCTTACAGAAATCCTAATCCTAACCCTAAGCCTAACCCTCAAACTCTACCTAACCCTCACCCTAACCCTAACTCTAACACTAACCCTCATCCTAACCCTCACCCTAACCCTAACTCCACCTAAAACCTCACCCTCACCCTAACCCTAACTCTAACCCTAACCGTAACACTAAACCTCACCCTAACCCTAACCCTCACCCTAACCCTCATCCTCACTCTAAACCTCACACTAACCCTAACCCTAGCCCTTAATCTAACCCTAAACCTAACCCTAACGCTCACCCTTATCTTAACCCGCACCCTCAGCCTAAACCTCACCATTACCCTTACCATCATCCTCACCCTAAAAATCCCCCTAACCCTAAACCTCATACTAACTCTAACACTAACTGTAAACCTAACCATCACCCTAACCCTAACCTTCACCCTCAACCCCACACTCAGCCTAACACTAAGACTAAGCCTTACACTTACCCTAACCCTCACCCTCACCCTAGCCCTCACCCTAACCCTAATCTTATCCCTAACCCTCATCCTAACCCTCACCCTAACCCTAACCCTAACCCTTACCCACACCCTCACACTAACGCTAATCCTAACCCTAACCCTCAACTTAAGCCTAAACCTCACCTTCAATGTAACCCTTACCCTAACGCTCACCCTAACACTAAACTTAACCCGAACTCTAACGCTCACCCTAAACAAAACCCTAACCCTCACCCTAACCCTAACCCTAAACCTTACCCTCAACCTAGCCCTCACCCTAACCCTAATCCTAACCTTAACCGTCACCCTACCCCTCCACCTAACCCTAATCCTAACCCTAACCCTAACCCTAAACCTCACCCTCAACCTCACCCTCAGCCTAACCCTAAGCCTAACCCTAAACCAAACCCTAACATACACACTCACCCTCATCCTAAACCTAATCTTAAACTTAACCCTAACCCTTACCCTCCCCCTAACTCTCATCATAAGCCTAACACTAACACTAACCCTAACCCAAAACCTCAACCTAACCCTCACACTGACTCTAACCCTAAACCTCACCCTCACACTAAACCTCAACCTATGCCTAACCCTAACCCTCATCCTCACCCTCACTGTAACCGTAAACTTAAACCGAACCCTAACAATAACTCTAAACCGATTCCTAACACTCAGCTTAACCATAACCCTCACCCCAACCCAAACCCTCACCATAACCCTTAGCCTCACTCTAAAAGTAAACCTAACGCTAACACTAACCCTCACCCTAACACTAACCCTAAATCTAAACCTAAACCTCACCCTCAACCTAACACTAACCCTAACCCTAACCGTAAACCCCACCCTAACCCTAAACCTAAACCTCACCTGCACCCTCACCCTCACCGTAACTCTAAACCTAACCCTAACAATAACACTAATCCTACACAGAACCATCACCCTAACCCTAAACCTTACCCTCATGCTCGACCTAAGCCTAAGCCTAAGCCTAATCCTAGCCCTGAACCTCACCCTAACACTAACCCTATTACAAACCCTAACTCTAATCCTAAAACTCACTGTCACCCTAACCCTAATTCTAACCCTAACTCTAAACCTTAACCTCAACCTAACCTTAAGCGTAACCCTCATCATCACCCTCACCTTAACCCTAAGCCTAACCCTAACCCTAACTATAACCTTAACCATAACCCTAAACCTCACCCTAAGGATAACCCTCACCCTAACCCTACCTCTCACACTAACACTTTGCCTAAACCTAACAATAACCCTCACCCTAACACTAACCCTCACCCTAACACAAACCCTAACCCTAACCCTCACCCTAACCCTAACCCTAACCCTAATCCTAAACCTCACACTCACCCTCACCCTAAATCTAAACTTAAATCTAACCCTATCCCTAACCCTAACCCTCACCCTAACCCTCCGCCTAGCCCTCACCCTTAAACTTATCCTAACCCTAACCCTCACCCTCAATCTAACCCTCATTCTAAACCTTACCCTCACCCTAACCCTAACCCTAAACCACAACCTAACTCTCAACCTAATCCTAAACCTAACCCTTACCCTCACCGGAACCCTCACCCTCACCCTCACCCTCATGCTCGGCCTAAGGCTAAGCCTAACCCTAACGGTAACCCACAACCTAACCCTAACACTAACCCTAATGCTAAACCTAAACCTCATCCTAACCCTAACCCTAATCCTCACGCTGACCCTCACAATAACTGTAACCCTACCCCTAAACCTAACAATAAAACTAACCCTAACCCTAACCCTCACCCTAACCATAACCCTCACCCTAACCTTAACTCTCACCCTAACACTTACCCTCACCCTAAAACTAACCATATTAATCCTCACACTCACCCTAGCTTTCACCCTAAACCTAACCCTCATCCTCACCATAAACCTCACACTAACCCTAACATTAATCCTCAATCTAACCCTCAACCTCACCCTAACGCTAACACTAACCCTAACCCTAACCCTAACCTTCATCCTTACTGGAACCTTCACCCTCAGTATAACCCTCACTTTTATCCTTACCGTCACTCCAGGCTAACCTGCACCCTAACCCTAAAACTCATCCTAACCCTAACTGTACTCCTGAACCTCACCCTCACCATAACCCTAAGTCTAACCCTAACCCTAACACTAAACCTCACCCTAACCCTCACCCTAAACCTAAACCTCAATCTAACTCTCACCCTAACTGTAAACTTAACCATCACCCTAACCCTAACCCTCACCCTCAACCTCACACACAGCCTAAACCTAAGCCTAAGCCTAAACCTTACCCTAACCCTCACCCTCACCCTAGCCCTCACCCTAACATTAATCTTAATCCTAACCATCATCCTAAACCTCACCGTAACCCTAATCCTAACCATCACCCTAAACCTAATACTCACCCCCACCCTTACGCTCAGCCTAAACCTAAGCCTAACAATATTCCTATCCCTCACACTCAACCTCACCGTCACCCTAATCCTAACCCTAATCCTAACCAAAAGCCTAAACCTCAACCTAACCCTCACCCTAACCTTAACCCTAAAACTAACCCTAAACATCACCCTAGACCTAACCCTCCAACTAACCCTAAATCTCACCCTAAACCTCACCCTCACCCTAACCCTAATCCTAAACCTAACCCTAAACCTCACCCTAACCCTAACCCTAACCCTCAACTTCACCCTCACCCTCACAATAATTCTAACCCTAACCCTAATAATAACACTAATCCTAACCCTAAACCTAATCCTAACACTAACCCTAATGCTAACACTCACCCTCAAACTAACCCTAATCATAACCCTAACCCTCATCCAACCCTAATCCTCACACTCACTCTAACCCTAATCCTCAACCTAATCCTCACCCTAACCCTAACCATAACCCTAAACCTTAATCTAATACTAACCCTAACCCTCACCCTCACCCTAGCCCTCACCCTAACCATAATCCTAACCCTAATCCTCATACTTACCCTCACCCTAGGCCTAACCTTAACCCTCACCCTAACCTTAACTCTAACCATAGCTCACAACCTAACCTTAATCCTCACAATCACTGTAACCCTAACCCGAACCCTGACCCTAACCCTAAAAATCACACTCACCCTAAACCTAACCCTCACCCCCAACCTCACCCTAACCCTAATCCTACCGCTAACCCTCATCCTAACCCTCACCCTAACACTAAACTTAACACTCACCGTCACCCTCACCCTAACCCTAATCCCAACCCTAACCCTCAACCTAACCCTAACCCTCACCCTCACCATAACACTTACCATAACACTCAACCTAACCCTAAACTTATCCCGAAACCTAACTCTCACCCTTACCCTAACCCTCACCCCAAACCTAACCCTAAACCTCACCCTCACCCTAGCCCTCACCCAAACCTAAACCTAACCCTAACCCTCTTCCTAACCCACCCCCTAACCCTTACCCTAACCCTAACCCTAACCTTCAAACTCACGCTCAGGCTAAACCTAAGCCTAAACATAAACCTAACCCTAACACACACACTAACCCGCACCCCAAAACTAATCCTAACCCTAACCCCCATCCTAACCCTCAACATAACCCTAACCCTCATCCTAACCCTAACCCATGCCCTCACCCTCAGCCTAAACCTAAGCTTAACCCTAAAACTAACCCTCACACTCACCCTAACCCTAACCCTATACCTCACCCTAACCCCAACCCTAACCCTCAACCTCAGCCTAAACCTAAGCCTATCCGTAACCCTAACCCTAACCCTAAACCTCACACTCACCCTAACCCTAACCCTAATCCTACTCCTAAACCTAACCCTAACTCTCACCCTGAACCTAACCCTCACCTTAAGCCTAACCCTAACATTAATCCTAAAGCTAACCCTCACCCTCAGCCTCACCCTAACCCTAATTCTAACACTAAACCTCACCCTAACACTAACCCTAAATCTAACCCTAAACCTCACCTTCAACCTAACCCTAACCCAAACCCTAACCGTAAACCCCAACCTCACCCTCACCGTAACCGTAACCCTAACGCTAACCCTAACAATAACCTTAAGCATAACCCTAACCCTCACCCTAACCATAAACCTCACCCTAACCCTAACCCTCACCCTAACACTTAGCCAAACCCTAACAATAACCCTAACCCTAACACTAACCCTCACACTAACACTAACCATTACCCAAACCCTAAACCTCACTCTAACCCTATCCCTAACCCTCACCCAACCCTAGCCCTCACCCTAAACCTAACCTCATCCTCACCCTAACCCTCACCCTCACCCTAACCTTCAGCCTAACCCTAATCCTAAATCTAACCATAACCCTCACCCTAACCCTCACCCTAACCCTAACCCTAACCAAAACCCTAACACTAACACTAACCCTAAACCTAACCCTAAACCTAACACTAAACCTCAGCCTCAACATCACCCTAACCCAAACCCTAACCCTAACCCTCATGCTAACTCTAAGCCTAGCCCTCACCCTTAAACATCCTAACCCTAAACCTTAACCTAACTTCCAACCTACCCCTAAACCTAACCCTAACCCTCACCCGAACACTAACACGAACCCTCACCCTCATACTCCGCCTAAGCCTAAGCCTAAGCCTAAGCCTAACCCTAACCCTCACCCTAACCCTAACTCTAACCCTAACCCTAAACCTAAACCTCAACCTAACCCTAACCCTAATCCTCACCCTCACCCTCACAGTAACCGTAACCCTATCCCTAAACCTAACAATAAACCTAATCCTAACCCTAACCCTCACCCTAACCATAACCCTCACCATAAACTTAACCCTCACCCTAACACTTACCCTCACCCTAAACCTAACCCTAACCCTCACACTCACCCTAGCATTCACCCTAACTCTAACCCTCATCCTCACCCTAAATTTCACAGTAACCCTAACACTAATCCTCAATCTAACCCTCACCCTCAATCTAATGCTAACACTAACCCTCACCCTAACACTAACACTCACCCATACCGGAATCCTCACCCTCATCCTAACCATCACATTTACCCTTACCGTCACACCCAGGCTAACCTGCACCCTAACTCTAACCCTCATACTAACCCTAAATGTAACCCTGAACCTCACCCTCACCATAACCTAAGCTAACCTAAACCTAACCATCACCCTAACCCTAACCCTCACCCTCAACCTCACGCTCAGCCTAATCCTAAGTCTAAGCCTAACCCTTACCCTAACCCTCACCCTCACCCTAGCCCTCACCCTAACCCTAATTCTAACCCTTACCCTCACCCTTACCCTAAACCTCATCCTCACTCTAAACCTGACACTAACCCTAACCCTAATCCTAAATCTAACAATCACCCTGACCCTAATCCTACACCTTACTCTAAACCTAAGCCTAAACCTAACACTCACCCTTATTTTAACCCTCACCGTCACCCTAAACCTCACCTTTAGCCTTACCATCATCCTCACCCTAACCCTAACCCTAACCCTAAACCTAACCCTAACCTAACACTCACTCTCACACTAACCCTAATCCTAACGCTAACACTCACCCTAACACTAACCTCACACTCATTGTAACCCAAACGCTCAACCTAACCCTCAACCTATAGCTATCGCTAACCCTAAACCTTAATCTAACACTAACCCTAACCCTCAACCTCACCCTAGCCCTCACCATAATCCTAATCCTAACCCTAATCCTCATCCTTACCCTCACCCTAACCCTAAATTTAACCCTCACCCTAACCCTAATCCTAACCCTAACCCTCAACCTAACCCTAACCCTCAAACTCACCCTCACCCTCAGCCTAAACCTAAACCTAACGCTAAGCCTAAACCTCACCCACAACCTAACCCTTGCTCTAACCCTAACTCTAACACTAATCCTAACACTAAACCTCACCCTAACCCTAACCCTCAACCTCAGCCTCACCCTAACCCTAACTCTAACCCTTAACCTCAACTTCAACCTAACCTTAACCCTAACCCTAACCGTAAACCTCACCCTAACCCTAACCCTAAACCTGCTACTAGCCATCACCCTAACCCTAATCCTAACCCTAACCATCATCCTAACCCTCACCCTAACACTAACCCTAACACTAACCCTCACCCTAACCCTAATCCTAACCCTAACTCTCAAACTGACACTAACCCTCACCCTCACCGAAACTCTTAGACTAACCCTAACCCTAACCCTAAACTTAACCCGAACCCTAACTCTCACACTAACCCTAACCCTAACTCTCACCCTAACCCCAATCCTCACCCTTGCCATAACCCTCACACTAAGCCTAACTGTCACGTATACCCTTAACGTTACCCCCACCCTAACCCTCACCCTAACCCTAACTATCAACCTAACCCTCACCCTAACCCTAACTCTACCCCTAAACCTCACCCTCACTCTAACCATAACTCTAAGACTAACCCAAACACTAAACCTCACCCTAAACCTAACCCTAACCCTTAAACTAACCCTAACCCTCACCCTCACCCTCACCCTCAGCCTAAACCAAAGGCTAACCCTAACCCTAACCCTAACCCTCACACTCACCCTAACCCAAACCCTAATCCTAATGCTAACCCTAATCCTAACCGTCACCCTCACCCTCAGCCTCACCCTAACCCTAATTCTAACTTTAAACCTCACCCTCACCCTAACACTAAGGCTAACCCTAACCATAAACCTAACCCTAACTATAATGCTAACCCTCCCCCTAACTCTCAGCCTAACCCTAACCCTCACACTAACCCTAAACCTAAACATCAACCTACACTTCACCCTAACCCTAACTCTAACCCTAATCCTCACACTAACACTAACCCTCACTCTAACTGTAAACCAAACCCTAAACCTCGCCCTAACCCTAACCCTAACCCTCACCCTCACCGTAACCGAAACACCAAACCTAACCCTAACAATAACCCTAACCCTTATCCTAACCCTCACCCCACCGATAACCCTCACAATAACCCGAACCCTAACAACAACCCGCACCCTAAAACTAACCCTAACCATAACATTAACCCTCACACTAACCCTAATCCTAACACTAACCCTAAATCTCAACCTAACCCTCACCCTCATCCTAATCCTAACAATAACCCTTTCCCTGACCCTAACACTAACCCTCCCCCTAACAGTATATCTAACCCTAAACCTCAGCCTCACCCTAACCATAATCCTAACCCAACCCTAAACCCCACCCTAACCCTAACCCTAACCCTCACCGGCACCCTCACCCTCACCGTAACTCTAACCCTAACCCTAAAAATAAAACTAACCCTAACCTTAACCATCACCCTAACCCTAATCCTCACACCCACCCTCACCCCCACCCTCACCCTTAGCCTAACTGTAAGCCCAAGCCTAATCCTCACCCTAAACCTCACACCCAGCCTCACCCTAACCCTAACCCTCACCCTTACCTTAACCCTCAAGCTCATCTTAACCCTTACCCTCAGCTTAAACCTCAACTTTACCCTTACCATCATCCTAACCCTAACCTCACCCGAACCCAAAACCTCATCCTAACCTTCACCCTAACAATAAACCTATCCATCACGCTAACCCTAAACCTCACCCTCAAACTCACCCTCAGCCTAACCGGAAGCCTAAGCCTAAGCCTTACCCTAACCCTTATCCTCACCCAAGCCCTCACCCTTACCCTAATACTAACGATCCCACTAAACCTAAACCTCACCTCCATCCTCACCCTCAGCCTAACCCTAAGCCTAAGCCTAATCCTCACCCTAAACCTCACAATCAGTCTCACCCTAATCCTAATCCTAAACCTAACCCTATCCCTAAACCTCAACCTAACCTCACCCTCACACTTACCCTAACACTAACCCTAACCCTAAATCTCAACCTATCCCTCCCCCTAATCCTAACCCTTCCCATAACCCTCACCTTCAGCCTCATGCTCACCACAAAATTAACCCTAACCTTAACACTAACAATAAACCTAACCCTAAGCCTAACCCAAACCCTAACTCTAATCCTCAACCCCACCCTCTCCCTCATCCTAAGCCTAAGCCTAACCATAACTCTAACCCTAAACCTAACCCTAAAACTAACCCTAATCCTCAGCCTCACCCTCACACTAACCCAAACCCTAACCCTAACCCTCACCCTAATTCTAAGCCTAAGCCTAACCCTAAACTTCACACTCACCCTCACCCTAACCCTAATCCTAAACCTAACCCTATCCCTAACACTAGCCCATACATTAAACCTAACCCTAGCCCTCACCCTTACCCTAATCCTAACCCTAAACCTCAATCTAAACTTCACACTAACCCGAACCGTAACCCGAACCCTAACACTCACCCTCATGCTCAGCCTAAGCCCAAGCCTAAGCCTAAGTCTAAACCTAACCCTAACCCTCACGCTAACACTAACACTAACACTAACCCTAACTCTAACCCTAAATCTCTCCCTCACCCTAACCCTAACTCTAATCCTAAGACTAAAACTAAACCTCATCCTAAACCTAACCCTAACCCTAACCCTAACACTAACCATAACACTAACCCTAACCCTAACAATAACCCTAACCCTAACCCTCACACTCACCCTAATCATAAATCTCACCCTAAACCTAACTCTCACCCTAACACTTACCCTCACCCTAACATAAACCCTAACGCTAACAATAACTCTCACACTAACCCTAAGCATCACCCTAACCGTAAACCTCACCCTAACACTAACCCTAACCCTCAAGCTCACACTAAACCTCACACTAACCCTAACACTAATCCACAATCTAAACCCCACCCTCATCCTAACCCTAACACTAACCCTCACCCTAACCCTAAACCTCACAATTACTGTAACCCTCACCCTCAGCCTAACCCTCAAATTTACCCTTACCTTCATCCCCAACCTAACCCGCACCCTAACCCTAACATTGACCCTAACCCTCACCCTAAACCTAACTCTAACACTAACCCAAACCCTAAACCTCAATTTCAGCCTCACCCTAACCATAACTCTAACCGTAACCTCACCCTCACACTAGCCCGAACCCTAAACCTAACCCTAAACCTCGCCCTAAAGCTAACCCTAAACCTCAACCGCAAACTAGCCCTCACCCTAACCCTAATCCTATCCCTAACCCTCATCCTAACCCTCACCCTAACACTTACCTTAACCTTCACCTCACACTAACCCTAATCCTAACACTAACCCTCAACCTAACCCTAACCCTCACCATCACCGTAACCCTTACCCTAACCCTCAACCTAACCCTAAATTGAACGTGAACCCTAACTCTCACACCGACCCTAACCCTAACCCTCACGCTAAGTCTAACACTTATCCTTACCATAACCCTCACCCTCAGCCTAACCCTCAACTTTAGCCTTACCGACACCCTCACCCTAACACTAACCCTAACACTAAACCTAACCCTAAACCTCACCCTAACCCTAACCCTCACCCTCACCCTGAACCTCACCATAACTCTAACCCTAACCCTAACAATAACACTTACCCTAACCCTAATCCTAACCCTAACCATAACCATAACCCTCACCCTCAGCCTCAACCTCAGCCTAATTGTAAGCCTAAGCCTAATCCTAACCCTAACCCTCACCGGAATCCTAACCCTAACACTAATCCTAACCCTAAACCTAACCCTATCCCTCCCCATAACCCTAACTCTAACCCAAACCCTAGCCCTCACCCTTACACTAATCCTAACCCTAAACTGCAAGTTAACCTTCACAGTAACCCGAACCCTAACCCTCACCCTCACACTCACCATAACTCTAACCCTAACCCTAACAATAACTCTAACAATAACCCTAACCATAACCATAACCCTCAACCTCAGAATCACCCTCACAGCAAACTTAACCCTAACCATAACACTAACAATAACCCTAACACTAACTCTAACCCTAACCCTAATCCTCACACTCACCCTCACCCTCAGCATAACCCTAACCATAACCCTCACCTTCAGCCTCATGCTCACTGCAAACTTAACCCTAAGCATAACACTAACAATAAGCCTAACCTTAAGCCTAACCCTAACCCTAACTCTAATCCTCAAACCCATCCTCTCCCTCATCCTAACCCTAAGCCTAATCCTAACTCTAACCCTAACCCTCATCATAACCCTAATCCTAACCTTAAACCTAACACTAAACCTAACCCTAAACCTAACCCTAAACCTAACGCTAATCCTCAGCCTCAACCTCACATAAACCCAAACGCTAACCCTAACCCTCGCCCTAACTCTAAGCCTAACCCTAACCCTAAACCTCACACTCACCCTCACCATAACCCTAATCCTAAACCTAACCCTATCTCTTACCCTAGCCCTCACCCTAACCCTAACCCTAGCCCTCACCCTTACCCTAATCCTAACCCTAAACCTCAATCTAACCTTCACCCTTACCCAAACCCTAACCTGAACCATAAACCTCACCCTCACCATCACCCTCACGGTAACTCTAACCCTAACCCTAACAATACCTCTAACCCTAACCATAACCATAACCATAACCAAAACCCTCGCCCTCAGACTCACCCTCACAGCAAACTTAACCCTAACCATAACACTAACAATAACCATAACACTAACCCTAACCCTAACCCTAATCCTCACACCCACCCTCACCCTCAGCGTAACCCTAAGCCTAACCTTAACCCTAAACCTCACCGTAAGCCTAACCCTAACCGTATCCTAAAAACCTAACCCTAACCCTAAACCTAAACCTAACCCTAATCCTCATCCTCACCCTCACCCTAACCCTAACACTCCCCCTAACAATAACTCTAATTCTAAAACTCACGCTCACCTTAACTCTTACCCTAAACCTATCCCGAAACCGCACCCTAACCCTAACCCTCACTCTCAACCTCATCCTCACCGTATCTCTAACCCTAACCCTAACAATAACACTAACCCTAACCCTAACCCTAACCATAAGCATAACCCTCACCTTCAGCGTCATGCTCACCACAAACTTAACCCTAAGCATAACACTAAAAATAAGCCTAACCCTAAGCCTAACCCTAACTCTAACTCTATTCCTCAAACCCACACTCACCCTCATCCTAACTCTAAGCCTAATCCTAACTCTAACCCTAACTCTCACCATACCCCTAACCCTAACCCTAACACTAACACTAACCTTAACCCTAAACCTAACCCTTATCCTCAGCCTCACTCTCACAATAACCCAAACCATAGCCCTAACCCTCACCCTAATTCTAAGCCTAACACTAACCCTAAACCTCACACTAAAACTAAACTTCATCCTAACCCTAACCCTAACCATAACCCTAACCCTAACCCTAACCCTAATCCTAAACCTAGCAATAACCCTAACACTAACCCTCACACTCACCCTAAACGTAACCCTCACTCTAACCCTAACCCTCACCCTAACACTTACCCTCACCGTAACATAAGCCCTAATGCTAACGCTAACGCTTACCCTAACTCTAACCCTCACCCTTACTGTAAACCTCACCCTCAGCCTAACCCTCAAATTTACCCTTACCTTCAACCCCACCCTAACTCACACCCTAACACTAACCCTCACCCTAACTCTCACCCTAATCCTAACTCTACCCCTAATCCTCACCCACACCTTAACCCTAACTCTAATCTTAACCCTAACACTAAACTTCACCCTAACCCTAACCCTTACTCTCACCCTCACACTCACCGTAACAGTAACCCTAAACCTAACCCTAACAATAAACCTAACCCAAAACCTCACCTTAACCATAACCCTCACCCTAATCCTAAAACTCACCCTAACCCTAATCCTCACACTAACCCTTACCTAACCCTAACCCTAACCCTCACACGAACCCTCAACCTAACCCTAACCCTAAACTTAACTCTCACCCTCACCTTAACCCTCACCCTATCCCTTAACCTCATGCTCACCCAACCCTCACAGTAAGCCTAAAACTCAACCTAACCCTAACCCTAATCCTCACCATCACCCTCAACTTCACCCTCACCCTAACCCAAAACCTAACCCTAACCTTCACTCTAACCCTAACCCTCACACAAACTTAAACTTAACCCTCACCCTCACCATAACTCTAACCCTCACCCTAACCCTAATCCTCACACTAACCCTAAACCTAACTCTAACCCTTATCCTCCCACTAACCCTCTCCCTAACCCTAACCATAACTCTAAGTCTCACCCTCACCCTAACCTTCACCTTCACCCTAACCCTCAGCCAAACCCTAACCCTCACCTTAACCCTAACCCTCACCCCCACCCTAAAGGTAACACTAAACCTAAACCTCACCCTAACACTCACACTAAATCTAACCCTCACTCTAACCATAACCCTAACACTAAACCTTATCCTAAACCTAAACCTAACCCTTGCACTCATCATAACCCTAATCTTAATCCTCACATTTACCCTAACACTAACCCACACACTAAAACTCACCCTAATCTTCACCCTCACCCGAAACCTAAACCTCACCCACACCCTCATCTTCAGCCTAACCCTAAACCTAACCCTAATCCTAACCCTGAACCTCACCCTCACCCTGAAACTTACCCTAACCCTAACCCTCACCCTCACACTCACCCTCACCCTAACCCTAACCGTAAACCTATCACTAAAACTCACCCTAAACCTAACCCTAAATCTAACCCTCAATCTAACACATACCCTCACCAACACCTTAACCCTCACCCTAACCCTCACCCTAAACCTCACCCTCTCCCTAAACCTCACACTAGACCTTACCCTCACCCTAACCCTAACCCCAACCCTAACACTCACTGTCACCCTAACCCTAACCATAACCGTATCCCTAACCGTAACCCTAACCCTAACCCAAACTTTAAAACTAACCCTCACTCTCACTGTCACTCTAACCATAACCCTAACCGTATCCCTAAAACTCACCCTAACCCTAACCCTCACCCTAACCCTCACCCTAAAACATACCCTCAGCCTATTCCCAACCCTAAACCTCAACCCAATCCTATTACTCTCCCTAAACCTCATCCTCACCCTAAAACTCATCCTAACCTTTACCCTCACCCTAAACCTAACCCTAAACGTACCCCTCACCTGATCTCTCACCCTAACCCTAAGCCTCAACCTAACCCTAACCCTAACACTAACCCTTACCCTCACCCAAGCCCTCATCCTAACCCTAATCCTAAAGTTAAAACTCACCCTAACCCTAACCTTCAACTTCACATTAACCCTCAACCTCACCTTAACCCTCACCCTCAACCTAACCCTCATCCTAAACATAACACTAACCCTAACACCAAACCTCACCCTAACCACCACCATAACCCTAAACCTAAACCTAACCCTCACCCTAACCCTTACCCTCACCTTCACCCAACCCCTGACACTAACCCTAACCCTCACCCTAACCCTAACCCTAACCCTCATCCTCACACTAACCCTAAACCAAACCCTAACCCTTACCCTCACACTAACCCTCACCCTAACACTAAATCGAACATTAAGTCTCACCCTCACCCTAAACCTCACCCTAACCTTTATCCTCATGTTCATCCAACCCTCACACTAACCCTAACCCTCAACCTAACCGTTAACCTAACCCTCAACCTCACCCTAACCTTAACCCTAATCCTAACCCTAAACCTCACCTTCACCCTCTCCCTTACCCTAAACCTAGCCCACACCCTCAAACTCACCCTCACACTAACCCTCACCCTCACGCTCACCCTAACCCTAACCCTAACCCTCACCCTAACCCTAACCCTAATACTAACCCTAAAGCTCAACCTTATCCTAACCCTCACCCTAAAACTTACCCTCACCTTAAACCTAACCCTAAACCTAACCCTCACACTAAACCTAACCCTCACCCTCACCCTAAACCTAACAATAATCCTAACGATAATCCTAAACCTAACCCTCACCCTAACGCTAACCCTAACCCTAAAAAAACCCTATTCCTATGTCTAATCCTAACAGTCATCCTCACCCTCACCCTAACCCTAATCCTAAACCTAAGCCTAACCCTAACAAAAACCCTAGCCCTAACCCTAACCCTCACCCTCACCCTCACCCTAACCCTAACCCTCAGTCTTACCCTCACCCTCAGCCTAACCCTAACCCTAACACTAATCCTAACACTGAAACTCACTCTCCCCCTGAACCTAATCCTAAAACTAACCCTTACCCTCATCGTCATCCCAAACATAACCCTAAACCTATCCCTAACCCTCTTCCTAACCCTAACACTAAACCTCACTGTAACACATACCCTCACCCTAATCCTAATGCTATCCCTCACCCTAACCTTCACCCTCTCCCTAAACCTCACCCTCACCCTAAACCTCACCCGAATCTTTACCCTCACCCTAACCCTAACCCTAAACCTACCCCTCACCTGAACCCTCACCCTAACCCTAATCCTCACCCTCACCCTAGTCCTCATCATATCCCTAACCCTATCCCTAAACCTATCCCTAACCCTCACCCTAACCTTCACCCTCACCCTATCCCTAAACCTCATCCTAACCATAAACCTAACCCTAACCCAACCCTCATCCTAACCCACACCATAAACCTAAACCTAACCCTAACCCTGACCCTAACACTAACAATCAAACTAACCCTCAGCCTCACCCTAACCCTTACCCTCATATTCATCCTACCCCTCACACTAACCCTAACCGTCACCTAACCCTAACCCTTATCCTCACACTAACCCTAAACCTAACCCTACCCTTCACACGAACCCTCACCAAACCCTAACCCTAAACCTAACTCTCACCCTCACCTTAACCCTCACCCTA
Source organism: Dipodomys merriami (assembly GCF_024711535.1). Lineage (NCBI taxonomy): Eukaryota > Metazoa > Chordata > Mammalia > Rodentia > Heteromyidae > Dipodomys > Dipodomys merriami. The sequence goes on along the minus strand of NW_027202360.1, from coordinate 145,766 downwards.
TCCCTTAACCTCACACTCACCCAACCCTCACTCTAAGCCTAAACCTCAACCTAACACTAACCCTAACCCTCACCCTCACCCTGAACTTCACCCTCACCCTCAACTTCACCCTCACCCTAACCCTCACCCTCACCCTAACCCAAAACCTAACCCTAACCATCACCCTAACACTAACCCTCACACAACCTTAAATCTAACCCTCACCCTCACCCTCACCCTAACCCTTACAATAACCCTATCCCTAACCCTAATCCTCACCCTCACCCTCACCCTAAACTTGACCCTAACCCTAACCCTAACAATAACCCTAACCCTAACCCTCACCTTAACCCTAAAACTAACTCCACTCCTTAGGCTAATCATCATCCTAAACATAAACCTAAATCTAAGCCTCACCCTAACCCTAAACATCACCCTAAACCTAAACCTCACCCTCATCTTCACCCTCAGCCTAACCCTAACCGTAACCCTAACCCTCACCCTCACACTAACAATAACCCTAATACTCAGCCTTACCCTAACGCTCACCCTAACCCTTATGCTCACCGTCGTCCTACACCTCACATTTACCCTAAACCTCACACTAACTCTAATCCTCACACTAACCCAAAAACTAACCCTAACCCTTATCCTCACACTAACACTCACCCTAACTCTAACCCTAACCCTAAGTCTCACCCTCACACTAACTCTCACCTTAACCCTTACACTCACGATCACCCAACCCTCACACTAACCCTAAACCTCAAGCTAACTGTAACCCTAACCCTCAACCTCACCCTAACCCTAACCCTAATTAACCCGAAACCTCATCTTCACCCTCTCCCTTACCCTAAACCTAACACTCACCTTCAACGACACCCTCACCCTAACCCTCACCCTCAACCTCACCCTAACCCAAACGCTAACCCTAAACCTCACCCTAACCCTAAACCTCAACCTAATCTTAACCCTAAACCTCACCCTCACCCTCACACTAACCCTAACCCTCACCCTAACCCTAACCGTAACCATAATGCTAACCCTAAAGATCAACCTTACCCTAAAACTTACACTCACCCTAAAACTAACCCTCACAATAATCCTAACCCTCACCCTCACACTAACCCTAACCCTAACAATAACCCTAACACTAACCCTAAACCAAACCCTCACCCTCACACTAATACTAAACCTAACCTTAACAATAACCCTATTCCTAACCCTAAGCCTAACCTTCATTCTCACCCTCACCCTCACCCTAACCCTAAGCCTAACCCTAACAATAACCCTATCCCTAACCCTAACCCTCAACCTAACCCTAATGCTCACCCCACACCTCAGCCTAATCATCATACTAAATCTAAACCTAAACCTCGCCCAAACCCTAAAGATCAACCTAAACCTAAACGTCACCCTCAGCCTATCCCTAACCCTAACCATAAACCTATACCCTAACCTCACCCTAACCTTAACCCTCACCCTAACCCTCACCCTAACACATACCCTCACCCTAACCCTAACCCTCATCCTAAACCATCACCTAAACCCTTACCCTCTCCCTAAACCTTACTCTCACCCTAAACTTCACCCTAAACCTTACCCTCACCCTAACCCTAACACTCACCTTCTCCCTAGCCCTCATCCTAACACTAACCCTAACTCTAACCCTCACACTAAACCTAACCCTAACCCTCAACCGCATCCTAACCCTAACCCTCAGCCTTACCCTCAGCCTTAGCCTAACCGTAACCTAACCCTAACACTAATCCTAACCCTGAACCTCACCCTCACCCTGAACCTAACCCTAAAACTAACCATCATCCTCATCGACACCCCAAACCTAACCCTAACCCTATCCCTAACCCTCATCCTAACCCTAAACTTAACCCTCACTCTAACACATACCCTCAACCTAATCCTAACGCTATCCCTCACCCTAAACCTCACCCTCTCCCTAAAACTCACCCTCACCCTAAACCTCACCCGAACCTTTACCCTCACCCAAACCCTATTCCTAAACCTACCCCTCACCCGAACCCTCACACTAACCCTAATCCTCACCCTAGCCCTCTTCATATGCCTAAACCTATCCCTAACCCTATCCCTAATCCTCACCCTCACCCTAACCTTGACCCTCACCCTAACCCTAAAGCTCATCCTAAACATAAACCTAATCCTAAACCCAACCCTCATCCTAACCCCCACCATAAACCTAAACCTAACCCTAACCCTGACCCTAACACTAACAAAAAACCTAACCCTCAGCCTCACCCTAACCCTTAACATTACAGTCACCCTACCCATCACACTAAACCTAACCATCACCCTAACCCTAACCCTAATCCTCACACTAACCCTAAACCTAACCCTAACCCTCACACGAACCCTCACCCTAACCTTAACCCTAAACCTAACTCTCACCCTACCTTAACCCTCACCCGATCCCTTAAACTCAAACTCACCCAAACCTAACACTAAGCCTAAACCTCAACCTAACACTAACCCTAACCCTCACCCTCACCCTCAACTTCATCCTCACCCTCACCCTCAACCTCACCCTAACCCAAAACCTAACCCTAACCCTCACCCTCTCCCTCAGCCTCAATCTAACCCTAAACATCAACCTCACCCAAACCCGAAGACTAACCCTAACCCTAACCCTAACCCTCCCCCTAACTTTCACCCTAACCCTAATCCTAACACTAACCCTAACCCTCAACCTCAACCTAACCCTCACCCTAACCCTAACTCTAAACCTAAAGCTCACACTCACCTTAACCCTCACTCTAACCATAACCCAAAGCCTAAACCTCACCCTAACGCTAACCCTAAACCTCAACCTCAAACTAGCCTTCACCCTAACCCTAATCCTAACCCTAACCCTCATCCTAACCCTGAACCTAACACTAACCCTAACCTTCACCCTCACCCTAACCCTAATCCTAACACTAACCTTCAACCTAACCCTAACCCTCACCCTCACTGTAACCCTTACCTAACCCTCAACCTAACCCTAAACTTAACCCAAACCCTAACTCTCACCCCAATCCTAACCCTAACCCTCACACTAACCCTAACACTCACCCTTACCGTAACCTGCATCATCAGCCTAACCCTCACCTTTAACATTTCCGACACCCTCACCCTAATCCTAAATATAACCCTAACCCTAAACCTAAACCTCACCCTCACCCTCACCCTCATCCTCAACCTCATCATAAATCTAACCCTAACCCTAAAAATAACACTTACCCTAACCCTAACCCTCACCCTAACCCTAAACATAACCCTCATCCTCAGCCTCAAGCTCAGCCTAAATGTAAACCTAAGCCTAACCCTTACCCTAACCCTCACCATAATCCTAACCCTAACCCTAAACCTAACCCTAATCCTCAACCTCACCCTCACCCTAACCCAAAACCTAACCCTAACCCTCACCCTAACCCTAAGCCTAACCTTAACCCTAACCCTCACACTCACCCTCACCGTCACCCAAAACCTAAATCTCATGCTAACCATAACCCTCACCCTAACCTTAACCCTCACCCTAGCACTAACCGTCACCCAAACACTAACCTAACCCTAACACTAACCCTCACACTAACTCTAACACTCACCCTCACCCTAGCCCTCACCCTAACCCTAATTCTAACCCTCACCCTCACCCTAAACCTGACCCTCATCCTCACCCTAAACCTCACACTAACCCTAAAACTAATCCTCAATCTAACCCTCACCCTATCCCTAACCCTAACCCTTACACTAATCCTAAACCTAACCCTAACCCTCACCCTTATCTTAACCCTCACCCTCATCGTAAACCTCACCTTTACCCTTACCATCATCCTCAACCTAACCTCACCCTAACCCTAAACCTCATCCCAACCCTCACCCTAACCGTAAACCTAACCATCATGCTAACCCTAACCCTCACCCTCAACCTCACCCTCAGCCTAAACCTAAGCCTAAGCCTAAGCATTACCCTTACCCTTACCCTCACCCGAGCCCTCACACTTACCCTAATCCTAACCATCACCCTAACCCTAATCCTCAACCCCACCTTCACCCTCAGCCTAACCCTAAGCCGAAACCTAACCCTAACCCTCACACTCACCCTCACCCTCACCCTAATCCTAACACTAACCATAACCCTAACCCTAAACCTCAACCTAACCCTCACCCTAACCTTAACCCTAACACTAACCCTAACCCTAAACCTCGACCTAACACTCCCCCTAACCCTAAATCTAACCCTAAACCTCACCCTCACCCTAACCCTAATCCTAACCCTAACCCTAAACCTCACCCTAACCCTCACCCTAATCCACACCCTCACCCTCATCCTCACCCTCACTGTTACTCTAACCATAAACCTAAAAATAACACTAATCCTAACCTAAAACCTAACCCTAAACCTAACCCTAACCTTAATCCTAACACTCACCATCACCCTAACCCTAATACTAACCCTAAACCTCACCCTAACCCTAACAATCACATCACCGTAAGCCTACCTCTCATCCTAAACCTCACCCTAACCCTAACCCTAAACCTAAACCCCATCCTAACACTAACCCGAACCCTCACCCTCACCCTAGCCCTCACCCTAAACCTAATTCTAACCCTAATCCTCATCCTATCCCTCACACTAAGCCTAATCTTAACCCCCACCCTAACCCTAATATTACCCTAATCCTCACCCTAACCCTCAACTTAACCCGAACCCTAAGTCTCACCCTAACACTAAACCTAACCCTCACCCTAACCCTATCCCTCACCCTCACGCTCACCCTCAGTCTAAACCTAGCCTAACCCTAATCCTAAACCTAACCTTCACACTCACCCTAAACCTGACCCTAATCCTAATCCTAACCCTAAGCCTAACCATCACCCTCACCCTAACCCTCACCCTAACCCTAAATCTAACACTAACCCTAACCCTAACCCTCACCCTCAGCCTCACCCTAACACTAATACTAACCCTAAACCTCACCCTAACCCTAACCCTAAACCTCACCCTCACTATAGCACTCACCATAACTTAATCCTAACCCTAACAATCATCGTAACCCTCACTCTTAACCTGACCCTAAACCTCACCCTCACCCTCACCCTAACTCTAACCCTAAACCTCAAATTAACCCTAACCCTCAACCTCACCATAACCCTTACCCTAACCCTCACCCTATCCCTAAACTTAACCCAAACCCTACCCTCAACCTAAACCTAACCCTCAACATCAAACTCACCCTCAGCCTAACCCTAAACCGAACCCTAAACCTAACCCTAACACATACAGGAACCCTCACCCTAAACCTAATCCTAAACCTAACCCTATCCCTATCCCTAGCCCTCAACATAACCCTCACCCTAGCCCTCACCCTTAACCTAATCTTAACCCTAAACCTCATCCTAAAACTCACACTAAACCTAACTCTAACCCTCACCATAACCCGAAACCTAACCCTCACCCTCATGCTCAGCCTAAGCCTAACACTAACATTAACCCTCACCCTAAACCTAACCATAACACTAACCCTAACTCTAACCCTAAATCTCACCCTCATCCTAAACCTACCTCTAAACCTAACCCTAAACCTAAACCTCATCCTAACCCTAACCCTAACCCTCACCCTCACTATAACTGTAACCCTAACCCTAACACTAACGCTAACAATACCCTAACCCTCACCCTCACCCTAACCCTAAACTTAACCGAACCCTAACTCTCACCCTAACCCTAACCCTAACGTTCACCCTTACCCTAACCCTCACCCTCACCTAACCCTCTGTCTAAACCTAAGCCTAACCCTGACCCTAACCCTAACCCTCACAGTCACCCTAAAACTTACCCTAATCCTAATCCTAACCCTAAGCATAACCCTCACGTTTAACGTAAACCTAATACTCACTGTAACCCTAAACCTAACCCTAAACCTAACCCTAATCCTCAGCCGCACCCTCACCCTAACCGAAATCCTAACTCTAACCCTCACCCTAACCCTAAGCCTAACCCTAACCCTAACGCTCACACTCACCCTCACCCTAAACCTAATCCTAAACCTAACCCTATCCCTAACACTAACCCTCACCCTAAGCCTCACCCTAGCCCTCAACCCAACCCTAATCGTAAAACTAAACCTCATCCGAACCTTAACCCTAACACTCACCCTAACCCTAAACTTAACCGAAGCCTAACTCTCACCCTAATCCTAACCCTAACCCTCACACTTACCCTAACCCTCACCCTCACCCTCACCCTCAGCCTAAATTTAAGCCTAACCCTAACCCTTACCCTAACACTCACACTCACCCTAAAGCTTACCATAAGCCTAATCCTATCCCTAAGCCTAACACTCACCCGCTACCTAACCCTCACCCTAAACCTAACTCTAATACTAACCCAAACCCTAACCCTCAACCTCAGTCTCAACCTAAACCTAAATCTAACCTTAAAACTCACCCTCATCCTAACCTTAACCCTAACCCTAACCCTATACCTCACCCTAACCCTAAACCTAAACCTCACCCTCACCCGAGCCCTCACCCTAACCCGAATACTAATCCTAACCCTCATTCTAAACCTCACCCCACCACTAACCCCAACCCTCACCCTTACCCTAACCCTAATTCTAACCCTAACTCTCAACCTAACCCTAACTCTCACCCTCACCCTAACCCTCACCCTAACCCTAAACTTAACCCGAACCCTAAATCTCACCCTAACCATAACCCTAACACTAAACCTATCCCTCAACCTTAGCCTAACCCTCACATTTACCCTTATTGTCACCCCCACCCTAAAACTCACCCTAACACTCAAAATAACACTCACCCAAACCTTAACTATACACCTAAACCTCACCCTCAACCTAACCCTAACTATAACACTAACCCTAACACGAAACCACATCCTAACCCTAACCCTAACCCTCAAACTAACCCTAAAACTCACCCTCACCCTCAACCTCAGCCTAAATCTAAGGCTAACTCTAACCCTCACACTCCCCCTCTCCCTAACCCTAATCCTAATACTAACCCTAACCCTAACCCACACCCTCATCCTAAACCTCAGACTAACCCTAACTCTAACACTATCACTAAGCCAAACCCTCACCCTAACACTCACCCTAAACCTATCTCTAACCCTAAAACTCAAACTCACACTGAACCTAACCCTAACCCTAAACCTCACCCTAAACCTAACCCTAAACCTCACCTTCACCCTAGCCCTCACCCTAAACCTAATCCTAAACCTAACCTTCATCCTAACCCTCACACTAACCCTAACCCTAACCCTCACCCGAATCCTAACCCTTCCCCTCAACCTAACCCTCTTCCTAACCCTAAGCCTAACCTAAACCTAACACTAACCCACACAGTCACCCTCACCCTAACACTAATCCTAACCATAACCCTAACACTTAACCTCACCCTAACCCTAAACCTAAAACTAACACTAACCCTAACCCTCATCCTAACCCTCACCTGAACCCTAACTCTAACCCTAAACCTCACACTCACGCTAACCCTAACTCTAACCCTAATCCTAACCCTAAACCTCCCCTATATCTAACCCGTATCCTCACCCTCACAGTACCTCTAACCCTAAACCTAACAATAACCCTAAAACTAACCCTAAACCTCACCCTAACTATAATGCTCAACCTAACACTAACCGTCACGCTAATACTTACCCTCACCCTAACACTAACCCTAACTGAACACTAACCCTCACAGTAACCCTAACTCTCACCCTAACCCTAAACTTCACCATCACCCTAACCTTAACCCTCAGCCTCACCCTAGCCCCCACCCTAAACCTAATGCTAACCCTAACCCTCATCCTAACCCTCACCCTAATCTGAACCCTAACCATCACCCAAAACCTATTCCTCACCCCAACCTCACCCTCAGCCTAACCCTAAGCCTAAGCCTAAACTTATCCATAACCCTCACCCTCAGCCTCACCCTCACCGCAAACTTAACCGTAACCATAACACTGACTATAACACTAATTTTAACCCGAACCCTAACCCTAATCCTAACCCCCACCCTCACCCTCAGCCTAACCCTAAGCCTAACCCTAGGCATAACCCTAATCCTCATTGTAACCCTAAACCTAACACTAACCCTAACCCTAAACCTAACCCTAAACCTAACCATAATCCTCAGCCGCACACTCACCCTAACCCAAACCCTAACCCTAAGCCTAAGCCTAACCCTAACCCTAACGCTCACACTCACCCTCAACCTAAACCTAATCCTAAAACTAAACTTATCCCTAAACCTAACCCTCACACTAAGCCTCACCCTAGCCCTCACCCCAACCCTAATCCTAAACGTAAACCTCATCAGAACCCTAACTTACTACTCACCCTTACCCTAACTCTAACCCTCACCCTCATGCTTGGCCTAAGCCTAAGCTTAAGCCTAGTCTAACCCTAACCCTAACCCTAAACCTAACACTAAACCTAACTCTAACCCTAAACCTCACCCTCACCCTAACCCTAATTCTAACCCTAAGCTTAAACCTAAACCTCATCCTATCCCCAACCCTAACCCACACCCTTACCCTCACCTTAAACAAAACCCTAACCCTAACACTAACAATAACCCTAACCCTAATCCTAACACTCACGCTAACCATAACCATAACACTCACCCTAACCCTAACCCTCAACCTAACACTAACCCTAACCCTAACACTAACCCTCACACTAACCCTAACCATCACCCTAATCCTAAACCTCATCCTAACACTAACCATAACCCTCACACTCACCCTAACCCTAACGCTCATCCTCACCCTAAACCTCACACTAACCCTAACAATAATCCTCAATCTAACCCACAACCTCACCCTAAACATAGCCCTAAAAGTCACCCTAACCCTAACCCTCACCCTCACCCTAATCCTCATCCTCAACCTCACCCTCAGCCTAACCGTAAGCCTAACCCTAAACCTAACCCTAAGAATAATACTAATCCTAACCCTAAACCTCACCCTAACCCTAAACCTAACCATAATCATAACACTCACTCTCACCCTAACCCTAATCCTAACCCTAACCCTGACACTAACCCTAATCCTAATCCTAAACCTAACCCTAACCGTCACCCTCACACTAACCCTCAACCTAACCCTCACCCTAACACTAAACCTAAACCTAAGCCTCACCCTCAGGCTCAATCTAACCCTAACTCTAACCCCAAAATCTCAACCTCACCCTAACCCTAAACCTAACCCTAAACCTCACCATACCCATAACCCTAAATCTCACCCTAACCCTAAGCCTAAACCTAAGCCTAACCCTAACCTTCACACTCACCCTCACCGTAACCTAAACCCTAACCCTAAACATAACAATAAACCTAACCCTAACCCTAACCCTCACATAAACCATAACCCTCAACCTTACCCCAGCCCTCAACCTAACACCCTCACCCTAACCCTAACCCTAACCCTCACCCTTACCCTAGCACTCACCCAAACCCTTGCACTCATCCTCAACCTAAATCTCACCCTAAACCTAACCCTCACCCTTACAGTAACTCTCACCCTCAGCCTAACCCTCATGTTTACGCTTACCGTCACTCCCACACTAACCCTCACCCTAACCCTAACCCTCACCCTAACCCTCACCCTATCCCTAACTCTACCGTTAAACTTCACCCTCACCCTAACCCTAATTCTAACCCTAACCCTAACCCTAAACCTCACCCTAACTCTAAACCTAATCCTCAACCTAAACCTAAACTTAACCCTCACCCTCACATTCAGCCTAAACCTAAGGCTAACCCTAACCCTAACCCTCACACTAACCCTAATGCTAATCCTAATCCTAACCCTAACCCTATTCCTCACCCTCAACCTAACCCTCACCCTCACCCTAACCCTAACACTAACCCTAACATTAAACCTCACCCTCAGATTCACCCTAACCCTAATTTATCCCTAAACCTCACACTCACCCTAACCCTAATGCTAAACATAAGTCTCACCCTAACCCTGACCCTGCCCCTAAATCTCAACTTAAACCTAAGACTAACACTAACCCTAAGCCTAACACTAAATCATACCCTAACCCTAACCCTAACCCTCACCCTCACCATAACCCTCACCCTCACCCACGCCCTCAGCCTAACATTTTGCCTAAACCTAATCCCAACCCTAAACCTAACACTAACCAAACCCTCACCCTAACCCTCACCCCAACCCTCACCCTCACCCTCACCCTCACCCTAGCCCACAACCAAACCCTAAGTCTAAGATTAACACTCACCCTAACCCTCACACTAACCCTAATCCCAACACTCACCCTAACCGTAACCCTCACCCTCACCCTAACTCTAATCCTAATCCTAACCCTAACCCTAACACTCACACTCACCCTCACCTTAAACCTAATCCTAATCTGAACCCTAACACTAACTCTCACCCCCACACTAAACCTCACCTTATACCTAACCTAACAGTAACCTAACCCTAACCCTAACCCTAACACTCACCCTAAATTTAACTCTAACCCTAAACCTCACCTTCACCATAACCCAAACGCTAACCCTAATCGTAAACCTCACCCTAAACCTATACCTTACCCTAACACTTATGCTAACCCTAACACTAACACTAACCCAAACCCTATCCCTCACACTACCACTAACCATCACCCTAAACTTAAACCTCAACCAAACCCTAACCCTAACCCTCAACTTTACCCTATTCCTCACCCTAACCCTAACCATCAGCCTCACCCTAAACCTCATACTAACCCTAACACTAATCCTCAGTCTAACCCTCACACTAACCCTAACCCAAACCCTCACCGTCACCCTTACCATAACCCTCACCATCAGCCTAACCCTCACCTTTACACTTACTGTCACCCTCATCCTAACCCTCACCCTAATCCTAACCCTCATCCTAACCCTCACCCTTACTGTAACCCTAACCATCACCCTAACCCTAACCCTCACCCTTACCTTCAGCCTCAGTCTAACCCTAAGCCTAAGCCTAAACTTAACCCTAAACCTCACACTCACCCTAGACCTCACCGTATCCCTAATCCTAACCCTAACCCTCATCATAACACTCACCTAACCATAACTGGAACCATCATTCTAAACCTAATCCTCATCCCCAACCTCACCCTCAGCCTAACCCTAAGCCTCAGGATAACCCTCACCCTAACCCTTACACTTACCCTCACACTAACCCTAATCCTAACCCTAACCCTAAACCTAAACCTCAACCTAACCCTCACCCTAACCTTAACCCTAACCCTCACCTTAGTCCTCACAATAACCTTCAGTCCAAACCTAACCCACACCCTCACCATAACCCAAACCCTCAGCCTAAATCTCAACCTAACCCTAGCCCTCATCCTAACCAAAATCCTAACCATACCCCTCATGCAAACCCTCACCCTAACCCTCACCCTAAACCTAGCCCTAATCCTATCCCTCAACCTAACCCTAAACCTCACCCTCAACATAACCCTAACCCTAACCCTCACCCTATCCCTAAACCTAACCCTAACCCTAACCCTAAACCTCACCTTAAACCTAACCCTAACTCTCACCCTAAACCCAACCCTAAACCTCACCCTAATCCTAAAACTAACCCACATCCTAACACTCACCCTAACCCTCACTGTAACCCTAACTCTCACCCTCACCCTCAGCCTATTCCTAAGAAAAACCCTAACCCTAACCATAAACCCCACACTCACCCTCACCCAAAACCTAATCCTAAACCTAACCCTATCCCTAACCCTAACCCTCACCGTAATGCTCACTCTAACCCTAACCCTAACTCTAACCCTAAACCTCACCCTCACCCTAACCCTCACCCTTACACTCAGCCTTTCCCTAAGCCTAACCCTAACCCTAACCCTAACCCTTAACCTCACCTTCACCCTAACCATAAAACTTACCCTAACCCTAACACTTATCCTCACCCTCACCCCAGCCCTGAGCTTAACCCTAATTGTATCTCTAACCCTCATCCTAACCCTCACTCTAAACCTAAACCTAATTCAAACCCTCAACCAAACCCTAACCCTGACCCTCACCATAACCCTAACCCTAACCCTCACCCTAACCCTAAACCTTACCCAAAACCTAAACCTCACCATTACCCTAAACCTAACACTCACTCTCAACCTAGCCCTCATCCTAACGCTAATCCTAACCCTTTCCCTCATGATAACCCTTACCAAATTGGTAACCCTAACATTCAACCTAAACCTAGCCTTAATATTAACCCTCAACCTAACCCTAACCCTCACCCTCAAGATAACCCTAACCCTAAACCTCAACCTATCCCTAAACCTAAACCTAACATTAAAACTCCCCTAACCCTAACCATAACCCTCACCCTAAACATAACCCTCACCCTCAACCTAACCCTTAGCCTAATCCTAAGCCTAACCCTACACCTAACCATACCCCACACACTCACCCTCACCCTCAACCTAATCCTAACCCTAACCCTAACCCTCACCCTCACCCTCAACTTAGCCTTCACCCTAAGCCTAATCCTAGCCCTAACCCAAAGTCTAACTGTAACCCTAAACCTAAACCTAACACTAAACCTAACCCTAACCCTCACCCTCACTGTAAGTGTAACCATAAACCTAACCCTAACAATAACCCTAACCCTAAACATCACCCTAACACTTACCCTCACCCTTACACTAACCCTAACCATAACATTAACCCTCACACTAATCCTAACACTCAACCTTAACCTAAACCTCAACCTCACCCTAAACCCAAACCTAATCCTCACGCTCACCCTAGCCCTCACCCTAACCCTAATTCTAACCCTAACCATCACCCTAAACCTAACCCTCATCCTTACCCTAAACCTCAAACTAACGCTAACCCTAATTCTCAATCTAACCCTCACCCTCACCCTAACCCTAACCATAAACCTTACCCTAACCCGCACCCTAACCCTAACCCTTACCCTTATCTTAACCCTCACCCTCAGCCTAACCCTCACATTTACACTTACCATCACAATCACCCTAAACCTAACCCTCATCCTAACCCTCACCCTAACCGTAAACCTAACCATCACTCTAACCCTAACCCTCACCCTCAACCTCACACTCAGACTAACACTAAGCCTAAGCCTATACCTAACCCTATCCCTCAACCTCACCCTAGCCCTCACCCTAACCCTAATCCTAACCCTAACCCTCATCCTAACCATCAACCTAACCCTAAACCTAACCATCACAAAAACCCTAATCCTCGCCCCAACCTCACCCTCAGCCAAACCCTAAGCCTAAGCCTAACCCTAACTCTAACCCTAACCCTAAACCTAAACCTAATCCTCATCCCCACCCTCACCCTCAGCCTAACCCTAAGCCCAACCCTAACACTAACCCTATCTCCAACCCTAACTCTAAATCTCACCCTAACCCTAAACCTAACCCTCACCCGCAACCTCACCCTCACCATAACTCTAACCCTAACCCTAACAATAACACGCTCTAAACCTAACCCTCACGCTAACCCTAATCCTCACCCCCACCCTCATCTTCAGCGTAACGCTAACCCTAACCCTAATCCTAACGCTAAACCTCACTCTCAGCCTAAATCAAAACCTAACACTAACCCTAAACCTAACCCTCACCCTAACCCTAACCCTAACCCTAAACCTCACACTCACCCTCAACCTAACCATAATCCTAAACCTAACCCTATCCCTAACCCTAACCCTCACACTAACCGTCACGCCAGTGCTCACCTTAATCCTAATCCTAACCCTAACCCTCATCCTTACCCTCAATCTAACCCTAACTCGAACCCTCACCCTAACCCTAAGCCTCATATTCAACCTCAGTCTAAGCCTAACCCTAAGCCTAACCCTAAACCTAACCCTAACCCACACACTCATCCTCACCCTAACCCTAATCCTAACCCTAAACTTCACTCTAACCCTAACCCTCACACTAACTCTCACAATAACCATAACCTAACACTGTCCCTAACGCTAACCCTCACACTAACCCTCACCCTAAGCCTAACTTTAATCCTAAACCTCACCCTCAACCTATTCCTAACTCTAAACCTAATCATAACCCTAACCCTCACCCTAACACTAACCCTAACCCTCACCCTCACCCTCAACCTCAACATAACCCTAAACCTAACAACAACAATAACCCTAACCTAACCCTAAACATCACCCTAACTATAACACTCACCCTAACCCTAAACCTCACCCTAACACTTACCCTCACACTAACATTAACCCTAACCCTAACACTAACCCATACACTAACCCTAACCCTCACCCTAACCCTAAAACTCACCCTAACCCTAATCCTAACCCTAACCCTCACCCTCACCCTAGCCCTCACCCTAACCTTAACCCTCACCCTAACCCTAACACTCATCCTCACCCTAAACCTCACACTAACCCTAATCCTCAATCTAACCCTTACCCTCACCCTAACCCCTAACCCTCACCCTTACCCTAACCCTCACCCTAACACTAACCCTCACCCTGATCTTAACCCTCACCCTCAGCCTAACCCTCAACTTTACCCTTACCATCACCCTCACGCTAACCCTCACCCTATCTCTAAACCTCATGCTAAGCTTCAACCTAAACGTAACACTAAACATCACCCTAATGCTAAACCTTCAGCTCAACCTCACCCTCAGCTTAAACATAAGCCTAAGCCTAATCCTAACCCTAAACCTCACCCTCACCCTGGCCCTAACCATAACCATAATCCTAACCCTAACCCTCATCCTAACCCTCACCCTAACCCTAAACCTAAAAATCACCAGAACCTTAATCCCCACCCCCATCCTCAACCTCAGCCCAACACTAAGCCTAAGCCTAAGCCTAACCCTAATCCTCACACTCACCTTCACCATAACCCTAATCCTAAACCTAACTGTAAGCCTAAACCTAAACTTCAACCTAACCCTCACCCTAACCCTAACCCTCACCCTAACTCTCCCCCTAACCTTAACTCTAACGCTAAACCTTACCCTCACCCTAACCCTAATCCTCACCCTAACCCTAAACCTCACCCTAACCCAAGCCCTAACAATCACCCTCACCTTCACCCTCACTCTCACCACAACTCTAACCCTAACATTAACAATAACACTAACCCTAACCCTAAAGCTAAACTTAACCCTAATCCTAACCCTAACCCTCACCCTCAGCCTCACCCTCACCACAAAGTTAACCTTAACCATAACACTAACAATAAATGTAACCCTAACGCTAATCCTAACACTCACCCTCACCCTAACCCTAATCCTAACCCTAACCCTCACCCTAACCCTAACCCTCACCCTCACCTTAACCCTAACCCTAACCCTAACCCTAACCCTAAACCTCAATCTCACCCTCACCCTAACCCTAACTCTATCCCTAACCCTAAACCTAAATTCATCCTAACCCTAACCCTCAACCTCACCCTCACTGTAACCGTAATCCTAACCCTAACAATAACCTTAACCCTAACCCTAACCCTCATCCTAACCGTAAACATCACCCTAACCCTAACCCTCACCCTAACACTTAGACTCAACCTAACACTAACCTTGACTTTAACACTAACCCTCACACTAACCCTAACCATCACCCTAACCCTAAACCTCACCCTAACCCTAGACCTCACCCTCAGCCTAATGCTCACCTTTACCCATAAAGTCACCCTCACCCTAACCCGCACCCTAACCCTAATCCTTATACTAACTCTCACCCTAACTTTAACCCCAACTATCACCCTAAACCTGACCCTCACCCTCAGCCTCAGCCTAACCCTAAGCCTAAGCCTACCCCTAACCCTAACACTCTCCCTCATCCTAGCCCTCACCCTAACCCTAATCAAAACACTAAACCTCCTCCTAACCATAACCCTAACCATCATTCTAAACCTAATCCTCATCCCCATCCATACCTTCAGCCTAACCCTAAGACTAAGCTGAACCCTAAACCTAACCCTCAGGAAAAAGTAGTCCTAAACCTAATCCTAACCTTTACATTAAACCTCAACCTAACCATCACCCTAACCTTAACCCTCACAACAACCCTAACCCTAACCCTCACACTAAACCTCCCCCTAAACCTAAATCTAACCCTCAAGCTCACCCTCACCCTAACCATAACCCTAATCCTAAAACCCTAACATTAACCCTCACCCTCATGCTCGGACTAACCCTAAGCCTAAGCATAAGACTAACCCTAACCCTCACACTCACCCGCACCCTAACTCTAACCATAACACTAACCCTTACCCTAACACTCACACTAACCTAACCCTAACACTAAATCTAACCCTAAACCTCACCCTCACCCTAACCCTAACCCTCAGCCTCACCCTCGTCCTAACATTAAGCCTAACCTTAAACCCACCCCTAACCCTAACCCTAACACTAACCCTCACCCTAACCCTCAACCTAACCCTAACCTTAACCCTCACCCTCAACCCAGGCCATAACCAAACCCTAAGCCTAAGCCTAACCCTAACTCTAAACCTAACCCTCACACTCGCCCTAAAAATAACCCTAACCATAACCCTAAACCTCACACTAACCCTAACCCTAAAACTCACCCTCACCCTAAACCTCACCCTAACCCTAACCCCTAAACCTAATTCTAACCCTCACCATATACATAACCCTCACAATAACCCTAAACCTCACACTAACCCTTAACCAAACCCTCACCCTCACCCTAATCCTAACCCTAACCCTCACCCTCACCCTAAACGAAACCCTATCCCTAACACTCACCCTAACCCTACGCCTAACCCTAAACCTAACCCTCACATTCACCCTCAATCTAAACCTAATCATAAACCTAACCTTATCCCTAACCCTAACCCTAACCCTCACACTAACCATCACCCTAGTGCTCAACCTAATCCTAATCCTAACCCTACACCTCATCCTAACCCTCACCCTAACCTTAACCCGAACCCTAACCCTAACGTTAACCCTAACCCTCACCCTCACTCTCATTCTAAGCTTAAGCCTAACCGTAAGCTTAAACCTAACCCTAACCCTCACACTAACCCTCACCCTAACCCTAACACTAACACTAAGGCTAACTGTAACCCTAAACCTCACCCCCACCCTAAACCTAACTATAACGCTAACCCTTACATAAACCTCACCCTAAACCTAACCCTACCCCTCACCTTCACCATAACCATAACTCTAACACTAATCCTAAAAATAACCCTATACCTAACCCTAACCTTCATTCTAACCATAACCCTCACCCTAACCCTAACCCTCATCCTAATACTTAACCTCACCCTAACACTAACCATAACCCTAACACTAAAACTAACCCTAACCATCACCCTAACCCTAAACCTCACCCTAACCCTAACCCTCACCCTCAACCTAGCGCTCACCCTAACCCTAACCATCATCCTCACCCTAAACCTCAAACTAACCCTAAAACTAATCCTCATTCTTAACCTCACCCTCACCCAAACCCTAACCCTAAACCTCAACATAACCCTAACCCTCACCCTCACCCTCAGACTCACGCTAACCCTCAGCCTAACCCTCACCCTCACCCTAGACCTCTACCTAACCCTAATCCTAACCCTAACCCTAACCCTAAACCTAACCATCACCATAAACCTAAAACTCATTCCCACCCTCACCCTCAGCCTAACCCTAAGCCTAATCCTAACACGCACACTCACCCTCACCATAACCGTAATCCTAAACCTATCCCTAAACCTCAACCTAACCCTCACCCTAACCCTAACCCTAACACTAACCCTAAACCTAACCCTAACCCTAACCCTCACCCTCACCTTAACCGTAACCCTAAACCTAACCCTAACAATTAACCATAACCCTAAAACTAAGCCTAACCCAAAACATAACCCTCTCCCTAAACCTAACACGCACCCTAACACTTACCCTCACCCTAACAATAACCCTAATCATAACACTTACCGTCACACTAACCCTAAACATCACCTTAAACCTAAACCTCAACGTAACCCTCAACCTCAGACTAGCCCTCACCCTAACCCTAACCCTCATCCTCACCCTAAATCTCACACTAACCCTAACACTAATCCTCCAACCAACCCTCACCCTCACCCTAACCCTAACCCTAATCCTCACCCTAACCCTCACCCTAACCCTAACCATCAACTTTACCCTTACTGTCACCCTCACCGTAACCCTCACCATAACCCTAACACTCATCCTAAAACTCAGCCTAACAGTAACCCTAACCATCACGCTAACCCTAACCCTTAACCTCAGCCTCAGCCTCAGCCTCAGCCTAACCCTAAGCCTAAGCCTAACCCTAACCCTAAACCTCAACCTCACCCTCGTCCTCACCCTAACCCTAATGTTAACACTAAACCTCATCCTAACCCGAACACTAACCCGAACAATAACCCTAACCCTAAACCTCATTCTAACCATAACCCTCACCCCAACCCTAATCCTCTGCCTAACATTTACCCTCAACCTAACATTAACGCTAACCCTTACACTAACCCTCACACTAACCCTAACCATCACCCTAACCATAACACTCACCCTAAACATAACACTAACCCTCACCCTCACCCTAGCCCTCACCCTTACCCTAACCCTCATCCTCACCACAAACCTCACAGTAACCCTAAAATTAATCCTCAATCTAACCACACCCTCACCCTAACCCTAACCCTAACCCTCACCCTAACCCTAACCCTCACATTTACCGTAATCGTCACTCTCAGCCTAGCCCTCAACTTTACCCTTATTTTCACCCTCACACTTACCCTCACACTAACCCTAACCCTCATCCTAACCCTCACACTGACCGTAACCCTAAGCATCACTCTAACCCTAAATCTCACCCACACCCTTAAACTAACACTAAACCTCAGACTAACCCTCACACTAACACTAAATCTAAGCCTAAACCTCACCTTCACCCTAACCCTAAACCTCACCCTCACCCTCAGCCTAAACCTAAGCCTAACCCTAAAACTACACCTCACACTCACACTCACCCTCAGCCTAACCCTACCCCTAACACTAACACTAACCATAAACCTCACCCAAAACCTCACCATAACCCTAACTCTAACCCTAAAACTCACATTCGCCCAAACCCTAACCCTAACCATAACCCTATACCTCAGCCTAAACCTAATCTTAAACCTCAACCTCACCCTAAACCAGCCCTCACCCTAACCCTAAACCTAACCGTAATCCACACCCTAAACATAACCCTCACCGTAACACTATCACTCACACTAACCCTAAACCTAAACCTCAACCTCACCATCAGCCTAACCCTAAGCCTAACCCTAAACCTAACCCTAACCCACGAACTCACCCTCACCCTAAGCCTAATCCTAATCCTAACCATAACCATAACCCTCCCCCTAACCCTATCACTCACCCTAACCCTAACCCTAACCCTAACCCCAACCCTCAACTTTACCCTTACTGTCACCCCCATCCTTACACTCACACTAACTCTCACCCTCATGCTAACCCTCTCCCTGGCCGTAACCCTAAGCATGACCCTAACCCTAACCCTCACCCACACCCTAACTTTAACAGTAACGCTCACACTAACCCTCACCCTAACCCTAACAATAACCCTAACCCTCAAATTAAACCTCAACCTAAACCTAACCCTCACCCTCAACCTAACCCTAAGCCTAACCCTTACCCTAACCCTCACACTCACCCTAACCCTAATCCTAATCCTAACCATAACCATAACCCTCATCCTACCCCTAACACTCACCCAATCCCTAAGCCTAACACTAACCCTAACCCTAACTCTAACACTAAACCTCATCCTCACCCTAACCCTAACCCTAAACCTAACCCTAAGCCTAACACTAAACGTCATCCTAACCCTAGCCCTCACTCTAACCCTAATCCTAACCCTAACCCTCATCCTGACCCTCACACTAACCCTAATGCTATCCCTCAACCTAAACCCAACCCTCACACTCAACCTCACCCTCAGCCTAACGCTAAGCCTAACCCTAAATCTAACCCTAACCCACACACTCAACCTCACCCTAACCCTAATCCTAACACTAACCCTAACTCTAGCCATAACCCTCACAGTAACCCTCACCCTAACCCAAACCTAACACTAACCCAAACCCTAACACTAACACTAACCCTCACCCTAAGCCTAAATCTAACCCTAAACCTCACCCTCACCCTAACCCTAACTCTAACCCTAATCCTAACCCTAAACCTCACCCTAACCCTAACCCTAACCCTCACGCTCACCCTCACCCTCAATGTAACACTAAACCTAAAACTAACAATAAACCTAACCCTAACTGTAACCCTCACCCTAACCCTAACCCTCACCCTAAAACTTACCCTCACCCAAACAGTAACCCTAACACTAACACTAACCCTTACACTAACCCTAACCCTCACCCTAACCCTAAACCTCACCCTAACCCTAACCCTAACCCTCACCCTCACCCTAGCCCTCACCCTAACCCTAATTCTAACCCTTACCCTCACCTAACCCAAACCCTCATCCTCTCCCTAAACCACACACTAACCCTAACCATGCTCCTCAATCTAACCCTGACCCTCACCCTAATCCCTAACTCTCAACCTTAACCTAACCCTCACCCTAACCGTAACCCTCACGCTTATCTTAGCCCTCACCCTTAGACTACCCCTCAAATTTACCCTTACTATCACCCTTACCCTAACCCTCATCCTATCCATAAACCTCATCCTCACCTTCAAGCTAAACGTAATCCTAACCATCACCTTAACCCTAACCATAATACTAACCCTAAACCTAACCCTGACCCTAACCCTCCGCCTAAACCTAACACAAAACCGAAACCTAACATTAACACTCACACTTACCCTAAACCTCACCTTAACCCTAAACCTCACCCTAACGCTAAACCTAACCCTCACCCTCACCCTAGGGTTAGGGGTAGGGTGAGGTTTAGGCTTAGGGTGAGGTTTAGGGTTAGTGTTAGGGTTAGTGTTAGGGTTAGGGTTAGTGTTAGGGTGATCATGTTAGGGTGAGGGTTAGGATGAGGATGAGGGTTATAGTTAGGGTGAGGGTTAGGGTTAAGGTTAGGGTTATTGTTCATTGTAGGTTTAGGGTTATGTTCAGGTTGAGTGTGAGGGTGAGGGTAAGGTTTAGCGTTAGGTTTAGTGTTAGAGTTAGGGTTAGGGTGAGGGTGAGGTTTAGGGTTAGATTTAGGCTTAAGGTGAGGGTTAGTGTTAGTGTTAGTGTTAGGGATAGTGCTAGGTTAGGGTTAGGTTGAGGGTTAGTGTGAGGGTTAGGGTTAGATTTAGTTTTAGGATTAGGGTTAGGGTGAGGTTGAGTGTGTGGGTTAGGGTTAGGTTTAGGGTTAGGCTTGGGGTTAGGCTGAGGATGAGGTTTAGGGTGAGGGTTAGGGGTAGGGTGAGGGTTAGGATTAGGGTTAATGTGAGGGTTAGGATGAATGTTAGGGTTAGGATTAGGGTTAGAGTGAGGGCTAGGGTGAGTGTGAGGTTTAGTATTAGGGTTAGGGTGAGGTTTAGGGTTATGTTTAGGGTAAGGGTGAGGTTTAGTGTTAGAGTTAGTGTTAGGTTGAGGGTTAGGATTAGGGTTAGTGTTAGGGTTAGGGTGAGTGTTATGGATATGATTAGGATTAGGATTAGGTTAGGCTTATGGTGAGTGTGAGGGTTTGGGTAAAGGTTAGGCTTAGGGTTAGGCTGAGGGTGAGGGTGAGGGTGAGGGTTAGGGTTAGGGTGAGGGTGAGTGTGAAGGTTAGGGTTAGTGTTAGGGTTAGGGTTAGGGTGAGGTTTAGTTTTAGGGTTAGGGTTAGAGTTAGGGTTAGGGTGAGGGTTAGTGTGAGGGTTAGTGTTAAAATTAAGATGTGGGTGAGGGTTAGGGTTAGGGTGATGCTTAGGGTTACGGTCAGGGTGAGGGTGAGTATGTGGGTTAGGGTTAGTGTGAGGGTTAGGCTGAGGGTAAGGGTAAAGTTGAGGGTTAGGCTAAGAGTGAGGATTACGGTAAATGTGAGGTTTAGGGATATGGTGAGGGTTAGGGATAGTGTTAGGGTGAGGGTGTGGTTTAGACTGAGGATTAATTTTAGGGATAGTGTGAGGTTTATGGTGAGGATGAAGGTTAGGGATAGGGTGAGGGCTAGGGTGAGGGTGAGGTTTAGGATTAGGGTTAGGGTGAGTGTGAGGATTAGAGTTAGTGTTAGCCTTAGGTTTAGGCTGAGGTTATGGGAGAGGGTGAGGTTTAGGGTTAGGGTGAATGTTATGGCTAGGGTTATGGTGAGGTTTAGTGTTAGGTTTAGGGTTAGAGTTAGGGTAATGGTGAGGGTGAGGTTTACAGGAAGAGTTGGGTTTAGGGTGAGGGTTAGGGTAGGCGTGAGTGTTAGGGTGGGGATGAAGGTAAGGTTAAATGTTAGGGTTGGGCTGAGGGTGAGAGTTACTATAAGGCTGAGGGTTAGGGTTAGGGTGAGGGTTAGCGGTAGGGGTAGGGTGAGGGTGAGGGTTAGATTGATGATTAGTGTTAGGGTTAGGGTGAGGTTTAGGGTAAGACTGAGTGTTAGGGTTAGGGTTACTCTTAGGGTTAGGATGAGGTTTAGGATTGGGGTGAGGGTTAGGATGAGGGTGACAGTAAGAGTAAAGATGAGGGTTAGGCTGAGAGTGAGGATTACACATTAACCCTAACCCTAATCTTCAATCTAACCCTCACCCTCACCATAATCCCTAACCCTCACCCGTACACTAACTCTCACCCTAAACGTAACCCTCACCCTTATCCTAACCCTCACCCTCACCCTAACCCTCAAATTTACCATTACCATCACCCTTACCCTAACCTTATCCCTACCTCACCCTATCCCTAAACCTCATCCTAACCTTCAAGCTACCCTTAACCCTAACCATCACACTAACCCAAACACTAACACTAACCCTAACCCTAAACCTGACCCTAACCCTCCCCCTAACCCTAACACTAAACTTAAACCAATTTACCCTTACCATCACCCTTACCCTAACCTTATCCATACCTCACCCTATCCCTAAACCTCATCCTAAACTTCAAGCTACCCTTAACCCTAACCATCACCCTAACACTAACCCCCTAACCCTAACACTAAACCTAAACCTAACACTAACATTCACACTAACCCTAACGCTCACCTTAACCATAAATCTCACCCTAACCCTAACCCTAACCCTCACCCTCACCCTAGCCCTCACCCTAACCTTAATCCTTACCCTAACCCTCATCCTAACATTCACCGTAAACCTAACCCTAACCATAACCCAGACACTAATCCTTACCCCCAACCTCAGCCTCATCCTAAGCCAAACCTTAACCCTAACACTCACACTCACCCTCACCCTAACCGTAATCCTTAACCTAACCCTAACCCTAACCCTAAATCTCAAACTAACCCTCACCCTAACCCAAAATCTAACACTAACCCTAACCCTCAACCTGACCCTAAACCTCCCCCTAAACGTAACACTAAACAGAACCCTAAAACTAACCCTCACCCTAACCCTGCCACTAACCCTCACTCTAACCCTAAACCTCACCCTCACCCTAACCCTAACCCTGACCCTCACTCTCACCCACAGCCTAATCCTAAGCCTAACCCTAACCCTAAACCTCACACTCACCCTCACCCTAACCCTAATCCTAATCATAACTATAACCATAACACTCACCCTAACCCTAAAACTCACCCTAACCCTAACCCTAACACTACCCCTAATCCTAACTCTCAACCTAACCCTAACTCTAACACTAAACCTCACCCTCACCCTAACCCTAACCCTAAACCTCATCCTAACCCTAACACTAAAACTCACCCTCACACTAGCCCTCACCCTAACCCTAATCCTAACCTTAAACCTCATCCTAACCCTCACCATAACCCTAATCCTAAACCTCACCCTAACCCTAACCCTCACCCTCAACCTCACCCTCACCCTAAACATAAGCCTAACCCTAAACCTAACCCTAACCCAGACACTCACCCTCACCCTAACCCTAATCCTAACTCTAACCCTAACTGTAACCCTAACCCTCACACTAACCCTAACCCTAACCCTAACCTAACACTAACCCTAAACCTAACCCTCAAACTAACCCTCACCCTAAGCCTAAATCTAACCCTAAACCTCGCCCTCACCCTAACCCTAACTCTAACCCTAATCCTAACCCTAAACCTCACCCTAACCCTAACCCTTACCCTCACCCTCACCCTCACCCTCAATGTAACCCTAAACCTAAAATTAACAATAACCCTAACCTTTACCCTCACCCTAACACTTACCCTCACCATAGCACTAACCGTAATGCTAACACTAACCCTCACACCAACCCTAAACCTCACCCTAAGACTAAACCTCACCATAACCCTAACCCTAAACCTTACCCTCACCCTAGCCCTCACCCTAACTCTAATTCTAACCTTTACCCTCACCGAACCCTAACCCTCATCCTCACCCTAAACCTCACTAAACCCTAACTCTAATCTTCAATCTAACCCTCACCCTCACCCTAATCCCTAACCCTCACCCTTAACCTAACCCTCAGCCAAACCGAAACCCTCACCCTTATCTTAACCCTCACCCTTAGCCTAACCCTCAAATTTAACCTTACCATCACCCTCACACTAACCCTCAACCTAGCTCTAAACCTAACCCTAAACTTCAAGCTTACTGTAACCCTAACCATCACCCTAACCCTTACCATAAATCTCACCCTCAGCCTCACCCTCACTGCAAACTTAACCCTAACCATAACATGAACAATAACCCTAAACCTAACCCTAACTCTAACCCTAACCCTAAAACTAAACCTAATCCTCACCCCCACCCTCATCCTCAGCCTAAACCTAAGCCTAACCCTAACACTAACCCTAACTCTAACCCTAAACCTCACCCTCACCCTAACCCTATCTCTAACCCTATCCCCAAACCTCCCCCTAACACTAACCCTAAACCTCACCCGCACCCTCAACCTGACCCTCAACGTAACTCTAAACCTACCCCTAACAATAACACTAACCCTAACCCTAACCATCACCCTAACCCTAATCCTCACCCCCCACCCTCAACCTTAGCCTACCCCTAACCCTAAACCTAACACTAATCCTAATCCTCATCCTCACCTTCACCCTAAACCAAACCCTAAAACTAACCCTAAACCTAAGCCTAATCCTAACCCTAATCCTAACCCTACCCTCATCCTAACCCTAACCCTCACCCTCAACCTCACCCTCAGCCTAACCCTAAGCCTAACCCTAAACCTAACCCTAACCCACACACTCAACCTCACCCTAACCCTAATCCTAAACCTAACCCTCACCCTTACCCTCACCCTTACCCTCACTCTAAACCTAACCCTAACCTTAAACCTCACCCTCAACCTAACCCTAATCATAACCATATTCCTATTCCTAAGACTAACCCTCACACTCACCATCACCTTAACTCTAATCCTAATCCTAACCCTTACCCTAACCCTCACCCTCCCCCTAACCCTCATCCTAACCCTACCCCTAACACTAACACTAACACTAACCCTCACCCTAACCCTCACCCTAACCCTAACTCTAACCCTAAACCTCACCCTCGCCCTAACCCTAACGCTAAACATAACCCTAAACCTCACCCTTCCCCTAACTCTAAACCTCAGCCTAACCCTAAACATCACCCTAACCCTAACCCTAAAACTCACCCTCACTCTAGCCCTCACCCTAAACCTAACTCTCACACTAACCCAAACCCTAACCCTCACCATCACCCTCACATTAACCCTAACCCTAAACCTCACCCTCACCCTAAACCAAACCCTAACCCTAACACTCACTCTAACCCTAAGCCTAACCCTAACCCTAATCCTAACCCTCACACTCACCCTCAATCTAACCATAAGCCTAACCGTAACCCTAACTCTAACCCTCACACTACCCTAATCCTAACCATAACCCTCACCCTAACACTAACCCTAACCCTAACCCTTACCCGAACCCTCCCATTTACTGTAATCCTCACTCTCAGCCTAACCCTTATCTTTACTCTTACTGTCACCCTCATCCTAACCCTCACCCCAATCCTAAACCTCATCCTAACCCTCACCCTAACCGTAACCCTAACAATCACCCTAACCCTAACCCTCACCCTCACCTTCAGCCTCAGCCAAAACCTAAGCCTAAGCCTATACCTAACCCTTAACCTCACACTGAACCTAGCCCTCTCCCTAACCCTAATCCAAACCCTAACCCTCATCCTAACCCTCAACCTAACCATAACCGGAACCATAACTCGAATCCTAATCCTCATCCCCACCCTCATCCTCAGCCTAACCCTAAGCCTAAGCCTAATACGAACACTAACCCTCACACTCACACTCACCCTAACCCTGACCCTAACCATAAACTTAACCCTAACCTTCACACTCACCTTAGTCCTCACCCTAACCCTCACCTCAAACCTAACCCTCACCTTCACAGTAACACGAACCCTAAAACTCACCCTAACCCTAACCCTAACCCTAACATTAAACCTCACCCTAACCCTAACACTAAACCTCACCCTCAACCTAGCCCTCACCCTAACCCAAATTGTAACCCTAACCCTCATACTAACCCTCACCCTAACAATAAACCTAACCCTCACCCTAACCCTAAACCTTATTCTAACCTTAAACTAACACTAACCCATAGCCTCACCGTGACACTAACCCTAAACCTAAACCTAACCCTAAACCTAACCCAAACCCTAAACCTCACTGTAAACCTAACCCTCAGCCTCATCCTACCCTCATCCTAACCCTATTCCTAATCCTAACCCTCCTGCTAACTTGAAT
This sequence comes from Dipodomys merriami, assembly GCF_024711535.1. Taxonomy (NCBI): domain Eukaryota; kingdom Metazoa; phylum Chordata; class Mammalia; order Rodentia; family Heteromyidae; genus Dipodomys; species Dipodomys merriami. The sequence continues at coordinate 118,915 of NW_027202360.1, read as the reverse complement.
CCTAATCCTCATCCCCACTCTCATCCTCAGCCTAACCCTAAGCCTAAGCCTAATTCGAACACCAACCCTCACACTCACACTCACCTTAACCCTGACCCTAACCATAAACTTAACCCTAACCTTCACACTCACCTTAGTCCTCACCCTAACCCTCACCTCAAACCTAACCCTCACCCTCACCGTAACCCTAACCCTAACCCAAACCCTCACCCTAACCCTTACCCTAACCCTAACCTAAACCTCACCCTAACCCTAAACCTAAACCTCACCCTCAGCCTCACCCTGACTGTAAACTTAAACCTAACCATAACACTAACAATAACACTAACCCTAACCCTAATCTAACCCTCACCCTCACCCTAACCCTAACCCTCACCCTCACCGTAACCCTCACCCTAACACTCACCCTAACCCAAACCCTAACCCTAACCCTAAAACTCACAATAATTCTAACCCTAACCCTCACCCTCACCTGAGCACTCACCCTAACCTTAATATTAAACCTAAACCTCACCCTAACCTTAACCCTAACCCTCACCCTACCCCTAAAACCCTAACAATCACCCTAACCCTAACCCTCACCTTCACCCTCAAGCTCGGCTTAAGCAGAGGACTAGGCCTAAGGCTAACCCTATCCCTCACACTCACCCTCACTCTCACCGTAACCGTAACACTAACCCTAACCCTAACCCTCACACTAACCCGCATCCTAACGCTAACCTTAACCCTAAACCTCACCCTCACCCTAAACCTAACCTTCACCCTCACCCTCACCCTCCGCCTAATACTAAGCCTAACCCGAACCCAAAACCTAACCCTAACGCTCACACTCAACCTCAGACTAAACCTAAGCCTAAGCCTAACCCAAACCCTAACCCTCACCCTCACCATCACCCTCAGCTTAACACTAAGCCTAAGCCTAACCCTAACCCTAATCCTCACCCTCACACTAGCCCTCACCATAACCCTAACCATAACACTAAACCTAACCCTAACACTCACACTAAACCAAACCCTAACCCTAAAAATAACCCTAAACCTCACCCTCACCCTTACACTAACCGTACTGTAAGCCTCAACCTAACCCTAACCCTAACCCTCAAGATCACCCTTACCCTCACCCTTACCTTAACCTTAACCTTAAACCTAACCCTAAGAATAACCATAACCATAAACCTAAACTTAAAACTCACCCTCACTGTAACTCTAACCCTAACCCAAACCCTACCCCTAAACCTAACCCTGACCCTAACCCTAACGCTAAACCTCACCCAAAACCTAACACTAACCCTCACCCTAAACCTAACACTAACCCTAATCCTCACCCTAGGACATACCCTAACCCTAATCTAACCCTAACCCTCACCCTAACCCTCACTCTAACCCTAAACCAAACCCTCACCCTAAATCTAACTCTCACCCTCAACCTCAGCCTCAGCCTAACCCTAAGCCTAACATTAACCCTAACCCTGACTGTCACACTCACAGTCACCGTAACCCTAATCCTAACCATAACACCAACCATAAGCCTAACACTAACCCTAAACCTAACTCTCACCCTAACCCTCACTCTAACACTAACTCTAACCCTATTGCTCATCCTAGCACATACCCTAACGCTAATCCTATCCTTAACCCTCACCATAACCCTCACCCTAACCCTTACTCTAAACGTAAACCTAAAGCTAACGCTCAGCCTCACCCTAATCCTAATGCTAACCCTAACCCTAACATTAACACTAACCCTCACACCAACCCTCATCTTAACCCTAACCCTAATCGTAACCCTTACCCTAACCCTCACCCTCACCTTAACCCTCATCCTAACCCTACCCCTAACACTAACACTAATACTAACCCTCACCCTAACCCTCACCCTAACCCTAACTCTAACACTAACCCTCACCCTCGCCTTAACCGTAAGCCTAAACATAACCCTAAACCTCACCCTAACCCAAACCCTAACCCTCACACTCACCCTAAACATCACCCTAACCCTAACCATAAACCTCACTCTCACCATAGACCTAACCCTAAACTTAAACCTAACCCTAACCCTCACCCTAAAAATAACCCTCAACATAACCCTAACTTTCACACTAAACCTAAACCTAACCCTCACCATCACCCTAAACCAAAACCTATCCCTAATACTCACTCTAACCCTAAGCCTAATCCTAATCCTTACCTGCACACTCATTCTCAATCTAAACCTAATCCTAAACCTAACCCTATCCCTAAACCTAACCCTCACATTAACCATCACTCTAGCGCTCACCCTATCCCTAATCCTAACCCTATACCTCATCCTAACATTCACCCTAACCATAATCCTAGCCATCACACTAACCCTAACCCTAACCCTCACCCTCACTCTCAACCTAAGCCTAAGCCTAACCCTAAGCTTAAGCCTAACACTAACCCTCACACTAACCCTCACCCTAACCCTAACCCTAACACTAATGCTAAAGCTAACCGTAAACCACACCCTCACCGTAACCCTAACTCTAACACTAACCCTTAATATAAACCTAACCCTAACACTAACGCTAAATCTAACCCTAAACCACACCCTCATCCTAACCCTAACTCTAACCCTAACCCTTAATATAAACCTCACCCTAAAACTAACCCTAACCCTAACCGTCACAATAACTGTAACCATAACCCTAACCCGAACAATTACCCTAAACCTAGCCCTAACCCTCATTGTAACCATAACTGTCACCATAACCCTTACCCTCACCTAACACTTACCCTCACCCTAACACTAACCCTAACCCTAATACTAATCCTCACACTAACCCTAAACATCACCCTAACCCTAAACCTCACCCTAACCCTAAACCTCACCCTCACCCTAGCCCTCATTCTAACCCTAACCCTCACCCTAAACCTAGACCTAATCCTATCCCTCAACCTTACCCTAACCCTCACCTTCATCATAACCTTAACCCTAACCCCGAACCTATGCCTAAACTTAATCCTAACCCTAAACCTCACCCTAACCCTAACCCTCACCCTCATGCTAGCCATCACCCTAATAATAATCCTCAACTTAAGCCACATCCTAACCCTCACCGTAAACCTAACTATCACCCTAACCCTAAACCTCACCCTCACCCTCAGCCTAACCCTAAGCCTAATCCTAACCCTAACCATAACCCTTACACTCAACCTCACACAAAACCTAATCCTAAACCTAACCCTATCCCTAACCCTAACCCTCACCCTAACCCTCACCCTAACCCTAACACTAACACTAAACCTAACACTAACCCTCACAGTAAATCACAATTTAACACTAACTCTAACCCTAAACCTCACCCTCACCCAAACCCTAACCCTCAACCTCAGCCTCAGCCTCAGCCTATCCCTAAGCCTAAACCTAACCCTAACCCTAACCCTCATACTCACCTCACACTAACCCTAATCCTAATCCTAACCCTAAACCTAACCCTAACCCTAAAACTAACCCTCACCCTAATCCTAACCCTAACACTAACCCTAAATCTAAACCTCACCCTATCCCAAACCCTAACACTAACTCTAATCCTAAACCTCACCATCACCCTAACCCTAACCCTAAACATCACCCTCATCCTAACCCTCACCCTCACCCCAACCCTAACACTAATCCTAACCCTAATCCTCATCCTAACTCTCACCCTAACCCTAACCCTAAATCGCACCCTAACCCTAACTCTCACACAAACGTTAACCCTAACACTCAACCTCACCCTCACCCTCAGCTTAACGCTAAGCCTAACCCTAACCCTAAGCCTAAACCAAACACTCACCCTAACACTAACCCTAATCCTAATCGTAACCCTAACCCTAACCCTCACCCTAACCCTCACCCTCATCCTAACCCTCAGCTTAACCCTGACCCTAACACTAACCCTAACCCTAAACCTCACCCTAACCCTCATCCTAACACTACATCTAACCCTAAATCTCACCCTCACCCTCACCCTAAACCTAACCCTAACCCTAAACCTCACCCTAACCCTAACCCTCACAATCACCCTCACCTTCGCCGTAACTCTAACTCTAACGGTAACAATAATACTAAACCTCACCCTAACCCTAACACTCACCCTCACCATTACCTTAACTCTAACCTAAACCCTCACCCTAACCCTTACCCTAACCCTAACCTAAACCTCAACCTAACCATCACCCTCAGCCTAACCCTCACTGTAAACTTAAACCTAACAATAACACTAACAATAACACAAACCCTAACCCTAATCTAACCCTCACTCTCACCCTCACCCTAACCCTAACCCTCACCCTAACCCTAACCCTCACCCTCACCGTAATCCTCACCCTAAAACTCACCCTAACGCTAAACTTCACCCTAACTTTAACCCTAACTCTCAGACTCACCCTAGCAATCACCCTAGCTCTAATCTTAAACCTAAACCTCAACCTAAACCTCACCCTAACCCTAACCCTAACCCTAACCCTCACCCTAACCCTAAAACCCTAAGAATCACCCTAAACCTAACCCTCACCTTCACCCTCAAGCTCGGCCTAAGCATAAGTCTAAGGCTAAACCTAACCCTCACACTCACCCTCACCCTCACCATAACCATAACACTAACACTAACCCTAAACCTCACACTAACCCGCACTCTAACGCTAACCCTAACCCTAAACCTCACACTCAACCTAAACCTAACCCTCACCCTCCGCCTAACACTAACCCTAACCCTTACCCTAACCCTACCCTCACCCTCACCCTCACCCTCAGCTTAACACTAAGCCTAAGCCTAACCCTAACCCTAACCCTCACCCTCACACTAGCCCTCACCATAACCCTAACCATAACCCTAACCCTAACCCTAACACTCACACTAATCCTAACCCTAACCCTAACAATAACCCTAAACCTCACCCTCACCCTAACACTAACCCAAACTAAAAACCTCATCCTAACCCTAACCCTAACCCTCAAAATCACCCTAATCCTCACCCTTATCTTAACCTTAACTTTAATCCTAACCCTAAGAATAACCATAACCTTAAACCTAAACTTCAACTTCTCCCTCAACGTAACTCTAACCCTAACCCAAACCCTCACACTAACGCTAACCCTGACCCTAAGCCTAACGCTAAACATCACCCTAAACCTAACACTAACCCTCATTCTCACCCTAGGACATACCCTAACCCTAATCTAACCCTAAACCTCACCCTAACCCTCACTCTAACCCTAAACCAAACCCTCACCCTTAATCTAACCCTCACCCTCACCCTCAGCCTCAGCCTAACCCTAAGCCTAACACTAACCCTAACCCTAACTGTCACACTCACAGTCACTGTAACCCTAATCCTAACCCTAACACCAACCCTAACCCTAACACTAAACCTAAACCCAACCCTCACCCTAACCCTCACTCTAAAGCAAACCCTAACCCTATTGCTCATCCTAGCACATACACTAATGCTAATCCTATCCCTAAACCTCACCATAACCCTCAACCTTACCCTCACTCTAAACCTAACCCAAAAGCTAACTCACCCTCACCCTAACCCTAATGCTAACCCTAACCCTAACCCTAACACTAACCTCACACTCACCCTCACCTTAACCCTAATCCTAATCCTAAACCTTACCCTAACCCTCACCCTCACCCTAACTCTCAGCCTAACCCTACCCCTAACACTAACAGTAATCCTCACCCTAACCCTCACCTTAACCCTAACTCTAACCCTAACTCTCACACTCGCCTTAACCCTAACCCTAAACATAACATAAAACCTCACCCTAACCCTAACCCTAAACCTCACCTTCACCCTAAACCTCACCCTAACCCTAAACCTAAACCTCACTCTCACCCTAGCCCTCACCCTAACCCTAACCCTAACCCTCAATCTCGGCCTAAGCCTAAACTTAAACCTAAGCTTAAGCCTAACCCTATCCCTCACACTAACCCTCACACTAACCCTCACCCTAACACTAACACTAACACTAACGCTAACTCTAACCCTAAACCTCACTCTCACCCTAACCCTAACTCTTACCCTAACCCTTAATATAAACCTCACCCTAAACCGAACCCTAAACCTCACCCTCACAGTAACCGTAACCCTAACCCTAACTCTAACAATAACACTAAACCTAACCCTAACCCTCATTGTAACCCTAAGCGTCACCATAAACCTAACCCTCACCCTAACACTTCCCCTCACATTAACACTAACCCTAACCCTAACACTAATCCTCACACTAACAATAACCATCACCCTAACCCTAAACCTCACCCAAAAACCTAGACCTAATCCTAACCCTCAACCTTACCCTAACCCTCACCCTCATCATAACTTTAACCCTAATCCCCACCCTATTCCTAAACCTAATCCTAACCCTAAACCTCACCCTAACTGTAATCCTAACCCTCACCCTCATGATAGCCCACACCCTAACCATAAACCTAAACCTAACCCTCATCCTAACGCTCACCCTAAACCTAAACCTAACCCTCACCCTAAACCTAACCCTCACCCTCACTGACAGCCTAACCCTAAGCCAATCCTAACCCTAACCATAACTCTCACACTCAACCTTACCCAAAACCTAATCCTAAACCTAACCCTATCCCTAACCCTAACCCTCACCCTTACCCTCACCCTTTCCCTAACCCTAACAACTAACCCTAACACTAACCCTCACACTAAACCTCAACTTAACACTAACTCTAACCATAAACCTCACCCTCACCCTAACCCTAAACCTCAACCTCAACCTCACCCTCAACCTATCCCTAATCCTAAACCTAATTCTAACCCTAATCCTCATACTCACCTCACACTAACCCTAATCCTAATCCTAACCCTAAACCTAACCCTCACCCTAACACTAACCCTCACCCTAAACCTAACCCTAACACTAACCATAACCCTAAACCTCACCCGATCCCTTAATCTAACCCTAACTCTACTCTAAAACTCATCCTCACCCTCACCCTAAACCTAATCCTAAACATCAACCTCATCCTAACCCTCACCCTAACTCTAACCCTACACTAATCCTAATCCTAATCCTAATCCTAACTCTCACCCTAACCCTAACCCTAACTCTCACCCAAACGCTAACCCTAACCCTAATCCTCACCCTCACCCTCACCCTCAGCTTATTGCTAAGCCAAACCCTAACCCTAAGCCTAACCCAAACACTCACCCTAATGCTAACCCTAATCCGAATCCTAGCCCTAACACTAAACTTCACCCTAACCCTTACCCTCATCCTAACCCTCACCCTAACCATAACCCTAACACTAACCCTAACCCTAAACCTCACCCTAAACCTCACCCTAACCCTAAATCTAACCCTAAACCTCACCCTCTCCCTCACCCTACACCTAACACTAAACCTAATCCTCACCCTAGGACATACCCTAACCCTAATCTAACCCTAACCCTCACCCTAACACTCACTCTAACCCTAAACCAAACCCTCACCCTAAATTTAACCCTCGCCCTCACCCTCAGCCTCAGCCTAACCCTCAGCCTAAAACTAACCCTAACCCTAAGTGTCACACTCACAGTCACCGTAACCCTAATCCTAACCCTAACACCAATCCTAACCCTAACACTAAACCTAAACCTAAACCTCAACCTAACCCTTACTCTAACCCTAACCTGAATGCTATTGCTCATCCTAGCACATACCCTAAGGCTAATCCTATCCCTAACCCTCACCATAACCCTCACCCTTACCCTCACTCTAAACATAACCCTAAAATTAACCCTCACCCTCACCCTAAACCTAATGCTAACACTAACACTAACCCTCACAGTCAACCTCACCATATCCCTAATCCTAATCCTAAACCTTACCCTAACCATCACGCTCACCCTAACTCTCATCCTAACCCTACACCCAACATTAACACTAACACTAACCCTCACCCTAACCCTCAACCTAACCCTAACTCTACCCTAAGCCTCACCCTCGCCTTAACCGTAACCCTAACCATAACCCTAAACCTCACACTAACCCTAACCCTAAAACTCACCCTAAACCTCAACCTAAGCATAACCCTAAACCTCACTTTCATCATAGCACTCACCCTAGCCCTAAACGAAACCCTCAGTCTCGGCCTAAGCCTAAACCCTAAGGTTAATCCTAACCCTAACCCTAACACTAACCCTCATCCTAACCCTAACACTAACACTCACGCTAACTCTAAACCTAAACCTTACCCTCACCCTAACCCTAACTCTAACCCTAAACCTTAATATAAACCTCAACCTAAACCTAGCCCTAACCCTCACCCTCACAGTAACCGTAACCCTAAACCTAACTCTAAAAATAAAACTAAAACTAAACCTAACCCTCATTGTAACCATAATCGTCACCATAAACCTAACACTCACCCTAACAATTACCCTCACATTAACACTAATCCTAACCCTAACACTAATCCTCACTCTAACCCTAACCATCATCCTAACCCTAAACCTCACCCTAAGCCTAAACCTCACCCTCACCCTAACCCTCACCCTAACACTAACCCTCACCCTAAACCTAGACCTAATCCTAACCATCAACCTTACCCTAAACCTCACCCTCATCATAAACTTAACCATAACACCCACCCTATGCCTAAACTTAATCCTAACCCTAAACCTCACCCTAACCCTAACCCTAACCCTCAACCTCATGCTAGCCCTCAACCTAATCCTAATCCTGAACCTAATCCTCATCCTAACCCTCACCCTAACCATAAACCTAACCCTCACCCAAACCCTAACCCTCACCCTCACCCTCAGCCTAACCGTAAGCCTAATCGTAATCCTAACCATAACCCTCACACTCAACCTCACCCAAAACCTAATCTTAAACCTAACCCTATCCCTAACCCTAACCCTCACCCTAACCCTCACCCTAACCCTCACGCTAAACCTAACCCTAACACTAACCCTAACACTAATCCTCACATTAATCCTCAACTTAACACTAACTCTGACCCTAAATCTCACCCTAACCCTAACCCTAAACCTCACCCTCACCCTCACCCTCAGCCTATCCCTAAGCCTAAACCTAATCCTAACCCTAACCCTCATACTCAGCCTCACACTAACCCTAATCCTAATCCTAACCCTAAACCTAACCCTCACCCTAACACTAACCCTCACCCTAACCCTAACACTAACACTAACCATAACCCTAAACCTCACCCTGTCCCTTACCCTAAACCTAACTCTAACCCTAAAACTCACCCTCAACCTCAACCTAACCCTAATCCTAAACATCACCATCATCCTAACCCTCACCCTCACCCTAACCCTAACACTAATCCTAGCCCTAATACTCATCCTAACTCTCACCCTAACCCTAACGCTAACTCTCACCCAAACGCTAACCCTAACCCAAACCCTAAACCTAACCACAACACTAACCGTAACCCTAAACCTCACCCTATACCTTACCCTAAACCTAACTCTAACCCTAAAAGTCACCCTCAACCTCACCCTAACCCTAATCGTAAACATCACCATCATCCTAACCCTCACCCTAACCCTAACCCTAACACTAATCCTAACCCTAGTCCTCATCCTAACTCTCACCTTAACCCTAACCCTAACTCTCACCCAAACGCTAACCCTAACCCAAACCCTAACCCTAATCCTCACCCTCACCCTCACCCTCAGCATAATGCTAAGCCAAACCGTAACCCTAAGCCTATCCCAAACACGCAACCTACAGCTAACCCTAATCCTAATCCTAGCCCTAACTCTAAACCTCAACCTAAACCTCTAACCTCACCCTCTTCCTAACCCTCACCCTAAACCTAATCCTAACCCTAAATCTCACCCTAACCCTAACCCTCACACTCACCCTCACCTTCACCGTAACTCTAAACCTAACCCTAACAATAACACTAACCCTCACCCTAAACCTAACACTCACCCTCACCGTAATCGTAAACCTGACCCAAACCGTCACCCTAACCCTTACCCTAACCCTAACATAAACCTCACCCTAACCCTAAACCTAACCCTCACCCTCAGCCTCACCCTTACTGTAAACTTAAACCTAACCATAAAACTAACAATAACAATAACCGTAACCCTAAAATTACCCTCAACTTCACCCTAACCCTAACCTTCACCCTAAACCTAACCCTCACCCCCAATGTAACCCTCACCCTAACACTTACCCTAAACCTAAACCTAAACCTATCCCTGAATCTCACCCTAACTCTAAACCTAACCCTCACCCTCAACCTAGCACTCACCCTAGCCCTAGTCTTAAACCTAAACCTCACCCTAAACCTCACCCTAACCCTAATCCTAACCCTCACCCTAACCCTAAAACCCTAACAATCACCCTAATCCTAACCCTCACCTTCACCCTCAAGCTCGGCCTAAGCATAAGCGTAAGCCTAAGGCTAAGCCTAACCCTCACACTCACCCTCACCATCACCGTAACCGTAACACTAAACCTAACCCTAACCCTCACACTAACCCGCACCCTAACGCTAACCCTAACCCTAAACTTCATCCTCACCCTAAACCTAACCCTCACTCTCATCCTCAGCTTAACACTAAGACTAAGCCTAACCCTAACCCTAACCCACACCCTCACACTAGCCCTCACCATTACCCTAACCATAACACTAAACCTAACCCTAACACTCACACTAACCCTAACCCTAACCCTAACAATAACCCTAAACCTCACCCTCACCCTAACACTAAACCTAACTCTAAACCTCATCCTAACCCTAACCCTAACCCTCAACATCACCCTCACCCTCACCCTTACCTTAAACTTAAACTTAACCCTAACCCTAAGAATAACCATAACCCGAAACCTAAACTTAAAATTCACCCTCACCGTAACTCTAACCCTAACCCAAACACTCACCCTAACCCTAACCCTGACTCTAACCCTAATGCTAAACCTCACCCTAAACCTAACACTAACCCTAATCCTCACCATAGGACATACCCTAACCCTAATCTAACCCTAACTCTCACCCTAACCCTCACTCTAACCCTAAACCCAACCCTCATCCTAAATCTAACCCTCACCCTCATCATCATCCTCACCCTAACCCTAAGCCTAACACTACCCCTAACCCTAACCGTCACACTCACAGTCATCATAACTCTAATCCTAATCCTAACACCAACCCTAAACCTAACACTAACCCTAAACCTAACCCTCACCCTAACCCTCACTCTAAACCTAAACCAAACCTATTGCTCATCCTAGCACATACCCTAACGCTAATCCTATCCCTAAACCTCACCATAACCCTCATCCTAACCCTCACACTAAACCTAACCCTAAAGTTAACCCTCACCCTCACCCTACCCCTAATCCTAACCCTAACCCTAAGCATAACACTAACCCTCACATTCAATCAAAACTTAACCCTAATCCTAATCCTAACCCTTACCCTAACCCTCACCCTCACCTTAACCCTCATCCTAACCCTACTCCTAACACTAACACTAACCCTAAACTTCACCCTAAGCCTCACCCTACACGTAACCCTAACCGAAAATCTAACCCTTACCCTCAACTTCGCCTTAAACGGAACCCTAAACATAACCCTAAAACTCATCCTAACCCTAACCCAAAACCTCACCCTCACCCTAAAACTCACCCTAACCCTAACTCTAAACCTTACTCTCACCCTAGCCCTGACCCTAAACCCCTACCTAAGCCTAACCCTAACCCTAAACCTCACCCTAACCATAACCTCACCATAACCTTAACTTTCACACTAACCCTAACCCTAACTCTCACCCTCACCCTAAACCAAATCTTAACCCTAACACTCACTCTAACCCTAACCCTAACCCTAACCGTAACCCTAATCCTCACACTTACCCTCAAACTAAACCTAATCTTAAATCTAACCCTATCCCTAACACTAACCCTCACATTAACCATCACCCTAGCGCTCACCTTAACCCTAATCCTAACCCTACACCTCATCCTAACACTCACCCTAACCCTAACCCTAACCCTCACACTAACACTCACCCTAAACCTAACATTAACACCAACGCTAACTCTAACCCTAATCTTCACCCTCACCCTAACACTAACTCTAACCCTAACACTTAATATAAACCTCACACTAAACCTAACCCTAACCCTCACATTAACCGTAACCCTAACCCTAACAATAACCCTAAACCTAACCGTAACCCTAATTGTAACCATAACAGTCACCATAATCCTAACAATCACCCTAACAGTTACCCTCATCCTAACACTAACCCTCACCCTAACCCTAAACCTAACACTAACCCTAACCCTAAACCTCTCCCTATCCCTTACCTGAACCCTAACTCTAACCCTAAAACTCACCCTCACCCTAATCCTAAACATCACCCTCATTCTAACCCTCACCCTAAACTTAACCCTAACATTAATCCTAACCTTAATCTTCATCCTAACTCTTACCCTAACCCTAACTCTCACCCAAACGCTAACCCTAACCCAAACCCTAAACCTAAACCTCACCCTCACCCTCACCCTCACCCTCAGCTTAATGCTAAGCCTAACCCTAACCCTAAGCCTAACCCAAACACTCACCCTAACACTAACCCTAATCCTAATCCTAACCCTAACTCTAACCCTCACCCTAACCCTCACCCTCATCCTAACCCTCAACCTAACCCTAACCTTAAGACTAACCCTAACCCTAAACCTCACCCTAAACCTCACACTAACCCTAAATCTAACCCTAAACCTCACCCTCACCCTCACCCTAAACCTAACCCTAACCCTAAACCTCACCCTAACCCTAACACACACACTCACCCTCCTCTTCGCCGAAACTCTAACCCTAACCCTAACAATAACACTAACCCTCACCCTAACCCTAACACTCACCCTCACAGTAATCCTAAACTTAACCCAAACCCTCACCCTAACCATTACCCTAACCTTAAGCTAAACTTCACCCTAACCCTAAACCTAACCCTCACCCTCAGCCTCACCCTCACTGGAAACTTAAACCTAACTATAACACTAACAATAACACTAACCCTAACCCTAATCTAACCTTCGCCATCACAGTCACCCTAACCCTAAACCTCACCCTAACCCTAACCCTCACCCTCACCGTAATCCTCACCCTAACACTCAACCTAACCGTAAACCTAACCCTAACCCTAAACCTCACCCTAACTCTAACCCTAACCCTCACCCTCACCCTAGCACTCACCCTAGCCCTAATCTTAAACCTAAACCTCACCCTAACCCTAACCCTAAACCTCACCCTAACCCTAAAACCCTAACAATCACCCTAACCCTTACCCTCACCTTCACCCACAAGCTCGGCCTAAGCATAAGCCTAAGCCTAAGGCTAAGCCTAACCATCACAGTCACCCTCACCCTCACTGTAACCGTAACACTAACCCTAACCCTAACCCTCACACTAACCCGCACCCTAACGCTAACCCGAACCCTAAACCTCACCCTCACCCTAAACCTAACCCTCACTCTCAACCTCAGCCTAACCCTAAGCCTAAGCCTAACCCTAACCCTCACCCCCACCCTCAGCTTAAGACTAAGCCTAAGCCTAACCCTAACCCTAACCCTCACCCTCACACTAGCCCTCACCATAACCCTATCCATAACATTAAACATAATCCTAACACTCACACTAACCCTAACCCTAACCCTAACAATAACCCTAAACCTCACCCTCACCCTAACACTAACCCTAACTCTAAACCTCATCCTAACCCTAACCCTAACCCTCAACATCACCGTCACCCTCATCCTTGCCTTAACCTTAACTTTAACCCAAACCCTAAGAATAACAATAACCCTAAACCTAAACTTAAAACTCACCCTCACAGTAACTCTAACCCTAACCCTCACCATAACCCTAGTGCTAAACCTTACACAAAAAGTAACCCTAACCCTAATCCTCACCCTAGGATATATCTTAACCCTAATCCTAACCCTAATCCTCACCCTAACGCTCACTCTAACCCTAAACCAAACCCTCACCCTAAATCTAACCTTCACCCTCACCCTCAGCCTCAGCCTAACCCTAAGCCTAACACTAACCCTAAACCTAACTGTCACACTGACAGTCATCATAACCCTAATCCTAACCCTAACATCAACCCTAAACCTAACACTAAGCCTAAACCTAACCCTAACCCTAACCCTCTCTCTAACCCTAACCCTAACACTGTTGCTCCTCCTAGCACATACCCTACCGCTAATCCTATCCCTAACCCTCACTCTAAACCTAACCTTAAATCTAACCCTCATCCTCACCCTACACCTAATCCTAACCCTAACGCTAACACTCACATACATCCTCACCTTAACCCTAATCCTAATCCTAACACTTACCCTAACCCTCACCCTCACCCTAACCCTCATCCTAACCCTGACCCTAACACTAACACTAACCCTAAACCTCACTCTAACCCTCACCCTAAACCTAAATCTAACCCTAACCGTCACACTCGCCTTAAACCTAACCCTAACCATAACCCTAAAACTCACCCTAACCCTAACCCTAAACCTCACCCTCACCCTAAAATTCACCCTAACCCTAACCCTAAACCTCACACTCACCCTAGCCCTCACCCTAAGCCTAACTCTAACCCTAACCCTCACACTAACCATAACCTTTATCATCACCCTAAATTTCACACTAACCCTAACCCTAACCCTCACCCTCACACTCACCCTAACCCTAACCCTAACCCTCACCTTCACCCTAAACCAAACCCTAACCCTAACACTCACTCTAACCCTAAGCCTAACCCTAACCCTAACCCTAACCCTCACACTCACCCTCAATCTAAACCTAATCCTAAACCTAACCCTATCCCTAACCCTGACCCTCATATTAACCACCACCCTAGGAATCACCCTCAGCCTAAACCTCACCCTAACCCTCACTATAAACCGACCCTAAAGTTAACCCTCACCCTCACCCTACCCCTAATACTAACCCTAACACTAACCTTCACACTCACCTTACCTTAATTCTAATCCTAATCCTAACCCTTACCATAACCCTCAACCTCACCCTAACCCTCATCCTAAACCTACCGTTAACACTAACACTAACCCTAACCCTCAACCTAACCCTCACCCTAACCCTAAATCTAACCCTAACCATCACCCTCGCCTAAACGGTAACCCTAACCATAACCCTAAATTCACCCTAATCCTAACCCTAAACCTCACTCTCACCCTAAACTCACCCTATCCCTAATCCTAACCCTCACTCTCACCCTAGCCCTCACCCTAAGCCTAACCCTAACCCTCACCCTCAACCTAAACCTAATCCTAACCCTTACTCTCATCCTATAACTGAACCTATCCCTAACCCTAACCATCACCCGAACCCTAATCCTCACCCCCAACCTCACCCTCAGCCTAACCCTAAGCCTAAGCCTAACCCTAACGCTAACCCTCACACTCACCATCACCCTAACACTAATCCTAACACTAATGCTAACCCTAACCCTAATGCTAACCCTAACCCTAAACCTAAACCTAACCCTCACCCTAACCCTAACCCTAACATTAACCCTAACCCGAACTCTCACCCTAAACATCTCCCTAACCCTAACTCTAACCCTAAACCTCACACTCATCCTAAACCTAATCCTAACCCTAGCCCTAAACCTCACCCTAATCCTAATGCTAACCCTCACCCTTACCCTCGCCCTCACCCTCAATGTAACTCTAACCCTCACCCTAACAATAACACTAATCCTAACCCTTATCCTAATCCTAACAATAATCCTATACCTAACCCTCACCCTCAGCCACACCCTCACTGCAAACGTCACCATGACCTTAACACTAACAATGATCCTACCCCTAACCCTAATCCTAACCCTCACCATCACCTTAAACCTCATCCTAACCCTAACCTTCACCCTAACCCTAACACTAACCCTAACCCTAACCCTCACCCTCATGCTCCGCCTAAGCCTAACCCTAACCCTCCCACTAACTGTCACCCTAACCCTAACACAAACACTAACGCTAACTCTAACCCTAAACTTCACCCTCACCCTAACATTAACTCTAACCCTAACCCTAAACAAAAACCTCACCCTAAACCTAACCCTAACCATCACCCTCACTGTAACACTAACCCTAACACTAACCCTAACAATAATCCTAAACCTAACCCTAAACCTCATTCTAACCATAACCCTAAACCTAACCCTAACCATCACCCTAACACTAACCCTCAACCTAACACTAACCCTAACCCTAACACTAATCCTCACACTAACCCTAAACGTCACCCAAACCCTAACCCTCAGCCTCACCCTAGTCCTCACCCTAACCCTAACACTCACCCTCACCCTCACCCTAACCCTAACCCTAACCCTAACCCTCAACCTCACCCTAAACCAAACCCTAACCCTAACACTCACACTAACCCTAAGCCTAAGCCTAACCCTAACACTAACCCTCACACTCACCCTCAATCTAAACCTAATCCTAAACCTAACCCTATCCCTAAACCTAACCCTCACATTAACCATCACCCTAGCGCTCACCCTAACCCTAATCCTAACACTACACCACATCCTAACACTCACCCTAACCCTAATCCTAACTCTCAACCTAACCCTAACCCTAACCCTCACCCTCACTCTTGGCCTAAGCCAAAGCCTAACCCTAAGCTTAAGCCTAACCCTAAACATGACACTAACCCTCACCCTAACTCTAACGCTAACACTAACGCTAACTCTAACCCTAAACCACACCCTCACCCTAACCCGAACTCTAACCCTAACCCTTAATATAAACCTCACCCTAAACCGAACCGTAACCCTCACCCTCACAGTAACCGAAACCCTAACCCTAACCCTAACAATAATCCTAAATATAGCCCTAACCCTCATTGTAACCATAAATGTCAAAATAACCCTAAACCTCACCCTAACACTTACCCTCACCCTAACACTAACACTAACCCTAACACTAATTCTCAGACTAAACCTAAACATCACTCTAACCCTAAACCTCACCCTAACCCTAAACCTCACCCTCACCCTAGCCCTCACCCTAACCCTAAACCTCACCCTAAACCTAGACCTAATCCTAACCCTCAACCTTACCCTAACCCTCACCTTCATCATAACCTTAACCCTAACCCTCACCCTATGCCTAAACTTAATCCTAACCCTAAACCTCTCCCTAACCCTAACCCTAACCCAAACTCTTATGCTAGCCCTCAACCTAATCCTAATCTTAAATCTAACACTCATAATAACACTCATCCTAACCCTAAACCTCACCCTAACCCTAACACAAACACTAACGCTAACTCTACCCTTAAACCTCACCCTCACCCTAACCCTAACTCTAACCCTAACCCTAAACAAAAACCTCACCCTAAACCTAACCCGAAGCCTAATCATAACCATAACCATAACCCTCACAGTCAACCTCACCAAAAACCTAATCCTAAACCTAACCCTATCCCTAAACCTAACCCTCAACCTAACCCTAACCCTAACCCTAACCCTAACACTAACTCTAACCCTAACACTAACCCTCACACTAAACATCAACTTAACACTAACTCTAACCCTAAACCGCACCCTCACCCTAACCCTAACCCTCACCCTCACCCTCACCCACAGCCTATCCCTATGCCTAAACCTAAACCTAATCCTAACCCTCATACTCACCCTCACACTAACCCTAATCCTAATCCTAACCCTAAACCTAACCCTCACCCTAACACTAACCCTCACCCTATCCCTAAACCTAACACTAACCCGAACCCTAAACCTCACCCTATCCCTTACCCTAACCCTAACTCTAACCCTAAAACTCACCCTCACTCTCACGCTAACCCTAATCCTAAACATCAACCTCATCCTAAACCTCAAACTAAACCTAACCCTAACACTAATCCTAACCCTAATCCTCATCCTAACTCTCACCCTAACCTTAACACTAAATCTCACCCAAATGCTAACCCTAACCGAAAACCTAACCCTAATCCTCACCTTCACCCTCACCCTCAGCTTAACGCTAAGCCTAACACTAACCATAAGCCTAACCCAAACACTCACCCTAACACTTACCCTAATCCTAATCCTAACCCTAACTCTAAACCTCACCCTAACCCTCAACCTCATCCTAACCCTCACCCTCACACTAACCCTAACACTAACCCTAACCCTAACCCTAAACCTCACCCTAACCCTAACCCTCACACTCACCCTCACCTTCACCGTAACTCTAACCCTAACCCTAACAATAACATTAACCCTCACCCTAAACCTAACACTCACCCTCACCATAATCGTAAACCTGACCCAAAGCCTCACCCCAACCCTTACCCTAACCCTAACCTAAACCTCACCCTAACCCTAAACCTAACCCTCACCCTCAGCCTCACCCTCACTGTAAACTTAAACCTAACCATAACACTAACAATAACAATAACCCTACGCTAATCTTACCTTCAACCTCAACCTAACCATAACCCTCACCCTAACCCTAACCCTCACCCTCAACGTAACCCTCAGCCTAACACTCACCCTAACCCTAAACCTAAACCTATCCCTAAACCGCACCCTAACTCTAACCCTAACCCTCACCGTCACCCTAGCACTCACCCTAGCCCTAATCTAAAACCTAAACCTCACCCTATCCCTCACCCTAACCCTAACCCTAACACTCAAACTCACCCTAAACCAAATCTTAACCCTAACACTCACTCTAACCCTAACCCTAAACCTAACCCTAACCCTCACACTCACCCACAATCTAAAGCTAATCTTAAACCTAACCCCATCCCTAACACTAACCCTCACATTAACCATCACCCTAGTGCTCACCCTAACCCTAATCCTAACCCTACACCTCATCCTAACACTCACCCTAACCCTAACCCTAACCCTCACACTAACCCTCACACTAACCCTAACATTAACACTAATGCTAACTCTAACCCTAAACCTCACCCTCACCCTAACACTAACTCTAACCCTAACCCTTAATATAAACCTCACCGTAAACCTAACCCTAACCCTCACAATAACCATACCCTATCCCTAACAATAACCCTAAACCTAACCCTAACCCTCATTGTAACCATAACCGTCACCATAACCCTAACCCTCACCCTAATAGTTACCCTCAACCTAACACTAACCCTCACCCTAACCCTAAAACTAACACTAACCCTAACCTGAAACCTCTCCCTATCCCTTACCTAACCCTAAATCTAACCCTAAAACTCACCCTCACCCTCACCCTAACCCTAATCCTAAGCATCACCCTCATCCGAACCCTCACCCTCACCCTAACCCTAACACTAATCCTAAACCTAATCCTCATCATAAATCTCACCCTAACCCTAACTCTCACCCAAACGCTAAGCCTAACCCAAACCCTAACCCTAAACCTCACCCTCACCCTCACTCTCAGCTTAATGCTAATCCTAACCCTAACCCTAAGCCTAACCCAAACACTCACCCTAACACTCACCCTAATCCTAATCCTAACCCTAACTCTAACCCTCACCCTAACCCTCACCCTCATACTAACCCTCACCCTAACCCTAACCCTAACACTAACCCTAACCCTAAACCTCACCCTAAACCTCACCCTAACCCTAAATCTAACCCTAAACCTCACCCTCACCCTCACCCTAAACCTAACCCTAACCCTAAACCTCACCCTAACCCTAACCCTCACACTCACCCTCACCTTCGCCGTAATTCTAACCCTAAACCTAACAGTAACAATAACCATCACCTTAAACCTAAAACTCACGCTCACCGTAATCCTAACACTAACCCAAACCCTTATCCTAACCTTTACCCTAACCCTAAGCTAAATCTCACCCTAACCGTAAACCTAACACTCACCCTCAGCCTCACCCTCACTGTAAACTTAAACCTAAACATAACACTAACAATAACACTAACCCTAACCCTAATCTAACCCTCACCATCACCCTCACCCTAACCCTAACCCTAACTCTAACCCTAACCCTCACCCTCACCGTAATCCTCACCCTAACACTCACCCTAACCATAAACCTATCCCTATCCCTAAACCGCACCCTAACTCTAACCCTTACCCTCACGCTCACCCTAGCACTCACCCTAGCCCTAAACTTAAACGTAAACCTCACCCTAACCCTAACCCTAACCCTCAACCTAACCCTAAAACCCTAACAATCACCCTAAACTTCACCCTCACTTTCACCCTCAAGCTCGGCCTAAGCATAAGCCTAAGCCTAAGGCTAAGCCTAACCATCACAGTCACCCTCACTCTCACCGTAACCGTAAAACTAACCCTAACCCTAACCCTCACACTAATCCGCACCCTAACGCTAACCCTAACCCTAAAACTCACCCTCACCCTAAACCTAACCCTCACTCTCACCCCCAGCCTAACCCTAAGCCTAAGCCTAACCCTTTCCCTCACCCCCACCCTCAGCTTAACACTAAGCCTAAGCCTAACCCTAACCCTAATGCTCACCCTCACACTAGCCCTCACCATAACCCTAACCATAATATTAAATGTAACCCTAACACTCACACTAACCCTAACCCTAAACCTAACACTAACCCTAAACTTCACCCTCACCCTAACAGTAACCATAACTCTAAACCTCATCCCAACCCTAAAACTAACCATCAACATCACCCTCACCCTCACCCTTACCTTAACCTTAACCTTAACTTTAACCCTCACCCTAAGAATAACAATAACCCTAAACCTAAACTTAAAACTCACCCTCACAGTAACTCTAACCCTAACCCAAACCCTCACCCTAACCCTAACCCTCACCCTAACCCTAGTGCTAAACCTTACACTTAAAATAACCCTAACCCTAATCCTCACCCTAGGACATACCCTAACCCTAATCCTAACCCTAACCCTCACCCTAACCCTCACTCTAAACCTAAACCAAATCTCATCCTAAATCTAACCCTCATCCTCACCCTCAGCCTCAGCCTAACCCTAAGCCTAACACTAACCCTAACCCTAACTGTCACACCCACAGTCACCGTAAACCTAATCCTAACCCTAACACCAACTCTAAACCTAACACTAACCCTAAACCTAACCCTCACCATAACTCTCACTCTAAACCTAACCCTAACACTGTCGATCATCCTAGCACATATCCTAACTCTAATCCTATCCCTAACCCTCACCTTAACCCTCACCCTAACACTCACTCTAAACCTAACCCTAAAGCTAACAGTCAACCTCACCCTACACCTAATACTAACCCTAACACTAACACAAACATGCACCCTCACCTTAACCCTAATCCTAATCCTAACACTTATCCTAACCCTCACCCTCACCCTAACCCTCTTCCTAACCCTGCCCCTAACAGTAACACTAACCCTAACCCTCACCCTAACTCTCACTGCCCCTAACACTAACATTAACCCTAACCCTAAATCTAACCCTAACCCTCACACTCGCCTTAACCCTAACCCTAACCATAACCCTAAAACTCACCTTAACCCTAACCCTAAAACTCACCCTCACCCTAAAACTCACCCTAACCCTAACCCTAAACCTCACTCTCACCCTAGCCCTCACCCTAAGCCTAAACCTAACCCTAACCCTCACCCTAACCATAACCCTCACCATAACCATAACTTTCACACTAACCCTAACCCTTACCATCACCCTAACCCTCACCCTAACCCTAACCCTAACCATCACATTCACCCTAAACCAAACCCTAACCCTAACACTCACTCTAACTCTAAGCCTAAGCCTAACCCTAACCCTAACCCTCAAACTCACCCTCAATCTAAACCTAATCCTAAACCTAACCATGTCCCTAACCCTAACCCTCATATTAACCACCACCCTAGCAATCACGCACAGCCTAAACCTCACCCTAACTCTCACTCTAAACCTAACCCTAAAGTTAACCCTCACCCTCACCCTAACCCTAATACTAACCCTAACACTAACCCGCATACTCACCCTCACCTTAACACTAATCCTAATCCTAAACCTTACCCTAACCCTCACCCTCACCTTAACCCTCATCCTAACCCTACCCTTAACACTAACACTAAACCTAACCCTCACCCTAACCTTCACCCTAACCCTCACCCTACCCTAAATCTAACCCTAACCCTCACCCTCGCTAAAACGGTAACCCTAACCATAACCCTTAAACTCACCCTAACCCTAACCCTAAACCTCACCCTCACCAAAAACTCAACCTAACCCTAACCCTAACCCTCACTCTCACCCTTGCCCTCACCCTAAGCCTAAACTTAACCCTAAACCTCAATCTAACCATAACCCTCCTCATAACCCTAACTTTCACACTAACCCTAACCCCTAAACCTCACCCTCACACTCAGCCTAACCCTAACCCTAACCCTTACTCTCAGCCTAAACCGATCCCTAAACCTAACACTCACTCTAACCCTAAGCCTAAGCCTAACCCTAACCCTAACCCTCACACACACCCTCAATCTAAACCTAATCCTAAAACTAACCCTATCCTTAATCCTAACCCTGTCATTAATGACCAGCCTAGCAATCACCCTCAGACTAACCCTCACCCTAACCCTAACCCTAACACTAACCCTAACACTCACCCTCAACGTCAGCCTCAGAATAACCCTAAGCCTAAGGCTAAAAATAACCCTAAACCTCAACCTCACCCTAGCCCTCTCCCTAACCCTAATCCTAACCCTAACCCTCATCATAACCCTCAATCTAACGATAAACCTAACCATCACACGAACCCTAATCCTCACCCACATCCTCATGCTCAGCCTAACCCTAAGCCTAAGCCTAAGCCTGACCCTAACCCTCACACTCACCATCACACTAAACCTAATACTAATCCTAACCCTAACCCTAACCCTAAACCTCAACCTAACCCTCACCCTAACCCTAACCCTAACACTAACCCTAAAACTAAACCTCAACCTAACCCTCCCCCTAATCCTAACTCTAACCCTAAACCTCATTCTCAACCTAACCCTAACCCTAACACTAATCCTAACCCTCACCCTCACCCCAAACCTCATCCTAACCCTAACCCTCACCCTAACCCTCACACTAACCCAAACCCTAACCCTCACCCTCAAGCTCCGCCTAAGCCTAAGCCTAAACCTAAGCTTAAGCCTAAACCTAACAGTGAGAGCACTGTCACCCTAACCCTAACACTAACAGTAACGCTAACTCTAACCCTAAACCTCACCCTCACCCTAACCCTCACCCTAACCCTAACCCTAACCCTAACACTAACCCTAAACCTCACCTTAACCCTAACCCTAAATCTCACCCTCAGCCTCACCTTCACTCTAAACTTAACCTTAACCATAACACTAACAATATCCCTCACTCTAACCCTAACCCTAACCCTCACCCTAAACCTAACCCTCACCCTCACAGTAAACCTAACCCTAACACTCACCCTAACCCTAATCCTAACCCTAATCCTAAACCTCGCCATAATTCTAACTCTAAACCTCACCCTCAACCTTGCCCTCAGCCTAACCCTAATCCTAACCCTAAACCTCATCCTAACCCTCAAACTAACCCTAACGCTAACACTCACCCTAAACCTAACCCTTGCCATCACCCTCACCCTCAGCCTAAACTTATGCCTAAGCCTAACCCTAACCATAACCCTCACACTCACCCTCACCCTAACCCTTATTCTAACACTAACCCTAAACCTAACCCTAAAATTCACCATAACCCTCTCCCTAACCCTAACTCTAAACCTCACCCTAAACCTAACCCGAACTCTAACCATAACCCTAAACGTAAACCTCACCCTAACTCTAACCCTAAACCTCACCCTCACCCTCACCTTAACCATAAGCCTAACCGTAACCCTAAAAATAACCCTAACCCTAACACTAATCCTAACCCTAACCATAACTCTCACCCTAACCCTAACCCTCACCCTAACACTTACCCTCACCCTAAAACTAACCCTAATCCTAACACTAACCCTCACACTAACATTAACCATCACCTTAACCCTAAACCTCAACCTAACACTATCCCTAACCCTCACCCTCACCCTAGCCCTCACCCTAACCCTAATATTAATACTCAATCTAACCCTCACCCTCACCCTAACCCAAAATCTAATCCTCACCCTAACCCTCACCCTAACCCTAGCCCTCACCTTTACCCTTACGGTCACCCTCACCCTAACCCTAACCCTAACCCTATCCCTCATCCTAAAACTCAGCCTAACAATAATCTTAACCATCACGCTAACCCTAACCATCAACCTCACCCTCAGCCTAAGCCTAAACCTAAGCCTAAGCCTAACCCTAACCCTCACCCTAGCACTCACCCTAACCCTAATCCTAAACCTAACCCTCAGCCTAACCCTAAACCTAAACCTAACAATAACCCTAACCCTAACCCTAACCCTCATTCTAACCATAACCCTCACCCTAACCCTAACCCTCACCCTTATACTTACCCTCACACTAACACTAACCCTAACCCTAAAACTAACCCTCACACTAACCCTAATCATCACCGTAACCCTAACACGCACCCTAACCCTAACTTTAACCCTCACACTCACCCTAGCCCTCACCCTAACCATAATTATCATACTCACCCTAAACCTCACACTAACCCTAAAACTATCCTTAATCTAAAACACACCCTCAACCTAACCCTAACTCTAACCCTCACCCATGCCCTAACCCTCACATTTACCATAATCCTCATTCTCAGCCTAACCCGCAACTTTACCCTTACTGTCACCCTCACCCTAACCTTCACACTAACCCTAACACTCATCCTAACCCTCACCCTGACTGTAACCCTAAGCATCACCCTAACTCTAACCCTCACCCACACATTAACCCTAACCCTCACCCTCACCCTCAGCCTAAGCCGAAGTCTAAACCTAACCCGAACACTCACCCTCATCCTAACCCTAATCCTAATCCTAACCATAACCATAACCCTCACACTAACCCTAACACTCAACCTAACCCTAACCCTAACCCTGACCCTAACACTAACTGTAACACTAAACCTCACCCTGACCCTAACCCTAACCCTGAAGCTCACCCTAACCCTAACCCTAAACCTCACCCTCACACTAGCCATCACCCTAAACCTAATCCTAAACTTAACCCTCATCATAACCCTCACCCTAACCCTAATCCTAACCCTCACCATAACCCTAATTATCACCCACAACCTCACCCTCATCCTAACCCTAACCCTAACCCTAAACCTAATCCTAACCCACACACTCACCCTCAATGTAACCCTAATGCTAACCCTAACCCTAACTCTAACCCTCACTGTCAGCCTCACCCTCAGCCTAACCCTATGTGTAAGCCTAACCCTAAACCTAACCCTCACCCTAACCCTAATCCTAACACTAATCCTAACCCTAAAGCTAACCCTCCCCCTAACCCTCCCCCTAACGCTAACTCTAACCCTAAACCTCACACTCACCCTAACCCTAATCTTAACCCTAACCCTAAACCTCACCCTAACCCTAACCCTAAACCCCAGCCTTACCGTCACCCTCACCCTGACCGTAACACTAACCCTAACACTAACAATAACACTAATCCAAACCCTAAACCTAACCCTAACACTAATCCTATCCCTAACCCTCACCCTCAGCCTCACCCTCACTGCAAATGTAACCATAAACTTAACACTAATAATAATCCTAACACTAACCCTAATCCTAACCCTAACCCTCTTCTTGACCCTAACCCTCACAGTAATTCTAGCCCTCATCCTCAGCATAAACCTAACCCTCATCCTAACCCAACCTCACCCTAACCCGAACCCTAAACTTCACCCTAACACTAAACCTATCCCACCCCCTCAACTTAGTCCTCACCCTAACCCTAATCCTAACCCTAATCCTCATCCTAACACTAACCCTAACCCTAACCCTAATCCTCACACTAACCCTAATCCTAACTTTAACCCTCAACCTAACTCTAACCCTCACCATCACTGTAACTTGAACCCTAGACCTCACCCAAACTCTAAACTTAACCCGAACCCTAACCCTCAACCTAACGCTAACCCTAACCCAAACGCTAACCCTAACCCTCACCCTTACCCTCACCCTCAGCTTAACCCTTAGCCTAACCCTAACCCTAAGCATAAACCAAAGACTCAGCCTAACACTAACCCTAATCCTAATCCTAACACTAACCCTAACACTCACCCTCATCCTAACCCTCAACCTAATCCTAAAACTAACCCTAACCCTAACCCTCACACTAACTCTCACCCTAAACCTAACTCTAACACTCAATCTCACCCTCACCCTCATCCTAACTCTAACCCAAACCCTAAACCTCATCCTAACCCTAACCCGGATTCTCACCCTCACCCTCACGGTAAATCTAACCCTAACCCTAACAATAACACTAAACCTAACCCTAAACCTAACACTCACCCTCACCATAACCCTAACCCTAACCCTAAACCTCACACTAACCATCAACCTAGCGCTCAACCTAACCATAAACCTCACCCTAACCCTGACCCTAACCCTAACCCTAACACTCACCCTCACACTCGGCCTAAGCCTAAGCCTAAACCTAAGCTTAAGCCTAACTCTAATCCTCACACTAACCCTCACCCTAACCCTAACACTAACAATAACACTAATTCTAACCCTAAACCGCACCCTCACACTAACCCTAACTCTAACATTAACCCTAAACATAAACCTCACCCTCAACCTAACCCTAACCCTCACCCTCACCGTAACTGTAACCCTAACCCTAACCCCAACAATAACCCTATACTTAACCCTAATCATCATTCTAGCCATAAAACTCACCCTAAAGCTAACCCTCACCCTAACACTTACCCTCACCGTAACACTAACCCTAACCCTAACACTAATCCTAACAATAACCCTAATCGTCACCCTAAACCTAAACCTCAACCTAACCCTGACCCTCACCCTCATCCTAGCCCTAACCCTAACCCGAATCCTCACCTAAACCCTAAACCTCAGACTAACCCTAAAACTAATCCTCAATCTTAACCTCACCCTCACCCTAACCAGAACCCTAACCCTCAACCTAAACCTAACCCTGACCATTACCGTAATCCTCACTCTCAGCCTAACCTTAACCTTTACCCTTACCGTAAACCTCACCCTAACACTCACCCTAACCCTAACCCTCACCCTGACTGTAAACCTAAGCATCACCCTAACCCTAACCCTCACCCTCACACACAGCCTCAGCCTAACCCTAACCCTAACCCTAACCATAACCCTAACCCTAACCCTAGCCCTCACCCTAACCCTAATCCTAACCCTATCCCCAATCCTAACCCTAAACCTAACCCTAACACTAAACATCACCCTAAACCTAATCCTCATCCCCACCCTCACTCTCAGCCTAACCCTAAGCCTAAGCCTAACCCTAACCCTAACCCTCACACTCACCCTCAACATAACCCTAATCCTCAACCTAAACCTAACCCTAACAATAAACCTCAACCTAACCCTCACTCTAACCCTAACCCTCACCCTAACACCCTCACCCTAAAACTAACCCTAACCCTAACACTAATCCTCACACTAACCCTAATCATCACCCTAAACCTAAACCTCACCCTAACCCTAACCCTCACCCTCACCCTAACCCTTACCCTCACCCTCACCCTAAACCTCAGGCTAACCCTTAAACTAATCCTCAATCTTAACCTCACCCTCCCCCAACCCAAACCATAACCCTAAACCTAAACCTAATCTTCACCCTTACGTTAATTCTCACTCTCAGCCTAACCTTCACCTTTACCCTGACCGTCAACCTCACCCTAACACTCACCCTAACCCTAAACCTCATCTTAACCCTCACCCTGAATGTAACCCTAAGCATCACCCTAACCCTAACCCTCACCCTCACACACAGCCTTAGCCTAACCTTAACCATAAGCCTAAACCTAACCCGAACCCTCACCCTCACCCTAGCCCTCACCCTAACCCTAATCCTTACCCTAACCCCAATCCTAACCCTAAACCTAACGCTAACCCTAACCATCACCCTAAACCTAATCCTCATCCCCACCCTCACTCTCAGCCTAACCCTAAGCCTTAGCCTAACCCTAACCCTAACCCTCACACTCACCCTCACCATAACCCTAATCCTCAAAGTAACCCTAACCCTAACAATAAACCTCAACCTAACCCTCAACCTAACCCTAACCCTAACACTAACCCTAAACCTAACCCTTACCCTAAACCTTCCCCTAAACCTTACTCTAACCCTAAACTTCACCCTCAACCTAAACCTCAACCTAACACTAAACCAAACCCTCACCCTAACCCTCACTGTAACTCTAACCCTAACCATAACACTAACCCTAAATTTAACCTTAACCCTAACGCTCACCCTCACCGTAATCCTAACCCTAACCCAAGCCCCCATCCTAACCCTAACCGTAACCTTAACCCTAAAACTCACCCTAACCTTAACCCTAAACCTCACCCTCAGCCTCAGCCTCACTGCAAACTTAACCTTAACCATAACACTACCAATAACCCTAACCCTAATCCTAACCCTCACCCTCACACTAACCCTAACACGAACCCTCACCCTAACCCTAACCCTCACACTCAAAGTAGCCCTAAACCTAACCCTCACCCTAACCCTAACCCTAACCCTAATCATAAACCTCGCCATAATGCTAACTCTACAACTCACCCTCACCCTTTCCCTCAACCTAACCCTAATCCTAACCCTAAACCTCATCCTAACCCTCACCCTAACCCTAACCCTAACCCTCACCCTAACCCTAACCCTCCCCCTCCCACTCCCCCTCAGCCTAACCCTAAACCTATGCCTAACCCTAACACTAACCGTCACACTCACCCAAACCTTAATCCTAACACTAACACTAACCCTAACCCTAACCCTCCCCCTAACCCTCCCCCTAACCCTCCCCCTAACCCTAACTCTAAACCTGAACCTTACCCTCAACCTAAAACTAACTCTAACCATAACCGTAAACCTAAACCTCAGCCTAACCGTAACCCTGATCCTGACCCTCAACTTCACCGTAACAATAAGCCAAACCCTAACCTTAAAAATAACACTAACCCTAACACTAATCCTAACAGAAACCATAACTCTCACCCTAACCCTAACCCTCACCCTAACACTTACCCTCAACCTAAAACTAACCCTAATGCTAACACTAATCCTCACACTAACCCTAACCATCACCTTAACCCTAAACCTCAACCTAACCCTATCCCTAACCCTCACCCTCACCCCAGCCCTCACCCTAACGCTACCCCTAACCCTCACCCTAAACCTCAAACTAATCCTAAGACTAATATTCAATCTAACCCTCACCCTCACCCTAACCCTAACCCTTATCCTCACGCTAACACTCACCCTAACCCTAACCCTCACATTTACCCTTACTGTCACCCTCACTATAACCCTCACCCTAACCCTAACCCTCATCCGAACCCGCAGAATAACCATAACCCTAACCATCATGCTAACGCTAACCTTCAAACTCACCCTCAGATTCAACTTAAACCGAAGTCTAAGCCTAACCCTAAACATCACCCTCACACTAGCCCTCACCCTAACCCTAATCCTAACCCTAATCCTCATCCTAACACTAACCCTAACCCTAACCCTAACCCTCACACTAACCCTAATCCTAACCCTAACCCTCAACCTAACCCTAACCCTCTCCATCACTGTAACCTGAACCCTAAACCTCACCCAAACCCCAGCCTAACCTTCACATTAAGCCTTATTGTCAACCTCACCCTAACCCTCACCATAACCCTATCCCTCATCCTAACCCTCACCCGGACTGTAAACCTAAGCATCACCCTAACCTTAATGCTCACCCTAACCCACAGCCTCAGCCTAACCCTAACCCTAAGCCTAAACCTAACCCGAACCCTCACCCTCAACCTAGCCCTCACCCTAACCCTAATCCTAACCCTAACCCAAATCCTAACCCTAAACCTAACACTAACCTTAACCATCACCCTAAACCTAATCCTCACCCCACCCTCACTCTCAGCCTAACCCTAAGCCTAAGCCTAACCCTCACCCTAACCCTCACCCTCACCCTCACCATAACTCGAATCCTCAACCTAACCCTAACCCTAAACCTAACCCTCAAACTAACCCTCACCCTAACCGTAAACCTAACACTAACCCTAACCGTAACCCTCACCTTAACTCTCCCCCTAACCCTAAATCTAAACCTAAACCTCACCCTCAACCTAAACCTAACTCTAACCATAACCCTAAACCTAAACCTCACTGTAAACCTAACCCAAACCCTCACCCTCACCCTCAACCTCACCATAACCATAACCATAACCCTAACCCTAAAATAACCCTAATCCAAATAATAATCATAACCCTAACCATAACTCTCACCCTAACACTCACCCTCATCTTAACACTTACCCTCACCCTGAAACGAAACCTAATCCTAACACTAACCCTCACACTAACCCTAACCATCACCTTAACCCTAAACCTCAACCTAACCCTATCAATAACCCTCAACCTCACCCTAGCCCTCACCCTAACCCTACCCCTCATCCTCAGCCTAAACCTCACACAAACCCTAACACTAATACTCAATCTAACCCTCACCCTAACCCTAACCCTAATCCTCACCCTAACCCTCACCCTAAACCTAGCCCTCACCTTTAACCTTACTGTCACCCTAACCCTAACCCTAACCCTAACCCTCATCCAAAACGTCAGCCTAACCATAACCTAACCATCACGCTAAGCCTAACCCTCAACCTCACCCTCAGCCTCAGCCTAAACCTAAGCCTAAGCCTAACCCTAACCCTAAACCTCACCCTCACCCTAGCCCTCACCCTAACCCTAATCCTAACCCTAACCCTCAGCCTAACACTAACCCTAACCCACAAAATAGCCCTAACCCTAACCCTAACCCTCATTCTAACCATAAGCCTCACCCTAACCCTAACCCTCACCCTAACACTTACCCTCACCCTAACACTAACGCTAACCCTAACACTAACACTCACACTAACCCTAACCATCACCCTAACCCTAACACTCACCCTAACCCTAACCCTAACCCTCACCGTCACCCTAGTTCTCACCCTAACCCTAACTATCATCCTCACCCTAAACCTCACACTAACCCTAAAACTAATCCTTAAGCTAAACCACAAGCTCACCCTAACCCTAACTGTAACCCTCACCCTAACCCTAACCCTCACATTTACCGTAATCCTCATTCTCAACATAACCCTCAACTTTACTCATACTGTCATCCTCACACTAACCCTCACACTAACCCTAACACTCATCCTAATCCTCACCCTGACTGTAACCCTAAGCATCACCCTAAACCTAACTCTAACCCTCACCCTCACCCTAACCCTAATCCTAAACCTAACCCTAACCATAACCCTCACACTAACCCTAACACTCACCCTAACACTAACCCTAACACTAACCCTAACCCTAACCCTCACCCTTACACTAACTCTAACACTAAACCTCACTCTGACCCTAACCCTAACCCTAAAGCTCACCCTAACCCTAACCCTAATCCTCACCCTCACGCTAGCCCTCACCCTAACCCTAATCCTAACCCTAACCCTCATCATAACCCTCACCCTAACACTAATCCTTACCCTCACAATAACCCTAACCCTCACCCTCAACCTCACCCTCAGCCTAACCCTAAGCATAACCCTAAACCTAACCCTAACCCACAGGCTCAACCTCAGCGAAACTCTAATGCTAACCCTAACCCTAACTCTAACCCTAAGCCTCCCACTAACCCTAACCCTAATCCTAACCTAACACTAACCCTAACACTAAGCATCAACCTAACCCTCCCCCTAACCCTAACTCTAACCCTAAACCTCACACTCACCCTAAACCTAATCGTAATCCTATCCCTAAACCTCACCCTAACCCTAACCCTCACCCTCACCTGTCCGTAACTCTAACCCTAAAGCTAACAATAACACTAAAATTAAACCTAAACCTAACACTAACACTAATCCTATCCCTAACTCTCACACTCAGCCTCACCCTCACTGCAAATGAAACCATAACCTTAACACTAACAATAATCCTAACACTAACCCTAATCCTAAACATCACACTCACCCTAACCCTCATTCTAACCCTAACCCTCACGGAAACTCTAACCCTCACACTCACCATAACCCTAACCCTCATCCTAACCCTCACCCTCACCCTAACCCTCACCCTAAACCTCACCCTAACGCTAACTCTAACCCTCACCCTTAGCCTAGCCCTCACCCTAACGCTAATCCTAACCCTAATCCTCATCCTAACACTAACCCTAACCCTAACCCTAATCCTAACCCTAACCCTCAACCTAACCCTAACACTCACCATCACTGTAACCTGAACCCTAACCCTAACCCAAACCCTAAACTTAACCCGAACCCTAACTCTCACCCTAAAGATAACCCTAACCCCCACCCTAACCCTAATCCTCACCCTTACACTCACCCTCAGCTTAAACCTTAGCCTAACCCTAACCCTAAGTCTAACCCAAACACTCACCCTAACACTAACCCTAATCCTAATCGTAACCCTAACCCTAAACCTCACCCTCATCCTAACCCTAAATCTAACACTAACCCTAACCCTCACACTAACTCTCACCCTAACCCTAACTCTAACACTAAATCCCACCCTCAACTTCACCCAAACCCTAACCCTAACCCTAAACCTCATCCTAACCCTAAACCTAATCGTGCCCCTAACCTAACCCTAACCCTCACCCTAACTATAACCCTAACCCTAAACCTAAACCTAACCCTCACCCTAACCCTAACTGTAACCCTATCCCTAAACATAAACCTCACCCTAAACCTAACCCTAACCCTCACCCTCACCATAACTGTAACCCTAACCCTAACCCTAACAATAACCCTAAACCTAACCCTAAACCTCATTCTAACCATAACCCTCACCTAACTCAAACCCTCACCCTAACACTTACCCTCACCTTAACACTAACCCTAACAATAACAATAATCCTCAAACTAATCCTAATTGTCACCCTAACCCTAAACCTCACCCTCACACTAACCCTCACCCTCACCCTCACCCTAGCCCTCACCCTAACCCTAACCCTCATCCTCACCCTAAACCTCACACAAACCCTAAAACTAATCCTCAATCTTAACATCACCCTCACCCTAACCCTAATCCTAACCCCCAACATAACCCTAACCCTCACCCTTAATGTAATCCTCACTCTCGGCCTAAACTTCAACTTTTCCCTTACCTTAACCCTCACACTAACACTCACCCTAACCCTAACCCTCATCCTAACGTTCACCCGGACTGTAACCCTAAGCATCACCCTAACCCTTACCCTCACCCTCACCAACAGCCTCATCCTAACCTTCACCCGGACCGTAACCCTAAGCATCACCCTAACCCTAACCCTAACCCACACCCAGAGCCTCAGCCTAACCCTAACCCTAAGCCTAAACCTAACCCTAACCCTCACTCTCAACCTAAACCTAATCCTAACCCTAACCCTAATCCTAACCCTAAAAATAACCCTAACCCTAACCATCACCCTAAACCTAATCATCATCCCAACCCTCACTCTCAGCCTAACCCTAAGTCTAAGAATACCCCATACCCTAACCATCACACTCACCCTCACCATAACCCTAATCCTCAACCTAACCCTAACCCTAACCCTAAACCTCAACCTAACCCTCACCAGAAACCTAAACCTAACACTAACCCTATCCCTAACCCTCACCCTTACCCTCGCCCTAAACCTAACTCTAACCCAAAACCTCACACTCACCCTAAATCTAACCCTAACCCTCAACCTCACCCTCACCCTCTACCTCACCGTTAATCTAACCCTAACCCTAACAATAACCGTTACCCTAACCCTAACCCTAATGCTCACCCTAACCATAACCCTAAACCTAACCAAAGCCTCACCCTAACCCTAACCCTAACCCTCACCCTTACCCTAACCCTAAACCTCAGCCTCAGCCTCACCCTCACTGTGAACTTAACTTTAACCATAACACTAACAATAACCCTAACCCTAATCCTAACACTCACCCTCATACTAAACATCACCCTAACCCTAAACCTAAGCCTAAGCCTAATCCTCGCCCTAATGCTAACTCTAAACCTCACCATCACCCTTGCCCTCATCCTAACCCTAATCCTAACTCTAAACCTCATCCTAAACCTCAACCTACCCCTAACTCTAACCCTCACCCTAACTCTAACCCTCACCTTCAGCCTCACCCTCAGCCAAACCCTATGTGTAAGCCTAACCCTAAACATAACCCTCACACTCACCCTCACCCTAACCCTCCTCTAACCCTAAATCTAAACCTAAACCTCACCCTCAACCTAACCCTAACTCTAACCATAACCCTAAACCTAAACCTCAACCTAACCCTAACCTTAACCCTCACCCTCACAGTAACCATAACCCTAACCCTAATCCTAAAATAACCCTAATCCTAATACTAATCCTAACCCTAAACATAACTCTCACCCTAACACTCACCCTCACCCTAACACATACCCTCACCCAAAAATGAACCCTAATCCTAACACTAACCCTCACACTAACCCTAACCATCAACTTAACCCTAAACCTCAAACTAATCCTATCCCTAATCCTCACCCTAACCATTGCCCTCACCCTAACGCTACCTCTCATGCTCACCCTAAACCTCACACTAACCCTAACATGAATACTCAATCTAACCCTCACCCTAACCCTAACACTAATCCTCACCCTAACACTCACCCTAAACCTAATCCTCAATTTTAACCTTACTGTCACCCTCACCCT
Source organism: Dipodomys merriami (assembly GCF_024711535.1). Lineage (NCBI taxonomy): Eukaryota > Metazoa > Chordata > Mammalia > Rodentia > Heteromyidae > Dipodomys > Dipodomys merriami. The sequence goes on along the minus strand of NW_027202360.1, from coordinate 84,051 downwards.
ATCCCTAACCCTAAACTTAACCCTCATCCTAACCCTCAGCCTAACCATAACCTAACCATCACGCTAACTCTAAAACTCAACCTCAACCTCAGCCTCAGCCCTAACCTAAGCCTAAGCCTATCCCTAACCCTAACCCTCACCATCACCCTAGCCCTCACCCTAACCCTAATCCTAACCCTAACCCTTATCCTAAACCTAACCCTAACCCAAACAATAACCCTAACCCTAACTCTAACCCTCATTCTAACCATAAGCCTCACCCTAACCCTAACCCTCACCCTAACACTTACCCTCACCCTAACACTAACACTAACCCTAACACAAACCCTCACACTAACACTAACCCTCACACTAACCCTAACACTCACTCTAACCCTAACACTCACCTTAACCCTAAACCTAACCCTCACCCTCACCCTAGACCTCACCCTAAACCTAATCCTAACCCTAAACCTAATCGTAACCTAACCCTAACCCTAACCATCACCCTAAACCTAATCCTCATCCCGACACTCACCCTCAGCCTAACCCTAAGCCTAAACCTCAGCCTAACCCTAACCCTCACCCTCACCCTCACCAAAACCCTAATCCTAAACCTAACCCCAACCCTAAACCACAACCTAACCCTTACGCTAACCCTAACCCTAACCCTCCCCCTGTCCCTCACCGTAACCATAAACCTAACCCTAAACCTAAAAATAACACTAACCCAAATACTAATCTTTACACTAACTATAACTCTCACCCTAACCCTAACCCTCACCATAACACTTAACCTCACCCTAAAACTAACCCTAATCCTAACGCTAACCCTCACACTTAACCCTAAACCTCAACCTAACCCTATCCCTAACCCTCACCCTCACCTTAGCCCTCATCCTAACCTTACCCCTCATCCTCACTCTAAACCTCACACTAACCCTAATACTAATACTCAGTCTAACCCTCACCCTCACCTTAACCCTAACCCTAATCCTCACCCTAACCCTAACCCTCACCCTAAAACTTACCCAAAACCTAACACTAACCCTAACCCTAACACTAAACCTCACACTAACCCTAACACTCACCCTAACCCTAACACTCACCCAAAACTTAAACCTAAACCTCACCCCCACCCTAGCCCTCACCCAACCTTAACTATCATCCTCACCCTAAACCTCAAAATATCACTCAAACTTATCCTCAATCTAAACCACAACCTCACCCTAACCCTAACTCTAACCCTCACTCTAACCCTAACCCTCACATTTACAGTAATCCTCATTCTCAGCCTAACCCTCAAATTTACACTTACTATCACCCTCACGCTAACCCTCATCCTAACCCTCACCCTGACCATAACCCTAAGCATCACCCTAACTCTAACCCTCACCCACACGCTCACCATAACCCTAACCCTCACAGTAACACTAACTCTAAACGTAAACATAACACTCAGCCTAACCCTAACCCTCATCCTCACACTCACCCTCAGCCTAACCCTAAGCATAACCGTAATCCTCACACTCACCCTCACCCTAACACTAATCCTAATCCTAACCATAAGCATAACCCTAATCCTAACCCTAACACTCACCCTATCCCTAACCCTAACACTAACCCTAACCCTAACCCTCACCCTAACACTAACTCTAACACTAAACCTCACCCTCACCCTAATCCTAACCCTAAAGCTCACCCTAACCCTAACCCTAAACCTCACCCTCATGCTAGCCCCCACCCTAACACTAATCCTAACTCTAACCCTCATCCTAACCCTCAACCTAACCCTAATCCTAACCCTCACCCTAACCCTAAACCTCACCCTCAACCTCACCCTCAGCCTAACACTAAGCCTAACCCTAAACCTAACCCTAACGCACACACTCACCCTCAACCTTACACTAATCCTAACCCTAACCCTAACTCTAACCTTAACACTCATACTAACCCTCACCCTAACCCTAACCTAACACTAACCCTAAACCGAACCCTAACTTTAACCCTCACCCTAAGCCTAAATCTAACCCTAAACCTCACCCTCACCCTAACCCTAACTCTAACCCTAATCCTAACCCTGAACCTCAACCTAAACCTAACCCTAACCCGCACCCTAACTATAAATTTCACCGTAACCCTAACCCTCACCCTAACACTTACCCTCACCCTAACACTAACCCTAAGCCTAACACTAATCCTCACACTAACCCTAAACCTCACCCTAAGCCTAAACCTCAGCCTAACCCTAACACTAACCCTAACCCTCAACCTCACCCTAGATCTCACCCTAAAACTAATTCTAACCCTTACCCTCACATAACCCTAACACTCATCCTCAAACTAAACCTCACACTAACCCTAACCCTAATCTGCAATCTAACCCTCAGCCTCACCATAATCCATAACCCACAACCTTGCCCTAACCCTCACCCTAACTGTAACCCTCACCCTTATCTTAACCCTCAACCTCAGCCTAACCCTCAAATTTAATCTTACCATCACCCTCAAACTAACCCTCACCCAATCCCTAAACCTCATCCTAACTTTCAAGCTAACCTTAACCCTAACCACCACCCTAAACCTAACCCTCACCCTCACCCTCACACTAGCCCTCACCCTAATCCTAATCCTAAACCTAAGCATCATCCTAAACCTCACTCTAACACTAACCCTAACCATCACCCTAACACTAACCCTCACCCTCAACCTCACCATCAGCCTAAATCTATTCCTAAACCTAATCCTAACCCTAAACCTGAACGTCAAACTAACCCTCAACCTAACCCTAACCCTAAGACTAAGCCTAACCCTAACCCTAAACCTAACCCTGCCCCTATCCCTAACACTAACCCTAACCCTAACCCTAACCCTAACACCAACACTCACACATATTCTAACCCTAAACTTCACCTTAACCCTAACCTTAACTCTCACCCTCACCCTCACCCTAACCCTCACCCTAATCCTAACCCTAAACCTAAGCCAAACCCTAACACTAACCCTCACATTCACAGTCACCCTAACCCTAATCCTAACCCTAACTCTATCCCTAAACCAGAACCTAACCCTCACATTCACCCTAAGGCTAACACTAACCCTAAACCTAACCCTCACCCTAACCCTAAACCTCACCCTAACCCTAATCGTAACCCTAATTCCCATCCCCACCCTCACCCTCAGCCTAACCATAAGCCTAAACCTAAGCCTAACCCTAACACTTACCCTAACTCTAACCCTAAAGCTCACCCTCACCCTAACCCTATCTCTAACCCTAAACCTAAACCTCACCCTAACCCTAACCCTAACCCTCACCCACACCCTCACCCTCACCTTAACTCTAACCCTAACCATAACAATAACACTAACCCTAACCCTAACCATCACTCTAATCCTAATCCTGACACCCACCCTCACCCTAAGGTTACCCAGAGCCTAAGCCTAACCCTTACCCTAACGTTCACCCTCACCCTAACCCTAATCCTAACACTAACCCTATCCTTAAACCTCAACCTAACCCTTTCCCTCACCCTCAAGCTCGGCCTAAGCCTAAGCCTAAGCATTACCGAACTCTAACCCTCACCCTAACCCTCACCCTAACCCTAAACCTAACACTAACCCTAACTCTAACCCTAAACCTCACCCTCACACTAAGCCTAACTCTAACCCTAACCTTAAACTAAACCTCACCCGCACCCTAACCCGAACCCTCACCCTCACTCTCACCATAACCGTAACCCTAAACATAACCGTGACAATAACCCTAACCCTAAGCCTAACCCTCACCCTAACCATACCCCTCAACATAAACCTAACCCTCAATCTAACCCTCACCCTCATCCTAACCCTAACCCTAACACTCACCCTAACCCTCACCCTAAACCTAATCATCACCCTTACCGTAAACCTCACCCTAACATTAACCTTCACCTTTACACTTACTGTCACCCTCACCCTAACCCTAACCCTCATCCTTACTCTAACCCTAAACGTAACCCTAACCATCACCTTAACCCTAAACCTCACCCTCAACCTCCGCCTCAGACTAACCCTAATCCTAACCCTAACCCTCATCCTAACCCTCAAGGTAACTATAACACTCACCATCTCTTTAAACCTAATCCTCATCTCCACCCTCACCATCAGCCTAAACCTAAGCCTAAGCCTAAACCTAAACCTAACCCTGACCATAACTCTAAACCTAACCCTAACACTAACACTAACTCTAAACCTAAAACTCACCCTCACCCTAAACCAAACCCTAACCCTAACCCTAAGCCTAGCCCTAACCCTAACACTCACACTCACTCTCAACCCAAACCTAATCCTAAACCTAACCCTATCCCTAAACCTAACCCTCACACTAACCCTCAGCCTAAGCCTAACTGTAACCCTAAACCTCACCCTCACCCTCACCCTAAACGTAAACCTAAACCTAACAATAACAATAACTCTAACACTAACCCTAACCCTTACCCGAACACTTAACCTCACCCTAACCCTAACCCTAACCCTCACCTTCACCCTAGCCTTCACCCTAAACCTAATTCTAACCCTTTCCCTCACCCTAAACCTAACCCTCATCCTCAATCTAACCCTCACCCTCAACCTAACATCTAACCCTCACCCTTACCCTAACCCTAACCCTCAACCTTAACTTAACCCTCATAGTTAGCCTAACCCTCAACTTTACCCTTACCATCACCCTCACCCTAACCCTCACCCTATCCCTAAACCTCAGGCTAAACTTCAACCTAACCATCGCCCTAAACATCTCCCTAAACCTAACCCTCACCCTCAACCTCACCCTCAGCCTAACCCTAAGCCTAAGCCTAAGCCTAACCCTAGCCCTCACACTCAACCTAGCCCTCACCCTAACCGTAATTCTAACCCTAACCCTCATCCTAACCCCCACCCTAATCCTAACCCTAACCATCACCCAAACCCTTATCCTCACCCCCACCATCACCCTCAGCCTAAACCTGAGCCTAAGCCTAACCCTAACCTTCACACTCACCCTCACCCTAACCCTAATCCTAAAACAAACACTAACCCTAAACCTAAACCTCAACCTAACACTCCCCCTAACCCTAACCCTCCCCCTAACCCTCCCCCTAACCCTAACTCTAACCCTAAACCTCACCCTCACACTAACCCTAATCCTCACCCTAACCCTAAACCTCACCCTAACCCTAAACTTAACCCTCACCCTCACCCTCACCATAACTCTAAATCTAACCTTAACAATAACACTAATCCTAACCCTAAATCTAAACCTAACCCTAATCCTAACCCTAACCCTAAACCTCAGCCTCACCATCACTGCAAAGGTAACCTTAACCATAACACTAACAATAACCATAACCCTGATCCTAACCCTCAACCTCACCCTAACCCTAATCCTAACCCTAAACCTCACCCTAACCATAACACTCAGCCTCACCTTAACCATAACCCAAATCCTAACCTTCACCCTAAACCTAATCCTCACCCTCACCATAACCCTAACCCTTACACCTACCTTCAACCTCAGCCTAACCCTACGCCTAAGCCTAATCCTAACCCTAACCCTCACACTTACCCTAACCCTAACACTAATCCTAACACTAAGCCTTTCCCTAAACCTCAAACTAACCCTCACCCTCACCATAAGACTAACAATAACCCTAACCCTAACCCTCGCCCTAACCCTTCCAATAACCCTAACTCTAACCCTAAACCTCTGCCTCATTGTAAGCATAACCCTAACCCTAAAACCCTAACTCTAACCCTAACCCTCACCCTCACCCTTTCGCTTGGCCTAAGCCTAAGCCTAAGCCTAAGACTAATCCTGACCCTCACACTCACCCTCACCCTAACCCTAACCATAATACTAACCCTAACCCTAACTCTCACACTAACCCTCACCCTAATGCTAACTCTAATTCTAAACCTCTCCCTCACCCTAACCCTAACCCTCCCCCTCCCCCTCACCCTCTGACTAACATTAAGCCTAACCCTAACACCAACCCTAACACTAACACTAACCCAAAACCTCAACATAACCCTAACCCAAACCCTCACCCTCACCCTAGCCAATACTCAAACCCTAAGCCAAAGCCTAACCCTCAACCCAACCCTCACTCTAACCCTAACCTTAACACTCACCCTAACCGTAACCCTCACACTCACCCTCACCTTAACCCTAAGCCTAATCCTAACCCTAACACTAAGCCTCACCCCCATACTAAACCTCACACTAACCCTAACCCTAACCCTAACCCTCAACTTCACCCTGGCCTCACCCAAAGCCTAACCCTCATCCTCACCCTTAACCTCACACTAAACCTAACACTAACCCTCAGTCTAACCCTAACCCTCACCCTAACCCTAATCCGAACACTCACCCTTAACATAACCCTCACACTCAGCCTAACCCTCACCTTTACTCTTACTGTCACACTCATTCTAACCCTCACCCTAATCCTAACCCACATACTTACCCCCACCCTAACCGTAATCCTAACCATCACCCTAAACCTAATGCTTACCCTCACCTTCAGCCTCAGCCTAACCCTAATCCTAAACCTAACCCTAAACTTCCCACTCATCCTAGCCCTCAACCCTAAACCTAATCCTAACCCTAAGCTTCATGCTAACTCTCAACCTAACCATAACCGGAAATATCACTCTAAACCTAATCCTCATCCCCAACCTCACCCTCAGCCTAACCCTAAGCCTAAGCCTAAACCTAACCCTAATCCTCACACTAACCCTCACCCTAATCCTAATCCTAACCCTAACCCTAACCCTAACCCTATACCTCAACCTCAACCTAACCCTCACCCTAACCCTAACCCTAAACTTAACCCTCACCTTCACCTTAGTCCAAACCCTAAACCTCACCCCCAACTTAACCCTCACCCGCACCATAACCCGAACCCTAAATCTCACCATAACCCTACCCCTAACCCTAACCCTAAAGCTCGCCCTAACCCTAACCCTAACACTCCCCCTCACCATAGCCCTCACCATAATCCAAATTGTAACACTAACCCTCATCCTAACCTTCACCCTAATCCTAACCCTAACCCTCACCCTAACCCTAAAACTAATTCTAACCCTCAACCAAACCTTAACCCTGACCCTCACCATAACTCTAACCCTAACCCTCACCCTAACCCTAAACCTAACCCAAAACCTAAACCTCACCATAACCCTAACATTAACCCTCACCCTCTCCCTTGACCTCATCCTAACCCTAATTCTAACCCTAACCCTCATGCTAACCCTCACCCTAACCCTAACCCTCACCCTAAACCTCGCCCTAATCTTAACTCTCAACCTAACCCAAAACCTAAACCTCACCCTAACCCTAACCCTAACCCTCATCAGCATGCTAGCCCTCACGCTAAACCTAATCCTAAACCTAACCCTCATTCTAACCCTTACCCTAAACCTAACCCTAACCCTCACTCTAACCCTATCCCTCACCTTCACCCTCAGCCTAACCCTAAACTTAACCCTAAACCTAACCATAACCCTCACACTCACCCTCACACAAACCCTAATTCTAAACCTAAACCTATACCTAACACTAACCCTCAACCTAACCCTCATCCTAACCCTAACCCTAACACAAACGCTAACGATCACCCTAAACCTAAACCTCACCCTAACCCTAACCCTAATCCTCAACTTCAACCTAGCCCTCACCCTAACCGTAACCCTCATCCTCACCCTAAACCTCACACTAACCCTAACACTAATCCTCAATCTAACACTCACCCTCAAGCTCACCCTAACCCTAATCCTCACCTTAACATTAACTATAACCCTAAACCTCTCCCTCACCCTCACCCTAACACTCCCCCTCCCCCTCCCCCTCAGCCTATCCCTAAGCCTAACCCTAACCCTAACCCTAACCCTCAAACTCACCCTCACACTAACCCTAATCCTAATCCTAACCCTAAACCTAACCCTCACCCTAACCTTAACCCTCACCCTAACCCTAACCCTAACACTAACCCTAACACTAAACCTAACCCTATCCCTCACACTAACCATAACTGTAATGTTGAACCTCCCCCTCCCCCTCCCCCTTACCCTAACACTAAACATCACCCTCACCTTAGCCCTCACACTAAACCTAATCCTAACCTTAACCCTCATCCTAACCCTCCCCCTAACCTTAAACCTAACCCCCAACCTAACCCTAGCATTCACCCTTAACCTTACCATTAGCCTAACCCTAAATCTAATCCTAAGCCACACACTCTTCCTCAACCTAACCCTAACTCTAACACTTACCCTAACCCTAACCCTCACCATCAAACTCACCCTTAGCCTAACCCTAAGCCTAAACCTATACATAACCCTAACCCACACACTCACCATCACCCTAACCCTAATACTAACCCTAATCTAACCCTAACCCTCACATTCACTGTGAGTAACCCTAACCCAAACCCTAACAATAACCCTACACCTAACTCTAACACTCACCCTAACCCTAACGCTCTCGCTAACACTTACCCTCACCCTTACAATAACTCTAGCCCTAACATTAACCCTCACATTAATCTTAACCCTCAACCTAACTCTCAACCTCACCCTAACCCTAAACCTCACCCTCACTCTAGCCTTCACCCTAACCCTTATTCTAACAGTAACCCTTACCCTAACCCAAACACTAACCCTAACACTTACCCTTATCTTAACCCTCACCCACAGCCTAAACTTCACCTTTACGCTTACCATACCCTTCACCGTAACACTCAGCCTAACCCTAACCCTCATCCTAAACCTCACCCTAAACTTAACCCTACCCATCACCCTAACCCTAACCCTCACCCTCACCCTCACCCTCAGACTAACAATAAGCCTAAGCTTAAACCTAAACCTAACCCTCAACCTCACCCTAGCCCTCACCCTAACCCTAATCCTAACCCTAACCCTCATCCTAACCCTCAACCTAACCCTAACCCTAAACATCACCCAAACCCTAATCCTCACACCCAGCCTCACCCTCAGCCTAAGCCTAAGCCTAAGCCCAACCCTAAACCTAAACCTCACACTCACCGTCACCCTAACCCTAATCCTAAACCTAACCCTATCCATAACCCTTAACCTCAACCTAACCCTCACCCTATCCCTAACCCTAACACTAACCCTAACCTTACCCTCCCCCTAACCCTAATTCTAACCCTAAACCTCACACTCACCCTAACCCTAATCCTAACCCTAACCATCACCTCACCCTAACCGTAACCCTTACCTCAACTGTACCCTCACCCACAAACTCACGGTAAGTCTAACCCTAACCCTAACAATAACACTAATCCTAACCCTAAACCTAACCCTAACACTAATCCTATCCCTAACATGACCCTCAGTCTCACCCTCACTGCCAACATAAACATAACCATAACACTAACAATAATTGTAACCCTAACCCTCATCCTAATCCTCACCCTCACGCTAACCCTCATCCTACACCTAACCCTCACCCTAACCCTAACCCTCACCCTCATCATAACCCTAACCCTCATCCTAACCCTCACCCTAACCCTAACCCAAACCCTAAACCTCACCCTAACACTAATCCTAACCCTCACCCTCACCCTAACCCTAATCCTAACACTAATCCTCATCGTAACACTAACCTAACCCTAAACATAACTCTCACCCTAACTCTAATCTTAACACTAATCCTTAACCTAACCCTAACCCTCACCCTAACCCTCAGCTGAAACCAAAGCCTAACCCTAACCCTAAACCTCACCCTCACACTTGCCCTCACCATAACCCTAAATGTAACACAAAACCTAACCCTAACACTCACAGTAAACCTAACCGTACACCTGACTCTAACCCTAAACCTCACCCTCACCCTAATCCTAACCCTAACCCTAAACCTAAACTTAACCCTCACCCTCACCCTCACCCTAATGCTAACCCTAACCCTCAGACTCACCCTAACCCTAACCCTAACCCTCATCCTAACCCTAAACCTAACCATCAGCCTAATCTTCATCCTAACCCTAATCCTAACTCTAAGCCTCACCCTATCTTTAACCCTAACCCTAACCCTCAACCATACCCTAACCCTCAAACTCATCCTCAACCTCACACTCACCTTCACCCTAACCATAATCATAACCCTAACCCTCACACTAAACCTAACTCTGACACTCACCCTCACCCTATGCCTAACCCTACACCTAAGCCTAATCCTAAACATAACTCTCACTCTCACCCTCACTCTAAACCTAAACCTTATCCTAACCCTAAACCTAACCCTCACCATAACCCTAACCCTAAACCTCACCATAACCGTAACCCTAAGCGTAACCCTAACCCTCACCCTAAACCTATCATTAACCCTAATGCTATCCCTAATGCTCACCCTCACCCTAAACTTCACTCTAACCCTTACCCTAACCCTAACCCTCACCCTAACCCTAATCCTAACACTAACACAAACCCTCACCCTAACACTAAACCTAAACCTAACCCTCACCCTAATGCTCACCCTAACCCTCAACCTAACCCTAACCCTCACCCTCACCCTAATGCTCATGCAAAACCTTACTCTCATCCTAAACATAACACTAAACCTAACACTAACCCTCACCCTCACATAACCTAACCTGGATCCTAACCCACACAGTAAGCCTCACGCTAAATTTCATGCTATCTCTAAACCTCATCTTCACCCTAAACCTCATCCTAACCCTTACCCTCACCATAACCCTAACCCTAACACTAACACTAATCCTCACCGTAACCCTAACCCTCACCCTCACCCTAACCCTCACCCTCACCTAAACCCTCACCCTAACCCTAAGCGTCAAACGCCCTAAAACTCACCCTCACCCGAACCCTACCCCTCACCCTAACCCTACCCTAACCCTCAAACTAACTCTAACGCTCACCCTAACCCTAACCCTAATCCAAAACCTCACCCTAACCCTAACCCTAACACTAATGCTAACCCTAAACCTCACTCTCACCCGAACACTCACCCTTACCCTTATCCTCACACTAACCCTAACCCTAACCATAATTCTCACATTAATCCTAACCCTCACCCTCACCTTAAGCCTAACTGTCACCCTATCCCTAACCCTAACCCTAAACCTCACCCTAACTCTAACCCTAACCCTAATGCTATCCCTAACCCTCACCCTCACCCTAACCCTCACTCTAACCCTTACCATCACCCTAAACTTCAACCTAACGCTAACCCTAATGCTATCCCTAAAGCTCAGCCTAACCCTAACCCTCACTCTAACCCTTACCAACACCCTAACCCTCACCCTAATGCTAACCCTAAACCTAACACTATCCCTCACCCTAACCCTCACCCTAAACCTAAGCCTAAACTTCACCCTAAACCTCACCCTAAACCTTACCCTCAGCCCAATCCTAAAGCTAACCCTCAGCCTAACCCTCATCCTAACCCTAACCCTAACCCTCACCCTAACCATCACGTTAACCCTAACCCTAACACTCACATTAATCCTAACTCTCACTCTCAGCTTCAAACTCACCCTCAGCCTAACCCTAACCCTAAACCTAATCCAAACGCTAACCCTCACCCTCACCCTCACCCTAACTCTAAACCTATCCCTAACAAAAACCCTCACCCTAATCCTAACCCTATCCCTAACCCTCACCCTAAACCTTACCCTAATCCTAAAACTAACCCTCACCCTCACCCTAACCCTTAACCTCACCCTAACCCTCATCCTAACCCTAACACTTACAGTAACCCTCACCCTAAACTTAACCGTAAACCTAACCCAAAACCTAACCCTCACCCTCACACAAAACCTCACCCTCACCCTCACCCTAACCCTCACCCTCACCCTCAACCTAAACTTAACCATTACCATAAACCTCACCCTAAACCTAACTCTGACACTCACTCTAAGCCTCACCCTAAAACTTACCCTAACCCTTACCCTAACCCTAACCCTCAACCTAACCCTAACACTCACCCTCACACTAACCCTAATCCCACCCTAACCCTATCCCTAAACCTCAACCTAACCCTCACCCTAAGACTAACACTAACCCTAAACCTAACCCTCATCCTAACCATCCCACTAAATCCTAACACTAACTCTAAACCTCACCAGCACTCTAAACCTAACCCTAACCCTAAACCTCAACCTAAAACTCACTCTAACCCTCACCCTCACCATAACTCCAACCCTAACCCTAACAATAACACTAACCCTAACCCTAACCCCAACCCTAACACTAACCATAACCCTCACCCTCATCTTCACCCTCACCCCAAACTTAACTCTAACCATATCAATAACAATAACCCTAACCCTAACCCTAATCCTAACCCTAACCCTCACCGTAACCCTAACCCTAAGCCTAACCCTAACCCTAAAACTCATCCTAACCCTCACCCAAACCTAACCCTAACCCTCACCCTCACCCTAACCCTAACCATCACCCTCATGCTTGGCCTAAGCCTAAGCCTAATCCGAACTCTTACCCTCACCCTAACTGTAACCCTAAATCTAACCCTAACAATAACCCTAAACCTAAACCTAACCCTCACCCTAACCATAACCCTCAACATAATCCTAACCCTAAATCTAACCCTCACCCTCACCCTAACCCTAACCCTAACCCTAACACTCACCCTTGGTGTAACCCTCAACCTAACCCTAACCCTCACCTTTATGCTCACCATCACCCTCACCCTAATCACCCTAAAACTAACCCTCATGCTAACCCTCACCCTAACCATAACCCTAAACATCACCCTAACATTAACCCTCACCCTAAACCTCAGTCTAAACCTAAGCCTAAGCCTAAACCAAAGACTAACCCTCACACTCACCCTCACCCTAACCCTATTCCTAACCCTAACCCTATCCCTAAACCTTAACCTAACCCTCAACAACACCCTAAGACAAACACAAACCCTAAAACTATCCCTCATGCTAACCATCCCACTAACCGTCACTCTGCCCCTAAACTTCACCCTCAACCTAACCCTAACACTTAACCTCACCCTAAACCTCACCCTAACCCTAACCTGTACCCTCACCCTCACCCTCACCCTCACCATAACTCTAACCCTAACCCTAACAATAACACTAACCCTAAACCTAACCCTAATCATAAACCTCACCCTCAGCCTCACCCTCATTGCAAACTTAACCCTAACCATAACACTAATAATAACCCTAACCCTAACCCTATCTCTAACCCAAACCCATACCCAAACACTAATCCTCACCCCCTCACTCACACTCAGCCTAACACTAGCACTAAACCTAACTCTAATCCTAAACCTCACCCTCACCCGAACCCTTTGTCTAACCCCAATCCTAAACCTCAACATAACCCTAAACCTAACCCTCACCTGCACCCTCACCCTCACTGTAAATCTAACCCTAACACTAACAATAACACTAACCTTAACCCTAACCATCACCCTAACCCTAATCCTCACCCCCACCTTCACCCTCACCCTAACCCTAAGCCTAAGCCTAAGCCTAACCCTAACTCTCACACTCACCCTCATCCTAACCCTAATCCTAACCCTAACCCTGTCACTAAACCTCAACCTAACGCTCACCCTCACCCTAATGCTAACACTAAACCTAACCCTAATCCTCCCACTAACCCTCCCCCTAATCTAAACTCTAATCCGAAATCTCACCAGCACCCTAACCCTTACCCTAAACCTCACCCTAAACCTCATCCTAACCCTCACCCTCACCCTCACTGTGATCCTCAACGTAACTCTAACCCTAACCCTAATAATAACACTAACCCTAACCCTAACCCTAACCCTAACACTAACCATAACCCTCACCCTCAGCCTCACCCTCACCGCAAACTTAACCCTAAACATAACAGTAACAATAACCCTAAACCTATCCCTAACCCTCAATGTAACCCTAAACCTAAACCTAAACCTAAACCTAACCCTAAAATTAACCCCAACCATAAACCTCACCCTCACCCTCACCCCAACCCAAACACTAACCCTAATCATCACCCTAACCCTAACCTAATCCTAAACCTAACCCTAACACTAAACATAAACCTAACCCTAACCCTAACCCTAACCCTAAACCTCATCCTAACCCTCACCCTAAACCTAACCCTAACCCTAACCCTAACCCTCACCCTCACGCTCAGCTTAAGCCTAAGCCTAAGACTAACCCGAACTCTAACTCTAACCATAACCCTCACCCAAACCCTATCCCTAACACTAAACCTAACTAACCATAAACCTCAACCTCACCCTAAGCCTAACTCTAACCCTAATCCTAAACCTAAACCTCACCCTAATCCTAACCCTAACCCTCACCCTCACCCTTACCGTAACCGTAAACCAAACCTAACAATAACTCTAACCCTAAACCTAAACCTCACCCTAAATATAAACCTCAACATAACCCTAACCCTCAATCTAACCCTAACCCTCACCCTAACCCTAACCCGCACCTTTACTCTTACCTTCACCCTCACCCTAAGCCTCACCCTAACCCTAACCCTCATCCTAACCCTCACGCTAACCATAACCCTAACCATCAACCTAACCCTAATCCCCACCCTCACCATCAGCCAAACCCGAAGCCTAAGCTTAAGCCTAAGCCTAAGCCTAACCCTAACCCTCACACTCACTCTCAACCTAACACTAATCCTAAACCTAACCCTATACCTAACCCTAACCCTCACACAAACTGGCATCCCAGCTCTCACCCTAAACCTAAACCTAACCCTAACCCTCATCCTAACCCTCAAACTAACCCTAAACCTAACACTCACCCTAACCCTAAACCTCACCCTCAACCTCAGCCTCAGCCTAAACCTAAGCCTAATCCTAAACCTAATCATCACATTAACCCTAACAAAAAACTAACCCTAAAACTAAACCTAACCCTAACACTAACCCTAACCATAATCCTCACCCTCACCCTCACCCTATCCCAAACCCTAAACCTAACCCTCACCCTAACCCTAACCCTAAATCTTACCTTAATCCAAACCCTAAACCTCACCCTAACCCTAACCCTAAACCTCACCCTCACCTTCACTCTCAATGTAAACCTAAACCTAACAATAACAATAACCCTAACACTAAACCCTAACCCATACCCCAACTATAACCCTCACCCTAACCCTAACCCTCACCCTAATACTTACCCTCATCCTAACACTAAACCTAACCCTAACCCTCACCCTCACCCTAGCCCTCACCCTAACCCTAACCCTAACCCTCATCCTAACCCTCAACCTAACCCTAATTCTCCCCCTCACCATAACACTAACCCTTACACCCTCCCTCTCCCTCAGCCTAACCCTTAGCCTAAGCCTAAAACCTAACCCTAACCCTCACACTCATCCTTAACCTAAGCCTAATCCTAACCCTAACTGTATACTTAAACCTCAACCTATACCTCACCCTCACCCTAAGACTAACACTAACCCTAAACCTAGCCCTCTCCCTAACACTCCCACTAACACTCACTCTAAATCTAACCCTCACCCTCAACATAACCCTAACACTAATCCTCACCCTAAACATCCCCCTAACCTTCACCCTAACCCTAACCTTAACCCTCACCCTCACGCTGGGCCAAAGCCTATTCCTAAGCCTAAGCCTAACCCAAAGTCTAAACCTCACACTAACCCGCACCCTAACCCTAACCCTAACACTTACCCTAACTCTAAACTTAAACCTCACCCTCACCCTAAGCCTAACTCTAACCCTAACCCTAAACCTAATCCTCACCCTAACCCTAACCCTAACCTTCACCCTCACGCTCACCGTAACCGTAACCCTATCCTTAACCCTAACACTAACCCTAACCCTAAACCTAACCCTCACCCTAACCATAGCACTCAACATAACACTAACCCTCAATCTAAGCCTCAACCTCACCCTAAACCTTACCCTAATCCTCACCCTAATCCTAACCATCACCCTTATTGTAACCTTCACCCTAACCCTAACCCTCAGGTTTACCGTTGCCTTCACCCTCACACTAACCCTAACCCTAACCCTCAGCCTAACCCTCACCCTAACCATAACCATAACCATCATCCTAACCCTAACTCTCATCCTCACCCTCATCCTCAGCCTAAACCTAATCCTAAGCCTAACCCTCACCCTAACCCTCATCCTCACCTTAGCCCAAACCGTAACGCTAATCCTAACCCTAACCCTCATCCTAATCCTCAATGTAACCTTAACCCTAACCATCAGTCTAACCTAATCTCAACCCCACCCTCAACATCAGCCTAACCCTAAACCTAAGCCTAACCCTAACCCTCAGCCTAACCCTCACCCTAAACCAAACCCTAACCTTAACCCTAAACCTAACCCTCATCCTAACCCTAACCCTAATCCTAATCCTCACCCTCACTGTAACACTAACACTCACCCTCAGCCTAACCCTAACCCTAAGCATAACCCTAAACCTATCCCTAAACCCCAACCTAACCCTCAACCTCACCCTAAGTCTAACACTAACCCTAAACCTAACCCTCACCCTAATCCTCACACTAACCCTTACTCTAACCCTAAACCTCAACCTCAACCTAACCCTAAACTAAACCTCAACTTAAACCCCACCCTAACCCTAACACTCACCCTCACCCTCACTGTAACTCTAAACCTAACCCTAACCATAACACTAACCCTAACCCTAACTCTAAACCTAACCCTAACCATAAACCATCCTCAGCGTCACCCTCACCGCAAACTTAACCCTAACCATAACACTAACAATAACCCTAACCCTAACCCTAACCCTCACTCTAATCCTAACCCTAACCCTAACCCTAATCCTCACCCCCACCCTCATTCTCAGCCTAACGCTAAGCCTAAACCTAACACTAACCCTAACTCTAACCCTAAACCTCACCCTCACCCTTACCCGATTTCTAACCCTAACCCTAAACCTCACCCTAACCCTAACCCTAACCCTCACCTGCACCTTCACACTCAACATAACACTAAACCTAACAATAACAATAATCCTAACGCTCACCCTAACCCTCACCCTAACTCTTACCCTCACACGAACCCTAACTCTCAGTCTAACTCCCATTCTAACTCTAACCCTAACCCTACCCCTCACCCTAACCTTAACACTAACCGTGAACCTAACCCTCATATTAACCCTAACCCTCACCCTCACTCTCAACCTCACCCTCAGCTAAACCTTAACCCTAACCCTAATTTAAACCCTAACCCTCAACCTCAACCTCATCTTAGCTCTAAACCTAACACTAAACAAAACCCTCACCCTAAACCTAACACTATCCCTAACCCTCATGCTAACCCTAAACCTAATCCTAAACCTAACCCTCACCCTCATCATAAACCTTATGCTCACCCTAACCCTAACCCTAACCCTCAGCCTAACCCTCCTCCTAAACTTAACCCTAACCCTAACCCTCACCCTAACATTAAACCTAACCCTAACTCTCACCCAAACCGTAACCCTCACCCTCACCCTCAACCTCAGCCTCAAACTCACCCTAACCCTCACCCTCTCCCTCGCCCTAACCCTAACCATAACCCTAACCCTCACCCTAAACCTACCTCTGACATTCACCCTCACACTCACCCTAAGCCTAACCCTATACCTAAGCCTAATCCTACACCTAAACTTCACCCTTACACTCACCCTAAACCTAAAGCTTACCCTAACCATAATCCTAGCCCTCACCCTAACCCTAACCCTAACCCTAACCCTCACCTTCACACTAAACCTATCTCTAATGCTAACCCTAACACTCACCCTCAACATAACCCTAACCCTAAGCCTCACCCTAAACCTAACCTTAACCCTAATACTATATGTAACCCTCACTCTCACCCTAAACCGCACTCTAATCCTTACCCTAACCCTAACCCACACCCTAACACTAACACTAAACCTCACCCTAACCCTCACCCTATCCTTAAACCTAAACCTAACCCTCACGCTAACGCTCAACCTAACCCTCAACCTAAACCTAAACCACAACCTCAGCCTAACCCTCACCCTAAAACTTACCCTCATCCTAACCCTAACAATAACCCTCACCCTAATCCTCACATTAACCCCAAGCCTGAACATCGCCCTAACAATCAATGTCACCTTAACCCTCACCCTAACCCGAACCATCATTCTCACCCTAAAACTCACCCTCTCCTGAACCCGAACCCTCACCTTAACCCTACCCTAAACCTCACCCTAACCCTAATCTTCACCCTAATCCGAACTATAAACCTCACCCTCATACTAACCCAAACCCTCACCTTAAACCTCACCCTAACCCTCACCCTAACCCTAAAGCTAACCCTAATTCTCACTCTCAACCTAACCCTCACCCTAACCCTTATCCTTACACTAACCATAACCCTAACCCTAATCCTCACATTAATGCTAATCCTCAACCTAACCCTAACCCTACCCCTCACCATAACCCTAACCCTAACCCTCACCCTAACCCTGTCCCTAACACTCAAATTCGCACTACCCCTCAATGTCACCTTCACCTTAACCCTTACCCTAAAACTAACCCTCCCCTACACACTGAACCTCAGCCTCATGCTCACCCTCACCCTAACCCTCACCCTCACCTTAAACATCACCCTAACCCTAACCCTCACCCTAACCCTCACCCTAATCCTAACCCTAACCCTAACCCTCACCTTAAACCTCACCCTCACCCTAATCCTCACCCTCACACTAACACTAACCCTAAGCCTTTCCTAACAGAAAACCTCAACTTCACCCTAACCCTCACCCTAAACCTCACCCTCACCCTAGCCCTCATGATAAAACTAACCCTAAATCTAATCCTCACCCTCAAATTCACCCCCACCCTCAGGGTAACCCTAACCCTAATCATAACCCTAAGCCTAAACCTCACCCTCACCCCCACTCTAACCTTAACCCTAACCCTTACCCTAATGCTAACACTAGCCCTCACCCTCACCCTAAACCTAATCGTAACCCTAACCCTCACCCTAACCCTAAACCTAACCCTAATGCTAACCCTAAACCTCAACCACACCCTAACCCTCAACCTAACCCTTACCCTCACCGTCAACCTCACCCTCACCCTAACTCTAACCCTAAACCTACTCCTCAGCTTAACCCTCACACTATCCCTAACCCTACCCCTCAGCCTAACCCTCACCATAACCCTAACCCTAACCCTCACCCTAGCCCTGTCCCTAACACTCAAATTCGCACTACCCCTCAATGTCACCTTCACCCTAACCCTTACCCTAAACCTAACCCTCCCTTACACCCTCACCCTCAGCCTCACCTAACCCTAACCCTAATCCTCAGGGTATCCCTAACCATAACCCTAACACTCACCCTAAACCTCTCCCTCCCCTTAACCCTAATGCTAACATTAATCCTCAAAATCACACTAAACCTCGCCCTAACACTTACACTCACCTTAACCCTATCCCTCACCCTCACACTAACACTCACCCTAACCCTCACCCTCACCCTAACCCTCACCCTAACCCTCATCCTAACCCTAACACTAACCTTCACCCTAACCCTCACCCAAACCCTAACACTAACCTACAACCTCAACCTAAACCTCACTCTCACCCTAACCCTCACCCTAACCCTTACACTCACACGAACCCTAACCCTAACCCTCAGCCTAACCCTCATCCTAAACCTAACCCTCACACTAACCCTGACCCTAACCTTAATGCTAACTCTAAACCTAACCCTCACATTTACCTTAACCCTCTCCCTCACACTCAACCTCAACCTCAGCCTAACCCTAACCCTAACACTACTCCATACACTAACCCTCACCCTCACCCTAACTCTAAACCTAACCCTAACCATTACCCTCACCCTAATCCTAACCCTAGCACACACCCTCACCCTAAGCCTAACCCTAATCCTAAACCTTACCCTCACCCTCTCCCTAACCCTTACCCTCACACTAATCCTAACCTTAACCCTCAGCCTAACCCTCATCCTAACCCTAACCCTAACCCTCACCCTAATTTTAACCCGAATGCAAACCCTAACCCTCAAACAAACCCTAACCCTTACTCTAACCCTCACCCTCACCCTAAACCTAAACCTTACCCTAACCCTAACACTAGCCCTCAAACTAACGCATACCCTCACCGTCACCCTAAAATTAACCCTCACTCTAACCCTTACCCTCACCCTAACCCTCACTCTCACCTTTACCAACACCCTAACCCAAGCCCTAAACCTAAACCTAACACTAACACTAAACCTCACCCTAACCCTCACTCTAACCCTTACCAACACCCTAACCCAAGCCCTAAACCTTAACCTAACACTAACACTAAACCACACCCTAACCCTCACCCTAACCCTAAACCTAAACCAAACCCTCACCCTAAAGCTCACCCTAACCCTCAACCTGACTCGAACCCTCACCCTCACCCTAACACTCACCCAAAACCTTAGCCTCACCCTAACCCTAACCATAAACCTAACTCTAACCCTCACCCTCACCCTAATCTAAACCTCACCCTAACCCTCACCCTAACTCTCACGCTATTCCTAAACCTCAATCTCACCCTAAACATCATCCTAACCCTTACCCTCACCATAACCCTAACACCAACCCTAACCCTAATCCTCACGTTAACCCTAACCCTCACCCTCACCCTAACCCTCAACATCACCTTAACCCTCACCCTAACCCTAACTGTCACCCACACTCTAAAACTCACACTAAACCGAACCAGAACCCTCACCCTCACACTACCCTAAACCTCACCCTAACCCTCATCCTCACACTAGCCCTCACCCTAAAACTAACCCTAACCCTAACCCTCACCCTCAACCTCACCCCCAACCTCACCCTCACCCTCAACCTAACCCAAAACCTCAACCTAATCCTAACGCTCACCCTAACTCTTACCCTCACCCTAACCCTCACCCTAACTCTAACCCTTACCCTACCCCTCAACCTAACCCTCACCCGAAACCTAACCCTAACCCTAATCCTCACCTTATCCCTAACCATAACCTTGAATCTCACCGTAATCCTCACACTCACCGTCACCCCAATGCTAATATTAACACTAAACCTCAGCCTAAATCACGCCCTAACACTTCCCCTCACCTGAAGCCTATTCCTCACCTTCACCCAAACCTTCACCCCAACCCTCACACTCACCTTAACCCTCACCATAACCCTACCACAAACCCTAACATTAACCCTCACCCTAAACCTCACCCTAACCCTAAGCTTAACCCTAACCCTCACCCTCACCCTAACCGTCACCCTAAACCTTACCCTCATCCTAACCCTAACCCTAACCCTCACCCTAACCTTAACGCTAACCCTAACTCTAACCCTCACATTAACCCTAAACCTCACCCGCAACATCACCCTCAGCCTAACCCTAATCCAAAAGCTAACCATCACCCTCACCCTAACTCTAAACCTAACCCTAACCAAAACCCTCACCCTAATCCTAACCCTATCCCTAAGCCTCATCATAACCCTAACCTTAATAATAAACCTAACCCTCACCCTTATCCTAACCCGTACCCTCACCCTAACCCTAAACCTAACCCGCAGCCTAATCCTCATCCTAACCCTAACACTAAACCTAACCCTCACTCTAACCTTAACCCTAATCCTAACCCTCAACCAAACCCTAACCCTCAACCTCACCCTCAAACTCACCCTCACCCTCACCCTAACCATAAACCCTAACCCTAATCCTCACCCTAAATGTAACTGTGACACACACCCTCACCCTTACCCTAAGCCTTACCCAAAACCTAAGCCTAATCCTAAACATAACTCTCACTCTCACCCTCACTCTAAACCTAAACCTTAACCTAAACCTAACCCTAACCCTAGTCCTCACCCTGAACCTTAAGATCACCGTCACCCTAACGCTAAACCTAACCCTCACCCGTAACCCTAACCCTAACCCTAACTCTCACCCTAAACCTATCCTTAACCCTAATGCTATCCCTAACCCTCAACTTCATCCTAAACCTCACTCTAACCCTTAACCTCACCCTAACCCTCACAGTAACCCTAAACCTAAACCTAACCCTCACCCTAATGCTCACCCTAAACCTCAACCTAACCCTCACCCTCACCCTCACCCTAACGCTCACCCTAAACCTTACCCTCACCCTAAACCTAACCCTAAACCTAACTCTAACCCTCACTCTCACCTAACCTAACCTGGATCCTAACCCTCACCCTAACCCTCACCCTAACTCTAACGCTATCCCTAAACCTCATCCTAACCCTTACCCTCACCATAAACCTAACCCTAACCCTAACCCTAATCCTCACCGTAACCCTAACCGTCATCCACACCCTAAAACTCACCCTCACCCTCATCCAAACACTATCCTAAACCTCATCCTAACCTTAAACCTTACCCTAAACCTAACTCTAAGCCTCACCCTCATACTAACCCTAACCCTCACCTTATCCCTCACCCTAAACCTAATGCTAACCCTACCGCTCACTCTCACCCTAACCCTCACCCTTACCCTTATCCTCACACTGACACTAACCCTAACCCTAATCCTCACATTAACCCTAACCCTTAACCTAAACCTAACCCTACCCCTCACTCTATGCCTCACCCTAACCCTAAACCTAACCCTAACCCTAACCCTCACGATAACCTTAACGCAAACTCTAACCCTGACCCTAAACCTAACCCTATCCCTCAACCTAACCTTACCCTAACCGTAAACCTGACCCTCACCTAAACCCTAACCCTCACCCTCAACCTCAACCTCACCCTCAAACTCACACTAACCCTCACACTCATCCTCACTCTAACCCGAACCATAACCCTAATCCTCCCCCTAAACCTAACCCTCACCCTCACCCTCACCATCACCCTCACGGTAACCCTCACCCTATCCCAAACCATAACCATAACCATAACACTAAACCTCTGACCCTCACCCTCACCATCACCCTAAGCCTGACCCTACACCTAAGCCTAATCCTAAACCTAACCCTCACCCTCACCCTAACCCTAACCCTAACACTCACCCTCACCCTAACCCTAACCCTAACCCTCAGCCTAAACCTAACCCTAACACTAATGCTAACCCTAACCCTCACCCTCACAGTAAGCCTAACCCTCATACTAACCCTCACCTTAAATCTAAACTTAACCCTAATGCTATCCCTAACACTCACCCTCTCCCTGAACCTCACTTTAACCCTTACCCTCACCCTAACCCTTACCCTAACCCTAACACTAAAACTAAACCTCACCCTAACCCTCACCCTAACCCTAATCCAAATCTAACCCTCACCCTAACGCTCACCCTAACCCTCAACCTAACCCTTACCCTCACCCTCACGCTAACCCTCACGCTAATCCTTACCCTCAGCCTAAACCTAACTCTAACCCTCACCCTCACCCAACCTAACCTGAAACCTAACCCTCACCCTAACCCTCACCCTAAATCTAACGCTATCCCTCACTGTCACCCTCACTTCAAACCTCATCCTAACCATTACCCTCACCATAACCCTAACCCTAACATAAACCTCACCATAACCATAACCCTCACCCTCACACTAACCGTCACCCACAACCTGAAACTCACCCTCATCCTAACCCTCACCCTAACCCTAACCCTACCTTAAAACTCACCCTAACCCTAATCCTCAACCTAAACCTAACTCTAACCCTCAAACTCATACTAACCCTAACCCTCAACTTAACCCTCCCCATAAATCTCACCCTAACCCTAACGCTAAACCTAACCCTCACTCTCACCCTAACGCTTATACACACTAACCCTAACCCTAACCCTCACATTAACCCTAACCCTCACCTTACACCTCACCCTACCCCTCACCCTAACCCTTAACCCTAACACTCACCCTAACCCTAAACCGAACCCGAACCCTCACCTTCACACTGACCCTCACCGTGACCCTAACCCTCACCTACACCCTCACACTCACCCTCATCCTAACCCTCACCCTAAACATCACCTTCACCCTAAACATCACCCTAACCCTAACCTTAACCCTAATACTCACCCTAACCCTAATCCTCAAGTTAAATTTCACCCCAAACCCTAATACTCACCCTAACCTTAACCCTAAGCCTTTCCTAACCAAATCCCTCACCCTCACCCTAAACCTCAACCTAACCATCTCCCTCACCCTAAACCTCACCCTCACCCTAACCTGAAAACGAACCCTAATACTAACACTAGCCCTCACCCTCACCTTAACCCTAATCCTAACCCTAACCCTATCCCTAAACCTGACCCTAATCCTAACCCTAAATCTCAACCTCATCATAACCGTCACACTAACCCTTACCCTCACCCTCACCCTCACCCTAAACTTAACCCTAACATAAACCAACACCCTAACCCTCACCCTAACACTAACCATAACCCTACCCCTCAGCCTAACCGTCAACCTAAAACTAACCCTAAACCTAATACTCACCCTGTCTCTAACACTAACACTAACCCTCACCCTAACTCACACACTCGCCTTACCCCTAATGCTAATATTACCCCTCAGCCTCACCCTAAACCTCGCCCTAACCCTTACCCTCACCTTAACCCTATCCCTCGCCATCAGCCTAACCCTCACCCTAACCCTTACCCTCACGCTAAACCTCACTCTAACCCTAACCCTAACACTAACACTAAAAATCACACAAACCGTCACCCTACCCCTAAGCCTACGCCTAACCCTCACTCTCACCCTAACCCTTACCCTTAACGAACCCTAACAATAATCCTCAGCCTAACTCTCATCCTAACCATAACCATAACCCTAACCCTCACCCTGTCACCCTCAACCTCAAACTCACCCTCGGCCTAACACTAACCCTAAACCTATTACAAGACCTAACCCTAACCCTCACCCTTAACCTAACTCTAAACCTAACCCTAAACAAAACCCTCACCCTAAGCCTAACCCTATCCCTTACCCTCACCCTAAAACTAACCCTAATCCTAATCCTAAGTCTCACCCTCACCCTAACCCTCACCCTCACCCTAACCCTAAACCTAACCCTCAGCCTAACCCTCATCCTAACTCTAACCCTAACCCTCAACCTAACCTTAACCCAAACCCTAAACTTAACCTTCACCCAAACGCTAATCCTCACCCTCACTCTCAACCTCACCATCACCCTCACCGTAACCCACACCCTCACCCTCAGCCTAACCCTAACCATAACCCTATCCCTCACCCTAAACCTAACCCTCACCCTCAACATCACTCTTACCCTAACCCTCACCCTCACCCTAACCCTAACCATAACCCTAAACCTCATCCTAATCCTAACCTGACCCTCACCCTCACCCTAAGCCTAACCATACACATAAGCCTAATCCTAAAACTAACCCTCTCACTCACCCTCACACTAAAACTAAACCTCACCCAAACCCTAACCCTAACCCTAGACCTCAACCTAACCCTAACCCTCACCTACACCCTAGCCCTCACCCTCACCCTAATCCTCACCCTCACCCTAAACATCATCCTAATCTTCACCCTCACCCTAACCCTAACCCTAATCCTCACCCTAACCCTAATCCTCACCGTAAACCTCAGCCTCACCCCAATACTCACGCTAAACCTAAACCTAAGCCTTTCCTAACCTAAACCCATACCCTCAACCTAACCCTCACACTAAACCTCTCCCTCACCCTAGCCCTCACCCTAAAACTAACCCTAACCCTAACCCTCACCCTCAAACTCACCCCCACCCTCAGCCTAACCCTATCCCTAACCCTAATCCTAACTCTAAACCTAACCTTCACCCTCACCCTTACCGTAACCCTAACCCTTACCCTCATCCTTACCGTTACCCTATCCCTAACCCTCACACTAACCCTAATCCTAAACCTAAACCTAACCATAATGCTAAAACTAGCCCTCACCCTCACCCCAACCCTAATCCTAACCCTAAACTTCAGCCTAAGGCTAACCCTAAATCTAATGCTAACCCTAAACCTCAAAATCACCCTAACAATCACCCTAAACCTTACGCTCACCCTCAACCTCACCCTAATGCTAACCCTAACCCTAACCCTCACCCTAACCCTCACACTAACCGTAAACCTACCCTTCAGCCTAACACTCACCCTAAACCTAACCCTAACCGTAATCTTCACCCTATCCCTAAACCTAACCCTAAACGTCAGCCTAAACCTCACACTCACCTTCAATCTCACCCTCACCCTCTATATCACCCTAAACCTAATCCTACACCTAATCCTCAGCCTAACCCTAACCCTAACCTTAATGCTAACCCTAAACCTCAACCTCACCCAAACCCTAACCCAAACCCTCACCCTAACGCTCACACTAACCCTAAACCTAACACTCACCCTAAAACTCACCCTAACCCTAATCCGCACCCTATCCCTAACCCTCACCCTAAACCTCAGCCTAAACGATACACTCACCCTCAAAATCACCCTCACCCTGAACCTCACCCTAAACCTAACCCTACCCCTAAAACTCAGCCTAACACTAACCCTAACCTTAATGCTAACCTTAAACCTCAACCTCACCCTAACCCTCACCGTCACCCTCCCCCTCACCCTCACCCTAACTCTCACGCTCAAACTCACCCTCAACCTAACCCTCAACATCATCATAAACATCACCCTAACCCTAAACCTAACGCTAACCCTAACCTTACCCTAACCCTAAACTTAACCCTAACCCTCACACTAAACCTAACCCTAAGCCTAACCCTGACCCTAACCATAAAGATAACCCTAACCCTAAGCCTAACACTAACCCTTACCCTAACCCTAACACTTACCCTAACCCTAACACTAACCCTAACCCTCACCCTAAACCTTATGCTAACCCTAACCCTCACCTTCACCCTAATCCTCACCCTAACCCTGATCCTCACACTAACCCTAACCCTAACCTTCAGCGTCACCCTCACCTTAAACCTAAACCTAAAACTAATCCTCACCCTAAACCTAACCCTTACCCTAACCCTAACCCTCACCCTCACCCTAATCCTAAATCTAACCCTCACCCTAACCCTAACCCTTACCATATACCTAACCCTACCCCTCAACCTAACTCTCACCGTCGCCCTAATCCTAACCCTAACCCTCACTCTAAACATAACCCTAACCCTAACACTCACCCTAACTCTAAACCTAACCCTCACCCTAACCCTAACCGTAACCCTTACCCTAAACCTAAACCTAATCCTAAACCTAACCCTAACCCTATCCCTCACCCTCACCCTCAACCTCATCCTAAACCTAAGCCTAACCCTAACTCTCAACCTAACCCTAACCCGAATCCTAACCCTAACCCTCACCGTCACCATCACCCTCACCCTAACACTCAACCTCAAACTCACCTTCACCCTAACTCTCAAACTAACCCTAACCTTCACCCTAACCCTAACCCTCTGCCTAACCCTAAACCTACCCCTCACCCTAACAATGACCCTAAACCTAACCCTCACCCTAACCCCAATCCTAAACCTCACCCTCACCCTAACTCTCACCGTCACCCTAAACCTCACCCTAAACCTAACCCTGACACACCCCCGAACCCTCAACCTCACCCGAACTCTCATGCTCACCTGAACCCTCATGATCTCCCTCACCCTCACCCTAACCCTAACCCTCACCCTCAACCTAACACTCAACCTAAACCTCATCCTCACCCTAATCCTCACCCTAACCCTAACCCTAACCCTTACCTAACCAAAACCCTCAACCTCACCCTCACACTCACCCTAACACTCACCCTCACAATAGCCCTCACCCTAAACCTAAACCTCACCCTAAACCTACCCTAACCCTCAGCCTAAAACTTAGCCTCAACCTAAACCTAACCCTAACCCTCACCGTAACCCTAAAACTCACCCTAACCCTCACCCTAACCCTAACATTAAAGCTCACCCTAACCCTCACCCTCCTTCTCACCCTCACCCTAATTCTAACCCAACCCTGATCCTCACACTAACCCTAAAGCCTAATCCTAACCCTCAGCCTCACCCTCACTCTCACCCTGACCCTAACCATAATTCTAACCCTAATCCTAACCCTAACCCTCATGATCACCCTCACCCTAATTCTCACCCAAACCCTATCACTCATCCTCACTCTCACCTAACTCTAACCCTAAACCTAATCCTAATTCTAACCCTCACCATCACCCTCATCCTAAATCTAAGCCTAACCCTAAACCTAACACAGACCATCACCCTCATCCTAACCCTAACCCTAACACTCAACTCTCAACCTAAACCTCACCCTAAAACTAACGCAAACCCTATACCTCACCTTCACCCTCACCCTCACCCTCAAACTCAGCATAATCGTAACCCTAACTCTAATACTAACCCTAAATCTAACCCTAACTCTACCTCTACCCCTAACCCTAGACCTCACCCTCACTCATAACCTCAACCTCAGCCTAACCCTAACCCTAACCCTAATCCTAAACCTAACCCTCACACACACACTCACCCTAACCCTAAACCTAACCCTCATGCTCACCCTAAGTCTAGCCTTAACCCTCACCCTCACCCACAACCTAACCCAAAAACTACCCCTCAGCCTAACACTAACCCTCACCCTCAACCCAACCCTGATGCTAACACAAATGCTCATTCTCAACCTAAGCCTCAGCCTAAACCTTACCCTCACCATAACCCTATCCCTCACCCTCCCCCTAACCATCACCCTACTCCTTCTCACCTAACCCTCACCCTAACCCAAACCCTAAACCTAAACTTCACCCTAACCTTCAACCTAACCCTCACCCTAACCCTAACACTAACCCTCACCATAACACTCATCCTAATCCTAAACCTAACCTTAACCCTCACCCTCACCCTAACTGTCATCCTAACCCTTACGCTCCTCCTAACCCTAAACGTTACCCTAACCCTAACCATCACCCTAACCCTAACCCTCACCCGAATCCTCACTCTCACCTTCACCCTCAACCTAAACATCACCCTAACCCTAACACTCACCCTAACCCTAACCCTCAACCTAACCCTAACCCTAACCCTCACCTTAAACCTCAACCCCACACTAATCCTCACCCTAAACCTAACCCTAGACCTATCCTAAACAAAAACATCACCCTCACCCTAGCCCTCACCCTAAATCTAACCCTAAACTTAACCCTCACCCTCACCCTCACCCTCAGCCTCACCTTCAGCCTCACCCTAACACTAAAACTAATCCTAACCCTAACCCTGACCCTCACCCTCACTCTAACCCTAACCCTAACTTGCACCTTAACCCTAAACTTAACACTCAACCTAACCCTAACCCTAACCCTAAGGCAAACCCTAAACCACACCCTCACCCTAACCCTGACCCTAAACCTAACCCTTACCCTCACCCTCACTCTCAACCTAAACCTAACACTTACCCTCACCCTAACCATCACCCAACACTAACCCGAACCCTAACCCTCACCATAACCCCCAATCTAACCTTCACACTAACCCTAACGTAACCCTAAAAGTCAGTCTCAACCTAACACTCACCCTAACGCTTATCCTCACACTAACCCTAAACCTAACCGGAACACTCACACTAAACCTAACCCTCATCCTAACCTTAACCCTACCTCTCACCCAAACCCTCTCCCTAACCCTAACCCTAACACTCAACCTAACACTAACCCTCATCCTCACCCTAATCCTCACCCTAAACCTAACCCTAACACTTACCTAACCTCACCCTCACCCTCACACTCAGCCTAACCCTTACCCTAACCCTAACTCTTACCCTCACCATAAACCTAACCCTCACCGTCCCCCTCCCACTCACCCTCACCCTCACCCTAACCCTCACACTCAACCTCACCCTCACCCTAACCCTCACCGTCACCCTAAACATCACCCTAACCCTAAACCTCATGCTAACCCTAACCTTACCCTAACCCTAAACTTAACCCTAACCCTCACCCCAACCCTAACCCTAAGCCTAACACTCACCCTAACCCTAACCCTAACCCTAACCCGAAGCCTAACCCTAACCCTTACCTAACCCTAATCCTTACCCTAACCCTAACCCTAACCCTCACCCTAAACCTTATGCTAACCCTAACACTCACACTCACCCTAATACTCACCCTAACCCTTATCCTCACACTAACCCTAAGCAGAAACGTCAGCATCACCCTCACCCTAACCCTAAACCTCACCAACACCCTAACATTCACACTCACCCTAATCCGAATCCTCATCCTCACCCTAACCCTAACCCTAACCCTCACCCCAACCCTAACCCTCACCCTAACCCTTAATTTAACCCTAACATTCACGCTCACCCTAATCCTCAACCTAACCCTTATCCTTACACTAACCCTAACCCTAACCCTCACCTAGTACCAACCATAACCCTCACACTAACCCTCACCGTAGCCCTCACCCTCACCCTAGACCTCACCCTAAACTTAATGCTAAACTTAACCCTCACCTTCACGCTTACCCTCACCCTCACCCTCACCCTCAGTTTCACCCTAACCTTAAACCTAATCCTAACCCTAACCCTGACCCTCACCCTCACTCTAAACCTAAACCTAACCTACACCCTAACCCTAACCGTAACCCTAATGCTAACCCTAACCCTCAACCTCACCCTAACCCTTACTCTAACACTCAATCTGACCCAAACCCTAATGCTAACCCTAACCATCACCCTCACCCAACCCTGACCCTAACCATTACATAACACTCACCCTCACCCTAACCCTAAATGTAACCATCACCCTAATCCTAACCCTATCCCTAACCCTAACCCTACCCCTCAGCCTTCCCCTCACCCTCACCCTAACGCTCACCCTCACCCTAACACTGATGCTAACCCTAACCCTCCACCTCACCCTAACCGTCGCCCTAACCCTTACCCTCACCATAACCCTATACCTCAACCTCAACCTAACCCTCACCCTAAACCTTTCACTCACCCTAACCCTCACCGAACCCTAACCCTAACCCTAACCCTCACCCTAACCCTAAGCCTAGCCCTGACCCTCAGTCTCACACTAACCCTCACCCTAACCCTTATACTCACCCTAACCCTAACCCTAACCCTAACCGTAACCCTCACCCTAAGTCTAAATCTCATCCTAACACTAATCCTACCTCTCACCCTAACATTCACCCTAACTCTAACCCGAACACAAACCCAAAGACTAACCCTAACCCTAATCCTCCCCTGAACCCTAACACTCACGGTCACCCTAAGCCACACCCTTACCCTAACCCTCACCTACAACCTAACAATTCCCCTTCCCTGAACCCTAACTCTCACCCTAAACCTCACACTCATCCTAAACATGACCCTAACCCATACCCTCACCCTAACCCTCACCCTCACCCACACCCTAACCCTCACCCTCACCCAAAACCTCTCACTCTCTCTAGCTTCGACCTTCACCTTAAACATCACCCTAACCCTCACTCTCACCCTAACACACACTCTAACACTTACCATCACCATAACCCTAACCCTAACCGTAACCCTCACACTAAAACTAACCCTCACACTAATTATAACCCTAAATCTACCCAGCATCCTAACCCTCAGCCTAACCCTAGCCGTGAGTGCTAGGGTGAGCCTCACTCATACCTTCAACCTGAGCCTAACCCTAAACCTAACCCTAATTCTAAACCTAACCCTCACACTCACACTCACACTCACACTCACCCTAACCCTAACCCTCAACCTCACCCTCACCCTCACTCTAACACTTAACTTCACCCTAAACCTAACCCTAACCCTAACCCTCACCCTAACCCTAAACCTAACCCTCACCTTAACCCTAACCCTTCCCCTAAATCTCACCCTAATCCTAAACCTAACCCTAAACCTAACCCTCATCCTCACCCTCAACCTCACCCTAACCCTAAACCTAACCTTAACTATCACCCTAACCCTAACCCGAATCCTAACACTAACACTCACCGTCACCATCACCCTCACCCTAACCCTCAACCTCAAACTCAACTTCACCCTAACCCTCAAACTAACCCAAACCCATACCCTAACCCTAAACCTCTCCCTAATCTTAACCGTACCCCTCACCCTAACCCTAACCCTAACCCTCACCCTCACCCTAACCCTTACCCTAACCCTAATCCTAACTCTAACCCTAACCTTCACCCTAACTCTAACCCTTACACTAACACTAACCCTAACCCTAAACCTCACCCTAACCCTAACCCTAAACCTCACCCTCACCCTAACTCTTCCCCTAACCATAACCCTCACCATAACCCTAACCCTTACCCTATACCTAACCCTCAGCCTCAAACTAACCCTAACCCTTACCCTATACCTAACCCTCAGCCTCAACCTAAACCTAACCGTAACCCTCACCATAACCCTAACTCTCACCTTAACCCTGAGCCTCACCCTAACACTCAACCTCACCCTAATCCTCACCATAACCTTAAACATAACCCTTACCTAACCGAAACCCTCAACCTCATCCACACACTCACCCTAAAACTCACCCGGACCGTAGCCCTCACCGTAAACCTAAACTTCACCCTAACCCTAAGCCTAAGCCTCACTCTCACCCTCACCCTAACCCTCACCATAACCCTAACCCTAATCTTAAACCTAAACGTCACGCTCACCCTCACCCTAATTCTATCCTAAACCCTAACCCTCACCCTCAATCTCACCTAACTCTAACCCTAACCCTAATCTTAATTCTAATGCTCACCCTCACCCTCACCTTAAATCTAACCCTAACCCTTACCCAGACCCTCACCCTCACACTAACCCTAATCCTCATCCTATCCCTAACCGTAACCCTAACCCTCACACAAACCCTCACCCTCAACCTAACCCTAATGCTAACCCTAACCCAAACCCTCACAATAACCCTCATCCTAACCCTTACCCTCACCCTAACCCTAACACTCACACTCAAAATAACTCTCACTGTAACCCTTACCCTCACCCTTACCCTACACGAAACATTAACACTAAACCTCAACCTAACCCTCACCCTAACCCTAACCCTCACCCTCACCTCACCCTAAACATAACCGTAACCCTAACCCTCACCCTCAATGTCACTCTAGACCTCACCCTGACCCTCAAACTCACCCTAACCCTAACCTTCACCGTCACCCTAAAAATCACCCTAACCCTAACCCTCACCCTAACCCTAACCCTTACCCTAACCGTAAGCCTAATCTTAACCTTCACGCTAACCTAACCCTAACCCTAATGCTAACCCTAAACTTCAACCTCACTCTGACCCTCAACCTAACCGTTACCCTCACTATCAACCTCAACCTGAACCTAACCCTAATCCTAACCCTCACCCTAACCCTAACCCTCAACGTAACGCTAAACCTAACCCTAGCCCTCAGCCTTACCCTCACCCTAAACCTAACCCTAACTCTAATCCTCAATGTATCCCTTAGCATAACCATAACACTCACCCTAACCCTCACCCTCCCAGTAACCCTAATGCTAACATTAATCCTCAACCTCACCCTAAACCTCGCCCTAACCCTTACCCTCACTCTAAACCTCATCCTCACATTAACCCTAACCCTAACCCTAATACTAACACTAGCCCTCACCCTCACCCTAACCCTGATCCTAAGCCTAACCCTAATGCTAACCCTAAACCTCAACCTCTCCATAACCCTCACCTTAACCCTAACCCTCACCCTCAACCTCACCCTAACCCTAACCCTAACATTAACCCACTCCCTAACCCTCACCCTAACACTAACCCTAACCCTACCCCTCAGCATAACCCTCACCCTAAACCTAACCCTAACCATAATTCCCACCCTATCCCTAACCTAACTCTAACCCTCACCCTAACCCTCAACCTCACCATACCCCTAATCCTAACATTAACCATCAGCCTCACCCTAAACCTCGCCCTAACACTTACCCTCATTTTAACATCAACCATCAACATCAACCTAACCCTAACCCGAACCTTTACCCTCAGCCTAACCCTCATTCTAACCCTAAACCTAACACTAACACTAAAAGTCACCCTAACCGGCACCCTAACCCTAAGCCTAAGCCTAACCCTCACTCTCACGCTAACCCTTACCCTTACAGAACCCTAACCCTAAACCTCAGCCTAACCCTCATCCTAACCCTAAACCTAACCCTCACCCTAACCGTCACCCTCACCCTCAACCTCACCCTCAGCCTAACCCTAAACCTAACCCTAATACAAAACCTCACCCTTACCCTCACCCTCACCCTAACTCTAAACGTAACCCTAACCAAAACCCTCACCCTAACCCTAGCCCTATCCCTTACCCTCACACTAAAACTAACCCTAACCCTAATCCTAAGCCTCACCGTCACCCTAACTTTTATCCTCACCCTAACCCTAAACCTAACCCTCAGCCTAACTCTCAACCTAACCTAAACCCAAACCCTAAACTTAACCTTCACCCAAACCCTAACCATAACCCTATAACTCACTCTAAACCTAACCCTCACACTAACCCTAACCCTCACAGTCACCCTAACACTCACCCTAACCAACAACCTAACTCTAACCCTCACCCTCACCATAACCCTAAACCTAAACCTAACCCTAACCCTAACCCTCAACCCCACACTCAGGCTAACCCTAACCCTAGCAATTAATCCTAACCCTAACCCTAAACATCACCCTCACCCTCACCCTTACCCTAAACTTAACCCTAAACCTTACCCTAAACCTAATCCGAACCCTATCCCTCAGTCTAACCCTCACCCTAACCCTAACTCTAACCATAACCCGCTCGCTAAACCTCACGCTCACCATAACCCTAATGCTAACATTAACCCTCAACCTCACCCTAAACGTAGCCGTAACCCTTACCCTCACCATAACCATATCCTTCATCCCCACACTAACCCTTACCCTAACACTTTCCCTCACCCAACCCTATCCCTAACCCTAACACTAACCCTCAACCTAACCCTCAACCTAAACCTCACCCTAACCCTCACCCTAACCCTAAGCTAACCCTAACCCTCACCCTCACCATAACCCTCATCCTAACTCTTATCCTCACCCTGACACTAATCCTAACCCTCAGCCTAATCCTGATCCAAACCCTAACCCTAACCCTATCCCTCACCCTAACATTAACCCTAACCCTAACCCTAACTCTCAACCTAACCCTCAAACTCACCCTCACCCTTAACCTCACCCTCAGAGTAAATCTAAACCTAACCCTAATCCAAAACCTAATCCTCACACTCACTCTCATCTTAACTCTAAACCTAACAGTAACCATCACCCTCACACTAACCCTCACCCTCATCCTCACCCTCACCTTAAACTTCTCCCTAACACTTACCCTCCCACTAAACCTAAACCTAAACCTACCCCTCACCCTTACCCTCACCCTAACCCTAATCCTCACCCTAACACTAACCCTAACCCTACCCCTCACCTTATCCTTCACCCTAAGCCTAACCCTAAGCCTAACCATCACCTTAACCCTAACCTGAATCCTAAACCTATCCCTCACCATCACCCTAATCCTTACCCTCACCCTAAGCCTAAACCTAACGCTCAGCCTACCCCTCATCCTAACCCTAACTCTAACCCTAACCCTCACCCTCACCTTAACCCTAACCATAACCCTAACCGTCACCCAAACCCTAAAACTCACCCTCACCCTCAACCTCACCCTCAGCATAACCCTAAACCTAACCCTAATTCAAACGCTAACCCTAAAACTCACCCTCATCCTAACTCTAACCATAACCCTAACCCTCACCCTAACCCTAACCCCAACACTAACCCTCACCTTAAGCATCACCCTAATACTAAACGTAACCCAAACCCTCAACCTATCGCTCACCTCACCCTAAACCTAACCCTAACCCTCACTCTCACTGTAAACAAAACCCTAACCCTAACCCTCACACTAACACTAACCCTCACCCTCACCCTAACCCTAACCCTCAGCCAAACCCTCATCCTAAACCTAACCCTAACCCTCAACCTAACCCTAACCCTAACCCTAACCCTAACCCTAACCCTCAAGCTAAACCTAACCCTCACCCTCAGCCTAACCGTACACCTAATCCTAACCCTAACTCTAACCCTCACCCTCTCTCTAACTCTAAACCTACCCCTAACTCTGACCCTCACCCAAACCCTAACCCTATCCCTAGCCCTCACCCTAACCCTAAACCTCACCCTAACCCTAACCCTAACATGCACCCTCACCCTCACCCTAACCCCCACCCTAAACCTCAGCCTAACCATAATCCTAACGCTAACCCTCACGTTAAACCTATCCCTCACCCTCAGCCTAACCGTACACCTAATCCTAACCCTAACTCTAACCCTAATCCTCACATTTTGCCTAACCCTAACCCTAACCCTAATGCTCACCGTAACTCTAACACTCACTCTCACCCTAACACTCAACATCACCTTAACCATAACCCTAACCCTAAACTTCACCCACACTGTAACACACACCCTCACCCGAACCCTCACCCTCACCCTAAACCTAACCCTCACCCTAACCCTCACCCTAAATCTCACCTTAACCGTAACGCTAACCCTAATCTTCAGTCTCACCCTAACCCTCACCCTAACCCTTATCCTCACACTAACCCTAACCGAACCCTAACGTCACATTAAACCTAACCCTCACCCTAACCCTAACTCTCCCTCTCACCCTAATTCTTTCCCTAACCCTCACCCTAAAACTAACCATAATCCTCTCCTTCACCTTAAACCTCACTGTCCCCCTAACCCTAACCCTAACCCTCACCAACACCCTCACCCTAACACTCACCCTCACCCTAAACATCACCCTAAACCTGAACCTCACCCTAAACCTAACCCTAATCTTCACACTTACCCTAATCCTCACCTTAAACCTCACCCTCACACTAATCCTCACTGTAAACCTAACCCTAAGCCTTTCCTAACCTAAAACCTCACCCTTACCCTAACCCTCACCCTAGCCCACACCATAAACCTAACCCTAACCCTAACCCTCACCCTCACCCCCATAATCAGCCTAACCCTAACCTTCACCATAATCCTAACCCTACCCTAATCCTAACCCTCTAAATAAACCTAACCGTAACCCTAATGCTAACCCTAAATATCACCCTCAACCTAACTCTAACACTAACCCTCACCCTAACCCTAACACTAAACCTAATGCTATCCCTAAACCTCACCCTCACCCTAACCCTCACCGTAACATTTACCATCCCCATTACCCTCACTCTAACACTAATCCTACCCCTCAGTCTAACCCTCACCCTAACCCTATCTCTAACTCTAATCCAAACACTAACCCTCACACTGAACCTCACCCTAACTCTAACCCTAACCCTAACCCTAAGCCTATACCTAAACCTCACCCTAACCCTAACCCTAATCCTAAACCTAACCATCACCCTCACCCTCACCATAACCCTAACTCTCTCTGTAACCCTTAACCTAACCCTAGCCCTCACCCTAAAACTTACCCTCACCCTCAACCTACCTTAAGCCTCAACCTGAACCTAACCCTCACCCTAAGCCTTATCCATACCCTGACTCTAAACCTAACTCCAGCCCTAAATCTCACCTTAACCCTAACCCTATCCCTAACCCTCACCCTAATCCTAACACTCACACTAACCCTAACCTTAACCCTTAACCTCACCCTCACCCTAACACTACCCCTCACCCTAACCCTAACCCTAACCCTAATTCTAACCCTAACACTCACACTCACAATAAACCTTACCCTAGCACTTACTCTCACCATAACAATAACCCTAACCCTAACCTTAATTCTAACACTAACCCTAACACTAACCGGCACCCTCACCATCACCCTAACACTAATCCTCACCCTCATCCTAAAAAGTACCATCACTTTAACCCTAAACCTAACCGTCACCCACACCCTCACCCTCACCCTCACCCTCACCCTCACCTGAACCCTCACTCTCACCATAAGCCTAACCAGAACCCTCACCCAACCCTAACCCTAACTCTAACCCACACCCTCACCCTAACCCTAACACTAACCCTAACCCTTACCCTAACCCTTA
This sequence comes from Dipodomys merriami, assembly GCF_024711535.1. Taxonomy (NCBI): domain Eukaryota; kingdom Metazoa; phylum Chordata; class Mammalia; order Rodentia; family Heteromyidae; genus Dipodomys; species Dipodomys merriami. The sequence goes on along the minus strand of NW_027202360.1, from coordinate 46,009 downwards.
ACCTAGACCTAACACTAGCCCTACCCCTCATTCTCACACTAACCCTCACACTAACCCTTATCCTCACACAAACCCTAACCCTAAAACTAACCCTCACACTAACCCTAACGCTCACCCTAACCATTACCCTACCCCTGACCCTAAACCTCACTCTAACCCAACCTAAAACAAACGATAACCCTAACCCTCACCCACAACTTAACCCTCAAACTAAACCTTATCCTCACACTAACCCTAACCCTACCCCTCACCCTAAACCTAACCCTGACACTAACCATCTACCTAAACCTCCCCCTCCCCTAATCCTCACCCTAACCTTAACCCTATCCCTTGCCTACCGAAACTCTCACCCTCACACTAAACCTAAACCTCACCCTCACCCTAGCCCTCACCCTATTCCTAACCGTACCCCTCAACCTAACACTTACCCTCACTGTAACCCTAACCATCACACTAACCCTAAACCTCACCCTAACCCTAACCCTACCCCCTCACACTAACCCTAACCCTAACCCTCACCCTAACCATAAACATCACCCTCAACCTAACCCTAACCCTCACATTCAACCTAACCCTCACCATCACCCTAACACTCAACTTAACCCTAACCCTCACCCACACCCTAACCCTCACCATCACCCGACCCCTAACCCCACCCTAACTCTAAACCTCACTCTAAACATAACCCTAACACCAACTCTCCCCCAAATCCTAACCCTAACCCTCAACTTAACACTAAAACTCACACTAACCCTCAAACTCAACCTAATCCTCACCCTAAAATTAACCCTGAACCTTACCTAACCGAAACCCTTACCCTCACCCTCATCCTAACCCTCACCCTCACCCTCACCCTAACCCTCACCCTCACCCTAGTCCTTAACCTAACCCTAACCCTAACCCTCACCCTAAATCCCCCCTCCCACTCAGCCTAACCCTAAACCCAACCCTAATCCTAACCCTAACCCTCACCCCCATCCTCACCATAACCCTAACACCAACGCTAATGCTGAACCTCACCCTCACCCTCACCCTAACTCTAACCCTAAAAATTACCCTAACCCTAAGCGTAACCCTCACCCACACCCTAACCCTAACCCTAAAACTCACCCTAAACCTAATCCTAACCCTAACCCTCACAATCACACTCACCCTAACTGTCACCCGCACGCTCACCCTCACCATCACACTAACCCTAACACTAAATCTAACCCGCACCCTAACACTCACCGTCACCCTACCCTCACCCTAAACCTAACTCTCAACCACACCTTAACCCTCACGATCAACCAAACCCTGACCCTCACCCTGAAACTCACCCTCACCCTAACACTCACCCTCATAATAAACATCACCCTAACGCTAAACTTTATCCTAACCCTAACCCTCAACCTAACCCTAACCCTCACCCTAACCATAACCCTCACCCTAATCCTAACCCTCACCCTAACCAAAACTCTTAACCTCACTCTAAACATAACCCTAACACTAATCGTAACACTAAATCTCACCCTCACCTTCAAACTCACCCTAAACCTAACCCTAAACCTAACGCTCACCCTAACCATCATCCTAACTCTAATGCTAACCCTAACCCTCACCTTCACAGTAAACCTCACCCTAACCCTTAACCTCACCATAATCCTAACCCTAACCCTAATCCTCAGCCTAACTCTAAACCTCACACACACTGTAACCCTCACCATCACCCAAACCCACATCCTCACCCTAACATGCACACTAAGCAAAACCCTAACCCTAATCCTAAACCTAACCCTCATCCTCACCCTCACACTAACCCTAACCCTAACCCTTAACCTAACCTTCACCCTCAACCTCACCGTAACACTCACCTTCAGCATAAATATCAACCTAACCCTAACCCTCAGCCTAAACCTAACCCTACGCTCACCCTAAACCTAACCTTCACCCTAACGCTCACCCTATCCCTAATGCTAACCCAACACCTCACCCTCACCCTAACCCTCACCCTAACGCTTCTCCTCACAATGAACCTAATCCTAAACCTCACCCTAACCCTCACACTAACCCTAATCCTCACCATATCACTAACCCTAACCCTAACCCTCAACCTAATCCTTAACCTCACTCTAACCTTAACTCTTACCCTCACGCTAAACCTCACCCTAAACATTACCCTCACCCTAACCCGCCAACTAACCCTAACCCTAAACGTACGGCACACCGTAATCCTCACCCTAACCATAACCCTAACCCATAACCTCAACCTAAACCTAACCCTCACTCTCACCATAACCCTCAACCTAACCCTTATCCTCACATTAACCCTAATCCTCAACCTCACCCTAACCCTCACACTAACCCTTATCATCACCCTATTCCTAACCCTAACCCTAACCCTCACCCTAACCTCAACCTAACCCTAAACCTCACCCTCACCCTAAACCTCACCCTAAACCTTACCCTCACCCTAACCTGCAAACTTACCCTAACCCTAAAACTACGGCTCACCCTAGCCCTCCCCCTAACCATAACCCTAACCTTAACCCTCACACTAAACCTAACTTTCACCCTCACCCTAACCATGCCCCTAATCCTTACGCTCACACTAACCCTATCCCTAACGCTCACCCTAACTCTAATTCTCAACAGAACACTCACCCTCACCCTAACCCTCACCTCACACTAGCCCTCAACATAAACATAACCCTCATGCTCACCATAACCCTAATGCTAACATTAACCCTCAACATCACCCTAAAACTTGCCCTAACCCTTACCCTCACCATAACCCTATCCATCCCCCTTACCCTAAATCTCACCCTAACCCTTTCCCTCACCCTAACCCTCACCCAGCCCTAAACCTATCCCTAACCCTAACGCTCACCCTAACCCTAAGACTTATCCTAACCCTCACCCTCACCATAAACCTCACCCTAAACCTTACCCTCACCCTAAACCTAAACCTAACCCTCAGCCTAACCCTTATCCTAATCCTAACCCTAACCCTAACCCTCAACCTAACCTTAACCCTAACCCTAACCCTAACACTCACACTAACCTTAACCCTCACCCTGACCCTCAACCTCACCCTCAGCCTAAGCCTAACCCTAATCCAAAACTAACCCTTAACCTCATTCTCACCCTAAATCTAAACCTAACCATAACCATCACCCTCACCCTAACCCTCCCCCTCATCCTCCCCCTCACTCTTACCCTCTGCCTAACCCTTATCCTCACACTAACTCTAACTCTAAACCTAACCCTCACCCTAACCGTCACCCCAACACTGACCCTAATCCTCACCTTAACCCTCACCCTAACCTTAACCCTAACGATCACACTAACCCTAATCCTCATCCTAAAGCTAACCCTCACCGTCACCCTAACCCTTACCCTAACCCTAAGCCTAAAACTCACCGTCAGCCTAACCCTCATCCTAACTCTAACCCTAACGCTCACACTCAGCCTCAACCTAACCCTCACACTCACCCTAAACCTACCCTAAATCTAACCCTACCCTCTCCCTACCCCTCATCCTAACCCTAACGCTAACCCTAACCCTCAACCTAACCCTAACCCTACCCCTAATGCTAAACCTCACCCTAAACCTAATCCTCACCCACACCCTAACCCTCACCCTCAACCGAACCCTCACCCTCAACTGAACCCTCATCCTCAGCCTAACCCTCACCCTCACTCTAAACATCACCCAAACCCTAACCCTAACACAAACCTTAATCCATACACTCACACTCACCCTAACCCACACCCTAACGTTTATTCTCACCCTAACACTAACCCTCAACCTAACCCTAACCAAAACCCTCACACTAACCATAACCCTAACTCTAATCCTAACCCTTACCCTGACCCGAACCTTCACTCTCACCCTGACTCTCACCCTCAGCTTAACCCTAACCCTAATCCTATTCCTAATCCTAAACCTCACACTCACCCTAACCCTAACCCTCCCCCTCCCCCTCACCCTAAACATCATCCTAACCCTAAGTCTCACTCTAACCCTAACCCTGACCCTGAACCTAACCTCAGCTTAATCCTCATCCTCACCCTAATCCTCACCCTAACCCTAAACTTTACTTAACCGAAACCCTCACCCTCACCCTCAGCCTAACCCTCACCCTCACACAAGCCCTCAACCTAACCCTAACTTTAACCTTAAACATCAGCCTCAACCTCCCCTTCCTCAGCCTTAACCTAAACATAACCCTAACACTAACCCTGACCGTCAACCCCACCCTCACCCTAACCCTAACCCTAACTCTAACAATAACCCTCACCCTCATCCTAACCCTAATCCTAACCCTAACAATAACTCTAACCCTAATCCTAAAACTCACCCTAACCCTAATCCTAACACTTACCCTCAACCTTTCCCTCACCCTCATTCTAACCCTCACCTTCACGCTGACCCTCACCATCACACTAACTCTCACAAAATCCCTAACCCTCACCCTAGCCCTAACCCTAACCCTCTCCCTCACTTTCCCCCTCACCCTCAGCCTAACCCTAACTCTAACCTTAATCCTAAACTAACCTCACTCTCACCCTCATCCTACCCCTCACCCTCAACCTCACCCTCACCCTCACACTAAACCTCAACCTCACCCTAAACATCACCTTAACCCTAACCCTTACACTGAACCTAACCATAACGCTCACCCTAAACCTCATCCTCAAACTAACCCTCACCCTAAACATTATCCTCACACTAACCCTAACCTTAACCCTAACCTTCACACTAACCCTAAACCTCACTCTAACCGTATCACGACACCTCACCCTAACTCTCACCCTAAAGCTAACCCTAATCCTAACACTCACCCTAAACCTAACTCTAAACCTAACCGTCACCCTCACCCTGATCCTCACCATCACCCAAACGCTCACCCTAAACCTAACCCTAACCCTAAACCTAACCCTCAACCTTAACCTAACCCTCACCCTGACCCTCACCCTAACCCTAACGCTAGCCCTCACCCTAACCCTTACTTTAACCCTAACCTGTACCCTAAACCTAACCCTCATCCTAACACTAACCCTCACACTAACCCTAACCCTAGCCCTCACCCTCACCCTCCCCCTCAACCTAACCCTAACACTCATCCTAACCCTAACCTTAAACCTAAACCTCACACTAAACCTAAACCTCACTCTAACCCTTATCCTCACAGTAAACATAACAGTCATTCTATCCCTAACCCTATCATGCAGCCTAACCCTCACCCTAAACCTAACACTAACCCTAATCCTCATCCTATCCCTAACCTTAACCCTAACCCTCACCCTAACCCTAATGCTAACCCTAACCGTCACCCTCACACTAATCCTCAACCTAACCCATAGCCTCACCCTAACCCTCACCCTCACGCTCACCCTAACCCTAACCCTCACCCTAACCCTCACTCTTACAGTCACCCTCACCCTCAGCCAAACCATATCCCTAACCCTCACCCTAACACTCATCCTATACCTCACCCTCAAACTAACCCTAAACCAAAACGTAACCCTCACCCTAAACCTCACCGTAACCCTAACACTAACCCTAACATTCATCCTCACAATAAACCTCACCCTATAACTTACCCTCACCATAACCGTAACCCTAACCCTAACCCTAATCCTCAACCACACCTTAACCTTCACCCTCACCCCAACCGTCACCCTCACCCTCATTCTCATCCTCACCCTAACCCTCTCCATCACCCTAAACATCACACAAACCCTAACCCTCAACCTGACCCTAACCCTAACCTTCACCCTAACTCTAACCCTCACTCTCAAGCTAATCCTCATCATAAACCTAAACCTGACCTAAAACAAAATCTCACCCTAACCCTCACACTAAACCTCACCCTCACCCTAGCCCTCACCCTAACCCTAACCCGATCCCTTACCCTCAACTGCACCCTAACCCTCACCGTAACCCTTACCCTCACCTTAACCCTAACCCTAATCATAACCCTCACACTATCCCTTACCCTCACCCTAACCCTAACCCTAACCCTAACCCTATAACCCGCACACTAACCCTCACCCTCACCCTAACCTTAACCCTATTCCTAATCCTAACCCTCACAATCACCCTCAACCTAAACCTAACCCTAACCTGAACCCTCACCCTCACACTCACCGAACTGTCACCCTCACCCTAAACATCACCCTAACCCTAATCCTAAGGTAAACGAAACCCTCACCCTCACACTAACCCTCACCCTCACCCTAGCCCTAACCCTAACCATAACCATAACACTTACCCACACCCTAACCCTCACCCTCATCCTCACTCTAACCCTAATTCTAACCCTAATGCTCACCCTAACCCTCTCCCTAACCCTAAATGTAACCCTAACCCTCAACCTCATCCTAACCCTCAAGCTCAACGGAACACTCACCCTCACCCTAAACCATACTTTCACAACAGTCATCACCCTAACGCTAACCCTCAACTTAACCCTAACCCTAACCCCCACCCTAACCCTAATCCGTACCCTAACGCTCAGCCTAACCCTTACCCATAACATAATACTAACAATCACCCTCAACCTTACCATCACCCTAACCCTTACCCTCACCCTAACCCTCACACTAACCCTCACACTAACCCTAACCCTCACCCTCGCCCTAACGCTCACCCTAACCTTTACCCTCACCCTCACCCTAACCCTCACCCTAAACTTTACCCTGACCCTAAACCTAAACCTAACCCTCACCCTAACCCTAAAACTACCCCTTATCCTATCCCTAAACCTGACCTTAACACTCACCCTAACCTTAACCCTAAACATCACACTAACCCTAACCCTAACCCTCACCCTCACCCTCAGGCTAACTCTAATACTAAACCTAACCCTCACCCTCACCCTAACTCTAACCATAAACCTAACCCTAACCCTTACCTTAACCCTCAACCTCACCCAAATCCTCAACCTAACCTTACCTTAACCCTTACCTTAACTAAACCCTTACCCACAGCCTCACCCTAACCCTCACCCTCACCCTAGCCCACAACCTATCCCAAACCCTAAACCTAACCTTCACACTAACCTAACCATAACACTTAGGATAAAGCTTTTCCTATCCCTAAACCTAAAACATATCTTCACCCTAACCAAACCCTAACCCTAACCCTAACCCTCACCCTCATCCTCACTCTAACACTAATTCTAACCATAATGCTCACCCTACACCTCTCCCTAACCCTAAATATAACCCTAACCCTCATCCTCATCCTAACCCTCAAGCTCACCTGAACACTCACCCTCACCCTAAACCATACTCTCACAACAGTCATCAGCCTAACTCTAACCCTCACCCTAACCCTAACCTCAGCTTAACCCTCACCCTCAACCTAATTCTCACCATAACCCTAACCATAAGGTAAATGAAACCCTCACCCTCACACTAACCCTCACCTTCACCCGAGCCCTAACCCTCACCCTAACCATAACTTACCCACACCCTAATCCTCACCCTCATCCTCACTCTAACCCTAATACTAAACATAATGATCACCCTACCCCTCTCACTAACACTAAATGTAACCTTAACCCTCACCCTCATCCTAACCCACAAGCTCAACTGAACACTCACACTCACACTAAAACATACTCTCACAACAATCGTGAACACTCACCCTAACCCTCACCCTAACCCTCACCCAACCCTCACACTAACCCTAACCCTCACACTCGCCCTAATGCTCACCCTAACCTTTACCCTCACCCTCACCCTAACCCTCACCCTAACCTTTACCCTGACCCTAACCCTAAACCTAACCCTAAACCTAACCCTCATCCTAACCCTTATCCTAAATCTAAACCTAACCATAACCCTAACCCTAACCCTAATCCTCACACTAACCCTAACCTTAACCCTCAGCCTAACACTCATCCTAACCCTAACCCTAATCCTAACCCTCACCCTAACCGTAACCCTACCCATAAAACTCACGCTAACCCTAACCCTCACCCTCACCCTCAGGCTAACTCTAATTCTAAACCTAACCCTCACCCTCACCCTATCTCTAACCCTAAACCTAACCCTAACCCTCACTTTAAACCTCAACCTCACCCTAATCCTCAAACTAACCTTACCTTAACCCTTACCTAAACTAATCCCTTACACTCACTCTCACCCTAACACTCACCCTCACACTAGCACGCACCCTAACCCTAACCCTAAACCTAATCTTCACACTAACCCTAACCATAACCCTCAGGATAAACCTTATCCTAACCCTAAACCTAAAACAAAACTTCACCCTAACCTAACCCTAACCCTAACCGTAACCGCACACTAAACCTAACACTAACCCTAACACTAACCCTCAGCCTAGGCCTAAACCTAACCCTAACCCTCACCCTAAACCTAATCCTAACCCTAACCCTCAACCTAACTGTAAACCTCACCCTCATCCTCACCCTCACCCTCAGCCTAAACCTAGTGCTAACCCTAATCCTAACCCTCACCCTAACCCTAACCCTCACCCTAACCTTTACCCTCACCCTCACCCTAACTCTCACCCTAACCTTTACCCTGACTCTAACCCTAACCCTAAACCTAACCCTCGCACTAACCCTAAACCTAACCCTCAACCTAACCGTTATCCTAAACCTAAAACTAACCCTAACCCTCACACTAACACTAACACTAACCCTAACCTTCACACTAACCCAAACCCTAACCCTAAGCCTAACGCTCATCCTAAACCTAACCCTAACCCTAACACTCACCCTAACCCTACCCCTAACCCTAACACTCACCCTGAACCTAACCCTCACCCTCACCATCAGGCTAATTTTAATACTAACCCAAATACTAACCCTCACCCTCACCCTAACTCTAACCATAAACCAAACCTAACCCTCACACTTACCCTCACCCTATCCCTAAACCTATCCCTAACCCTCACCCTAAACCTAACCCTAAGCCTAACCCTCACACTAAACCACACCCTAACCCTTACTCTCACCATAAATCTAAATCTAACCCTAATAATCACCCTAAACATAACTCTCCACTACACTCTAACCCGGACCCTGACCCGATTCCTCACCGACACCCTAACACTCTTCCTAACCCTAACCCTAATCCTAAACCTAAGCCTCACCCTCAAAGTCACCCTAACCCTGCACCTAACGCTAACCCTCACCTACAACCTCACCCTAATCTTCACCCTAACCCTAACCCTAACCCTACCCTTCACCATAACACTCATAGTAACCCTAACCCTAATACTAACCTTCAACCTAACCCTAACCCAAGCCCTAACCCTCACCCTCACACTAAACCTAAACCTAACGCTAAAACTCAACCTAACACTAAACTTCACCCACACCCTAAATCTCACCCACACTTGAACCCTCAACCTCTCCCTCACACTAAACATCACCCAAACCCTAACCCGCAACCTAACCCTTGCCCTAACACTAACAATAACCCTAACCCTAACCTCAGCGTGACACTATCCCTGACATAAAGCAAACCCTCACCCTCACACTCACTCTAACACTCACCCTCACCCTAACCCTCACCATCCCCCTAACCATAACCCTAACCATCAACGTCACCCTCACCCTCACCCTCAGCCTAAACTTAACTCTAACCCTAACCCTCACCCTCACCCTCACCCTAACCCTATCCCTAACCCTAACCCTCACCCCAACCCCAACCCTAACCCTCACCCTAACACTAACCCTCATCCTCACCCTCACCCTAATCCTAAACCTAAAGGTAATCCTAACCCTCACCCTCACCCTAAACTTCACCCTAACCCTTACCCTGACCCTCACCCTAACCCTAAACCTAACACTCAGCCTAAACCTTATCCTAACCCTAAACCTAAAACTAAACTTCACCCTAACCAAAACCTAACCCTAACCCTAACCCTCACACTCACACTAACCTTAACCTTAACCCTGAGCCTAACGCTCATCCTAACACTAACCCTAACCATAACCCTCAACCTAAACCTAACCCTAACCCTAACCCTCACCCTAACCCTAAACCTCACCCTCAAACTCACCCTCACCCTCAGCCTAAACCTACTGCTAACCCTAACCCTAACCCTCACCCTCAACCTAACTCTAACTCAAAACCAAACTCTCCCCCGCCCACTCACACTCACTCTAACCCTCACTCTAACCCTAACCCTCACCCTCACCTCAGCCCAACCCAAGTCCTTACTCTAATCCTAACCCTCAACCTATACCTGAACCTAACCCTAACCCTAATCCTAACGATCACCATAACCCTCACCCTCACCACAGTCCACACCCTAAACCTAACCCTAAACCTAACCCTCACACTAACCCTAACCCTAACCCACAGCCTAAACCTGAACCCAACCCTAAACCTAAAATTAACCATCACCATAACCAAACCCAAACCCTAACCCTAACCTATCCCTAACCCTCACACTAACCCTAACCCTAACACTCAGCCTAACGCTCATCCTAAACCTAACCCTAATCCTAACCCTAAACCTCAACGTAACGCTCATTCTAACCCTAACCTTAACACTAAACCTAAAACTGACCCTCAATTTAACCCTCCCGTAACCCTAATTCTAACCCTAAACCTCACGCTCACCCTAACCCTAATCCTACCACTAACCGTAAACCTCACCCTAACTCTCACCCTAAGGCTCACCCTCAGCCTAAACATCACCCTAACCTTAAGCCACACCCTAACCCTAACCCTAAACCTCACCATAAACTTCACGCTAACCCTAACACTCACCCTAACCATAACCCTACACCTCACCCTACCCCTCACCCTAACCCTTACCCTCACCCTAACCCAAACCCTAACCCTCACCCTCACACTAGCCCTCAAACTTACACTAATCCTAACCATAACCCTAAACCTAAACCTAAACCTTACCCTCACCCTCACCCTCACCCTAACCCTAACCCTAAACCTCACCCTCACTCTAACCCTAACCCTAACACTAATGCTAACACTAAGCCTCACCCTCACCCTAACCCTTACCTTCACCCTCTCCCTCACCCTCTCCCTCACCCTTACCCTAAACCTACCCTTTCAGCCTAACCCTCACCTTAACCCTTACCTTCACTATAAACCTAACACTAACCCTAATCCTCATACTAACCCTAAAACTAACCCGAACCCTAACCCTCACTTTAACCCTTTCCCTAATCCTAACCCTCACCCTAACCCTCACACTAATGCTAACTCTAAACCTAAACCTCACCCTCACCGTAACCCTCACTGTCACCTTAACACTCAACATCACCATAATCCTCACCCTAACCCTAACCCTCACACTAAACCTCACCCTAACCCTTACCCTTACCATAACCTTAACCCTAACCCACACCTTAACCCTCAACTTCACCATCACCCTCACCCTCAACCTAACCGTAATCCTAACATTCACCCCAACCCTAACTCTCACCCTAACCCTCGCCCTCACCCTAGCCCTCACCCTAGCCCTCACCCTAAGCCTAGCCCTAACCCTCACCCTCACCCTCGACCTCAGCCTCACCCTAAACCTAAACCTAATCCTAACCCTATTCCTAACCCTCACCCTCAAACTAAACCTAACCGTAAACCTAATGCTAACCCTAAACCTCTCCCTCACTTTAACCCTAATCCTAAACCTCACCCTAACCCTAATACTAAGACTAATGCTATCCCTAACCCTAACCCTCACTCTAACACTAATGCTAACCCTAATACTCAACCTCACCCTAAACCTCACCTTAAACCTTACCCTCATCCTAACCCTCACGTAACCCTAAAACTAAACCTAACCCTCACACAAACACTCACCCTAAACCTTACATTAACCCTATCCCTCACCCTAACCCTCCATATGTCCCTTATCCTCACATTAACCCTAACCCTAACCCTACACCTCACCCTAATGCTAACACTGAACTCAACCCTAACACTAACCCACACCCTTACCCTACACCTAATCCTCATCCAAATGCTCACCCTAACCCTAACACTAACCCTATCCTGCAAACTGATCCTAACCCTCACCCTAATGCTTACCCTCACCCTAACCCTAAGCGTCACACTAAACCTAACCCTCACACTAACTCTAGCCATAATCCTCACCCTAACCCTCAATCTAACCCCCAACCTAACCCTAACCCTAAACATTACCCTAACCCCAACTCTCACCCTCACCCTCACCCTCACCCTAAACATCACCCTAACCCTAACCCTAACCCTAACCCTAACCCTCACCTTAACCCTAACCCTCACCTTCAACCTCACCCTCAGCCTAATCCTCACCCTAAACCTAACCCTAACCCTAACCCTTTCCTAACTGAAAACTGCACCCTCACACTAACCCTCAACCTCACCCTAGCCCTCACCCTAAGCCTAACCCTAACCCTCACCCTCTCCCTCAAACTCATCCTCAACCTCAGCCTCACCCTAACCCTAAACCTAATCCTAAACCTAACCCTCAACCTCACCGTCACTCTAACTCTAATGTTAAACCTAATGCTAACCCTAACCATAAACCTATCCCTAACCCACAGCCTAACCCTAACCATAATCCTAACCCTAATCCTAATCCTAACCCTAACCCTAACCCTCAACCTAAACCTAACCCTAAACATTACCCTAACCCTAACACTCACCCTCACCCTCACCCTCACCCTCAGCCTAACACTAACCCTAACCCTAATCCTAACCCTAACACTCACCTTCACACTCACCATAACTGGAACCCTAACCATAACCTAAACCTCCCCCTAACCATAAACCTATCCCTAACCCACACTCTAACCATAAACATCACCCTAACCCTAACCCTCACACTCACCCTAACCCTAAACCTCACCGTATCTCTAGCCTTAACCCTAACGCTAAGCCTAACCCTCACCCTCAACCTAAACCTCACCCTAACCCATACCCTCACCATAACCCTAAGGGTAACCCTAACCCTAATCCTCACACTCACCTTAACCCTCACCCTCACCCTATCACTCACCCTAACCCTAACCCTCACCCTCACCCTAACCTTCACCGTCACCTTATCCCTCAACCTAACCCTAACCGTCACCCACACCCTAACACTCACACTCAACTGAACCCTCACCCTAACCCTAACCCTAACCCTCACCCCAACCATAACCCTCACCCTAACCCTAAATTTATCCCTCAAACTCACCCTAACCCTAACCCTAACCCTTACCCTAACCCTCACCCTAACCCTTAATCTAACCCTAACACTCACTCTTACCCTAATCCTCAACCTAACCCTTATCCTTCCACCAACCCTAACCCCAACCCTCACACTAAACCTAATCCTCACCCTATCCCTAACCATAACCCTCACCCTAACCCTAACCCTAACCCTCATCCTAATCCTAACCTTAACCCTAACAGTCACCCTCACCCTAACTCTCACCAACACACTAACTCTCACCCTCACCCTCACCCTCACTCTCACCCTAACCCTCACCAACACCCTAAGCCACACCCTCAACCGAATCCTCACTCTCACCCTCACCCTCACCATAAACATCACCCTAACCCAAACCTAACCCTAACCCTCACCCTCAACCTAACTGTCATCCTAACCCTTATCCTGACCCTAACACTAACCCTAACCCTAAACTTCACCCTAACCCTAACCCTCACCTGAACCCTCACTCTCACCTTCACCCTCACCCTAAACATCACCCTAACCCTAAACCTCACGCTAACCCTAACCCTAACCCTCACCCTAACCCTAACCCTCACCTTAAAGCTCACCCTCACACAAATCCTCACCCTAAACCTAACAATAAACATTTCCTAACAAAAAATATCACCCTCACCCTAGCCCTCACCCTAAACCTAACCCTAAACTTAACCCTCACCCTCACTCTCACCCTCACCCTCAGCCAAACCTAACCCTACCCTAATACTAACCCTAACCCACACCCTCACCCTCACCCTCACCTGCAACCTAACCACAACAATAACACTAACCCTCACCCTAACACTGAACCTCAACCTCACCCTCATCCTAAACCTAATCCTAACCCTAACTCTAATCCTAATCCTCACCCTCAACCTAACCCTCACCCTAACCCTTACTCCCACCTTCACCTAACCCTAACCCTAACCCTCACACTAACCCGAACCCTCACCCTAACCATACCACTAACCCTTACCCTTACCCTCACCCTAACCCTAACCCTAACAGTAACCTTAAACCTAAACCTAGTCCTCACACTAACCCTAACCCTCACCCACACATTAACCCGAACGCTCACCCAAACCCTCACCCTAACCCTAACCCTAAACCTAACCATAACACTCCCACTAAACCTAAACCTCACCCTAACTGTAACCCTACACATCAGCCTAAATCTCACCCTAAACCTAACCCTAACCCTAATCCTTACCCTATCCCTAAATAAAACCCTCACCCTCACACTCACCCTAGACCTCACCCAAACCCTACCCCAAAACCTAACCCTCACACTAAACCTAATTCTCACCCTATCCCTAACCCTTCCCCTCAGCCTAAGACTCACCCTAACCCTTACCCTAAACCTAATCCTCACCCTATCCCTAACACTAACCCTAACCCACACACTCACCCTAGCCCTCACCCTAACCTCATCCTAACCCTATCCCTAAACTTAAACCTCACCCTCATCCTATCCCTCACCCTATACCTTACCCCTAACCTAATCCTATCCCTGACCCTAACCTTAACCCTAAAACTCACACTAACTCTAACCCTCACCCTAACCCTAACCATACCCCACAGCCTAATCCTCATCCTAACCCTAATCCTATACCTCAACCTAACCCTAAACCTAACCTTAACCCTCACCCTCACCCAAAACCTAACCCTCACCCTCACCCTCACACTCACACTCAGCCTAACCCTAACACTAACCCTAATCCTAAACCTAACCCTCAGCCACAGCCTCACCAAAACTCTAACCCGAACCCAAACCATAAACCTCCCCCTTCACCCAAACCCTCACCCGAACCCTCACTCTCACGCTACAGCTCACCCTCACCTTCACCCTAACCCTAACCCTCAATGTAACCCTAAACCTCACCCTCACCCTCAAACTCACGCTAACCCTAAGCCTCACTGTTACCCTAAAACTCACCCTAACCCTTAACCTTACACTAACCCTAACCCTCACACTAAACCTAAGCCTCACCCTCACCCTTACCCTAACCCTACCCTCACCCTAACCCTCAACCTAACCGTAACGCTCACCCTCACCCTAACCCTAACCCTAACCCTAACGCTCACCCTCACCCTAACCCTCAACCTCACCCTCAAACTCATACTAACCCTAACCCTCACACTAAACCTAACCCTCACCCTCACCCTAACCTTAACCCTACCCCTCACCCTACCCCTCACCCTCACCCTAGCCCTCACCCCTACCCTAATCCTAACCCTGACCCTAATCTTAAACCTAAAACTCATACTAACCCTAACCCTCACCCTGACCCTAACCCTACCCCACACCCTAACCCTCATCCTAACCCTAACCCTAACCCTATCCCTCACCCTAACCCTAACTCTAATATTAACCCTAACCCTCACCCAAAACCTAACCCACAACCTCACCCTCACCCTCTCCCTCACCATCACCCTAACTCGAAACCTAACTGTACCTCTCACCCTCACCCTCACCCTAACCCTAACCCTAACCCTCACCTTAACCCTCACCCTAATCCTAACCCTGATCCTAACCCTCACCCTAAAGCTAACACTAAACCTAAACCTCACCCTCACCCTAACCCTCAGCATCACCCTAACCCTCACCCAAACACGAACCCTCACCTCAACCTAATCCTCACTCTCACCCTAACTGTAAACCTAACCCTAATCCTCTCCCAAACCCTCAACCTCATCCCCACCTTAAGGCTAACCCTAACCCTAATCCTAAACCTAACCCTCACCCTAACCCTAACCCTAACCCTAATCCTAAACCGAAACCTCACCTTCAGCCTAAAACTACCTCTAAACATCACCCTCACACTCAACCTTACCCTATCCCCAACCCTAAGCCTTAGCCTAACCCTAACCCTCACCCTAACCCTAACCATAACACTCACCCTCACACTCACCCTAAACCTAACAATAACCCTACCCCTCACACTAACCCTTACCCTCACACTTACCCTAAACCTAACCCTAAACCTCACATTAACCCTAAACCTCACCCCAACCCTGACCCTACCCCTCACCCTAAACCTCACCCTAATCCAAACCCTAACCCTAACCCACACCCTAAACCTAACTGTAACCCTCACCCTCAGGCTAACCCTCATCCACACCCTAATCCTCACCCTCACCCGAACCCTCACCCTCACCCTAACCCTCACCCTCACCCTAAACATCACCCTAAACCTAACCCTCACCGTAACCCTAATCATAAACCTCAACTTCACCCTCACCCTCAGCCTAACCCTAGTCCTTAACCTAATCATAATACTCACCCTGACCCTAACCCTCACCCTCACCCTTACCCGATCCTTCACCTAACCCTAAACCTAACACTCACACTAACCCGAACCCGAACCCTAACCATAAAACTAACCCTAACCCTTACCCTCACCCTAATCCTAACCCTAACAGTAACACTAACCCTAAAGCTAGTCCTCACACTAACCCTAACCCTCACCCACTACTTAACCCGAAACCTCACCTGAACCCTCACCCTAACCCTAACCCTAAACCTAACCCTAAGACTCCCACTAAACCTAACCCTCACCCTAACTGTAACCCTACCCATCAGGCTAAACCTCAGCATAACCCTAAACCTAACCCTAATCCTACACCTAATCCTCACACTCACACTCACCCTATCCCTAACCCTAACATTCACCCTCACTCTAAGGCTAAGCCTAACCCTCACCCTCACCCTCAACCAAACCCTTAACCTCACCTTAACCCTAACCATAACCCTCACCCTAACCCTAAACTACTCCGCAAACTAACCCTATCCCTAACCCTCAACCCAACCATGATGCTAACACAAATGCTCACTCCCAACCTAACCCTTAGATTAACCCTTACCCTCAACATAACCCTATCCCTCACCCTCTCCTTAACCCTCACCCTACCCCTTCCCCTCTCCCTAAACCTCACCCTACCCCAAACCCTAAACCTAACCCTAACCTTCACCCTAACCCTCACACTAACTCTAACCCTAACCCTCACTCTAACCCTCACCCTAACCCTAAACCTAACCCTAACCCTGACCCTCACCCTAGCTGTCATCCTAACCCTTACCCTCACCCTAACCCTAAACCTAAATCTCATAATAACCCTAAAACTACCCCTCAGCCTAATCCTAACCCTAACCTTCACCCAACCCTGATGCTAACACAAATGCTCACTCTCAACATAACCTTTAGATTAACCCTTACCCTCACCATAACCCTATCCCTCACCCTCTCCTTAACCCTCACCATACCTCTTCCCCTCCCCCTAAACCTTACCCTACCCCAAACCCTAACCCTAACCATAAACTTCACCCTAAGCTTCACCCTAACCCTCACCCTAACCCTCACCCTACCCCTTACCCTCAACTTCACCTAAACCTACACCTAACCCTCACACTAACCCGAACCCTCTCCCTAACCGTAACACTAACCCTACACCTCAGCCTAAGACTCACCCTAAACCTAAACATAACCCTCACCCTATTCCTAACCCTAATTTTAACCGTCACACTAACCCTAGCCCTCACCCTAACCTCAGCCTAACCCTATCCCTAACCCTAAACCTCAGCCTCATCCTAACCCTCACACTAACCCTAACCCTCACCCTAACACTAACCCTAACCCACAGCCTAACCCTCATCCTAAAACTAATCCTAACCCTATCCCTCACCCTAACCCTAACCCTAACATTAAGCCTAACCCTCACCCTAACCCTAACCCTCACCCTCACCCTCACACTCACCCTCAGCCTAAACCTAACCCTAACCCTAATCCTAAACCTAACCCTCACCCACACACTCACCTTAACTCTAACCCGAACACTAACAATAACCCTCCCTCTCCCCTTCCCCCTCACCTGAATGCTCACTCTCACCCTAATACTCAACCTCACCCTAACCCTAACACTGTCCCTAACCCTCACCCTAACCTTAAATCTCACACTCACCATCAACCTCACACTCACCTTAACCCTCACCATCACCCAAACCCTAACCCTAACCATTAACCTCACGATAACCCTAAACCTAACCCCTCCCCTCACCTGAAACTTCACCCTCACCCTCACCTTAAACATCACCTTAACAATAACCCTCACCTAACCCTAACACTCATCCTAACCCTAACCCTCACCTCAGCCGTCAACCTCATCCTAATCCTCACCCTAAACTTACCCAAACCCTTACCTAAAGTAAACCCTCACCCTCACCCTAACCCAACCCTAAACCTAACCTCATACTAACCCTAACCCTAATCCTCAGCCTAACGTTCATCCTAAACCTAACCCTAACCCTAACCGTCACCCTAACCCTAACCATAAACCTAACCCTCACCCTATCCCTAACCCTCACCCTCACCCTGACCCTAACCCTAATCCTAAACCTAACCCTCACCCTCACCCTAAACTTAATCCTAAGAGTAACCCTCATCCTCACCCTCATCCTCACCCTCATCCTAAACTTAAGCCTCACCCTCATCCTAAACGTAGCCCTAACCATCACCTTCATCCTCATCCTCACCCTTAACCTAACCCTAACCCTCAACCTAATCCTCACCGTAACCCTAACCCTAACCGTAACTCTCACACTAAACCTAACCCTCAGCCTCATCGTAACCCTAACCCTACCCCTCACCCTAACCCTCACCCTCACCCTAACTCTAACCCTAAACCTAACCCTAACGTTCACGCTAACCCTAAACCTACCCCTCCCCCTCACCGAACCTTCACCCTCACCCTCACCCTAAACATCACCCTAACATTAACCCTCACCCTAATCGTAACCCTAAGGCTCACCCTAACCCTAACCCTCAACTTAACCCTCAATCTCACCCTAATCCTCACCCTAACCTTACCTTAACCCTTACCTAAACTAAACCCTCAACCTAACCCTCACCCTTACCCTAGCCCACACCCTAACCCTAACGCTAAACATAACCCTCACACTAACCCTAAATCTTACCATCAGCCTAAACCTTATCCTAAACCTAAAACTAACCTTCACCCTAACCAAATCCTAAACCTATCATTAACCTTAACCCTAACCCTCACACTAACCCTAAACCGAACCCTCAGCCTAACGCTCATCCTAACCCTAACCCTAAACCTAACCCTAACCCTCACCCTAAACCTCACCCTCACCCTTACTCTCACCATAACCTTAACCCTAACCCACACCCTAACCCTCACCTGAACCCTCACCCTCACCCTAACCCTAACCGTAACTGTAAACCTCACCCCAACCATAACCCTCACCTTAACCCTAACTCTAACCCTCACACTCAACTGAACCCTAACCCGAACTCTAACCCTATACCTCACCCTAACCCAAACTCTAAACCTAACCCTAACACTTACTCTCATCCTAATCCTCACCCTAAGCCTTTTCCTCACACTAACCCTAAACCTAACCCTCACCATCACCCTAACCCTCCCCCTCACCGTAACCCTCACCTACACCCTAACCCTCACCTTCACCTTAACCCTCACCCTAAACATCACCCTAAACATCACCCAAACCCTAACGCTCAGTCTAATGCTAACCCTAACCCTCACGTTAACCCTAAACCTCACCTTCAACCTCACCCTCAGCCTAATCCTCACCCTAAACCTAACCCTAACCCTTTCCTAACAGAAAACCGCACCCTCACCCTAACCCTCACCCTCACCCTAGCCCTCACCCTAACCCTAAAACTAATCCTAACCCTAACCCTCACCCTCACCCTCACTCTAATCCTAACCCTCAACCTCACCCTAACCCTAACCCTAACCCTAACCCTCACCCTAACCCTCAACCTCACCCTAAACATCTCCCTAACCCTAACCCTCAACCTAACCCTAACACTAACCCTCACCCTGAACCTAACCTCAGCTTAATCCTCATCCTCAGCCTAATCCTCACCCTAACCCTAACCTTTACCTAACCAAAACCCTCACCCTCACCATCAGCCTAACCCTCACCCTCACCCAATCCCTCACCTTAACCCTAAACTTAACCCTAACACTCACCCTCAACCTCCCCTTCCCCATCAGCCTTACCCTAACCATAACCATAAGACTAAACCTAACCTTCAACCCCACCCTCACCCTAAACCTAACCCTAACCTACAACCTAACCCTAACCCTTATGCTAAACCTTACCCTCAAACTTACCCTAACCTTAACCCTAACACTCACCCTAAACCTAACCCTAACCCTAATGCTAACCCTAACCCTCACCCTCACCCTAACCCTCACCCTAACTCTAACCCTACCCCTCAGCCTACCCCTCACACTCACCCTGACCCTCACCCTCACCCTAACACTAATGCTAACCCTAATCCTCAACCTCACCCTAACCGTTTCCCTAACCCTAACCCTCAACATAAACCTATCCTTTAACCTCAACCTAACCCTCACCCTAAACCTTTCGCTCACCCTAACCCTCACCCAACCCTAACCCTAACCCTAACCCTCACGCTAACCCCCATCCTAAACCTCACCCTAACCCTAAGGGTAACCCTAACCCTCAGTCTCACCCTAACCCTCACCCTAAGCCTTATCCTCACACTAACCCTAATCCTAAGCCGAAACCCTCACCCTAAGCCTAACACTCACCCTAACCCTAACCCTAACCCCAACCCAAACCCTAACCCTAACCCGAATCCTCACCTGAACCCTAACACTCACGGTCACCCTAAGCCTCACCCTTACCCTAACCCTCACCTACACCCTAACTATTCCTCTACCCTGAACCCTAACTCTCACCCTAAACCTCACCCTCACCCTAAACATCACCCTAATCCTTACCCTCACCCTAACTCTCACCCTCACACACACCCTAACCTTCACCGTCACCCGAAACCTCTCACTCTCCCTAACTTTCACCTTCACCTGAAACATCACCCTAACCCTCACTCTCACCCTAACCCTCACTCTAACACTTAACATCACCCTAACCCTAACCCTAACCCTAACTCTCACACTAAACCTAACCCTCACATTAAATCTAACACTAAATCTACCCGTCCCCCTAAACCTCACCCTAACCATAGCCATGAAAGCTAGGGTGAGTCTCAATCATATCCTCAAACTCAGCCTCACCCTAACCCTAACCCTCATCCTAGCGCTCAACCTAACCCTAACTCTAACCCTAACCCTAACTCTAAACCTCACCTTCACCCTCACCCTCACCCTCACCCTCAGCCTAATCCTAACCCTAACCTTAATACTAACCCTAAACCTAACACTAAACCTACATCTACCCCTACCCCTAACCCTAACCCTCACCTTCACCCTCACCCTAACCCTTACCCTCACCCTCACCCTAAACCTCACATTAAGTCCAACCCTCACCCTCACCCTAAACCTCACCCTCACCCTCACCCTACACCTAAACCTAACCCTCAACCTCACCCTCACACTCACACTAACCCTAACCCTCACCCTCACCCTCACGCTAAACCAAACCCTAACCCTCTCCATAACCCTCACCCTAACCCTAATGCAAAACGAAATCCTCACCCTCACCCTAAACCTAAAGCTAACCCTAATAGACACCCTCACCCTAAAGCTCACCCTAACCCTTACACTCACCCTAACTCTAACCCTAACCCTCATACTAACCATAACCCTCACCCTAAACCTAAACCTACTTCTCACCCTAAGGCTCACCCTATACCTAACCCTAACCCTAATACTCACCCTAACCCTAAACTTCATCCTAACCCTCGCCCTCACCCTAATCCTCACACTAACCCTAACCCTAATACTTACCTAACCGAAACCCTCATCCTCACACTCATCCTCACCCTATTCCTCAACCTCACCATCGCCCTCACCATAACCCTAAACCTAACCCTCTCCCTAAACATAACATTAACTTTAACCCTCAACATAACCCTCACCTAGCCCCAACCCGAAATTTAACCCTCAGCCTAACCCTCACCAAAACCCATACACTCACCCTCACCCTCACCCAAAACCTCAGACTAAACCTAAACCTAACCCTAACCCTAACACTAACACTAAACAAAACTCTCATCCTATCCCTCAAACTAAGGCAAAACCTTACCCTAACCCTCACCCTCACCATCACCCCAAACGTAACACTGACCCTCACCCTCACCCTAATCCTTAACCTCACCCTAACCCTAAAACATACCCTTACCCGAACCCTCACCCTAATCCTAATATTCACCCTAACCCTACCCCTACCCCTTACCCTAACCCTCACCCTAACCCTAACCCTAACACTAACCTTCACCCTAACACTAACCCTAAACCTATCCCTAACCCTCAAATACACCCTAATCCTCACCCTAACCGTAATGCAAACCCGAACCCTAAACCTCAACCTAACCCTAACCCTAACCCTAAACCTCAAACTAACCCTAACCATCACCCCAACCATAAACTTCATCCTATCCCTGACCCTCACCCTAACCCTAATCCTAACCCTTACCTAACTGAAACGCTCTCCCACACCCATTCCCTCTCCCTAACCCGCAATCTCACAATAGACCTCACCATAAACCTTATGCTAAACCTAAAAATAACCCTCACTCTAAACCTCACCCTCACACTAAACCTAACCCTAAGCCTCACCCTAACCCTCACCATCACCCGAACCCTAACCCTCACCCTCACTCTCCCCCTAACCCTAAACCTAACCCTCACCATAATTTTAACCCTCACCATAACCCTAACCCGAACTCTCACCCTCACACTCACCCTAAACCTAAACCTAAACTTCACCCTAACCCTCAACCAAACCCGAATGCAAACCCTAAACCTCACCCTCAACTTAACCCGAAAGCTAACCCTAACCCTCACCCTCACCCTAAACCTCACCCTAATCCTTACCCTCACTCTAAGCCTAACCCTAACTCTAACCCTCATACTAACCCTAACCCTCATCCTAACACTAACCCTACCCCTCAACCTAAGCCTCACCCAATAACTAACCCTAACCTAAACCGAACACTAACTCTCACTGTCACCTTAAACCTCACCCTCATCCTAACATTAACATTACCACTAACCCTCACCTAAACCTAACCCTAACCCTAAACCTCACACTAACACTCACCCTAACGGTAACCCTAACCTTCACACTAACCGTAACCCTCACCCTAAATCTAAACCTAAAACTCACCCTCACCCTCAAGCTCATCCTCAGCCAAAAGCTAACCCTAACACTAATCCTAACCCTAAGCCTCATCCACACCCTCACCCTCCGTCTAACCCTAACCCTCAATCTCACCCTCATCCTCACCCTAACCCTCACTCTCACCCTAACCCTAACCCTAACCCTATCCCTATCGCTCATCCTAAACCTCACCCTAACCCAAATGCTAACCATAAACGTCACCCTCACCCTAACCCTCACAATAACCCTTACCCTCACCCTAACCCTAACCCTCACCCTCATTCTAACCCTTACGCTAACACTTACCCACAACCCAACCCTCACCGTAACCCTCACCCTAACCATAAACTTCACCTTAAACCTCACCCTCACCCAAATCCTCACCCTAAACCTAACCCTAAAACTTTCCTAACCAAAAATTTCACCCTCATCCTAGCCCTCACCATAAACCTAACCCTAAACTTAATCCTCACTCTCACCCTCACCCTCAGCCTCACCCTAACCCTAAACCTAATCCTATCCCTAACTCTGAACCTCACTCTCAGTGTAACCCGAATCCTAACCTGCACCCTAAACCTAACCCTAACCCTAATCCTAACACTCAACCTTACCCTAACCCTAACTCTAATGCTAACCCTAACCCTCACCCTCACCCTAAACCTAACCCTAACCATCACCCTCACCCTCACCCTAACCCTAACCCTTAACCTAACCCTAACCCTAAACCTAAACCTAAACCTAAACCTCACTCTCACCCTCACCCTAAACCTAACCCTAACCCTCACCCTAAACCTAACATTCAACAGAACCCTAAACCTAACAATCACCTTCACCCTCACCCTAACCCTAACCCTAACCCTCACCATAACCCTCACGCAAACCCGAAACCTCACCTCACCCTAAACCAAAAGCTAACCCTGTCTCCCTCACCCTAAACCTCACAGTAAACCTTATCCTCACCCTAATTCTAACCCTAACCCTCACACTAACCCTAACCCTCAACCTAACCCTAAACCTACCTGTGACCATAACCCTCACCCTATCCCTCACCCTAACCCTATCCCTCTCCCTAACCCTAACCCTTACCCTCACGCTAACCCTAACCCTAAACCTTACCCTAACCCTAACCCTCACACTCACCATCTGCCTAACACTAACCATAACCCTAATCCTAACCCTAAATCTCACCCTCATACTCACCCTAACTCAAACCGTAACCCTAATCCTAACCCTCACAATAACCCTAACCCTATCCCTAACCCTCACCCTAACCCTAAACCTCATCCAACCCTAATCATATCCCTCATCCTAACCCTAACCCTAACACTAATTCTAACCCTAACCCTCACCCACACCCTCACCCTAACTCTAAACCTAAACCTAAATCTAACACTCACCCTCACCCTCACCCTAACCTAAAACTTATCCTAACCCTCACCCTAACCTTAAAGCTCACCGTATACCTCACACTCACGCTAATGCTAACCTAAACTCTAACCCTCACCCAAATCCTCACCCTCTCCATAAGCCTAACCCTAACCCTCACCCCAACCCTAACCCTAAACCTCACCCTAACCCTAACCCTCATGCTCACTCTCTGCCTATCACTAACCCTAACCCTAATCCTAACCCTAAAGCTCACCCTCATACTCACGCTAACTCAAATCGTAACCCTATCCCTAACCCTCACAATAACTCTAACCCTATCGCTAACCCTCACCCTAACCCTAAACCTCATCCTAACCCTAATCCTAACCCTCATCCTAACCTTAACCCTAACACTAATTCTAACCCTAACCCTCACCTTCACCCTCACCCTAACTCTAAGCCTAAACCTAAACCTAACACTCACCCTCACCCTCACCCTAACCTAAAACTATCCATAACCCTCACCCTAACCTTAAAACTCACCCTATACCTCACACTCACCCTAACGCTAACCCTAACTCTATCCCTCACCCTAACCCTCACTCTAACCCTAATAATAACCCTAACACTCATCCACACACTAAACCTCACCCTAACACTTACCCTCAACATAAACTTAACCCTAAGCCTAAAACTAATCCTGACCCTAAACCTAACCCTCACCCCCACACACTAAAGCTCACCCTAAGCCTAACCCTAATCCTAATCCTAAACCTAACCCTCACCGTCAAACTCAACCCACCCCTAACTCTAAGCCTAACCCTCACCCTAACCCTAACCCTCAACCTAACCCTAACCCTCACACTCAACCTAAACCTCACCCAAACCCTATCATTACCCCTCTCCCTAACCCTCACCCTCACCCTCACTCTAAGCCTAACCTTTACCCTAACCCTCACCCTAACCCTAAACCTTATCCTATCCCTAACCCTGCCCCTCAACCTAACCCTCATCCTCACCCTAATCCTAACACTAACCCTCACCCTAAACCTAAACCTAACCCTAACCTTCACCGTAACCCTAAACCTAACCCTCACCCTAACGCTATCCCTTACCCTAAACCTCACCTTAATCCTAAACCTGACCCTAACCCTAACCCTCCCCCTCACCCTCACCCTCACCCTAACCCTCAACCTAACCC
The DNA here is from genome assembly GCF_024711535.1 of Dipodomys merriami. Lineage (NCBI taxonomy): Eukaryota > Metazoa > Chordata > Mammalia > Rodentia > Heteromyidae > Dipodomys > Dipodomys merriami. The sequence continues at coordinate 20,125 of NW_027202360.1, read as the reverse complement.
TAACCCTCACCCTAACCCTAACCCGTATGCTATCCCTAAACCTTACCGTCACCATCACCCTCACCCTAACTCTCAACCTCAAAATCAACTTCACCCTACCCCTCAAACTAACCCAAACCCTCACCCTAACACTAACCTTCTCCCTAAACCTAACCCTACCACTCACCCTCACCCTAACCCTTACCCAGACCCTTACCCACACCCTAACACTCACCCTATCCCTAATGCTAACCCTAAACTTCACCAGAACCCTAACCCTCAACCTAACCCTGACCCTCACCTTAACCCTAATCCTAACCCTAATCCGAATTCTCACACTAAACCTAAACCTAACCCTACTGCTCAACCTAACCCTCACCCAAATCATAACACTAACACTCACCCTATACCTAACCCTAACACTAACACTAACCCTCACCCTCACCCTAGACCTCACCCTAATACAAACCCTAACCATAACCATCACCCTCACACTAACACTAACAATAACACTAAACCTAACACTAACCAAAATTCTCACCCTAACCCTCACCATCAACCTAACCTTAACTCTCACCCTTTCCCTTACCCAAACCCTAACCTAACCCTCACGCTCAATCTAACCCTCATTCTAAACCTAACCCTCATCATAACCCTAACCCTAAACCTCACCGTAACCCTCACCCTAAATTTAACCCTAATCCTAAACCTAACCCTCACCCTAACCCTCCCCATAAGCCTAACCTAACACTAACCCTAAACCTAAAAATCACACTAAACCTAACCCTACCCCTCACACTCACCCTAGACTTCAACCTCACCCTAACCCTAATCCTAATCCTAACCATCATCCAAAAGCTAACCCTCATGAGAACCCGAACTCTCACACTCAGCCTCATCCTCAGCCTAAATACCACACTAATCCTAACCCTCACCCTAACCCTAAACCTAACACTCAGCCTATACCTAACAGCCACCCTAACCCAAAACCTCACCCTAATCCTCAAACGAACCCTAACGCTAACCATGACCCTAACACTAACATTCACCCTCACCCTAACCCTCACACTAACCCTTACCCACACCCTCACCCTAAACCTCACATTAACCCTAACCCTCAAACTAACACTAACCCTAACCCTAACCCTCACCCTCACCCTAACCCTTACCTTCACCCTCACCCTCACCCTCACCCTAAACCTAACCCTCACCCTCACCCTTACCCTCACCCTAACCCTGACCCTCACCCTCACCCTAAACCTAACCCTAACCCTAACACTCAACCTAAACCTAACACTCACCATAACCCTAAACCTAATCCTCACCCTCACCCTCACCCTAACCCTAACTCTAAACCTCACCTTCACCCTCACCCTCACCCTCACCCTCACCCTAATCCTAACGCTAAACCTAACCCTAACCCTACCTCTACCCCTCACTCTAACTTTAACCCTCACCCTAACCCTCACACTAAGCCTTATCCTCACCCTCACCCTAAACCTCACATTAACCCTAACCCTCAAACTGATACTAACCCTAACCCTAAACCTCACGCTCACCCTCACCCTAATCCTAACTCTCACCCTCACCCTCACCCTAAATTTACCCCTAACCCTAACCCAAAACCTAAACCTAAACCTCACCCTCACCCTCACGCTAAACCTCACCCTCACCCTCACCCTCACCCTAACCCTAACCCTCACCGTCACCCTCACCCTAACCCTAACCATAACCCTCACCATAACCCTCACTCTAACCCTAATGCAAACCCGAAACCACACCTCACCCTAAACCTAAAGCTAACCCTAACTGTCACCCTCACCCTAAACCACACAATAAGCCTTATCCTCACCCTAACACTAACTCTAACCCTCACACTAACCCTAATCCTCAACCTAACCCTAAACCTACCTGTGACCCTAAGCCTCACCCTATCCCTACCCTAACCCAATCCCTCTCCATAACCCTAACCCTACCCCTCACCCTAACCCTACCCCTAAACCTCACCCTAACCCTAACCCTCACTCTCACACTCACCCTCTGCCTAAAACTAACCCTAACCCTAATCGTAACCCTAAAGTTCACCCTCATACTCACCCTAACTCAAAACGTAACCCTAACCCTAACCCTCACCATAACCCTAACACTATCCCTAACCCTCACCCTAACCCTAAACCTCATCCTAACCCTAATCCTAACCCTCAACTACACCCTAACCCTAAACCTAACCCTAACCCTCACCCTCACCTTAAACCCCACACTGACCCTTACACTCTCCATAACCTTAACCCTAACCCTGAACCTAATACTCACACTAACTATAACCATCACCCTCACCCTACCCCTCAATGTCACCTTAAACCTCACCCTAACACTCACCGTCACCCACACCCTAACCCTCACCCGAAACCCAACCCTCACCCTCACCCTCACCCTAACCGTAACCCTAACACTCACCCCAAACCTAACCCTCACCCGAACCCTAACTCTAACCCTCACCCTCAATTTAACCCTAACATGAACCCTAACCCTAAACCTCACCCTAACCCTAAAGCTAAACCTAACCCTAAATCTTACTCTCATCCTAATCCTCACCCTAACCCGTTTCGTCACACTAACCCTACACCTTAACCCTTACACTAACTCAAACCCTCAACCTAACCCTCACCCTAAACTTAACCCTAACCCTCACCCTGAAACGAAACCTAACCCTTTTCCACACCCTCACCCTAACCCTCACCATCACCCTAACCCTCACCCTAAACCTAACCCTCACCTATAACCTAACCCTCACCCTCAGCCTCACCCTTATCCTCACCCTAAACATCAACCTAACCGTAACACTCAGCCTAACCCTAACCCTAAACCTCACCTTAACCCTAACGCTAACCCTAACCCTCACCCTCACCCTAACCCATATCCTTACCATAACCCTAATGGTAACCCTAACCCTAATACTCACACTCACCCTAACCCTAACCCTAACCCTCACTCTCACCCTCACACTAACCCTAACCCTCACCCTCACCCTAAATCTAACCCTAAACCTAACCCTAAACCTAAACCTCACCCTCACCCTCACCCTCACCCTAAACCTAACCCTAACCCTCACCCTCACCCTCACCCTCACCCTCACCCTAAACCTCACCCTAACCCTAACCCTCACCCTAAACCTAACACTCAACATAACCCTAAACCTAACCCTCACCCTCACCCTCACCCTAGACCTAACCTTATCCCTCACCATAACCCTCACCCTAACCCTAGTGCAAACCCGAAACCTCACCTCACCCTAAACCTAAGCTAACCCTAACTGTCACCCTCACCCTAAATCTCACAGTAACCCTTACCATCACCCTAACACTAACCCTAACCCTCACACTAACACTAAATCTCAACCTAACCCTAAACCTACCAGTGACCCTAACCTTCACCCTATCCCTCACCCTAACCCTATCCCTCTCCCTAACCCTAACCCTACCCCTCACACTAACCCTAACCCTAAACCTGACACTAACCCTAACCCTCATGCTCACCCTCACCCTCTGCCTAACACTAACCATAACCCTAATCCTAACCCTAAAGCTCACCCTAATACTCACCCAACTCAAAACGTAACCCTAACCCTAACCCTCACCATAACCCAAACCCTATCCCTAACCCTCATCCTAACCTTAAACCTCATCCTAACCCTAATCCTAACCCTCAACTTCACCCTAACACTAACGCTAACCCTATCCCTCACCGTAACCCTAACGCTAACCCTAACTCTCAGCCTCACCCTAAACCTCACCCTGAGCCTTACCCTCTCCATAACCTTAACCCTAACCCTAAACCTAATACTCACACTAACTCTAACCATCACCCTCATCCTAACCCTCACTGTCACCTTGAACCTCACCCTAACACTAACCGTCACCCACACCCTAACCCTCACCTGAAACCCAACCCTCAACCTCACCCTCACCCTAACCGTAACCCTAACACTCACCCCAAACCTAACCCTCACCCGAACCCTAACTCTAACCCTCACCCTCAACTTAACCCTAACCCGAACCCTAACCCTAAACCGAACCCTAACCCTAAAGCTAAACCTAACCCTAAATCTTACTCTCATCCTAATCCTCACCCTAACCCTTTTCCTCACACTAACCCAAACACTAACCCGTACACTAACTCAAACCCTCACCCTAAACCTAACCCTAACCCACACCCTGAACCTAACCTAACCCTTTTCCACACTTCTCACCCTAACCCTCACCGTCACCCTAACCCTCAATCTAAAACTAACCCTCAACTATACCCTAACCCTCACCCACACCCTCACCCTTACCCTCACCCTAAACATCACCCTAACCCTCACCCTCACCCTAACCCTAACCCTAACCCTCACCTTAACCCTAAAGCTATCCCTAACCCTCACCCTCACCCTAAATCTCACCCTAACCCATACTCTCACCATAACCCTAAGGGTAACCCTAATCCTAATCCTCACACTCACCCTAACCCTAACCCTCATGCTATCGCTCACCCTAACCATAACACTAACCCTCACCCTAAACCTCAACGTCAACTTAACCCTCATTCTAACCCTAACCGTCACCAACACCCTAACACTCACACTCATCCAAACCCTTTCCCTCACGCTCAGCCTAACCCTAACCCTAACCCTCACCCAAACCCTAACCCTCACCCTAACCCTAACTTTAACCCTCACACCCACCCTTACCCTAACCCTAATCCTTATCTTAACCCTCACCCTAAACCTTAATCTAACCCTAACCCTAACCCTAATACTCACTCTAACCCTAACCTTCATCCTAATCCCACCCTCACCCTAATCCTCACCCAAACCCTAACCCTAACCCTAAACCTCACCTTAAACATAACATTAACCCTGACCCTCACCATAAGCCTCACCCTAGCCCTAACCAGAACTTTAAAACTCACTCTAACCCTCACCCAAACCCTTACTCTCACCCTCAACCTCACCCTAACCCTCACACTAATATTAAACCTCACCCTAACCCTAACACTAACACTAAACAAAACCCTCATCCTATCCCTCAAACTAAGCCTAAACCTAACCCTAACCCTCACCCTCAACATCACCCTAAACCTAACACTAACCCTCAACCTCACCCTAATCCTTAACCTCACCCTAACCCTAACCCTAACCCTCTCCCTAATCCTAACATTCACCCTAACCCTAACCCTACCCCTTACCCTAACCATCATACTAAACCTAATCCTAACCCTAACCCTCACCCTAACACTAACCCTAACCCTATCCCTAACCCTTAAAATCACCCTAACCCTCATCCTAACCCTAATGCAAACCCGAACCCTAAACCTCACTCTAACCCTAACCCTAACCCTAAACCTCACACTAACCCTAACCATCAGCCTAACCCTAAACTTCATCCTATCACTAACCCTCACCTTAATCCTCACCCTGACCCGAATCCTAACCCTTACCTAACTGACAAGCTCTCCCTCACCCTCTCCCTCTCCCTAACCCGCAACCTCACATTAGACCTCACAATAAACCTTACGCTAAACCTAACAAAAACGCTCACACTAACCCACACCCTCACACTAAACCTCACCCTAATCCATAGCCTCACCCTAACCCTAACCATAACTCTAACCCTCACACTAACCCTAACCCTCTTCCTAACCCTAGCCTTACCCCTCACCCTAAGCCTCACCCTATAACTAACCCTAACCCTAAATCCTAACCCTAACTCTCAACGTCACCCTTACCCTCACCCTCAACCTAACCCTAACATTAACCCTAACCCTCACCCTAACCCTCACCTAAACCTAACCCTAACCCTAAACCTCACACTAACACTCACCCTAACCGTAAACCTAACCCTCACCCTAATCCTAACACTCACACTAAACCTAACCCTCACCCTAAACCTAAACCTAACCCTATCACTCACCCTCAAGCTCTCCCTCAGCGAAACCCTAACCCTAACACTAATCCTAACCCTAACCCTCACCCACACCCTCACCCTCACCCTAACCCTATCCCTAACCCTCAACGTCACCCTCAGCCTCAACATAACCCTCACCCTCACCCTAACCCTAACCCTAACCCTATCCCGATCGCTCACCCTAACCCTAACCCTAAACCTAATGCTAACCCTATCCCTCACCCTCACCTTAACCCTCAAACTAACCCTTACCCTCATCCTTACCCTAACCCTCACCCTCATTTTAACCCTCACTCTAACACTTACCAACAACCTAACCCTCACCCTAACCCTCACCCTAACCCTAAACCTAACCCTAACACTAACACTAACACCAAACCTAACCCTCACCCTCAACGTCAGTCTAACCTAACTCAAAACCTCACCCTCACCCTAACGCTGACGCTAACCCTAACACCCACCCTCACCCTAAACCTCTCACCAACCCTAACCCTCATCCTAAACCTAACCCTTACCCTAACCCTCACATGAAAGGTAACCCTCACCGTAACCCAAACCCTCACCCTAACGCTAAACCTAATGCTAAAACTAAACCTCACCCTAACCTTAGCCTTAATCTTAACCCTCACCATAACCCTAACCCTAACCCTAATGCTATACCTAAGCCTAAACCTCACCCTAAGAATGATGCTAAGCCTAATACTCAACCTCACCCTAAACCTCACCCTAACACTTACCGTCAGCCTAACCCTCACCCTAACCCTATCCCTAAGCCTAACCCTAATCCTCAGCATAAACACTATGCTAACCCTAAACCTAACGCTAACCCTCAGCCTAACCCTCATCCTAACCCTAACCCTAACACTAGTCCTAACCCTCACCCTCACCCTCACCCTCCACCTAACTCTAAACCTAAACCTAAACCTAACACTCACCCTCACCCTCACCCTAACCTAACACTATCCCTAACCCTCACCGTAACCCTAAACCTCACCCTATACCTCACGCTCACCCTAACACTAACCCTAACCCTAACCCTCACCCTCACCCTAGCCCTAATAATAACCCTAACCCTCATCCACACACTAAACCTCACCCTAACACTGACCCTCACCATAACCTTACACCCTAAGCCTAAACCTAAACCTAACCCTCACCCTCAAATTCACCTTACCACTAAACCTAACCCTAAGCCTCAACCTAAACCTAACCCTAAACCTAACCCTCAAGGGTTAGGGTTAGGGTTAGGGTTAGGGTTAGGGTTAGGGGTTAGGGTTAGGGTTAGGGTTAGGGTTAGGGTTAGGGTTAGGGTTAGGGTTAGGGTTAGGGTTAGGGTTAGGGGTTAGGGTTAGGGTTAGGGTTAGGGTTAGGGTTAGGGTTAGGGTTAGGGTTAGGGTTAGGGGTTAGGGTTAGGGTTAGGGTTAGGGTTAGGGTTAGGGTTAGGGTTAGGGTTAGGGTTAGGGTTAGGGTTAGGGTTAGGGTTAGGGTTAGGGTTAGGGTTAGGGTTAGGGTTAGGGTTAGGGTTAGGGTTAGGGTTAGGGTTAGGGTTAGGGTTAGGGTTAGGGTTAGGGTTAGGGTTAGGGTTAGGGTTAGGGTTAGGGTTAGGGTTAGGGTTAGGGTTAGGGTTAGGGTTAGGGTTAGGGTTAGGGTTAGGGTTAGGGTTAGGGTTAGGGTTAGGGTTAGGGTTAGGGTTAGGGTTAGGGTTAGGGTTAGGGTTAGGGTTAGGGTTAGGGTTAGGGTTAGGGTTAGGGTTAGGGTTAGGGTTAGGGTTAGGGTTAGGGTTAGGGTTAGGGTTAGGGTTAGGGTTAGGGTTAGGGTTAGGGTTAGGGTTAGGGTTAGGGTTAGGGTTAGGGTTAGGGTTAGGGTTAGGGTTAGGGTTAGGGTTAGGGTTAGGGTTAGGGTTAGGGTTAGGGTTAGGGTTAGGGTTAGGGTTAGGGTTAGGGTTAGGGTTAGGGTTAGGGTTAGGGTTAGGGTTAGGGTTAGGGTTAGGGTTAGGGTTAGGGTTAGGGTTAGGGTTAGGGTTAGGGTTAGGGTTAGGGTTAGGGTTAGGGTTAGGGTTAGGGTTAGGGTTAGGGTTAGGGTTAGGGTTAGGGTTAGGGTTAGGGTTAGGGTTAGGGTTAGGGTTAGGGTTAGGGTTAGGGTTAGGGTTAGGGTTAGGGTTAGGGTTAGGGTTAGGGTTAGGGTTAGGGTTAGGGTTAGGGTTAGGGTTAGGGTTAGGGTTAGGGTTAGGGTTAGGGTTAGGGTTAGGGTTAGGGTTAGGGTTAGGGTTAGGGTTAGGGTTAGGGTTAGGGTTAGGGTTAGGGTTAGGGTTAGGGTTAGGGTTAGGGTTAGGGTTAGGGTTAGGGTTAGGGTTAGGGTTAGGGTTAGGGTTAGGGTTAGGGTTAGGGTTAGGGTTAGGGTTAGGGTTAGGGTTAGGGTTAGGGTTAGGGTTAGGGTTAGGGTTAGGGTTAGGGTTAGGGTTAGGGTTAGGGTTAGGGTTAGGGTTAGGGTTAGGGTTAGGGTTAGGGTTAGGGTTAGGGTTAGGGTTAGGGTTAGGGTTAGGGTTAGGGTTAGGGTTAGGGTTAGGGTTAGGGTTAGGGTTAGGGTTAGGGTTAGGGTTAGGGTTAGGGTTAGGGTTAGGGTTAGGGTTAGGGTTAGGGTTAGGGTTAGGGTTAGGGTTAGGGTTAGGGTTAGGGTTAGGGTTAGGGTTAGGGTTAGGGTTAGGGTTAGGGTTAGGGTTAGGGTTAGGGTTAGGGTTAGGGTTAGGGTTAGGGTTAGGGTTAGGGTTAGGGTTAGGGTTAGGGTTAGGGTTAGGGTTAGGGTTAGGGTTAGGGTTAGGGTTAGGGTTAGGGTTAGGGTTAGGGTTAGGGTTAGGGTTAGGGTTAGGGTTAGGGTTAGGGTTAGGGTTAGGGTTAGGGTTAGGGTTAGGGTTAGGGTTAGGGTTAGGGTTAGGGTTAGGGTTAGGGTTAGGGTTAGGGTTAGGGTTAGGGTTAGGGTTAGGGTTAGGGTTAGGGTTAGGGTTAGGGTTAGGGTTAGGGTTAGGGTTAGGGTTAGGGTTAGGGTTAGGGTTAGGGTTAGGGTTAGGGTTAGGGTTAGGGTTAGGGTTAGGGTTAGGGTTAGGGTTAGGGTTAGGGTTAGGGTTAGGGTTAGGGTTAGGGTTAGGGTTAGGGTTAGGGTTAGGGTTAGGGTTAGGGTTAGGGTTAGGGTTAGGGTTAGGGTTAGGGTTAGGGTTAGGGTTAGGGTTAGGGTTAGGGTTAGGGTTAGGGTTAGGGTTAGGGTTAGGGTTAGGGTTAGGGTTAGGGTTAGGGTTAGGGTTAGGGTTAGGGTTAGGGTTAGGGTTAGGGTTAGGGTTAGGGTTAGGGTTAGGGTTAGGGTTAGGGTTAGGGTTAGGGTTAGGGTTAGGGTTAGGGTTAGGGTTAGGGTTAGGGTTAGGGTTAGGGTTAGGGTTAGGGTTAGGGTTAGGGTTAGGGTTAGGGTTAGGGTTAGGGTTAGGGTTAGGGTTAGGGTTAGGGTTAGGGTTAGGGTTAGGGTTAGGGTTAGGGTTAGGGTTAGGGTTAGGGTTAGGGTTAGGGTTAGGGTTAGGGTTAGGGTTAGGGTTAGGGTTAGGGTTAGGGTTAGGGTTAGGGTTAGGGTTAGGGTTAGGGTTAGGGTTAGGGTTAGGGTTAGGGTTAGGGTTAGGGTTAGGGTTAGGGTTAGGGTTAGGGTTAGGGTTAGGGTTAGGGTTAGGGTTAGGGTTAGGGTTAGGGTTAGGGTTAGGGTTAGGGTTAGGGTTAGGGTTAGGGTTAGGGTTAGGGTTAGGGTTAGGGTTAGGGTTAGGGTTAGGGTTAGGGTTAGGGTTAGGGTTAGGGTTAGGGTTAGGGTTAGGGTTAGGGTTAGGGTTAGGGTTAGGGTTAGGGTTAGGGTTAGGGTTAGGGTTAGGGTTAGGGTTAGGGTTAGGGTTAGGGTTAGGGTTAGGGTTAGGGTTAGGGTTAGGGTTAGGGTTAGGGTTAGGGTTAGGGTTAGGGTTAGGGTTAGGGTTAGGGTTAGGGTTAGGGTTAGGGTTAGGGTTAGGGTTAGGGTTAGGGTTAGGGTTAGGGTTAGGGTTAGGGTTAGGGTTAGGGTTAGGGTTAGGGTTAGGGTTAGGGTTAGGGTTAGGGTTAGGGTTAGGGTTAGGGTTAGGGTTAGGGTTAGGGTTAGGGTTAGGGTTAGGGTTAGGGTTAGGGTTAGGGTTAGGGTTAGGGTTAGGGTTAGGGTTAGGGTTAGGGTTAGGGTTAGGGTTAGGGTTAGGGTTAGGGTTAGGGTTAGGGTTAGGGTTAGGGTTAGGGTTAGGGTTAGGGTTAGGGTTAGGGTTAGGGTTAGGGTTAGGGTTAGGGTTAGGGTTAGGGTTAGGGTTAGGGTTAGGGTTAGGGTTAGGGTTAGGGTTAGGGTTAGGGTTAGGGTTAGGGTTAGGGTTAGGGTTAGGGTTAGGGTTAGGGTTAGGGTTAGGGTTAGGGTTAGGGTTAGGGTTAGGGTTAGGGTTAGGGTTAGGGTTAGGGTTAGGGTTAGGGTTAGGGTTAGGGTTAGGGTTAGGGTTAGGGTTAGGGTTAGGGTTAGGGTTAGGGTTAGGGTTAGGGTTAGGGTTAGGGTTAGGGTTAGGGTTAGGGTTAGGGTTAGGGTTAGGGTTAGGGTTAGGGTTAGGGTTAGGGTTAGGGTTAGGGTTAGGGTTAGGGTTAGGGTTAGGGTTAGGGTTAGGGTTAGGGTTAGGGTTAGGGTTAGGGTTAGGGTTAGGGTTAGGGTTAGGGTTAGGGTTAGGGTTAGGGTTAGGGTTAGGGTTAGGGTTAGGGTTAGGGTTAGGGTTAGGGTTAGGGTTAGGGTTAGGGTTAGGGTTAGGGTTAGGGTTAGGGTTAGGGTTAGGGTTAGGGTTAGGGTTAGGGTTAGGGTTAGGGTTAGGGTTAGGGTTAGGGTTAGGGTTAGGGTTAGGGTTAGGGTTAGGGTTAGGGTTAGGGTTAGGGTTAGGGTTAGGGTTAGGGTTAGGGTTAGGGTTAGGGTTAGGGTTAGGGTTAGGGTTAGGGTTAGGGTTAGGGTTAGGGTTAGGGTTAGGGTTAGGGTTAGGGTTAGGGTTAGGGTTAGGGTTAGGGTTAGGGTTAGGGTTAGGGTTAGGGTTAGGGTTAGGGTTAGGGTTAGGGTTAGGGTTAGGGTTAGGGTTAGGGTTAGGGTTAGGGTTAGGGTTAGGGTTAGGGTTAGGGTTAGGGTTAGGGTTAGGGTTAGGGTTAGGGTTAGGGTTAGGGTTAGGGTTAGGGTTAGGGTTAGGGTTAGGGTTAGGGTTAGGGTTAGGGTTAGGGTTAGGGTTAGGGTTAGGGTTAGGGTTAGGGTTAGGGTTAGGGTTAGGGTTAGGGTTAGGGTTAGGGTTAGGGTTAGGGTTAGGGTTAGGGTTAGGGTTAGGGTTAGGGTTAGGGTTAGGGTTAGGGTTAGGGTTAGGGTTAGGGTTAGGGTTAGGGTTAGGGTTAGGGTTAGGGTTAGGGTTAGGGTTAGGGTTAGGGTTAGGGTTAGGGTTAGGGTTAGGGTTAGGGTTAGGGTTAGGGTTAGGGTTAGGGTTAGGGTTAGGGTTAGGGTTAGGGTTAGGGTTAGGGTTAGGGTTAGGGTTAGGGTTAGGGTTAGGGTTAGGGTTAGGGTTAGGGTTAGGGTTAGGGTTAGGGTTAGGGTTAGGGTTAGGGTTAGGGTTAGGGTTAGGGTTAGGGTTAGGGTTAGGGTTAGGGTTAGGGTTAGGGTTAGGGTTAGGGTTAGGGTTAGGGTTAGGGTTAGGGTTAGGGTTAGGGTTAGGGTTAGGGTTAGGGTTAGGGTTAGGGTTAGGGTTAGGGTTAGGGTTAGGGTTAGGGTTAGGGTTAGGGTTAGGGTTAGGGTTAGGGTTAGGGTTAGGGTTAGGGTTAGGGTTAGGGTTAGGGTTAGGGTTAGGGTTAGGGTTAGGGTTAGGGTTAGGGTTAGGGTTAGGGTTAGGGTTAGGGTTAGGGTTAGGGTTAGGGTTAGGGTTAGGGTTAGGGTTAGGGTTAGGGTTAGGGTTAGGGTTAGGGTTAGGGTTAGGGTTAGGGTTAGGGTTAGGGTTAGGGTTAGGGTTAGGGTTAGGGTTAGGGTTAGGGTTAGGGTTAGGGTTAGGGTTAGGGTTAGGGTTAGGGTTAGGGTTAGGGTTAGGGTTAGGGTTAGGGTTAGGGTTAGGGTTAGGGTTAGGGTTAGGGTTAGGGTTAGGGTTAGGGTTAGGGTTAGGGTTAGGGTTAGGGTTAGGGTTAGGGTTAGGGTTAGGGTTAGGGTTAGGGTTAGGGTTAGGGTTAGGGTTAGGGTTAGGGTTAGGGTTAGGGTTAGGGTTAGGGTTAGGGTTAGGGTTAGGGTTAGGGTTAGGGTTAGGGTTAGGGTTAGGGTTAGGGTTAGGGTTAGGGTTAGGGTTAGGGTTAGGGTTAGGGTTAGGGTTAGGGTTAGGGTTAGGGTTAGGGTTAGGGTTAGGGTTAGGGTTAGGGTTAGGGTTAGGGTTAGGGTTAGGGTTAGGGTTAGGGTTAGGGTTAGGGTTAGGGTTAGGGTTAGGGTTAGGGTTAGGGTTAGGGTTAGGGTTAGGGTTAGGGTTAGGGTTAGGGTTAGGGTTAGGGTTAGGGTTAGGGTTAGGGTTAGGGTTAGGGTTAGGGTTAGGGTTAGGGTTAGGGTTAGGGTTAGGGTTAGGGTTAGGGTTAGGGTTAGGGTTAGGGTTAGGGTTAGGGTTAGGGTTAGGGTTAGGGTTAGGGTTAGGGTTAGGGTTAGGGTTAGGGTTAGGGTTAGGGTTAGGGTTAGGGTTAGGGTTAGGGTTAGGGTTAGGGTTAGGGTTAGGGTTAGGGTTAGGGTTAGGGTTAGGGTTAGGGTTAGGGTTAGGGTTAGGGTTAGGGTTAGGGTTAGGGTTAGGGTTAGGGTTAGGGTTAGGGTTAGGGTTAGGGTTAGGGTTAGGGTTAGGGTTAGGGTTAGGGTTAGGGTTAGGGTTAGGGTTAGGGTTAGGGTTAGGGTTAGGGTTAGGGTTAGGGTTAGGGTTAGGGTTAGGGTTAGGGTTAGGGTTAGGGTTAGGGTTAGGGTTAGGGTTAGGGTTAGGGTTAGGGTTAGGGTTAGGGTTAGGGTTAGGGTTAGGGTTAGGGTTAGGGTTAGGGTTAGGGTTAGGGTTAGGGTTAGGGTTAGGGTTAGGGTTAGGGTTAGGGTTAGGGTTAGGGTTAGGGTTAGGGTTAGGGTTAGGGTTAGGGTTAGGGTTAGGGTTAGGGTTAGGGTTAGGGTTAGGGTTAGGGTTAGGGTTAGGGTTAGGGTTAGGGTTAGGGTTAGGGTTAGGGTTAGGGTTAGGGTTAGGGTTAGGGTTAGGGTTAGGGTTAGGGTTAGGGTTAGGGTTAGGGTTAGGGTTAGGGTTAGGGTTAGGGTTAGGGTTAGGGTTAGGGTTAGGGTTAGGGTTAGGGTTAGGGTTAGGGTTAGGGTTAGGGTTAGGGTTAGGGTTAGGGTTAGGGTTAGGGTTAGGGTTAGGGTTAGGGTTAGGGTTAGGGTTAGGGTTAGGGTTAGGGTTAGGGTTAGGGTTAGGGTTAGGGTTAGGGTTAGGGTTAGGGTTAGGGTTAGGGTTAGGGTTAGGGTTAGGGTTAGGGTTAGGGTTAGGGTTAGGGTTAGGGTTAGGGTTAGGGTTAGGGTTAGGGTTAGGGTTAGGGTTAGGGTTAGGGTTAGGGTTAGGGTTAGGGTTAGGGTTAGGGTTAGGGTTAGGGTTAGGGTTAGGGTTAGGGTTAGGGTTAGGGTTAGGGTTAGGGTTAGGGTTAGGGTTAGGGTTAGGGTTAGGGTTAGGGTTAGGGTTAGGGTTAGGGTTAGGGTTAGGGTTAGGGTTAGGGTTAGGGTTAGGGTTAGGGTTAGGGTTAGGGTTAGGGTTAGGGTTAGGGTTAGGGTTAGGGTTAGGGTTAGGGTTAGGGTTAGGGTTAGGGTTAGGGTTAGGGTTAGGGTTAGGGTTAGGGTTAGGGTTAGGGTTAGGGTTAGGGTTAGGGTTAGGGTTAGGGTTAGGGTTAGGGTTAGGGTTAGGGTTAGGGTTAGGGTTAGGGTTAGGGTTAGGGTTAGGGTTAGGGTTAGGGTTAGGGTTAGGGTTAGGGTTAGGGTTAGGGTTAGGGTTAGGGTTAGGGTTAGGGTTAGGGTTAGGGTTAGGGTTAGGGTTAGGGTTAGGGTTAGGGTTAGGGTTAGGGTTAGGGTTAGGGTTAGGGTTAGGGTTAGGGTTAGGGTTAGGGTTAGGGTTAGGGTTAGGGTTAGGGTTAGGGTTAGGGTTAGGGTTAGGGTTAGGGTTAGGGTTAGGGTTAGGGTTAGGGTTAGGGTTAGGGTTAGGGTTAGGGTTAGGGTTAGGGTTAGGGTTAGGGTTAGGGTTAGGGTTAGGGTTAGGGTTAGGGTTAGGGTTAGGGTTAGGGTTAGGGTTAGGGTTAGGGTTAGGGTTAGGGTTAGGGTTAGGGTTAGGGTTAGGGTTAGGGTTAGGGTTAGGGTTAGGGTTAGGGTTAGGGTTAGGGTTAGGGTTAGGGTTAGGGTTAGGGTTAGGGTTAGGGTTAGGGTTAGGGTTAGGGTTAGGGTTAGGGTTAGGGTTAGGGTTAGGGTTAGGGTTAGGGTTAGGGTTAGGGTTAGGGTTAGGGTTAGGGTTAGGGTTAGGGTTAGGGTTAGGGTTAGGGTTAGGGTTAGGGTTAGGGTTAGGGTTAGGGTTAGGGTTAGGGTTAGGGTTAGGGTTAGGGTTAGGGTTAGGGTTAGGGTTAGGGTTAGGGTTAGGGTTAGGGTTAGGGTTAGGGTTAGGGTTAGGGTTAGGGTTAGGGTTAGGGTTAGGGTTAGGGTTAGGGTTAGGGTTAGGGTTAGGGTTAGGGTTAGGGTTAGGGTTAGGGTTAGGGTTAGGGTTAGGGTTAGGGTTAGGGTTAGGGTTAGGGTTAGGGTTAGGGTTAGGGTTAGGGTTAGGGTTAGGGTTAGGGTTAGGGTTAGGGTTAGGGTTAGGGTTAGGGTTAGGGTTAGGGTTAGGGTTAGGGTTAGGGTTAGGGTTAGGGTTAGGGTTAGGGTTAGGGTTAGGGTTAGGGTTAGGGTTAGGGTTAGGGTTAGGGTTAGGGTTAGGGTTAGGGTTAGGGTTAGGGTTAGGGTTAGGGTTAGGGTTAGGGTTAGGGTTAGGGTTAGGGTTAGGGTTAGGGTTAGGGTTAGGGTTAGGGTTAGGGTTAGGGTTAGGGTTAGGGTTAGGGTTAGGGTTAGGGTTAGGGTTAGGGTTAGGGTTAGGGTTAGGGTTAGGGTTAGGGTTAGGGTTAGGGTTAGGGTTAGGGTTAGGGTTAGGGTTAGGGTTAGGGTTAGGGTTAGGGTTAGGGTTAGGGTTAGGGTTAGGGTTAGGGTTAGGGTTAGGGTTAGGGTTAGGGTTAGGGTTAGGGTTAGGGTTAGGGTTAGGGTTAGGGTTAGGGTTAGGGTTAGGGTTAGGGTTAGGGTTAGGGTTAGGGTTAGGGTTAGGGTTAGGGTTAGGGTTAGGGTTAGGGTTAGGGTTAGGGTTAGGGTTAGGGTTAGGGTTAGGGTTAGGGTTAGGGTTAGGGTTAGGGTTAGGGTTAGGGTTAGGGTTAGGGTTAGGGTTAGGGTTAGGGTTAGGGTTAGGGTTAGGGTTAGGGTTAGGGTTAGGGTTAGGGTTAGGGTTAGGGTTAGGGTTAGGGTTAGGGTTAGGGTTAGGGTTAGGGTTAGGGTTAGGGTTAGGGTTAGGGTTAGGGTTAGGGTTAGGGTTAGGGTTAGGGTTAGGGTTAGGGTTAGGGTTAGGGTTAGGGTTAGGGTTAGGGTTAGGGTTAGGGTTAGGGTTAGGGTTAGGGTTAGGGTTAGGGTTAGGGTTAGGGTTAGGGTTAGGGTTAGGGTTAGGGTTAGGGTTAGGGTTAGGGTTAGGGTTAGGGTTAGGGTTAGGGTTAGGGTTAGGGTTAGGGTTAGGGTTAGGGTTAGGGTTAGGGTTAGGGTTAGGGTTAGGGTTAGGGTTAGGGTTAGGGTTAGGGTTAGGGTTAGGGTTAGGGTTAGGGTTAGGGTTAGGGTTAGGGTTAGGGTTAGGGTTAGGGTTAGGGTTAGGGTTAGGGTTAGGGTTAGGGTTAGGGTTAGGGTTAGGGTTAGGGTTAGGGTTAGGGTTAGGGTTAGGGTTAGGGTTAGGGTTAGGGTTAGGGTTAGGGTTAGGGTTAGGGTTAGGGTTAGGGTTAGGGTTAGGGTTAGGGTTAGGGTTAGGGTTAGGGTTAGGGTTAGGGTTAGGGTTAGGGTTAGGGTTAGGGTTAGGGTTAGGGTTAGGGTTAGGGTTAGGGTTAGGGTTAGGGTTAGGGTTAGGGTTAGGGTTAGGGTTAGGGTTAGGGTTAGGGTTAGGGTTAGGGTTAGGGTTAGGGTTAGGGTTAGGGTTAGGGTTAGGGTTAGGGTTAGGGTTAGGGTTAGGGTTAGGGTTAGGGTTAGGGTTAGGGTTAGGGTTAGGGTTAGGGTTAGGGTTAGGGTTAGGGTTAGGGTTAGGGTTAGGGTTAGGGTTAGGGTTAGGGTTAGGGTTAGGGTTAGGGTTAGGGTTAGGGTTAGGGTTAGGGTTAGGGTTAGGGTTAGGGTTAGGGTTAGGGTTAGGGTTAGGGTTAGGGTTAGGGTTAGGGTTAGGGTTAGGGTTAGGGTTAGGGTTAGGGTTAGGGTTAGGGTTAGGGTTAGGGTTAGGGTTAGGGTTAGGGTTAGGGTTAGGGTTAGGGTTAGGGTTAGGGTTAGGGTTAGGGTTAGGGTTAGGGTTAGGGTTAGGGTTAGGGTTAGGGTTAGGGTTAGGGTTAGGGTTAGGGTTAGGGTTAGGGTTAGGGTTAGGGTTAGGGTTAGGGTTAGGGTTAGGGTTAGGGTTAGGGTTAGGGTTAGGGTTAGGGTTAGGGTTAGGGTTAGGGTTAGGGTTAGGGTTAGGGTTAGGGTTAGGGTTAGGGTTAGGGTTAGGGTTAGGGTTAGGGTTAGGGTTAGGGTTAGGGTTAGGGTTAGGGTTAGGGTTAGGGTTAGGGTTAGGGTTAGGGTTAGGGTTAGGGTTAGGGTTAGGGTTAGGGTTAGGGTTAGGGTTAGGGTTAGGGTTAGGGTTAGGGTTAGGGTTAGGGTTAGGGTTAGGGTTAGGGTTAGGGTTAGGGTTAGGGTTAGGGTTAGGGTTAGGGTTAGGGTTAGGGTTAGGGTTAGGGTTAGGGTTAGGGTTAGGGTTAGGGTTAGGGTTAGGGTTAGGGTTAGGGTTAGGGTTAGGGTTAGGGTTAGGGTTAGGGTTAGGGTTAGGGTTAGGGTTAGGGTTAGGGTTAGGGTTAGGGTTAGGGTTAGGGTTAGGGTTAGGGTTAGGGTTAGGGTTAGGGTTAGGGTTAGGGTTAGGGTTAGGGTTAGGGTTAGGGTTAGGGTTAGGGTTAGGGTTAGGGTTAGGGTTAGGGTTAGGGTTAGGGTTAGGGTTAGGGTTAGGGTTAGGGTTAGGGTTAGGGTTAGGGTTAGGGTTAGGGTTAGGGTTAGGGTTAGGGTTAGGGTTAGGGTTAGGGTTAGGGTTAGGGTTAGGGTTAGGGTTAGGGTTAGGGTTAGGGTTAGGGTTAGGGTTAGGGTTAGGGTTAGGGTTAGGGTTAGGGTTAGGGTTAGGGTTAGGGTTAGGGTTAGGGTTAGGGTTAGGGTTAGGGTTAGGGTTAGGGTTAGGGTTAGGGTTAGGGTTAGGGTTAGGGTTAGGGTTAGGGTTAGGGTTAGGGTTAGGGTTAGGGTTAGGGTTAGGGTTAGGGTTAGGGTTAGGGTTAGGGTTAGGGTTAGGGTTAGGGTTAGGGTTAGGGTTAGGGTTAGGGTTAGGGTTAGGGTTAGGGTTAGGGTTAGGGTTAGGGTTAGGGTTAGGGTTAGGGTTAGGGTTAGGGTTAGGGTTAGGGTTAGGGTTAGGGTTAGGGTTAGGGTTAGGGTTAGGGTTAGGGTTA
Organism: Dipodomys merriami; assembly: GCF_024711535.1. Lineage (NCBI taxonomy): Eukaryota > Metazoa > Chordata > Mammalia > Rodentia > Heteromyidae > Dipodomys > Dipodomys merriami. Next base: position 2,361 of record NW_027202360.1, on the reverse strand, counting down.
GGGTTAGGGTTAGGGTTAGGGTTAGGGTTAGGGTTAGGGTTAGGGTTAGGGTTAGGGTTAGGGTTAGGGTTAGGGTTAGGGTTAGGGTTAGGGTTAGGGTTAGGGTTAGGGTTAGGGTTAGGGTTAGGGTTAGGGTTAGGGTTAGGGTTAGGGTTAGGGTTAGGGTTAGGGTTAGGGTTAGGGTTAGGGTTAGGGTTAGGGTTAGGGTTAGGGTTAGGGTTAGGGTTAGGGTTAGGGTTAGGGTTAGGGTTAGGGTTAGGGTTAGGGTTAGGGTTAGGGTTAGGGTTAGGGTTAGGGTTAGGGTTAGGGTTAGGGTTAGGGTTAGGGTTAGGGTTAGGGTTAGGGTTAGGGTTAGGGTTAGGGTTAGGGTTAGGGTTAGGGTTAGGGTTAGGGTTAGGGTTAGGGTTAGGGTTAGGGTTAGGGTTAGGGTTAGGGTTAGGGTTAGGGTTAGGGTTAGGGTTAGGGTTAGGGTTAGGGTTAGGGTTAGGGTTAGGGTTAGGGTTAGGGTTAGGGTTAGGGTTAGGGTTAGGGTTAGGGTTAGGGTTAGGGTTAGGGTTAGGGTTAGGGTTAGGGTTAGGGTTAGGGTTAGGGTTAGGGTTAGGGTTAGGGTTAGGGTTAGGGTTAGGGTTAGGGTTAGGGTTAGGGTTAGGGTTAGGGTTAGGGTTAGGGTTAGGGTTAGGGTTAGGGTTAGGGTTAGGGTTAGGGTTAGGGTTAGGGTTAGGGTTAGGGTTAGGGTTAGGGTTAGGGTTAGGGTTAGGGTTAGGGTTAGGGTTAGGGTTAGGGTTAGGGTTAGGGTTAGGGTTAGGGTTAGGGTTAGGGTTAGGGTTAGGGTTAGGGTTAGGGTTAGGGTTAGGGTTAGGGTTAGGGTTAGGGTTAGGGTTAGGGTTAGGGTTAGGGTTAGGGTTAGGGTTAGGGTTAGGGTTAGGGTTAGGGTTAGGGTTAGGGTTAGGGTTAGGGTTAGGGTTAGGGTTAGGGTTAGGGTTAGGGTTCAGGGTTAGGGTTAGGGTTAGGGTTAGGGTTAGGGTTAGGGTTAGGGTTAGGGTTAGGGTTAGGGTTAGGGTTAGGGTTAGGGTTAGGGTTAGGGTTAGGGTTAGGGTTAGGGTTAGGGTTAGGGTTAGGGTTAGGGTTAGGGTTAGGGTTAGGGTTAGGGTTAGGGTTAGGGTTAGGGTTAGGGTTAGGGTTAGGGTTAGGGTTAGGGTTAGGGTTAGGGTTAGGGTTAGGGTTAGGGTTAGGGTTAGGGTTAGGGTTAGGGTTAGGGTTAGGGTTAGGGTTAGGGTTAGGGTTAGGGTTAGGGTTAGGGTTAGGGTTAGGGTTAGGGTTAGGGTTAGGGTTAGGGTTAGGGTTAGGGTTAGGGTTAGGGTTAGGGTTAGGGTTAGGGTTAGGGTTAGGGTTAGGGTTAGGGTTAGGGTTAGGGTTAGGGTTAGGGTTAGGGTTAGGGTTAGGGTTAGGGTTAGGGTTAGGGTTAGGGTTAGGGTTAGGGTTAGGGTTAGGGTTAGGGTTAGGGTTAGGGTTAGGGTTAGGGTTAGGGTTAGGGTTAGGGTTAGGGTTAGGGTTAGGGTTAGGGTTAGGGTTAGGGTTAGGGTTAGGGTTAGGGTTAGGGTTAGGGTTAGGGTTAGGGTTAGGGTTAGGGTTAGGGTTAGGGTTAGGGTTAGGGTTAGGGTTAGGGTTAGGGTTAGGGTTAGGGTTAGGGTTAGGGTTAGGGTTAGGGTTAGGGTTAGGGTTAGGGTTAGGGTTAGGGTTAGGGTTAGGGTTAGGGTTAGGGTTAGGGTTAGGGTTAGGGTTAGGGTTAGGGTTAGGGTTAGGGTTAGGGTTAGGGTTAGGGTTAGGGTTAGGGTTAGGGTTAGGGTTAGGGTTAGGGTTAGGGTTAGGGTTAGGGTTAGGGTTAGGGTTAGGGTTAGGGTTAGGGTTAGGGTTAGGGTTAGGGTTAGGGTTAGGGTTAGGGTTAGGGTTAGGGTTAGGGTTAGGGTTAGGGTTAGGGTTAGGGTTAGGGTTAGGGTTAGGGTTAGGGTTAGGGTTAGGGTTAGGGTTAGGGTTAGGGTTAGGGTTAGGGTTAGGGTTAGGGTTAGGGTTAGGGTTAGGGTTAGGGTTAGGGTTAGGGTTAGGGTTAGGGTTAGGGTTAGGGTTAGGGTTAGGGTTAGGGTTAGGGTTAGGGTTAGGGTTAGGGTTAGGGTTAGGGTTAGGGTTAGGGTTAGGGTTAGGGTTAGGGTTAGGGTTAGGGTTAGGGTTAGGGTTAGGGTTAGGGTTAGGGTTAGGGTTAGGGTTAGGGTTAGGGTTAGGGTTAGGGTTAGGGTTAGGGTTAGGGTTAGGGTTAGGGTTAGGGTTAGGGTTAGGGTTAGGGTTAGGGTTAGGGTTAGGGTTAGG